>NW_027555625.1:320047928-320647928 GCF_003287225.1 Phascolarctos cinereus | reverse complement strand
AGAGAACAATAGTGAATTGACAGCCCCAAACCATTGAGGGACTGAAAAAAATGAGGAGAATATGCTTGGAAAGTAGCTTCAGAAAAAATAATGACATTGCTTAGAAAACAGAATGTCTTTGACCTTGAAGAGATCTTTTGCTGTGAATTTTCATGGGATCTCAGGAGACAGAGGAGACTTCCAAAAGCCACACAGACAGCAGGATATCTTGAGCAAATCCCTGCCCCACCTTTCTTCTTTGCTGCTATCATGGCCCAGGCAAAAAGAAACCACTATTTTTTTTTTTTGTGGGGGGAAATCAATCATTCCTCAGAACCTTTTTTCTTCAAAAGGAAAGAGGATAGTGATCTTAGGCTCAGCTTAAGTCCATGCCTCGACCTCTCACTGTTGTCTAAGGTAGGAGTCCCAGTGAGTCTCATCAATTCATGGGATTACATATTTAGACCCAAGAGGTCATCTTGGCCAACCCTCTCATTTTACATGTGAACCAACTGATGTCCAGAGAAGGGACATGATTTGCCCAAAGCCACCCAGTTAATGAATGGAGGAGCTGGAATTTGAACCCAGACCATGGTATCATAGGATCATAGATCTTTAGTCAGAAAATATTTCAGAGGCCATCCTGTCTAACCCCCACATTTTAGGTTGAGGAAATTGAGGCCCAGGGAGGTAAAATGATTTGCCTAAGGTCACGCAGACAGTAAACAGCAAGGGTGAGAGTTCGATCCAGGTCCTCTGATTCCCAATCCATTACTCTTTTCTAGATGAGTGGAGGCAGTTAGGTGGCTCAGTGGATAGAGCATTGGGGTCCAAATCTGGTCTCAGACATTTATTCAAGCTGTGCGATCAAGTCGTTTAGCTGTTATCCGCTTTCAACTGTAAAATGAGGCTAATGATAACACCTACCTCCCAAGGTTGTTGTGAGGATCAAATGATGTATGTGTAAAGTGCTCAGCACAGAACCTGCACATAGTAGAAACTTAATGCTTGCTTGTTTGCTTGCTTGCTTTGTTCCTACCTCCCTTCCTTTCCTCTTTCCCTCATTCCCTCCTTCCTTCTTTCCTTCCTTCCTTCCTTTCGTTCTTCATTCCACCCTTCCTTCCTTCCTTCCCACCACTTCATGCTGTAATTCTTTTATCCTCTAATCCAGGACCATCACAAGATGATGGAAAGATCAGGAGACCTTGGTTCTTAGGCCAGGCTCTGACATCAAGTTGCAGCGTGCCTTTAATGAAGCCATATCTCCTGGTGTGTCCATTGCTGGTCTGTATATTTCCTCTCTGACCTACGAGAGCCCTTGCAGCTCTGCTCTGACACTCTACCATCCAATTCTCCTTTCCCCAAGTCAAATCGACCTTCCTTCCAATTAGCTTGAATTAGTGAAAATTTCCTCATATTCCTTCCCATGGGGCTTGTATTTCATTTCCTAAATGATTCAGTACATACCAATAAGGGTAGTGGAGGAACCTGGCAAAAGTATGCTTAAAAATCTACTAATTCTGTGTTTTTTTTCAAAGTACAAAATATTGTGTCCGTGTGTGCTGATGTCACTGTGCTATTGAGTGTTCATTCTCTGTTCTGAACCACTTCGATGGGGGGGGGGAGGGAATTGGAGCAATTCCTACACCGTGGTGGTGCAGTGGGAAGAGGAGTAGACTCAGACTCAGAGGACCTGGTTTGCGTCACTGGTCTGCTCTCTGTGACCTGCATCGCCATAGGGAACTCACCTGACCTATCTAGGCCTCGGTTTTCTCAACTGGCAAACATCCTCCAAGGCTCTTTCCCTCTTTACATCTATGATGCTATGATCTCTTCGTTCCATCTGAGGCTTGTGCTATTCAGTCCTCTTTACCAGTTCACTTTTCATATGTTAGTTAGCAGGGCAGGGCACATCACTGTTGCCCTTTCTATCCCCAGACAGACTCCCTCCTTCCGTGCTCAGCCTGACCTCAGTGTTCTCAACACTCTCTTTGGGAGACAGGGCTCCTTTCACCCACCTCCTCTTAACCTCTCCTCTTCCCAGGCTAGAGATGAAGCCACAGGCACTGTTGTTGTCACATGAGAGGGGAAAAGTTGGAAACAACTTCTTTGGAGAGAAGAGACATAGGGGTGGCCTCACTGAATAGACACACACAGATGCACACACAACCCCAAATCCAGCTTGACACCACAGAGAAGAGGAACTCACTGGCAGAACCCAATTCTGGCCCCCAAAAAGCCTACCCATGTTTGGCACTGGGGAGAATTCGCCAGAAATGGGCAGCTGATCCTTCCATTAGGACAACCATGAAGCCACCAGTATGAGTTAATTTATCTTGTCATTTCTTCATCTATTTAACTCTTCTAGCTTCTGTAGCAAAGACAGCCATGGACATTGCAACTTAAGTGACTGAGCTGGCTACATATTCCCTCTTGATGCCTAGAGGGCCATAAGGAAGCTGAGAAAGCTCACAAAAATCACTTACATTTATAATATGCAAACAGGTTTGCACAGCATTTTACTCCATTATCTAATTTGCTCTCTACCACAATCTCATCCCCATTTTTACAGTTTAGGAAACTGAGGCTCATAGAGGTTAAATGACTTGGCCATGGTCACATGGGCTAGTCAGTGTCTAAGGCAGGATTCAAACTAAGATCTGGAACATAGTAAATTCTTATTACCAGCATTCACTCTGGCTGTCTCTCATGCCTGGAAACTTTCCTTTCTTCACCCTGACTACTGACCTCCTTGGCCTCCTTTAAGTCCCAAGTAAAACCCCACCTTGGACAGGCTTCCCTAACCCCACTTAATTCCAGTGTTCTCCTTCTTTTAATTACTTCTCATTTATCTTGTATAGGCATATTTTGTTTCATTGAGCTTTGCTTTATTGTGCTTAGCAGATTTTTTAAAAATACAAATCAATACAATTTTTTAAAAATGTAAATTGAAGGTTTGTGGCAACCTTTTGTTGAACAAGTCTGTGGGCACCATTTTTCCAACAGCACGTGCTCACAGCTCGTCTCTGTGTTACATTTTTGTAATTCTCATATTTCAGGCTTTTTCAATATTATTATGTCTGTTATGGTAACCTGTGATCAGTGATCTTTGATGTTATTATTGTAATTGTTTTGGGGCATGTTTATACAAGACTGGCTGAACTTAATAGGTACACTTCTGATTGCTCTACCAATGGGCTGTTTTCCTTGGGCCTCCCTGTTCCCTGATACACAACAATATTAAAATTAGGCCAATTAATAGCCCTACAATGGCTTCTAAGTGTTCAAATGAAAGAAAGAGTCAACTAATGTGGCAAACTTCACTGTTGTCTTATTTTAAGAAATTGCCACGGCCACCTCAACCTTCAGCAAGTACCGCCCTGATCAGTCAGTCAGCGGCCATCAGCATCGAGGCAGGCCCTCCACCGCAAAAAGATGTTAACTTGCTGAAGACTCAGATGATAGTTAGCTTTTTTTAAACAATAAGGTATTTTAAAATTAAGGCATGTGCATTTTTTAGACACAATACTATTGCAAACTTAATAGACTACAGTTTAGTGTAAATATAACTTTTACATTCATCGGGAAATCAAAAAATTCTTGTGATTCACTTTATTGCGATATTCCCTTTACTGTGGTAGTCTGGAACCGAACCCACGTTATCTCCAAGGTATGCCTCTATATAATCTGTTTTGTATATATTTGTTCACATATTGTCTCCCTCATTAGACTGTAAGCAACTTGAGGACAGGGACTGTCTTTTGTATTTTTTTGCATCCCCAACATGTAGCACAGTGCCTGGCACACTGTAGGTACTTAATTAACATTTATTGATTGATTAAGTTGCCATTTACCATCCATTACCTCTTGCTTCCAGGTCCTGGGAGCTCTTTCTATTGTCTCATATTATGCCTCTTACCATTCTTTCACAAGCACCATAATGCCACACAATTTAGAGCTTGTAAAGGGCTTTAGAGGGTCTAATTCACTCTTGCTGATAAGAAAACTGAGGTCTATAGTGGATCGCCCAAGCAAGACTTGAACTCAGGCTTTCTGACTCTGAATCCATTGCTTTTTCTTGCTGTTGCACCGATGATGATGATGAAAATAACAGCCCATATTTATAAAGCCCCTTACGTAGCACTTTCTCACAGTATCTCTGTGCTATTATTATCCTCATTTCAAAGAGGAAGGCACCCCCAGGTCTCCTCTGGCTCTAAATCTACGATGTTATGTGGTCCAGAGAAATCAAATGATGTGCTGAAGGCCATATGAATAGGATACTATGAAGGCGGGCCTCAACCCTGAAAGGCCCACTGCACATCCCATGTTACCAGATTCTCACTTCTAGTTGATAGTCAACAAATATTGGTTAAGCACCAACTGTGCTAAGCATAAACGGAATACTCCATATTCTGAACTCTCTCACCTGGTGGTTTCTCCTTTTCAGGGATTCTTCTTCCTCTCTTACATTCCCAGAAACACCTTTTCCCACAAAGCTTTACTGGGGTGGGGAGACGTACTATGTTGCTGGCATCAGGTAGCAATGCCATCAGTCCTCAGAAGCTTCTAGTCCTGCATTCACTTTGCTCCTGACTTGCTTTCAGCAAGTCTCTTCCCCAACCAGACTTCCAGTTTTTGAGGCTGATGGAATCATTTGACTTGCCTTGTTCCTCTTTGGCAGGGAGGCTACTGTCTGAAGAAGTGGTTTTGACCTTTCTGGCTGCAGAGCTGTGGGCCTCCTGGTTGGGTGGTAGCTGAGGCCTCTGAGTACGTCTACATCAAGATGACCACAGATGACCCATCAGCCATTGCTCACTGCAGTTACCACCTTTGGGCAGCACTCATCGCTGGTAGCAACACAGATTCTTGGAGATAGAAGGGACCCTGGAGCCCATCCAGTCCAATCTGCATTGGAACAGGAATCCCCTCTGCAATCTACCCAAATCATTTAGCTTCCTGCTTGAAGAACTTTAGGGAGGAGGAACCCCACTGTCTTCTGAGGCAATTCATTCCACTTTTGTGTGGCTTTAATCATCAGGATATTTTTCCTCACATCAAATCTAAATTTGGCTTTTGGCAACTTTCACACACTGCTTTTGGTTCTGGCCTCTAGAGACAAACAGAGAAGGTTTAATTCCTCTTCTATGAGACAATCCTTTAATTACTGAAATACTTGAATATGCTCCTCCCCAAGTCTTCTCTTCTGTAGACTAACCAGCTCTAGTTCCTTAAAAAAAGTCATTCACGCTCATCTTGAAGCCCTTTACTATCCTGATTATCCTTCTCTGGACATTCTCTACTAGTTTATCCATGTCTTTCTTAAAATATGGTACCCCAAATCAAGCATAATAATCTAGACATGCTCTGACCCGGGTGAGGAAGGGGCAGATAAAATCATCTAGCTTTGTCATTTCCTTCCTACTATGTGCTTTTGAATTCATTAGTAAGACCTACCCAAGGACTTGGGTTAGCCATCCACTAAGAATACATTCTGGGCTGCCTAATTCAATTAGATTAAATTCATTTCAATTCAAGTGAATTTATTAAATGCCTACTACGCTCATGGCTTTGGGTTAATTTCCCAGATAGAATAAGATGACTGATAAAGATGGAAAATGATGAACTCTATAAGAACTTCAAGTCAAATTTTGGGGGACAGAAGGAGGCAATAAGAAATGTCAATGACCCTTGCTTAATTTTACCTCTGAAAATCTCAGGACCCTAGATCTGGAGCTGATAGGGACTCTTTGATGCCATCTGAACTAACCCCCTCATTTTACAGGTGAGGAAACTGAGGCCCAGAGCATCAAAGTGACTTCCCAAAGGATGCATCCCAAAAGATGCACAGGTAGAAATGACCATCCAAATCCTATGGTCTTTTGTTGAATCATGCTAACTCTCTTCAATAGGTCCAACACACTTCAGGTCTTCCACTAGCTTGTTTTTAATATTTTGTAGCTAGGGATGCAGGGTCTGGGGTTATCTTTCTCTTTCTATATTATTGGCCCATCTCATTTTGTGGTCATACATGTTCCTGATGAAGTCTGGCATCTCATAAGTTCTTAAATATTGGGAATCAGCAGCCCTAGGCTCAAATCTTGCCTCACACACTTAATAGTTAGGCCATCTCAAATAATTTGCTTAATCTCTTAGGGCCTCAGTTTCCTCATCTGAGAGGGATAATAATCCTCTTACCTTCTCCTTCACACAGTTGTCATGAGGAAAGTGTTTTCTAGACCTGAAGAGTTATAGAAATATGATTCTATTAATTAGGTTGCATTAAATTATTCATCTTCCTTTCACCCACGTCATCTAGCAGAGGGTGCTTGATAAAAACTTACTGAATGAATGAATCAGATGAAATTGAGTGGTGATTAGAAGAAAGTCAACTTTCAGTAAAGACTTGGGAATGGAAATGAGGTGTTAGCAAATAATGAGAATATCCCCATATATACAACTTTACTCACTCACCCTGTCCTCATTTGGATCTGAGCACATTTAGAACTCAGGCCAGTGAGAATGTGAGAGAGAGAAGGAAACTGATGGCGTGTGGAGGGGAAGAAGGAACCAGTGGTTCCTAGAGGAAGGGAGCAAGAGGTTCATTGGGGGCAGTTACCAGGATGTCTCCATTTTTCTTTGTCTCTTCTCTCCCTCTGCCCCTTCCAGCAGCAAGATATTTTGATCTTCCCTGATGTTTTTCTATTCAATTCGAAAAACATTTAGTGAACTCTTGCTATAAGGAAAGTCCTGGGCTAGGTACTTGTGGGGATAAAGGAAAATAATAAATGCAAAACAGGAACTTATGAATGAGGAAACTAAATTCAAGAGAAGTCAGGTCTCTTGCCTGAGGTCACTCTGGTAGTAATTAGTAGAGTCCAGGATACACACTTAGATCCTCTGGACTCTAATCCAAATCCAATGCTTCTTCCTCTACACAATGGTCCCTGTCCTCATGGAGTTTATAATCCATCACATATGTAATTATATATACTACACACACACACACACACACACACACACACCACACACACACAATCATAATAGTTTGGAGATTTCCCTATTGTTGCTGTATAATTTTTGTTCTGCTTCCCCGGAAATGTACCCTTCGGTATGACTCTTAAATATGCAAGCATATTATGCCAAACGCAGTGGTGGGGAAACTGGGGTACAGACAAGACAAGTAACTTGCAAGTAATGAGTCATTTTAGCAAATGCAGAAAAGATCTGCCACTATGCCTTCGGGAATCACGTGCAGTTAGGATATAGCAAGCTGACTTCTTTCGCAACCAAAGGCAAGGCTCTTAACCACAGTTCTGTTCATGGCCCTTTCATTCATGTGAGTCACATCTGCTCCTCCTCCTAACCCCCTCACTCTTCTCCTTCTCCCACCACCAAGAACCGCTGACAGTATGTGAAGAAAAAAGGGCCCTGGGGAGCAGGTACAGAGACTCTCCCGAAAGCCAACAAGACCTAAGACCCTGATTGGAATGCCCCAGAATCATGGCTGTAAGCTTTAGTCCCAACATCCAAATTTGATGTTCTATTGATTTTACCAAGGATGTTTGTAAAAGGTCCACAGGCAGACAGCAGGCAAGCAATGAGCATTAAGTGCTTACTATGTGCCAGGCACCATGTTAAGTGCTGGGAATAAAATAAATAAATAAATATACATAAATATAAATAAATAAAATAATATCATATATAAATATAACAAATATAAATAAATAAATAAAAATAAAAGCAAAAATAAAGGCAAACCCTGCCCTCAAGGAGCTTACAGTCTAACAGGGGAAGGTAACACATAAAGGGGGGGGGCATTTATAGCTTCCATAATCTAGATTTCAAGTCCCATTTAAAATTCCTCTTCCTGCAGGAAGACTTATCTGACCACTCCAGCCTTCCAGATCTCTAGCTCCTAAACTAATCTAACAACTAATTGCCTATCACTCTCCCTTTCATCTCTAGGCATTGGCTGACTGCCTTCTAGATTCCCTTTTTGTATGTTTTCTTTTTATCTTTCCAGCTGCATTGTACTCTCTGAGGAGAAGGACCATATGATGGAAAGACTGGACTTATAGACCAAAGATCTGGTTTCCAGTCAGGGCTCAGCCATCTTTCACCTGAGTGACATTGAACAATTCACTTCTTATTTCTGGGCCTGTTTTCTCCTCCTGGTGAAATGAGAGGCTTGCACTAGATCATCTCCAAGTTCCCTTCCAATTCAAAATCCTTTAATTCTGTGTCTTATTTACCTAGGGTCTTGTATAAAGCACATACTCATAAATATCTATTGGTTGGTTGATTAATCAATTGGTAAATGGGCTTTCCCTTCTTAGCTTGGTTATTTACACCCCATCATAAGATTCCTGGCTTTTTCTTAATTTTGTGGGGACCTTTATACCACATTCCATGACACTACTTGCATTTTTCCTTTGAAGTGGGAAATGAGGCTTATTTGTTATTTGCATAGACTTGTCTGTCATTCTTGGAAAGGTGGAACACTGTGAAATATTCCCTCCTCCCCTCTACCTCTTAAAATCCCTGGTTTCCTTCAAGGTTCATCTACATGAGGCTATTCCTGATCCCCTTCGATGTCAGTGCTCTTGATCTTTTTCACAAACAATTTTCTGTTTATGTTATAGCATCCCAAGAGAAAACAGGCTCCTTGAGGACAGGGACTGTTTTTTGTTATGTCTGTGCTCCTGGTGTCTTGGCTCAGTGGTTGGAGCACAGTAAGTAGGTACTTAAGAAGTACACATTGGAGATTAGATTGGATTAGATTGCCAAATTATTTCAACAGAAAGGCCTGAGACACTGGTTACACGCTGAGAGAAATGGGAATACCATCCAGACCTCTCTGCTTTATTCCCAATACACCTTTCACTAGACAATGTTAGTGAAACGGTCTAGGCCTGTCTCTCAGGCAGCATGGCCTCATGAGCAACTCCCCAAGCACTGCTTCTGTGCAGGCCTATAAATACTAATATAGCCATAAGCAATTATCTGGGTCTACAGAGCTTCTCTGAATTATAATGCACTTTCCTTCACTCTTTAGAAGATAGCAAGAACTGCTCCCCTGTGGTGGGCAGTGTTTGATATCTCCAAAGAGCTCATGAGAGCACTTTATAACATAGGAAAGAGACACACAGGGGAGACTCCATTCAACTCTGCAGACGGACATAAGTGGGGGCCAGGCTAGCTCTGACTGCCCAAGGAATACAAGTGGGAATCCTTCCAGTCTGCTGGAGAAATGTTTATTTTCTAACTTTGGAGAAAGTGCTAGCAGGAAGTCCACTGATGAAGCTCCATAGATGAAAAGAACTTAGAAACTTCCCTCCCTGGAAGCAGGGCTGATAATTTTGGCTGGTGCTGCCTGTTTGCTAAGAGTCTTTTGACTCCAGCAGATAACATGAGCAAAAGGGTCATCAGCCATTTCTGTCTTGTCCCCCAGATGTTTCACTGCCTTGGGGCCTGTGCCTCCAAGAAAACAGCTGCTCAGAACACATGTGCATTTTCCACTCAACAAACCATAAGGATGTGACAATAGAATCATAGCTTCTGAATCCTACGGCTAAAATGTCACCATAGAAAGGTGTTTCTTGGGGAAATCTTTTCATGCAGCTTTAGCACCACCACTACCCTCCTTCCCCAGTCCCTATCACTTTCTCTCTCTCTCTCTCTCTCTCTCTCTCTCTCTCTCTCTCTCTCTCTTTCTCTCTTTCTCTCTCCTTTTCTATGTCTCATTGCCTCTGTTGTTGTCTGGCTGGATGGCTTTGGTTCTGTCTCTGTGTATCTCTGTTCCTCTGTGTGTCTCTGTGTTTCTCTCTCTTAACTAAAACTTGGAGACCATCTGTAGTTCATCATTAGGCCTGCAATATTTTGTCTGTGCTGGAGAAAGAGAGAATTTTAAAAGATATGCCTTTTCAAAACTTCAAGGCATTGCAATTCTTCATTGATCCACTGTGACTTCAAGCAAATGAAAATCTGCCCTAACGTGCTTGAGGAAGAATTACAAAATTTGTGGAAAGCTGTGGAGCATAAAAGGCCTGGTTCATTGACCAAGACTCTTGCTTGAGCTCCTCAGAGGACAAAACCACAACTTTGGTTCTTGAGGAAGCCTACTCTATTTGGGTTTGGACCTTATTTTTCCTCTCATTTCAACTAGATACTGTCTAAGGCTCCTTCCAACTCTAAAATCCCATCTTCCCAAGAAATGTTACATCTTGTCAGCACAGGAGCTTTTAAACAACTAAGGAAAATAAATATTTTATTCAAGATAGTTATTAACATAATTGTTACTTCTTAGTAACAACTCACTCTCCTGCCCACCGCCATGAACCTTCCCTTATAGCAAAGAAACATACAAAATAAGATAAACCAACACACTGGGCATATATGCCAATGTATGCCTCATTCTGGGAGGCAGCTAAGTGGCTCGGTAGTTGGTAGTTAGAATTCAAATCCAGCCTCAGATACTTACTAGCTGTATGAACCTGGCCAAGTCACTTAACTTCTGTTTGCCTTAATCCATGGGAGATGGAAATGGCAAACCACTCCAGTTTCTTTGCCAAGAAAGCCCTGTAGACAGTACTGGTGTGCTATGGTCCACAGGGTCATAAAGGGTTAGACACAACTGAACAACAAATACTTCATACTGCATTGATAATTCATCACTTCTCTGATGAGAAAAGGGAGACATCTTTCTTTCATACACACACACACACACACACACACACACACACACACACATAATTAAATATTTCCCAGTTACCTGTAAAAAAAGTTTTTAACAATATCTTAAAAAAATTTTGAATTCCAAATTTTTTCCCTTCCTCTTGCTCCTCCCCCTCCTTGAGAAGGCAAGAAATTTGATATTGACTATAAATGTGAATTCATGCAAAACATATTTCTGTATTAGTCATATTTCAAAAGAAAGCACAGGCAAAAAAAACCCCAAGAAAAATAAAGAAAGTTAAAAAAAGTCTGCTTCAATCTACATTCATAATTTATCAGTTCATTCTCTGGAGGTGGATAGCATTTTTCATCATGAGTCCTATGAGATTGTCTTGGGTCATTGTCGTAATCAGAGTAGCTAAGTCTTTCAGTTGATCATCTTTACAATGTGGCTGTTACTGTGTACAATGTTCTCTTGGTTCTGCTCACTTCACTTTGCACTTGTTCACATAAGTCTTCCCAGGTTTTTCCTTTTTTTTTCTTTTTTGGCTAGGCAATGGGATTAAGGGACTTGCCCAGGGCCACACAGCTAGTAAGTGTTATGTGTCTAAGGCCAGATTTGAACTCAGGTCCTCCTGAATCCAGGGCCAGTGCTCTATCCACTGCACCACTTAGCTGCCCTCCGCCAAGGTTTTTCTGAGATAATCCTCTTTGTCATTTCTTATAGCAATAGTTTTCCATCACAATCATATACTACAATTTGTTCAGCCATTCCCCAATTGATGGACATCTCCTTCATTTCCAATTCTTTGCCATCACAAAAAGAGATGTTACAAAGATTTTTGAACATATAGGTCTTTTCCCCTTTTCTTTGATCTCTTTGAGATCTATTTCAGACAGTAGTGGTATTGCTGGGTAAAAGAGTGTGAACAGTTTTATAGTCCTTCAGGCATAATTCCAGATTGTTCTTTAGAATGGTTGGACCAGTTCACAACTCTACCAACAATGCATTAGTGTTTCAATTTTTCCACACTTCTTCCAGCATTTGTCATGGGAGAGTTCTCTCACTATCAATTCTCTGAAGTCAATTTAGGTCCCTACATTAATCAGTATCCTGAAGTTTTTTCAATACTGTTCTTCACATTATTGTGGTCACTGTATATATTGTTTTCTTGGATCTTCTTTCCCTCTTATCAGCTCATATAGGTCTTCCCAAGTTTCTCTGAATTCTTCATATTCATCATTTCTTATGGTTCAATCCTATTTCATTAAATTCACATACCACAATTTGTTTGACTGTTCCATAAACACTTGTAGAGATCAAAGTAAGAGGAGCAGCTAGGTAGCACAGTGAATAGAGCTCTGGCCTTGGAGTCAGGAGGACTTGAGTTCAAATCCAGCCTCAGACACTTAACACTTACTAGCTATATGACCCTGGGCAAGTCACTTAACCCTGATTGCCTCACCAAAAAGCAGAAAGAAAGAAAGAAAGAAAGAAAGAAAGAAAGAAAGAAAGAAAGAAAGAAAGAAAGAAAGAAAGAAAGAAAGAAAGAAAGAAAGAAAAGGAAGAAAGAAGTCAAAGTAAGAACTTAATAAATGCTTGATCTATCTAAGCATCTTCTTTGTGCCAGGAACTGTGCAAGGCAATGAGGATACAGATACAGATGTGAGATGGTCCCTGGCCTCTAGGAGCTTGCATCTCCCAACTGATAGTTTCCCATTTTCAGTCCAGGTCTTCTAGGCTTCATATAGACTTTCCTAGCTAAAAAGCAATTATCTTGGTTCTGCTTAGTACAAGCTATTTTGTGCCAGAGGAAGAATCTCAAAATATGTAATCTGGATAGTAGTTTTCCCTCTCCTCTCCTCCTGTACTCACAACCTTGGGGGAGGAGGGGAGTGTCATTGTATAGGGATCCAGACAACTGGACTCCAGTCTTGAGATACCTTTCTTTTTGAAATCCAGAGCACATATTCCCAGCATTTCTTCTTGTGGAGCAAATATTAAAAAAAAAAAAAAAAGTATTACTTAAGGCATTAGGGAAGGCAGAGAGGTCCAGGAATTAGGAATAATGAAGAAGTGGGACCTTTTTTCTGGGGCCTGATTGCAGAGCTCTCTTTCTGGATGCTTGTCACTGTCCTTTGTGATCAGGACTGATTTAGCAAGGGAAGATCAAGAGCACAGAGAGACTAGATTTAAAATTCTGAACCCCTCCAAGTCTCTTCACCTAAGTAGATATTTTACATGCACAGTCCAGAGACTTTGGGGAACCAAAGAGCCAAGAGATTTTGTGGGCTGATGTGCAGGGGACATATGTATGTTCACTACCTAGAGTTTCCCAGGTTTCTAGGGTTTTTGGCCTCGGGGCAGGGCAGAGATTTCTGTTGAGAAGCCACATAGACAGTATAGAGAAACCAGACTATGAACCATATTGGTCTCCATGCTTCTCCTGACACAGCAGGGAATAAGGGACAAGCTGTTGCCCTTGTAACTGAAGTCAGGGAAAACAGGCAGATGTCAAGGGGTGGATAGAGATGGAGAGAATGAAGGTGGAAATCAGATACATGTAGGGCCAACCACAGGGGTAAAGAGTAGATCAGCTTAAACAGCCCCTGTAATAGTGGGTGAAGTGAGAACAAAGTCTAGGCCAAGCTCCTTTCTCTCCCTTGCTTTCCCAACACTCTACTCTGGGAAGAAAGCATAAGGAGGTGACCAGGTACCCAGGTTCAACTTGTTGAGAGTTGCTGCATGTGCTTGTAGCTGCCAGTACTGCTAGGAGATAGGGAAGGAGCAATCCCTTTCCCCTCTCCTTTTGCTAAAAAAAAAAAAAAAAAAAGAAAGAAAAAAAAGTAAATGTTGCCTCTTTCCAAATTTGATTTTCATGACCTATAAAGTGAGAATAACAACAGTTGCATAACCTATTTCATAAAGCATAAGGCTCAAATTAGATAATGGATATAAAGAGCTTAGTAAACTGTAAAGGACTGTGTAAACATTAGTTATTATTATTATTTTCCCACCATGTGGGTATAGTCCCACTTATTGTCTAGGAGTGTGAAATGCTTCAAGCAGCTATTGCCTTTTAGATAAGTGACGACCCTCTAACCACAGACAGTAGTTGTGCTTTCGAACAGAAGTATTTTTTATTAACATAATTACTACCTTTTAAATTCTCCTTCACACAGGATGATTGCAGTTGATAAATTCTAAACCGATGTTTGACCTGTGAAAGCCTCTTTCCAGCTGCCCCCTTTTTTCATACAGCATTAAAGTTAAATGCTGTGAGAGAGTAAGGCTGGCCATTTCTCCCACTAGAATTTAGCTCTCTTCTTTCCATCAATTCATTCGAACACTGGATGTTGCCATTTTCATTATTGTAATGGGTGCCTTTATAGTCTGCCCGGATGGATAGCAGATCAGCCAGCATCTGGTAGCATAGACCATTCTTTTAAGGAGCCTGCACTACAGCGTTATTTGGCTGAGGAAAGGTTCAGGCCTAAAGAACATTCAGAGTTATATTGAGAGAACCTAGGGTAATGAATTTTGAAGGTTTGTCCAGGTAGTCCATTGGTACCATCAGACAGCATATACCCTCACAAGAAGAGTCCTTCTTAACCCATGAACTGAGTAACCCAAGTTTCTGAGCAGCAAATAAACCACATTGGGCACCTGGAGGAATTTATTATTTTAATTGTTAGACTTCATCACTGGTTATTTGAATTTTTTTTTCAAGGACGGTTTATCACTTGTAAATTATTTGCCACAACGTTGTAATTCTATCCAGATCCTTAACTTTCTAATCATGCATCTTTTATGGGGTCTCCTTTAAAGAAGCACTATAATTACGTGCCAAGGGTCCCTGTAAATTTTATCAGGCCATAAAATATTATACTTTAATTATTTGCAAGGAAAAAAAAAGAAAATGTTCTCTCGGCAAGATGGACAATCAATACTGCTGGAATCACTCTGTCGTTGGCAGTTTCCTGTGTCCCACTTGCACCATCCCTCCCAAGGCCATGAGGCTCTTTCCCTTCACTCAGGCTCTGACTACACAAGGAATAAAGAAGAGGATCCAATTGTAGGATCACGTGCCTAAAGATATCTTTGTCTGACTCTGTGATAATTGTCTATACAGGGAGTAGAGAAGGCTTCCAAGGAGATGGCAGTCTCATCGATGGGAGAGATAGCTTTGTGTGGGATGATGGGGGATGTGACTTGTAGTCAGGAAGACTTGAAAGTTCATAACCCACCTATGAGACTTACATGAGGGTGACCAGGGGCCAACTTGCATAACCTCTCTGAGCCTCAGTGTCCTTATTTGTAAAACGAGTGTAATAACATCTGCAGGAGCTGCCTCACAGGTTTGCTTGGGGATCAAGTGAGTTAATGAATACCAAGTGCTTCAAAATGCCTGACCCATGAGTGTCGGGCATCATGGTAGTTTCCAAATATCTGAAAGACTACCATGTGGTAAAGGGCTTGTTCTCAGTGTCTTCTACTTTCTTGAAGATGCATCTCAAATACTTCCTTCTACATGAAGGCTTTCCATAGTAGGATAAAGATAAGAAGAGCACTAGATCTGTAACTTCATTTCCAGGAAGGAAGCTTCTTCTACCACAGCAGGTCAATTATTTATAGTCTGAGAGAGCTGTCTAGAGAAATGAGGGGTTAAATGACTTACCCAGGGTCATAGTGACAGTATGGGTCAGAGGAGCAACTCAGACGCAGATTTTCCTGGCTTTGAGGCTGGTTGTCTATCCTCTATACCTGAGTGCCTCTCACATAGAAGGCACTTACGAAATGATTGTTTGTTGTTTATTGATTAATTCTTCTTCTCCCCAAAGGATAGAACGAGGCCCGATAAGTGGAAGTTACAAGGAGGAAGGTTTCAACATGCTATAAGGCACACTTAGGTGGTGTAGTAGATAGAACACTGGGTTTAGAATCTACCCTGCCCTCTAGCTTCTTTTAATGAAAAATGATCTCAGAGTGTGGCAGCTGGGTGGAGAAAGTGGCTAGAGTTCTGGGCCTGAAGTCAGGAAGGCCTGAGTTCAGATCTGACATCAGATACTTAGCCACTGTGTGACTCTGGTTAAGTCACTTACTCTCTGTTTGCGTCAGTTTCCTTATCTGTAAAATGAGTTGGAGAAGAAAATCATAAACCACTCCAGTCTTTTTGCCAAGAAAACCCTAAATAGAGTCCTGAAGAGTCAGACACGACTGAACAAAATCTCAGAGGCAAGGCATTAGAGAAGGTGGGAGTTAGAGGTGAAGGGGGAGGGAGGAAGTAAGCAACCAGGAAAGGCCTTTTTGTGGAAGGTAGAACTTGAACTGAGTTCTGAAGATAGCCAGAGGAGCCAGGAAGCAGAAATGAGGAGGAAGAGTATCCCAAGTCTGAGGCCCAGTCAGTGCAGAGACATGGAATCAGGGAATGGAACAATGAGAAAGCTGGTGCAGATGGATTGCAGGGTATGTGGAGGGGGCTAAAAGTATAAGGCTGGAAAGATAGGAAGAAGCCAGCTTGTGACAGGCTGTGAAAGCCATACAGATGGTTTAATATTTGATCCTGAAGGTAACAGGCAGCCACTGGTGTTTATTGAGTAAGGAAGTGACATGATTAGATCCATTTTTTAGGAAGATCACTTTGCAGATGCCCTTACAGAAAGAGTGCTTACCCTGATGTTAGACACAATTCCTACAATCTTATTCAAATGATTTCTCAGGTTTGATGTAACAAATAAAGAGGGTAGGAAGGGAAAGAGAACACAGTGCTATGAGTAGGCACCCTGGCAGCACTGATAAAAGAGAAGAAAACTCTGGCAGCAAGAGGACTAGAGCTGGAGTCATTTGAGTCCTTGGTCTAAATCATGAGTTTGAAACTCACTTAGCTGTGTGACCCTGGACAAGTCACTTTTATCTCTGACCCTCAGTTTTCCTCTTCTTTAAAGTGGGCAAAATAGTTATATACTACCTACCTTATAGGGTTCCAATAAGGAAAATTCTTTGTAAACTAAATTAAATCTAAATTTGTAAATCTACATTTTTGTTATTTATTTTAGTAAGAAGTAGACATGGAATCTTAAATAGCACAGTAGTCAGGGGCTAAGCAAAATAGAGAAAAATGGCTCTATAAATCTCAATGTTGCCTGGGATTTGCCATATAATAATACAGTATCTATTCCTATGTGGGAAATAGAGCATGACTGGGTTGCTGATGGAAACTAGTCAGTCAATCAACAATCACTTACACATTTTTTTTCTAGTCCATACCCCTTATTTTATTTTTTAATTGCTTTTTTCCTTTTTCATATTAATTTTTAAGTTCTGAGTTGCAAAATTCTCTCCTTTTATCTAGCCCCTCCCCCACCAACTGAGAAGGGAAGCAATATGATACTCACTATACGTGTGAAGTCATGCAAAACATATTTCCATATTAGCCATGTTGCAAAAAAGAAAAAAAACAAGCAAGAAAAATAAAGACAGTGAAAAAAATGAAAAAAGGAAAACATGATTCAATCTCTACTCAGAATTCACCAGTTGTCTCTCTGGATGTGGAGAGCACTTTTCATCAGGAGTCTTCTGAAATTGTCATGGATCAATATCTCAATCAGAGTAGCTAAGTCTTTCACAGTTGATTGCTGTTACAATACTGCTGTTTCAGTAAACAACGTTTTCCTAGTTCCATTCATTTCACTTTGCTTCAATTCATGTATGTCTTCCCAGGTTTTCCTGAAATCCTCTCCTTAATCATTTCTTATATCACGATAGCATTCCATCACAATACTATAACACGACTTGTTCAGACTCAATTGAAGGTCATCCCCTCAATTTCTAATTCTTTCAATAAACATTTATTAGGTGCTTATTATGTGACAAGTACTATGCTAAGTGCTGGGGATTCAAAGAAAGGCAAGAATAATTCCTGCTCTCAAGGAGTGTATGGTCTTATAAAGACAATTTGAAAAAAGTAGGTACATAGAAGCTGTATACAGAATGGAGGAACAGTAATCTGAGAGAAGAAAACATTAGTAATTGAGGAAATAGGAAAGACCTAGAGAAGATAAGATTTTAGCTGTGTCTTGAAGAAAGACCGAAAAACTAAAAAACAGAGATGAGAGCAAAGATTGCCATCTGAATTAGCCTCTCCTGATTCTTTTTTTTTTTTCCAGTCTTGTTCCAGAGTTTATTTGCATGGTAACCAGGAGCATTTTGGGGGTTGGAAAGAATCTCTTCACCTCAGCTATGCCCATATTTTGCAGTTTTGCTAAGTGTAATGTCCAGGGATAATTTGAAGGAGAGATAGGCTCTTGACCAAGGAATATGATAGGAGTTTAAAGGAATTTTTTACTGTAACTGGAAGGCATTAGAGTGGGGGACCTCAAGCAGTATCAGAAGAAAAGTGCTCAAAAGAAGAAATTAAAACTTTCAAAGATTATTCTAACTAATTGCCTGGGCTGAGTGAATAAAAATAGCTTGAGGTCCTGGGCTTTTCAGAGGTAGAACCCACCTGCTACATTAGTTGCTCAGAAAAGTCAATTCAACTGAAGTTACAGATGGTGGGAGAGAGTAGCTCATAGGACATGCTTAGCACAGAGCAACTCAGTGGAGACCCAGCAGAAAATGGAGATGCCCAGTGGAAAGCAGCAGAGAGCTATGCGATGACATTATTAGGGAATAATGGCAATTTTGCAATGTTGGAGGCCCTTGTTGCTTTTGGACACAAGTGTTTCTTGGTCAGTCATGCTCCCTATGTTTCTGCTTCTTCACACGTGTTCCAAACAAGTGTGCTCCTCTATGTATGTTCTCTGATCACATGTATTTCTTGCATGTGCCTCCTTACCTGCTGGTGGTGTGGCAACCTGTAAGAGAATGTATCCTTATTTGTTCCAGAAGAACCTTTCTTATCACTTTTTGTGTTTGATGCTTGCTTTGAGTTAACATGGTTTCTAGTTGATGTGTATTTTTGAGTGGATGCCTTTAACACAATGCCTTTAACTTTAGGTAGCTTCCAGGGACCCATATGTCAAGGGGCTCCTGGGCCTGCATTTAGAAGCTTCATGTGAGAAGGAAGCCCAGTGATCATCTAGTCAGTCCATTCCTGAATCATGGGTGACTTCTACAGCAGTAAAATATATTGATATTTAATCCCAAGTGATTTTCTTTATGACTTGAGGTTAAAGGTTAAATTATGTTCATCATACTAAATTGAGGCTGTAGGGTACAATGAACTTTGGGTGTTACAACTGGTAAATCTTTACACTTGTAGCCAAAAAATATAAGCCTCTCAAGGGCAGTGGTATTCTTGCTTTATGTTAGTTTAATTGAATTGTTTGATGAATGAAATGGGTTAACTACTCATATGGAACATATGAAAATGCCAGATAAATGGTTGTTCGCTTTGCAATTATTATTACCTTTACACAGCCTATTTAATTCAATATTGCTATTTAGACAGCTTCTTGAAGGTAAGGAATATGCTATGCTTCATCTTTGCATCCTCAATATCAAGCATATTGGCTTGCAGGTAGTAAGCACTAAACAAAATTTTATGGAATTGAATCGGCATTTCAGAAATAAATTTATATAATCATGTTCTTACTAATAGGGACACCATTTCCCCTGCTACAACAAGGTCACTTTTTTTTTAAAGATCAGTAATTCAAGCCACAGTTATTCTGACAATCATAATGTGATCAAAAAAGTATTTTCCTGAGATACCTGAAAAGTACATTCTAGCCCCAGCTTGGCCACTAACTTCTCCGTAACCTTGGGCAAGTCTAGGTTCTCTTCATGCTTTGGTTTCCTCCATTTATAAATTGAAAGATTGGTACCAGATAATCTTCAAGATTCCTTCCAGTTTTGTCCCATCCCCATATAGCCTAGGAACCAAGGTGGCCAGACACAGGCAAATGATAATGAAACCGGCCAACCCTGAGCTCTGACATGAAGGGCTCCAATGGAGTTTATAACTTAATATTGTATTTACTTACAGTAAAGATTTCCTATTGATGGTTTCCAGTTACACGTAACTTACAAATAATTTGCAAACATTCTCCAGGATGCCAGAGGTCAGACACATGAATAAGTGCTGCAAACCCACTGACTTTACTTTTCCAGGGCTGGCTGAGTTAGTAGAATTTGGAACCCTGCAGTCTATGGGGGAGGGGCCAGGGCTCCAAGCCCACCTCCTAGCTGGTCCTGCTGAGGCTGTAGCAGCTGCAACAACAGCAACAGTAGTAATGGTGATGGTGATAATAATACCTTACATTTATAGATTGCGTTACGGTTTATAAAATGCTATATATATATATATATATATATATATACATATGTATATATATATATATATATACATATGTATATATATATATACATATATATATATATATATATATATATATATATGTATATATTATCTCAAACCAGCTTGAATGGAGCCTTACAGGGACTGGTAGTCCTGGACACTTTAGAACCCTCTCATCAGCTGCTTGGTAGGCACTTGGAAAGCAGCAGATTTCTAAAATGCCATGGATTTGGTCTTTTTCTTTTTCTTTTTTTTTTTGTGAGGCAATCAGGGTTAAGTGACTTGCCCAGGGTCACACAGCTTGTAAGTGTTAAGTGTCTGAGGCTGGATTTGAACTCTGGTCCTCCTGACTCCAAGGCCAGAGCTCTATTCACTGCACCATCTAGCTGCCCTTCATGAATTTAGTCTTATTGGAATATTATAGGAGATCCTAGCAAGCACTGGGAATGAACCTTTTAGTCGCCCTTTAATCCTCTGCCAATATGTGTTCCTTAGCTTGACATCTCCTGCCTGCAAAGACTGATTCTGAAGTAATGCAGGAAGGACTTGGGCAGATGCCACCCCACTAAAAGTTTAAACTTTAGGGACTAGTTTCATCTTTTCTGCCTGCCCTCTTTGCACCTCTACCAGTGTCCCTAATATACTTCCCTTTATAATAATTTGCTCAACCGATAGCAGCAAATATTTACTTGAAGTCCTACTGTGCTCCTAGCCTTATTCTTTGTCTTTGTTATTCATTCATTTCAGTCACATCCCATTCTTCCTGACCCCATTTGGGGTTTTCTTGGCAAAGATATTGGAGTGTTTTGCCATTTCCTTCCCTTGCTCATTTTGCAGATGAAGAAACTGAGGAAAACAGGGTTAAGTGTCCAAGGACAGATTTGAACTCAGTCATGACTCCAGGCCCGGAACTCTATTAACTGGGCCACCCATCTGCCCCAGTCTTGTTCTAGCTCTGACAAACTCATTTACGTTAGGGTTTAAATTGTCAACAAGGCTTAATGACCCCTCCCTCACAACGTTTGCTTTTTAACAGGGGGTCAGAAGTTCAACAACAAACTTTTGAATTATACACTAAATGCAAAGTGCTATATTAAAACTGAGAGAGATACAATTTGGGAAATAAAACCAGAGTTGGGGGCTCCAAGAAGCATAGGATGTGGGAGGGGGCTAAGACCCATATAAATAGCAAGTCTACAGACAGAGGATAAGTATGTTAGAATGGTAGCAAACAAAGGAGCAAAGGGAATTTGGAGGAAGAAGTGAGGACTTCCTTCTTAGGAAGTTCAGGAAAGGCTCCATAGGAAATGTCTCATTGGGACCCACTGAGATTTTAATGAACAGAGATTGAGGATTCAGAAGTGAGAAAGGGAGCAGAATATTCCAGGGAAAAGAAAAGGGGGAGCTCAAACACAGGCTGAGGTTGTCCTTGTGGAATGTTAGCTATCAATCAGTAAAGTGGAAAACTAGGGCTTCACTGGGGGCCTAGTCTAAATCTGCTTCCTAGACAACTCTCTAAGACCAGGTGCCAGCCTGCATCAGAATTCCCTCATCTGGGAGTTCCCTAAACAAATAACATCATCAGTCCATTCCCTGTCCTGATTACCTTCTAGGTCTTTAGGGGGACTTTCCCACTGTCCATGGGATCATATTCTGCTGCAACTGCCTTAAGTTGTGTTGGAGGTTCATCTCTTTTGCTTCAGTAAATGATTCTATAACTCGGGTGCTAATGGAAAATGTGGTCTAAATTTCAGACCCCCCCAACACTCTTCTATCTAAATTTTTCCCTCTTTTGCAGAATGGGCACTTTACAAATGGAGTAGCTTGGACCCCATACCACTTCAGGGACTTCAAATTCTGAGGGGCTGAACAGGTAAGCCCTACGCATTTCTAAAGCACTGGGAGACAAAGGCTGTCTCAGGCATCATTATAGAAATGAAATTTCGTGAACATTTATAAACTGTTAGAGGTAGAAGACTCATTAGAGATAATGTAGTTTCACCCTCTCATTTGTAGATGGGGGAATTGAGGTCCAGGGAAATTAAATGGCATAATTACTATCAAAGTGATATTTGCAGTGTTAGGGCAGTTTTATATCCCTTAAAAGAAATAACAACTTGCCTAAGTGTTTTCTATGTAGTATGCCTCAGTTTCCTCTTCTGAAAAATTAGAGGTTAGATTAGATGACTTCTCTTCTAAACCTTATATTCCTATGTAGTAATATCAGTTTCTCATCAAGATACAATATGATAAACAGCTGTTAAGTATTACTACGTGCCAAGCACTGTACTAAGTGCTGGAGATAAAAAGAACAAAACAAGATCATCCTTGCCCTCAAGGAGCTTACTATATGATGAGGGATGACAACACACCAAAGGAAGCTGATCATGAGGTGTGATGAAGATGATTGTGGAGCTGAATTCAAGCAGATCAGCTGGTGGCAAATGAAGAGGTGTCTGGGGTTTTGAACTCTCTAAAAGGAGATGATGGGGAAGCTTTTTGATCTGTGTCCCAGTCAAAGAGGTAGAAGCATCTGAGGGGATTGGTGAGGTGGGAGTAGCAAAGCCAAAGAAGTCATCATGGTGTGAGTTTCCTGATCAAGACTGTGAGCTTCCCGAGGACAGTCAATGACATCTTCTGCTGTCTGCTTCACAGAATCTAACACCTGGCTGGGGTGCATAGAATGGCTCAGGAAATTCTTGGCTACTGGACTAAATAGGCATTTGGAGCCTTCCAAGGCTCAAGGAGAGGGCAGAGTAAACAGGGAATCTCATTTCCAAGCTTCTTGCCTTGCCCTTGACCCCCATGTGCCAGCCTCCCATGACTGCTTTCAGGCAAACACACGCTAGTTGGAATTTACCAAGCCTTCTCCAATGAATTTCACACTTTTCACCATTCAAAGATGGATTTGAATGTGCCTCATTCTGTATTTTCCTGGGACAGATTTCCGCCTATGAATCCCACACCACTTACTGAGTTGAGAGCACCTAATGTGCTCATTCTAGTCCAGTCTCTCATTCTTCTGAGGCTGGAGCCCCAAATATGCAATAACAATGTCTGGGTTGCCAATGGCCTAAAAGGGTGGAGATTTTGAATCCCCCACTAAACTGTACATACAGTTTACAGGATCATACATTTTAGAGCTAGAAAAGAACTGAGGATTATAGGGTCACAGATTTAGAATGAATGAAAAAGCGTTTATTAAGCTCTTACTGTGTGCAAAGCACTGTGCTAATTGTTGGGGATACAAATGAAAAAAGAGAGTTAGAGCTGAAAGGGACCTCAGAGACCATCTAGTCTAACCTCCTAATTGAATCATTTAGTCCACTCCTTTCATTTTATCAGGGAGGAAACTGAAGCCCAGTCAGTGTGAATGACTTGTCCAATATCACAGAACTAATAACTGGCAGAACCCAAATCCATGCTCAAACCTACATGAAATCTTACTCAATCCCTTGATCAGGAATGGCTTTCCTCCTCCAATCCCACCTGGCTTTGCTTTACAACTCTATAATGCACTAAGTATGTAATGCTGTGTGTACTAATTATTTCTATGTGTGCTTCATCCTTGGCTAGACTATAAACTCATTGAGGGTAGGAACCTGTCTTGCATAAAATTTGTCTCTCCTCATGTACCAGGCATGGCATTCTACACCAGGTAAGTGCTTAATAAATTGTGGTTGTTGTCTTTGTATCTAAAACAGGGCCTTGGATAGGATAAATGTGCTAATATTGCTTCTAAATTGAAATGAGTTTGTTATAGATTCTGGGATTGGTATTTCTAGATGTTATTATACAGTTGGTGATATGACTCCTGCCTTAATTAAGAGAATGATTGAAAAAGGAAAAAACAAAAACAAAATAATGTCATGAATGACTTTAGCAGCGATATCAGGAAATAAGTCTGTAGTAGTTTTCCACCAATAAGGACGGACTTGGACAGGTGCCTCTGGGTTCTCCTCCTCCTCCTCTTTCTCCTTCTTCTTCTCCATTTCCTACTCATCCTTCACCTCCTCTTCCTCCTCCTTTTCTTCTTTTTCTTCACCATTACCATAAAAGTGCTTTTTTTTCCATTACAAAAAGCAGTCAGTATACACACCTGTGTAGTAGCCTGCAAAATAATAACTGTGAAAGAATACTAGCTGGATAGCAACTTTTCCCAGGACCACGTATATTTGAATTTCTTTGAAAAGGATGGGAACAAGCCAGCAACAACAACAACAACAACAATAATGTCAACAATCTCTCAGTAGTACCAAAAGACCCTCCCTGGGTGACATCCACACGAAGGCAACTGTACATAAAGCAACAAAGAAGCATTGGATCAATAACTTAATTGAGTGGATCTGTTTGCAGAAAGTAGAATGATTCCTGATGGCCATTCAGGCTCTTAGCCATTCATAGAGCATAGGCTGGCTGTGTAGGTTTTTCCATGCCTCAGTCCAAGAGCAGGTCATTGATACCAAAAGCTACAGGAACTTGATCTTAATAACTGATACAAACTTTGCAAAGAAATGATAGACATTGCCCAATCTGGACTAAACTAGCCTCTGTGGTCCCCTTCTAATGCTAGATTGATGAACACATGATTTCATTAGATTCTCACAACAAGCCCAGGTATTACCGTTCTGATTTTATGGGTGTGAAATTGAGCAGCTCTCTTAATGATCCTAAGCTGCCCATGAACATTTTAACACTGTTCTTTTCTCAGTGAAACTTTATCTTTGCATATCTTACAGTACCATTATCTCTGAAGAATTTAAGCTGTACATGAACCAAAAAACAATAGAGAAACAAACAGGTTGCAGTGTGAGGATGAGTACTCTGCAGGGTGTCCCAAAAGTCTTAGTGCAGTGTTATCTTTAAATACCTTAAGCATATGCACACAAAATAGCTTATATGTATATATATATATATATATATATATATATATATACACACACACACATACATGCAAACCTGTACACATGCATACACACCATGTGTGTATACATGTGCATACTGCACATGTGCTGCATACAAATGTATTCAAGGGTATTCCAAAAGTTATAGTGCAATTTTAAGTTTTAATAGCACAAGTATATATGCATACAAAATAGCTCTAGGATACACACGTGTGTATCTGTACACAATATGCACATGCCAAAGATGCACAGATGCATGCTGTACATATGTCTACGTGCGTGTGTTACACATATATACCAGGGTGTTCCAAAAAGAATGCAATTTTAAGTTATTAAGTTTGAAACTACAAAAAGACTTTTGGGATAATCTATATACACAGTATATATACATCATATATATGGAGCATTATGGAGTATGTTTATGTATGTATAAATGTATTTTATTGATGTGCTTCATCTTTATGCCACAGCGATCCCCTTCAGGTGCAGAGGCGTAATAAGGTGATCGCCGGGTAGATCGATATGTAAGAAAAGGATGCAGGCTGAAGACGTAGCAAGAAGCAGAGATAACAGAGGGCCAGTTTTAGTGTTGACTTGATGCCCTGAAATACACAGAGGCCTGGAAATAAGGCTCTGGCACACCGAGTCTATTAATCTATGGGGGTTTCTCTAAGAGAGTATAGGCGAGAAACACATATGCCTAGAAGGAGTGAATTAGCTGTGATTGGTCTGGGGAAAGAACACCCACATAGGTGAATATCACGGGTGTATAGATAAGGAAACTCCAGCTTACAAAGATAAAATGACTCATCTAAGGTCACTTGGCTGAGAAGTGTCAGAGGTGAGATTTGGACTCCAGTCTCTCCTTGCTCCAACCACCACTCTCTTCATGACACCTCATTGCTTCACTTATCTTTAAGTTCCAGAGTCACAGAATCTCATCATTGAAAGGAAGTTGAGATTTTCTGCTCCAACATGGAGCATAAATAAAACCCCAACAGTTACCCTCTGGCTCTCTTGAAATGAGCTAGCTACTGTGCGCAATAAAGTAAATTAAATTAAAAAAACAAAAATAAAAAAATAAAATAAAAGTTTCTATTAAAAAAAACAACAATGTGCATTTCCTCCTGTTCCTCATATCTAACATGGAAGTGACCTTCCCGATGTGCTGCAAGCTCGTGCTCCATAGTGCCAGATCTGAGTCAGCTAAAAGGTTCCTTACAAAGCATGTGGCCCTGTCTCCTTGACAGGAGGAAGGAAGTGGGCAGCTCTTACCGCAGGACCCACCAGCAGGGAGGTCTGGCTCTGGGACTGGAGGGTCAGATTTATGCAGATTGTCTTAGAGTGTTGAGTTGAATGCGAGAGAGAAAGTGCTAATGCCATCTCTTAGGCACATTCCCACAGGAAAGAAAATAAGGAAAACAAGACCCGGCAAAGTTGCTTTAGAACAAAGAGGAATCCACTGTGAAAATGGGGTTTTAGATGAGAACTGACAAAGCCCTAGGGCGATGAGACGCTGGGGACAGGAACTTCAGAGCCCTTGCAGAATAGCTGGCTTCTCCACTAGCTTAGGATGGGATCCTGAAAACTGGGAAGAGAAATGTTGAAGAGATGCCCAGTAAGAGCCATCGGAATTGGGTGGAACCAAATAGACAGGCCTTCCTAGAAGGGGGAAGGGAGGGGATTTTGAAGGAGGTGAAAGACCTAGAATGCGAGGACATTGGGAGGGAATTTCCAGAAGCATATTTCATATTGTAGACAGTATTCCAGGACAGACATTGCCCATAAATCCATTACTGAAAGGGCAACATCTTTGTTAAATAAAGAGAAGAGGGACGTGAGAACCCATCTGGCAATAAGGTGCAAGCTATCTAGGATGTTTGCAGAATTGTAAAGGCTGCGGGATTTAGAACTAAGAAGGGACCTCAGAGTCTCTCTAATCCAGCCCATTTCAGGTCATAGAAATTTATTACATCAGTGCTTCCCAACTTAAAAAAAAATGTTGTTTGTCTCTCGGGGATGTTTCTACTCTCAGTTTTATCACAGAAACGCCATATGCACACTCCCTCCCCCACATCCGCATGCATGCATGCTTACACACAAAATGCAAATGGAAACACACACACACACACACAAGCCATATTCTTTGGTAAGGTAGATATACAATTAAGAGAGCTGGGTGTGAATCTTGACTTTAGGATTTACTAGCTGGGTAACCATGGACAAATCATTTAAGCTCTCTTGAATCTCATTGCTTTTAATGTTAAAAAAAAAAGGGAGGTGGAAGGATGATAATACTATTTCTACCTATCTTACAGAGATGTTGTCAGGAAAATGCTCTGTAAAATTTAAAATGCTGTGGAAATATAAGTTACTATTATTGAATGAATGAATGAATGAGTGAATGAGTGAGAGAAAAGGTCTTACTGCTCCAAGTGCTGTGCCAAGAACTGATAACAATAAAGAAATAATAATAATAACAAAGTCCCTATGCTCAAGGAGCTGCAGCTGTTATAGGGGAGACTGTCTATTACGACTGTCCCATCCTCCATCCTCTATTTCCCATACCTGAGGTCAAACCCAGGCCAAGAGAAATGAAGCTGTCCACAGAGCAATGCAACCAGCATGTCCCTGAGATGTTGTAAGGTGCCCTGCAGTTTCTGTTAGGGAAAGCTTGCTCTGATCAATGCACCAGGAGCTGCTAAGGCTCCCTGTCTTATGGGAACTGAGTTGGTGGTAGTTTTGACCAGCTTCCTGTTGGCCCCAAGGATGAGATCCCACCTCATTTGTGGCCAGGTTTGGCTGTGCCTGGTGAGCAGAGCGATGTGCTGAGCAGTGGGGATTAGGAAATGGAGGTTAGCAAATGGAGAGGAGGGCAGTGGGAGCCCAGACTGAGTACTGAATTCCAGTATGGCTTTGTGCCTGCCTCCCTGGGTGGTCTCTTGGCAGGTTCTCTGATTGCGCAGTGATTCTGTCACTCCTTTGTACACGATTCAGACCTTGCCTGGGAAGTGTGCGTGGTTTAACAGAGTTAAAACACAGCTCCGAAATCTTAGTTTCATTGGCCTTAATATTGTGACATGAAGGTTGTGCTTTTCCCCTCCTCCTTTCTTTAGATTTAGTCATTAATTGAGAAACATCAGCAGGGAGCAAAGGAACAAAGTGTGCTTCCTGGATTTTTTTTTTTTAAATTCAAGATAACAAGCATTTTAAGTCTAAGTGCCTACTCTGTGTCAAGCTAGATTTGGGGGTTGAAAACATAAAAGCTAAATTGTACCTGCCTTCAAAAAAGTTAACATTTTACTGGGGGGAAATGACATATGAATAAATAGATACAAAATATATTCAAAGTAGATTGAAAGTAATTTCCATGGGATGGGGGTGGGAGTTACACTGACAATGAGAGGGATCGGGAAAAGCTTTATGGAGGTGGGGGCGCTTGGGCTGAATCTTAAAGGGACCATGGGAACTAGGGATTCTAAGAGGCAGAAGTAAGGATGAGATGTGTCACAGGCACAGGCAAGAGCCTGTGCAGTTATGGAGATGGGTGATGGAATGGCATGGACAGGGTACAGGAAATAAGCCAGTTTGGCTCGAATGCAGATGGCATGAGGGGGAGTAACTGACATCAGCACATGCCTTCAATAAAGTCTTACTTATTATGGAACAATAGAGGAAGCTCCCTTGGAGGAGATACCAGGGTTTGAATACTTCTAATCTTACCAGAGTACAGCAAGAAGACTTTAAGCATGGGTCCAGTGATGGCCTGTGTATCTCTTATCCAAAGCCAAGCTCAGGGAAGCTTCTCACCAGACTAGTTTCAGGATGATGACTTCCCCCCTCCCCCCACAGTAATATATCCAGGACCATCTACTGAGTTACAGAAAATTTGTGCTCCATGTCGGTGGATCAAGAAATTGCACTCAGGAAATCACAGACCTTTGAAGTATTAGAATAAGAGAGTGTGACAGAGTCTGTCAGTCTCACCAGTCATTCGCATCATGCATGCTCCAATGGAAAAAAAACACGAGGTCTTAGGACCTGAGTTCGAATCCTAGCACTGCCATTTACTATGTAAATGTGGGTAAATCACTTAACCATTTACAATCCTCAATGAATTCATTGGACTAGATGACCTCTAAGGCTGATTCTACCTCTAATCTATAACTTCAAGACTCTGTGACTTATGTGTAAAGCACTGTAATGGGCACTGGGGGAGAGGGGCACAGAAACCCATACAAAACAGTCCCACCCTCAAGAAGATGAGATTCTACTGGAAATTTTTACAGATTTTCTCTGGTGAAAGAGAAGCAGAGGCTAAACCTTTCCTACATTCATTACATTTCCGAATTTCCATTTAGTGTGAATTATCTGAATGTTTATATCTTTATCCAAAATGTAATTTATTAAAAAATAAAACCCTCTTAGTGACATTTCTCCCAGCCCCCTACTAAGTCTCTGTGAGCTGTTGGACAGAGGCTTTGTTCTGAGGGCTTTATAGCTAACTCCCCTCTAGTATTTTCCACCATGGTGCCTTCAGGGATGGAAATGACCTGGCTATTTTGTGAGTAACCCATAAAAATCCCATAAATTCCCGTAATATAAACTTGCTGATTCATTTTTATTTTTTCTAATAAATACACGAGTTTTGATTTCCTAATATTCATATCCTTGGCTGACTGCCCACTTGCTGCACATTTGATGGGGGCAGCAATGTAAATAGTCACATGGCTTTTAGGAAGGACTGGTCCATCTTGATCTAAGGGCAGACATTTTTGATTTTTCAGACTTAGGAGATATAGGACTATCAGTTGGGTTGGGGCTAAAAAGGAGGTGGGGAATGGAGGGGAAGGAGAAAGTGGTAGCCATGGTTGATGCCCAATCCGATGAGTATGTACTGAGTCAACTTTTCCCAGTGAGGCTGTTACCAGCTTCCCAATTATCTTTCTCCTTACTGTAGCTGGAGTCTACTTGGGGGCAATTCAATTCAAGAAGCATTTATTAAAGGCTTATTATATGTATGGCATTGTGCTAAGCATCAGAGATGCAAAGACAGAAAAGCAAGTGGTCCATGCCCTCATGGAGCTTACATTCTACAGGAAAATAAAAGAACAACAAGTAATATTTGGATAATACTTGTTATATCCACTTTTCCCATTTCAGCCTTGCAACCACTCTATTAAGGCTGTAAGAATGATTATCCCTGTTTTACAGTAGAGGAACCTGAAACTGAGTTTAAATGACTTGCTGAAGGTTACACAGCTATTAAGTATCTGGAGCGGGATTTGAAGTCACATCTTCCTGATTCTAGGTCTAGCACTGTGTTCTCCCTGCTGAGTACTTTACCTGTCTACCTGGCCCTGTGTCACTGTGGGGATGTGACAACCTGCTCAGTTCTCCACCACACTCAAGCTTTCAATGATTCAATATCTTACTGTTGAAAGGCTTCAGAAAGACAGAGATGGCCATCATTCTTCACTCTCTATCCCTGATATAGAAATAGAGTTAGCAGTTCTGGAATTCTTTTTAAAGGAAATGTTTCAGTTTCTTTTAATTTTTTTTAAAAATTTTTTTCACATTCATTTTTACATTTTGAGCTCCAAATTATCTCCTTCCCTCCCTCCAGGCTCTCTTCCACTCGTTGAGAAGGCAAGCTATTGACGTGGGTGAAATGGTTTGAAGTGAGGCAGAGTTGCACAAGGTCTCCAGTCTCACTCTCTCTTCCATGAGTCATCAAAGTCCAGTGGCAAGACAAAAGTCAGGGCCACTGGCAATGGCCTGGGATGCAGTGGGTGATTTTGGCATCTTTGATGTCTGACCAAACTCTAAGTGCTCCAGCTGTCTTCATAGCCTTTGAAGCAAATTGTTCTCAACCACCCATTCTACCAGGGAATGTCTTCATATGCTTGGGATAGACACCCCAAGAAAAGGCAAGCAATATGATACCCATTGTACATGTGACTTCATGCAAAACACATTTCCATATCAGCCATGTTATGAAAAAAGTAAGAAAAAGTGAACAGTGATATGTTTTCATCTGTACTCAGAGCTCATCATTTTTTTCCTCTGAAGGTAGGTGGCATTTTTAATCGTGAGTTCTTTGAAATCGTCAAGTTACACTTAAATTGAATAATCAGTTCATTCCAATTCAACAAGCACTTATTAAGCAACTACTATGTGCCAGTCCTTGGAGATCACAGAAGATAGATGGTGTGGGTAAGGGGAGTGGACCCTGCTTTTAAGAAGTTCACATTCTAATGGAACTCAAACAATGTTGTGGCAGCTAAAAAATTGAATGACTTTTCATAAGTAGAAGCATAGGTTCCAGAACGAGGAAGGGAAGACATTGTGCCCTGCCCTGGTTAGGCCACATGTGAAATATTTAACAAGATTCTAGTTGCCTCGTTTTAGAAAGAATATAAAAAAACCAGAGAGTTTCCAGGGATGGACCAACAGGAAGGGTCATTCAGTCAGTCAAACATTTACTAAGCCCCTACTATGTGTTAGGCACTGTGCTAAGTGCTGGGGATACAAAAAAAAAAAGGCAAAAGACAGTCCCTGTTTTCAAGGAGCTTACAATCAAATGGAGGAGACGATATGCAAAAAATACATGCAAACAAGCCCTGTATAAGATAAATAGGAACTAATTAAGAGAGAGAAGGCAATAGAATTAAGAGGGATTAGAAAAGCCTTCCTGAAGAAGATGGGATTTTAGTTGGGACTTAAAGGAAGTCAGAGAATTGAAGAGGTAGAGCATTAAGCATGGGTAACAGCCAGATAAAATGACTGTAACCGAGATGGGGTGCTGTGTAAAAGATGGAGTGCTTGTTTTTGGAACAGCCAGCAGGCCAATGGCACTGGATTGAAGAGGACGCATTGGGGTGTAAAATGATTGGAAAGGTAGGAGGGGGCAGGTTATGAAGGACTTTGAATGCCAAACATCATTTTGTCTTTGATCCTAGAATAGAATAGCCACTGGAGTTTATTGGTGACATGGTTAGATTTGGACAAGTCACATTACTGGCTGAATGGAGGATGGATTGGAGTGGAGATAGATGTGATGGAGGCAGACCCACCAGCAGCTTATGGTGATAATCCAGGTGTGAGGTGATGAGGGCCCGCACTAGGGTGGTGGCAGCGTCAAAGGAGAGAAGGAGGAGTATTCTGTATGTAGGTATATAACATGCATGTGTATGTGTGTGTGTGTGTATGCACACACACATGTATATGCACATACATGAATACAAGTGCGTGTTTGCTCATATATATTTACATAGAGAGTTGTCTCTCCAAAAGAACATTAGTGCCTTGAGAGCAAAGATTCTTTCATTTTTGTCTTTATATCCCTACACTGTGTGTAGCACAATGATTAGTGCATTTTTGTTCAGTCATGTCCCAATCATGTCCAATTCTTTGTGATCCCATGGCCCATAACACACCAACACTGTCCACGGGGTTTTCTTGGCAGAGGTACTAGAATGGTTGGCCATTTTATTCTCCAATGGATTAAGACAAAGAGAGGTTAAGCTACTTGCCCAGGGTCACACAGCTATTGGGCATCTCATGCTGGATTCGAATTCAGGTTGTCCTGACTCCAGGCCTGTATCTCTATCCACTGAGCCACCTGGCTGCCTCTGTCTGGCATATAGTAGATGCTAAATAAATCTCATTGGCTGATTTATTAATATGTGTTGATCTGAAGGACAAAGGCAAGGCCAAAGGGCAGAAATTTTGGGGATTTAGATTTTCATTTAATTTCAGATTTTCTAATAATTAGGAGTATTGAAAAAATGGAATGGGTTGCCTTTTAAGGTATCGAGCTGACCATTATTAAAAATATTCAAGAAGAAGCATCTGTTAGGGATACTATACAACCAGGGAATTATACATTCCTATGGTAAAATAGAAAGTGGACCAGGCTAGGATGGAGGAGACCAAGGTTGTCTATGGCATGATTATGAGGAAGCTAGGGAAATTGGGAAAAGCCCATTCCCCTTTAGTTCCTTACATATAAAATGATGGATTTAGACAAGATTATTTCTAAGATCCACCTCGCATACAACATTCTTTGTTCTACAGTCCCTTCTGGTGCTAAAATGCCATGTACCTGGGATCTCCGGGACAGGGGTGGACAAAGGACTGGGTTCAGAGTCAGGGGAGCTCAGATAGAATCCCAATCCTGCCCTTGCCCTGCCTCTGTCCTCCGGATCAACGCATATCAATCAATCAGCAGTATTTCTTCAGCACTTAATATGTTCCAGGCACCTGATAGGCTGGAAAAACTGAGACAATAGTAAATGAGTCCTTGCTGTCATGGAGCTAACATTGTATTGGAGAGACCATACAAACATATATATACATGCACATAGATACATATATTTGTGTGTAAAATATATACAAATATGTGCATATACACATGCACACATACGTGTTTATGTAAAGCACATAATGCATGAAATACACATTGTAACAATAGTTTGTGCATATACACATACATATTACCTACACACATGTAGGTAAAATATACGTACAAACATACATACATACATATGTACGTACATGTATATTCCATCCATTGGAGCATGGAGGTAAGATATATCCATAGTGCCTAGTGTTGTATTGCATAACATAGACACATAATACATGTTTGCAGAATAGAATTTTGGGGATTCTAACCAGATCTCTCTTTCCTTGTCGCCATGTAGACTCTTCTGCCAAGACCTTTGTCTCTGGTTCCTCAAGATGTTGAGAAGTCTGTGCCTTTCTTCTCTCTCTTCCCTTCTCGCTTGCTGCTACCCTGTGCAGCCTTTGAGGTTGGGGCCTGTGCTTTATTTATCTTGGAATCCTTGTGCACAAAGGGTGCTTACAAATGTTGGCTGTTTGGTGTGGCCTTGGCCAAGCCTTTGCAGGATCAGGAGGGCATTAGTCTTACTTCCTTTTTGACTGCACATGTAATTAAGTCTGGCTCGAGTTTTGTTTCCTGCAACAGCTCAAGTCTAGCACAGTTCTGGCCTTAACTTGTATGGTCAACCTCAAGACTAGAAGTACATTGGAAAGAAACTTGAATCTGGAGTCAGACTACCTACATTCCCTATAAGGACCCCTTATTGTTTACTACCCTGTAACCCTGGGAAAGGAATTCTTGCTCAGCAATTTTTTCAGTCATGTCTAACTCTTCATGAACCCATTTGGGGTTTTCTTGGCAAAAATGCCATTGCAGTCTGCTATTTCCTTCTTCAGCTCATTTTACAGACAAGGAAACAGGTAAGTGTCTGAGACTGGGTTTGAACTCAGATCTGGAGCTCTATCCACTGTACCACTTAACCTCTCCCATTTCTTCATCTGTAAAATAAGAGGAGTGAAGCTTAGACTATATAGTGTATGAGGTCACTTTCAGTTCTAAATCTATGATCTGAAGACCCCGTGGTTCTATTTACAAGGATATAGATGTAGAATCCACAAAGAATGCCAATGACATGAACCCACACCTTGTTAATAGAGCATAAAACTGTTTCCCCCCACCTCAAAAGAGAAAGTCTGGTGGCTGACCTCTAGTAGTCATTCTGAGGCAGGAAATCTGAGACTGGCTGATAACTGGTTTCAGAAGTGAAAGTCTGTCTACCCCTTTACTAAAGGGTAAAGAGAAGCTGCCAACCTCCCGTGGCACCCTTCTTAACACTGGAAGTAGGTTGTCTCTTCATGGTTCTGAAGTGGAAAAAACCTTTTGTTCCTAAAAGGATCTGGAGGAGAAGGAAACACTCAAAATTCATCGTAAGAGAACCAAGGAAAGGAACAAAGAACCTTAACTTGAGAAGAGTTTCAGGGGAAGGTGTGCAACTATAGGAAGATGCTGCTGCATCTTGAAAAAAAATAGCTACTGAAAGATGCTTTGGAACAGAAGACATACTTGGAATTTAACCGCTGGGAACACTAGGAGTTAGATCATAGGCTCCCACCCCTTCCCCACTGAGCTCTACCACTAAAGCATTGTAGGATCCTCTAAGTCACTTACTCTTTCTGTGGTTTAGTTTCTTCATTTGGCAGATGGGGATAATAATAACAATACCTTAATGCAACAATAGGTGTGACAGTATTGCGAGAAGTATTAAATAAGAAACATGTATGAGATGTTAGTATGGTCTTCTTCCACCAAAGCCTTCCTCTAAATGCCTCACAGTGGCACGGAGGCCAGCCTGGGTTCTGAAAGGCAGTCACAGCAGTTTACCATCCTAAACTAACAAGACTTTGAATATGTGTTGGGAATAGACTCCTAGACTGCGTGTTGGTGAGGCAGCTAGGTGGCACAGTGGACAGAGCTAAATTTCAAGCCAGGAAGACTTGAGTTTGAATCCTTCCTCAGATACTAACTGCGTGACCCTGGGTAAGTCACTTAACCTTTCTCCACCTCAATTTCCTCATATGAAAAATAAGGATAATAAGAGTGACTAGAGCACTGGACTTGGAATTAGTATAACTTGAGTTCAAGTCTTAGTTTAGACACTTGCTAACTGTATGTAACCTCTCTCAACCTGTTTCCTCAGTGGTAAAATGTGCATAATAACACCTACCTCCCAGGGCAGCTAGGTGGTGCAGTAGATAGAATGCCAGACCTGGAGTCAGGAAAACTCATCTTCCCAAGTTCAAATGTGGTTTCAGACACTTACTAGTTGTGTGACCCTGGGCAAGTCACTTAAACCTGTTGGCATCAGTTTCCTCATTTGTAAAATGAATTGGAGAAGGAAATCCCGTATCTTTGTCAAGAAAAACCCAAATGGGGTCATGAAGCAAGGGACATGACTGAACAACAACAAGAAGCCTTCTCAGGGTTGTTGTGAGTCTCAAATGAGATAATAAGTGTAAAGCCACTACTTAGTTATTAGTTATTAGTGAGCTTTTGTACAGGGACCATCACAACCAAGTTGGGAGAAGTAGGCTCATCACCACCAGAACTTTTAATGTTTGAATCACAGCAACAAACTCCCAAAAAACATTAGCCAGAAGGGCATAGTCTCCTAACTGGTGAAATCAAGCTGAATTTGAAACACTGAAGAAGAAAGTATCCTTTATTCATACATCCTACTTTCAAATGCAAATATCCCCTGGAGATAAGACTTCAAGTCATTAACACCTTAGTTGGATTAGTTTCGAAGATAACTAACTAGGTGTAAGTGAAAGTGAAGTCTTGAACCTGAAGGCTATTTAGCAGGTGCAGAACAAGCATCCAGTCTAGGCTCTGCAGTAAAAGTCTCAAATCCCAGGTCCAGAGGGGAACAGTATGACAAAGGGGAGTTGGGAAAGACATTCTGGGGGCACCAAGAGAAGGGAGACACTCAAAGTTGGGAAGGAGGAGTGGGAGTTTGTGATAGATTGTATTAGTTTACTTCACAGTTTTGCGTGGGACCATTCCCATCCAATATACTCCAATAAGCACCTATTGAGTTCCAGCTGTATGCAAAAACACTGTTCAAGACGCTGGGGATAGAAAGACAATGCTCAAAAGACAATCTGTCTTCAAGGAGCTAATAATTTATTAGTTCAGGAGTTCCCAAATATTTTTGATCTTGAGATTCCTTTACACTCTTTTGCAGACTTTTTTTTTTATTAAAAAAATATTTTTGGAGTATCAGTTTCAAATCCTCTCCTTTCCTTAACCTCCTCCCCACCCATCCAAAAGGCAAGAAATATGATATCCATTATGCATATGAAGGTACTCAAAATATATTTCAGCATTAGCCATGTTCAGGGGAGGGGGCAGTGGAGAAAAGCAAGAAAAATTAAGGAAGGAAAATATGTTTCAATGTATTTCTCTATCTGGAGATGAATAGCATTGTTCATCATGAGTCCTTTGGAGTTGTGGTGGATCATTGTACTGATAAGAGTTACTAAATTCCTCACAGTTGATTATCATTACAATATAGTTATTACTGTGTACATTTTTCTCCTGGTTCTGCTTACTTTACTCTGTATCAATTTATACAAGTCCTCAGGTTTTTCCGAAACCATCTTCTTCGTGATTTCTTACAGCACAATAGTATTCCATCATAATTATACACTACAACTTGTTCAGCTGCTCCCCAATTGATGGGCATACCCTCAATTTCCCATTCTTTGCCACTATAAAAAAGAGCTGCTGTATGTATTTTTGTACATATGGGTCCTTTTCCTTTTTTAAAAAATCTCTTTGGGGTATAGAACTGGCAGCAAAAATGCTAGGTAAAAGGATGTGCAGAGTTTTATAGCCCTTTGGGCATAGTTTCAAGTTGTTCTCCAGAATGGTTAAACTAATTCATAGTTCCACCAACAGTGCATTATTGTACCTACTTTATCATCCAGTATCAAGTTGTTCTGATGATTATCACTTTGCAGTATAGTTTGAGAACTAGTGCTGCTAGGTCCCCTTCATTCGCATTTTTCTTTTCATTGATTCTCTTGGTAGTCTTGACCTTTTGTTCCTCCAGATGAATTTTATTATTTTTTCTAGCTCTATAAAGCAATTCTTTGATAGTTTGATCAGTCTGGAACTGAATAAGTAAATTAATTTAAATAGTATTATTTTTATTATATTAACTCAGCCTACCCATAAGCATTTACTATTTCTCCAATTACTTAGATCTGTCTGTATTTTGTGAAGACTATTTTGTAATTGTGTCCATATATTTCCCGTGCATATCTTGGCAAGTAGACTCCCAAGTATTTTGTAGTGTCTGCAGTTATTTTTAATGGAATTTCTTTCTCTTTCTGTTGGATGTTGTTGGTAATACATAGAAATGCAAGGTCCTACTCCAACGACCTCACCCCTAGCACAAGCTATTAGGAGGCCTTGACTCCATTGTTGGCCAGTAGTGAAGCCTTGCAAACATTTGGGGGACCTCAAATGTGTTCATGAGTCAATCTTAGAAAAAGAAATTGAACAAGGCATCAATGAACTTCCTAAGAAAAAGTCCTCAGGAGCAGATGGGTTCACAAGTGAATTCTACCAAACATTTAAAGAACAATTAATCCCAATACTATATGAACTATTTGGAAAAATAGGTGAAGGAGTCCTATGAAATTCCTCAATGACACAAATACAGTGCTGATAGCCAAACCAGGAAGAGCCAAATCAGAGAAAGAAAATTACAGACCAATTTCCCTAATTAATATTGATGCAAAAATTTTTAAATACAATACTAGCAAAGAGATAACAGCAATATCTCACAAGGATCATACACTATGATCATACACTATGACCAAGTGGGATTTATACCAGGAATGCAGGGCTGGTTCAATATTAGGGAAAAAAACCTATTAGCATAATTGACCATATCAATAACAAGACCAACAGAAATCATACGATTATCTCAATAGATTCAGAAAAAGCCTTAGACAAAATGCAGCACCTTTTCTTATTAAAAACACTAGAGAGCATAGAAATAAATGGAGCTCACCTTAAAATGATAAGTAATATTTATCTAAAACCATAAGCAAGCATTATCGGTAATAAAGATAAGCTAGAAGTCTTCCCAATACAATTAGGGGTGAAACAAGAATGCCCATTATCACCTGTATTACTTAATATCATACTAAAAATGTTAGCTATTGCCATAAGAAAAGGAAAAACAATAAAGAAATTAGAAAAGGCAATGAGGAAACAAAATTATCACTCTTTGCAGATGATATGATGTTATACTTAGAGAATCACTTAAAAAATACTAGAAATTATTGAAAAACTTCAGCAAGGTTGTAGGATACAAAATAAACTCACATCATCAATATACATATACATATACATATACATATACATATACATATACATATACATATACATATACATATACATATACATATACATATACATATACATATACATATACATATATATGTTTAAGTATGTATGTATGTATGTATGTATGTATGTATGTATAACCAACAAAGTCAAATAGCAAGAAATAGAGAAATTCCATTTAAAATAACTGTAAACAATATATAATACTTGGCAGTCTACCTGCCAAGACAAAGCCAGGAAGTATATGAACACAAGTATAAAACACTTTTCACACAAAGTCCGATCTAAACAATTGGAAAAATATTAATTGCTCATGGGTGGGCCAAGCCAATATAATAAAAAATATTACTTCTACGTAAGTTAATCCATTTATTAAGTGCCATACCAATCAAACTATCAACATATTTCATAGAGGTAGAAAACATAATAATAAAATTTATCTGGAAGAACAAAACAATCTATGAAAAAAATTGAAAGAATGTGGTCTAGACATACTAGATCTCAAACTGCATTATAAAGTGGTAATTCTCAAAGCAACCTGGTACTGGCTAAGAAATACACTGGTGTATTATTGGGATAAGTTAAGTATAAATTACATTATAGTAAATTACCATAGTAATCTAATATATGAGAAACCCAAAGATCTAAGCTTTTGACAAAAACTGTTGGGAAAACTGGAAAACAATATGACAGAAAGTAGGTATAGAACAAGATCTCACACCTTATGCCAAAATAAGATTAAAATAGGTACATGATTTACACATAAATGTTCTGGAGAACAATTTGGAACTAAGGTTAAAAAAACAAAACTGTGTGCCCTTTGATCCAAAAATACCACTACTAGGTCTATATTGCAAAGCCATCTCCCAAAAAAGGGAAAAGGACCTGTTTGTACAAAAATAACTATAGTAAGTTTTTTTGTGGTGGTCAAGAATTGGAAATCAAATGCCTATCAATTGCACAATGGCTAAACAAATTATGGTACGTGATTGTAATAGAATATTATTGTTCTGTAAGAAATGACAAGCAAGCTGATTTCAGAAAAACCTGGAAAGACTTACATGAACTGATGCATAGTGAAGTGAACAGAACCAGGAGACTGTTGTACATCATAATGACAATATGGCTTGGTGAAGAATTGTTAATAACTTACCTATTCTCGGCAATACAATGATCCAAGACAATCCCAAAGGACTAATCAGAGAAAGAACAGTTATTGATTGAATACATTCTGAAACATGCTATTTTTCATTTTCTTTCTTTCATTTTTTCTTTTGAGTCTTCTTTTACAAAATGACTAATATGGACATGTTTTACATAATTGCTCATATATATCCTATATCTGATTGCTTACCATATTAAGAAGGGGGGAGGGATAGAATTTAGGACTTGTTTTCTTCAGTGTACTCTTTTCCAGTTGACCAATTGTATTATTTAGGGACTTGTTTTCTTCAGTGTATTTTTTTTTCCAGTTGACCAATTGCACTTTTTTTTTTTTAGGCAATTGGGGTTAAGTGACTTGCCCAGGGTCACACAGCTAGTAAGTATCAAGTGTTTGGTCTGAGGCCAGATCTGAACTCAGGTACTCCTGACTTCAGGGCTGGTGCTCTGTCCTCTGCACCACTTAGCTGCCCCTGACCAATTGCATTTTTTAGGGACTCTTTTACCTCTCTCATTTGACTTTTAAAATCCTTCTTGAGCTCTTCGAAGAAGGCTTTTTGGACTTAAGACCAGTTCATATTCTCTTTTGAGGTTCCAGATGTGGGTTTGTTGACAATGTTGTCCTCTTCAGAATTTCTGCCTTGTTCTTCACTGTTCTCATAATACGAATCTATTGTATGTTTCTTTTTGCTCATGGTGTTTGATTTTTCCCTGGCCTTTAAAGAGATTGACCTCTCCTGCTGGGGAGCAGAGGGCATTGACCCAAGCTTCTTGTGTTGGGATCCTAGGTCTTGGTCACTGGCTTTGTGTGCTGGGACCTCCTACGTTGGCAATTGGAGACTGTAGGGTTCTGGCAGCTTGTCTGGTGCTGGGCTGGAATCAGCAAGGCTAGAACTCTAGGGCAACTCTGGGTTGCCTGCTTTTCCTTTCCTTTCACTTTCTTCAGCTCCTTTCAGATGGATGTTGTAGGGTGTTTATCCACCTGGGGCCCTTGTAGTGCTGCTTCTCTTATTTTTGCTGAGGAACTGGGAGACCTGGTAACTGTAGAATGCTGAGGCACATGGTGATTTTCTGAGCTGGTTTCCACTGGTTACCCCACCCTCATTTAGGCACTCAGAGGTCCAGGTGTTGGTGTTTGCCTGCTCCACCACCTGGGTATCAGGATCTCCTCCTAGTGTGCTAAAATGGGGCTTTCCACTAGCTTGCTGGGATACCTCCCATTCCGTACTGCTCTCCTTCCCCCAGGGGAAGAAGGGCCTTTCTCGTTAATCCCTCAAGGTTACTGGGCTACTAGATTGGTGCTCCCCATCTTTCTTCTGGTTCAGCTGTTCCAGGGTTTTTCCTGGGGTGATATTTTCTGGGCTTCCAGAGGTTGATAGGGAAGGGTGTGAGCGACTACTTTTTTACTCCACCATCTTGGCTCCTGGAAGCGACTGCTAGGGATAGAATTTGGAACTCAAAATTTTAAATACAAATGTTAAAAATTTTTTGAAAAAGAAACTAATCTAAGGGGAAAAAAACTTCATTCATTTCTGTGCTTTTAGTGGTTTATTTTTTAAATAAGAAGGGGTGCTATATTTTGTCAAAAGCCTTTTCTGTATCTATTGATATAATCAAATTTTTTTTTGTTGTTGTTGTTATTGACATAGTTAATTATCTTAATGGTTTTTCTCATATTAACCAGTTCTGCACTCCTGGCATAAATTGAGTTTGGTATTTGCATATGATCTTTGTAATAAATTGTTATAATCCCTTTGCTAGTGTTTTATTAAGATTTTTGCATCAATATTCATTAGAGAGATTGGTCTATAGTTTTCTTTTCCTGCTCTCCATGGTTTAAGTATCATAACCATATTTGTATCATAGAAAGAATTTGTAGGGCTCATTCTTTACCTGAATTTTTCAAATAATTTATATTGTATTGGTTTTAATTGTTTTTTAAATATTTGGTAGAAATTGCTTGTAAATCAAGCTGGTCCTGGGTCTCCCCCCCCACCCCCTTAGGGATATGACTTATGGCTTGTTCATTTTCTTTTTTCAAGATAGATTTATTTTAAATATCCTATTTCCTGTTGTGTTAATCTGGGCAATTTATATTTTTGTAAATATCAGTTTTGTTTAGATTGCCAGTTTTATTGGAATATAATTGGGCAAAATAACTCCTAATATTCACTTCAATTTCATCTTTATTAGTTGTGCATTCACCTTTCACATTTTTGGTACTGGTAATTTAGTCTTCTTTCTTTTTATAAAATCAAATTAGCAATGGTTTGTCTATTTTATTGTTTTTCCTCCATAAAAAAAAGCTTTATTAGTTCATTTTTTATACTTTCAATTTAATTAATTTCTCCTTTGATTTTTAAGGATTTTTATTTTGGTATTTAATTGAGCTTTGAAATTTGTTATTTTTTGAGTTATTTTAAAGTTGCTTGAATTAATTTCTTGATCTATTCTTTTTCTCTTTTGTTAACGTAAGTGTTTACAGATATAAAATTTTCCCTAAATACTATTTTGGCTACATTCCACAGTTTTGGTATGTTGTTTCATTGTCCTCATTATCTCTGATGAATTTATTGATCGCTTTATGATTTGTTCTTTGATCCAGTCATTATTTAGCATTAGACTATTTAGTTTCTAATTAATTTTTAATCTATGCTTCAAAAGCAAATTGTTAACTATTGCATCATGATTTGAAAAGGTTGCATTTAGTATTTCTGCTTTTCTATATTTGTTTGTGAGGTTTTTATCCTCTAATACATGGTCATTTTTTTGTGAAGGTGCCATATCCAGCTGAGAAATTGGTATTGTCCCTTTCATTCCCATTCAATATTCTCCAAAGGTACACCATATTTAACTTTTCTAAAATTCTATTCATCTCTTTAACTTCTTTTCTTTCTTTCTTTCTTTCTTTCTTTCTTTCTTTTTTTCTTTCTTTCTTTCTTTCTTTCTATTTTATGGTTAGATTTATCTACATCTGAGAAGAGTAAATTGAGGCCCTCCAGTATTATGGTTTTATTGTCAATTTTCCTCCAGTAACTCATTTAACTTTTCCTTAAAGAATTTGGTTGCTGTGTCATTGGTCCATATATGTACAGTATTAACATTAATTCATTTTCTGTAGTACCTTTTAGCAAAACGTAGTTTTCCTGATGTCTATTTTTGCTTTTTCTTTGTCTGGAATCATAATTGCTACCCCAACCTTTTTTTTTTTTTTTGCTTTTTTACTTCAGGTGAAGAATGGTAGATTCTGCCCTAGCTCCTTAATTTAACTCTGAGTGGCATTTTTTTTTCTTTTTAAGGTATGTCTCTTGTAAATTGTGTAAGTTGTGACTTTTAAGTGTCTTTCCTGCCTACAATATGGTTTGACTTTTTTTTTCAGGTTGTTTTGGAAGGGGTATGCTGGGAGAGAGTGGCAAAATACTGCTTTCACTCTACCATCTTGACTCCACTTCTCCCCCCTTCACAATCTCAAAAATTGAGGATTCCTTCCCCTCAAACAGCTTTAGTTTATATGCTTTATATCTATCAGTGATTAACTTATTAGAAATTTAAACGTTTCAGTATTATTATGAAAATAGTTTTGACTTTAGAGACCCCCCGAAAGGCTCTCAGGGACACCAGGAGCCCCCAGACCACACTTTGATAACCCTTATAAGTTATCTACTCTCCATTTGTGTCGGATAAGCTAGTTTAGGGATGGAGCTTTGATTGAATAACACAGAGCACCAGCCAATTGTAGCCAGAAGCATAGTTCTATGCATATATCTAACACAGAGAAGGGTCAGGTGCATAAGCAAAACTAGTTACATTCAGCCCTAACTCAGTACATGTCTATGGCATGCAGTCATTTGTTCCTTTGCTCAGAATTCTTCAGTGGCTCCTTTTTGCCTACTGAATACAATTTTTATATCTTATTTGGGTTCAAGGCCCTCCAAAAAATTGACACCACAGTAATTTTTTCTCTAAAATTTTTTATCAATATTTTCATCACATTCATTTCTTAATATATCCCTCCCTTTTAGAATGTAAACTCCTTGAGAATAGGGTCCATTTTTTCTTTTCTTTTTAATCCTCAGTACTAGCATAGTGCCTGGCACATAGTAAGCACTTAATACATTCTCTCTCTTTGTGAGTGTGTATGTGTGTGTGTCTATCTATCTTTCTTTCTAGCTCATCCTCTACCCATGTAGCCAACCCTTGTAACAAAGAGTTTTTTAAAAAGGGCTGTGTGGTGTGTGTGTGTGTGTGTATGTGTGCACGTGCGTGTGCATGTATGCACATGCCTGGGAGGAGGCAAATGAAGCAATTTGGCAAAACCAACCAATACATCCACAAAATGTAATAGTATAGGGGGTTCATTTTCTCAACTTTTCTCTAAAATCATTGATCTTTATCCTTAGATAATGGTTCAGTTTATTGTTGTTGGTTTTGTTGTTTTTTCATTAAAGTGTAAGCTGTTCCTCCATTAGATCATAAGTGCTTTGAGGACAAGACCTGTCTTTTGTCTCTTATTGTATTCCAAGTGTTTAGCACAGTGCCTGGCATCAAGCAGTGCTTGATAATGATTGACTAATTCTTTCCATTTACCATTCTTTGTTGCAGTCATTGGCCATGTTGCCTTTCCAGTCTTGCCCACTTTCTTCCCTTCCACACGCTCAGTAAAACTTGATAATGTTGTGTCAGACAACCCCTCCCCCCTTTAAAATCTTCAGCCTCTGTGTCTTTGTTAACAGTGTTTCCTATACCTAAAATAACCTCCTTCTCTCTTTTCATACTTAATTCCTCCACATCTTTTAAAGTCCTGTTCAAATGTCCCTGCTCTTCCAGGAAGCTGTCTTGAAACACTCCCGTCAATAAAGTCCTTCCTTTCTTTTTACTGCATGTCAGACTTTATTTTGACCATGCAGATATCTTTAAAGGTCACATATTAGGCCTGGGTTTTCTGTGTTTGTATATGGGGGGTGGGGAGCAAGGTCAGGGATCTATGATTTCATTTTTTATAGGGAATTTGGATTATTCAACTTATGGTCTTAGAGATTTGCCAAGAGGTCAAGAGGTTTACCAGGATCACACATTTAGTATGTTTCAGAGATGGGACTTGAACCTGAGTCTTCTTGACCGTGGCTAACACTCTATCCAATGCACCATCCTGCCTCTGTTTATTGCTTATCCGCTTTTGAAATTCTTCAGCTGTGTTTTAGATAACTTTGTGCCTGTAAACTAATCTTGATGTCTTGGTGTCTAGTATGGAGCTTTGTACATAGTAGGAACTTAAATGTTTATTGAAGAAATGAATATATCACAAGCTCTCTTGGACAGAAAATGGGTCCTCCATTGTAAGGTGGCAAGATCCATTGTGGGTAAGAGAGTCAATTCTCAGGTGCCAGATTTTAGAAATGGTGTTAAGGGTCATGTAACCTTCCTTTCCCAATAGCTCTTTCCATCTATAATGGGAGAAAATGGCAGATGAGGCACTGAATTCTGTCAAGGGGGTCAACTAGTCTGGATGTGGGGATAGAAGCAGCATACTTTGGAACAGGTTAACTCTTTCAGTCCCAGGGCAATAAAAGAGAAAGTCACTTAATGGTATCCTGAGACCTTCATCCAAATAACACCTCACCCACAGTGGCAGAAATTCCAAATGTAGTTGTCATGGAGGGGCTCAGCATTAACACATTCTTGGAAATCCTCTAATGAAAAATAACCTGAGAGAAGAAATATTCTTAGAGCTCTGAGAGAATTGTTATCCCATATAAGAGTTCTGGGGCTTTTGCATTCTCTGATAGAGCGTTATTCTGGGCACCACTATGTACTGAAAGAGAACTCTTGATTTGTAGTGTTAAGACTTGAGACCATAGATTTAGTGCTGAAAGAGACTTTAAAGTTCATCTACTCCAACACTCTCATTTTAGAGTTGGGGAAACTGGGGCCCTCAAAGATGAAATGACTTGCTCAGGAATTCAAACCTAGTCTCTTTGCTCCAAATTCAGCCCTCTTTCCACTATGCCTTGCTGTTTTAAAGAATCCATGACTCTGCTATTATGTGATCTTGGAAAAATAATATAACTTTTCTGTAACTCAGTTTTTTCAAATGTAAGATGAATAGGTTAATTTAAATGGTCTCTGGGTCCCCTTCCAACTCTAAATCCTGTAATTTCAGTATGGAAAGACTAAATTACAAAAACAGACAAACAAATAAATGCATTAATGAATGACTGAATGAATAAAGACATAGACTTAAATCCAAAAGGGATGGTAGAGATCATCTAGTCTAATTCTTACATTTTACAAAAGAGAAAAATGATGGCAAAGAGGTTCTCTGATTTTCCCAAGGTCACAAGGTAGTAAGAGTCAAGATTTGAACCCAGATCCCGTGATTCTGGATCTAGCACTCTCTCCATTAAACCTCACTTCCCAACTTCATAAGTCGATTTGAGTTGTCCTTGGCTGCCTTGTATTTTGATTCTCCCCTCTCCATATATAAATTGAGAAATCATAATAATAATAGTCATATTAATGACAATAATGAAAAGAATTTATTTTTCTAAACTGTCTTACATTAAAAAAAACTGGTTTCTTAACATCAATACTGTGAAATAGTGCAATTTTCCCTATTTCATAAATGAGGAAACTGAGGATCTGAGAGGGGAAGTGACCTTCTCAGGGTCACATGCTCAGTTGGTGCTGGCTCACGTTTCCCAGAGTTCATTACACAGTGCCAGACAAGTAGAAAGCAACTATTACATATAGAAATGCCCCCTACAAGGACAAAGCAGGAAAACCAAGTCCCCTTTTATTTTTTCCTATGAAATCTTAGCAGAGCCCATTTGGAGGAAACTCAGGGGTCTTCAAAGGAGATACAGTTCTGAATCAGATGCTCATTAGTATAATGGGACAAGTCTTAGAAAAATACCAGATTCCATCTCCTTACAATAATGGGCCCTGCCTTTTTCCACCCCCTCCACACTCCCTCCTCACCCTCAACAAAATTCCTTGTCCTCAGCTGGAACAAAAATGTAGCTTAGCATTTGGGTGTGTCTTCTAGTATCTTGTGATCTTGTATTGTATTCAGTCACAGCTACAAAAAAAAAAGTCATTTGAAATATTTAAAAGTTATAAAATCAGAAACAAACAGCTTGTCCACAGCTAGTGAGCCCTTCCTTGCCTTTCCCCTTGCAAGGCTTTCTAAGACTGAGCACTGTTGTGCACTCATTTGGACCCGCTGTAAGTTACAGAGGTGCAGTAAGTAGCAATATAAACCCAGAAACTGAGAGCAAACATGTGTTAGCAAAAGGGGGATGGGAGGGGAGAAGGGTCGTCAGCTCCCTGCGTTATTTCATGCCATCATGAAATGCTAATTGGTTTGCATGTCAAGAACTATCGGGTGAGATGTAAAACAAAACAGAAGTCATTTCTCTAAGGCTTTTAAAGTTAAAAGCTTGGATAAGCTTGAATAGTTGGAACCAATAACGTGCTTTCCTATTCTCTTTGATTCTGTATTCTGGGATGTCCATTATGAAACCATCAATATACCGTGAAGGTCACAGGCAAGGTGAATTGCTCTGGGACACAGGAAAGCTTAGCTCCTCTTTTCCCTCTCTGATATCACTACTCATAAAAGATTCTGGTCCCATTCAGAAACATCACCTCAGGCATTGAATCCTAGGCAGAAAAATAATTCCTCCAGCTGGTTCTTGGGCATACCTTTGTGTGGTCAGGATTTTGGATTGCCACAGGCTGCCTGATTTTGTCCTCCTGGATTTGTCTGGGGGTTTCCATCTGGAAGATGGCTAAAATGAACATGAACTCTACAGTCAGTTATATCCACCGACATTGACAAGCAGGGGCATACTCAAACAGAGAATGGGAGGGAGAATGAAACCATGTCAGAGACTGCATCATGATATGGGACAGAGGGAAAAACTGAGGGGATTTGGAGTCAGAAGACCTGAGTTGGGCTCTGTCAGTTATTACCTACATGACCCTGAGAATTCAATTACATTCAATTCAACAAATATTAAGCACCTACTCTGTGCAAAGCACTGTGTTCTGCCCTGGGGATTCAAAGATAGAAGCAAAATAGTCCCTACCCTCAGGAAGCTTACATTCTATTGGTTGCTGTTGGAGTGGAAGTAGGATGGATTCTACATGCACACAAATAAGTAAAGTGCAAGGAACATTGAGTTGGGAGGGTAAGTGGCACAGAAGGTAGAGTGCCATGCCTGAAGTTAGGAAGATCTGAGTTCAAATTTGACCTCAGACACTTACTAGCTGTGCGATCCTGGGCAAGTCACTTAACCCTGTCTGCCTCAGTTTCCTCATCTATAAAATGAGATGGAGAAAGATATGGCAAACCACTCCAGTATCTTTGCCAAGAAAATCTCAAATGGGTCACACACAGTCAAACACAATTGAAAAGACTCAACAGCAACATCAAGGGAAACTGAGGGAGGAGAGAGGACTAACAAATAAGGGGAGGGAGTAGGTTTCACTGAGAAGTTGAGCCCTGAGTTGATCCTTGGAGGCATAACTTGAATCTCAAACTCTATTGCATGAGATTCTCTCCTTCTTAGTGGAGAGTGATTACTAAATGCCCCTGTATAAGGTTAAAGATGGAGAGAACAGAGATCCTGGACTTCTGACTTCCAGTTTCAAGAGAGAAGCTGCACCATTCCAGACACTTTTTTGATAATTCTTTTTTTTATTTTATTTTGTTAGGCAAGGGGGTTAAGTGACTTGGCCAAGGTCACACAGCTAGTAAGTATCAAGTGTTTGGTCTGAAGCCGTATTTGAACTCAGGTCCTCCTGACTCCAGAGCCGGTGCTCTATCCACTGTGCCACCTAGCTGCCCCTCCAGACACTTTTAAGGACAGAAATGTTTGAATTTTATCCTATAGAGAACAGCATATTCTTCCCAATACCACCACTTAATACTACCACACTACCATCTAGACTGTGAATATTGTCCCAGTATCAGAAGAAGAAGATTATTCTCACACTAGTAACAGCATAAAACGTTCTAATTGAGTGATAGAGCTGGAAGCCAGATTATAAGATTATTTATATATTATAAGAAGCCAGATTATGAAAAATAAGTGGGAGGTGAGGAAGTGGAGGCAATAACTACAGACTTCCTCCCCTTAGGAGTTTGACTGGCATAGGGAGGAGCAATATGGGAAGAGAACTTGAGGAACTATGGAGTCAAGTGAAAGTTTCTTAAGGACAGGGGATATGCTTGTAGACAGCAGGCAAGGAGCCATTTATAATCTGTTGGATCTTAGCCAAGTCATCTGCCCATCCTAAGATTCTTCCTTTGTTCAGCCCTTCATGGCATCTCACCTGAACTGTTTTAACAGCCATCTCTTCTTCAGTGTACATCCTTGACATCCCCTCTTTCCCGTCACTGTTTCAATCATCTTTCTTTTTCTTTCTAATTAATTTTTCTGGTATGTCCCCTATTTACTCAAAAACCTTCAGCAACTCTCCATTGCCTACCAAATAAAGTACGGATACCTGATTCTGACATTTAAACCTTTCCACAAGTTGGCTCCAAACTATGGAAAGGCAGAATAATAGAGAATCCTGGTTTGAATTCCAGCCCTGCTACTTCTTATCTATTTGATCGTAGGCAAATCACACCCTCTCCAAACTTCATTTTTCTCATATGTAAAATAAGACTAACGTCTCTTCTAGCTCTAAATCTATGAATTATGACCATCACAGCTTTTTCTCATGCCATCATCCTTCCCATATTCTACGTACCCACAAACATGGCCATATGCCATGATTTCTACTTACTGGCCTTTGCTCACAACATTCTCCACACTTGGTGTGCATCCAAACCCCAGCTCTATCAGTTGCAAACCCATCCTACTTTGAAGGCCTTGCTTAGGATCCACTTCTCTTAGAAGCCTTTCTTCCCATCCTTGACTTGTATAGAAGTTTTCTCTCAAAATTTTCAAAGCTCTTTGCTTGGACTTCTCCTTTACTCTCTCAAACACCCTTGCAAGGTTGCAGGACCACAGATTTAGACCTGGAATGGACCTTAGAGGCTATCACATCCATTTGCCACATTTAACAGATAATGAAACTGAGGTTAGGAGGTTAATGTAATGGATACAGCACTAGACTTCAAGTCAGTCACTTCAATTCTCAGCTTCAGTTCCCCCATCTGTAAAATGAGGATGATAATATCCCTCACAGAGATGGCCCTTCTCAGGGCTACTATGAGGATCAAATTATGGGTAAAATGCTTTGCAAACCTTAAAGCACTGGATAAATCTTGGTGAATATTATGACTTGCCCAAGGTTTTACAGATGAAAACTGGGAAAGTTGGGATCTGAACCCAGGACTCCTGACTCCAAATATAGCACTTTTTCTACTGAACCAATTTTGTGTGTATTTGTCCTGTCCTCTGCCCTGCTCCAGTAGATTGTAAGTTGCTAGAGACTTAAGAGTAAGTTTTGTATTATATTTGTCTTTGAATCCCCAGAACTCAGGATAAAGTACTGCGCATAGCAGAGATTTCCTGTTTAGTGAGTGGAAGAATGAATGAATTTGTAAAATGGCAATAAATATTGAATACTTCTCCCATAGGGTTGTAGAGAGGAAAATATCTTGTAGGTCTTAAATATGGGTTATTATGTGCTCACGAACTAGCATAGAATTGGAGCTATGAATCCTTAGATATCATCTTGTCCCACCCTCATACCTTACAGAAAAGACAATCACAGCCCAGGACCTCACCAAGGTTACAGAGCCAGGATGTAGAACAGCTGGGGTTCTGTCTTAGACCCTCTACCTCATGCTTTTGCCCCTGAAGTAAGCTAAAATATGGGCTGGCAGAATCGCCTTCTTCCCACTGCTTCCCTGAGTCTCTCCCCATCTGTCAGCAGCACGTCAGCCCCTGAAGTTCGGGGCCTGAGGTGATGTCTCTGATTAATCTCCACTTGGGGGTGACTCTAGCAGGAGACAGTGGTCACAAATTAAAGGACATCTCAAGGTGTAACATCACAAAATCACCTTGGAAGCAAGTACTCTACCAAAAACAGGCATTTTCCACGAGGGATATATTTGACCAGATACATGATTTCACCTATGTAGGCAACTTCTGCTGTGGCAATTCCCTCCATTGATGCAGATAGGTAACTCAAGTAGAATTTATGGCCTTAAAGAGCTGCCTGGGGATACTAAAAGAGTATATGCCTCACCTAGGGTTACGCATCAGCAGTAAGATTTGAACTCTGGTCTTTCTGACTCAGTGGCTAGCTCTATATCTACTACGCCATGCTAAATTTTCCAGCCAAGAAGTGGGGGGTGGGTAGGGACTGTTCTGATTGGGCTGGATTGGGGGGAATTGGGAGTAGGTATAGGGAAGGGAGGAACTGATATATTACCAGGAAGCATGGTGACAGCAACTGCCTTTCATCACATTCTACTTCCTCAGTCACCCAGGGGTCACTTGGGCCCTCAAGCCACTTGATTAGAATCCTCCCCAGATTCCCCCTCGTGTCTTTTCCCAACTCCAACCCCAACACTAGAAGCTCCACCTTCCCGTCTTATTACCTTGAAGGAGAACTCCGCATTTTAAGTCTGCAAGGGCCAGGAGCAGAGTTGTCACATGAGGTTGTATCAGGGCTCTCCAGGTGCCCCTAAGTGAACCCAGAGGCCCACTGAACCTCCTCAGGAGGGTCAGGAAATGAGTGTCTTCAGAGGGACCAGTATCTGCATATGATCACTTTCTGTGGCCTGGATTCGCAGGGTAGACTTGGGCCTGGTTACCTGGTTACTAGTGAGTCTAGAGAGAGGGAGGGATGTGAGTCACTGTCATATGGGGAGATGAGGATTGGACCCCGTGCTGCTCTTTCTGTGACTGCTGCCTGCTGGCATCCAAATGTTAATGCTTTCTGCTTAGTCAGGGTTGGCCTCTTGCCTAGGGATGAGAGGGGCGGGGGAAGTGCATTCTGCTCCCAAGTTTATTTAGCAGAACACTAGATTTGTAGGCTTTAGAGCTGGAATCAGACAAGAAAGATTATTCTAGCCTGGAGTGACTTTACGGATCATTTAGTACAAATCCATGATTTTTCATGTAGAGAAACTGAGGCTGGAAGGGAAAGCAGCTTGCCCGGGGTCACCTCGTGGCAGAGCTGAGGCTAGACTCCAGGCCTCTTTCCTTTTTGTTTAGTGTTCTTCCTGCCACACTAGCCTTCTGAGCCTCAGGAACTTTCAGTTGTAGGTATAGCCATCCCTGTCTCTCATTCTTGCTTCTGTATGTGTGTGTGGCTATTTGTCAGACTATCTCACTTTATGTCTCTCTCTTGACTCTCTCTTCTGTCCCTGTCTCTGTCTCTGTCTCTGTCTCTCTCTTTCTCTTATTCTCTCCTGGAAAGCAGGCATGTATATTAGACAAACACACAAAATTAAAATGAAGACCAATGTGGGAGATTTTTATTAAGGAACAAGTATGCTGAACTTCCAGAGAACTTTTTAATTCTGATGAAATACTAGACACTCACAGACAAAAATAAATGAATAAATAAACAAATAAACAAATAAATAAAACAATGTACATATGGAGAAAAAAGAGAACTTTTCTGGGTCTCAGTTTTCTCATCTATAAAATGTTTGGTAGGAGAGGGCTTATAATCTCCCAGTTCTGGACCATAGGAGAAGATAATCCCTTCCCAGTATTCTAGAGGAGTCTGGGAATGCCTGGTCTCTGCAATAGTCCAGTGTAAAAGCTCCCAGGTGTAGACGATGAGTGAGAAGGTCACAGTCCAGAAACCCTGGCTTCTGAGAGTAGATCACTGTAGAAAGATAAAAGAGGGACCTACGGCCTGTTCTCCACTTTTTTACCCCTCTTCACTCCTCTGTAGGCATCAGTCAAACTCCCCACCCCACTTCTACACTATGTATTGTGACCACTCCAGCTCCCAAGGTTAGATTGTCTTGCCATAACAGAGTGAGGTAGGCAAGGCAAGATAAGGCAACAAGCATTTATGAAGCACTTACTATATGCCAAGCACTGTGCTAAGTTCTAGGGATGCAAATCCAAGAAAAAAAAAGTCAGTTCCTGCCCTTAAACAGCTTACCATCTAATGGACGAGTAACACACAGAATGGAGCCGAGAAGGAAAGGGGAAAGGTCCTGAATGGGGCAATGCACCAAGTCTGAAAGTCAGAAGCAGAGCCAAGAAGGGAATGAAGAAGGCAAGGGAGGAGAAGCTAAGAGAAGGAAGGTAAAAGAAGGGTCTCTTGATTCCTCATGAATTCCTTTCCCTTCCCCATAGTACTTTAGGTCAGTATGTGAGAAGGTGAGCTAAGAGGTGGGTGGGAGATAAAAGAGAATTGACATCACCTTCTCTCAGACCACCATTTCTGGCTACCTCAATCTAGATGCCAAATCTATGGGCTCTTTTATTTTATTCCTTTTAGGCCTCCTCAAGGAGGCCTACTGATTGCCTACTGGCATTGGGGATGTGTGCCCCTTCTCTTCTTTTTCTATGATAACTTTGTCCCCATGTCTTCTCTCTGTCTCTGTCTCTGTCTCTCCCTCTTTCTCTCTCTCTCTCTCCCTGTTTCTCATGTCTTTCTCTGTCTCTTTCTCGGTCTCCCCTCTCTGTCTGTCTCTGTCTCCCTTTCTGTTTCTCTCTCTGTATCCCTCTGACTCTGTCTCTGTTCTTACACACATAAACTCTCTCTCTCTCTCCCTCTCCTTCTCCCACAAGTGAGCTTTCCTTACTGACTAATGTTCCCTCCTCAAAGAGAAGCAAGTCTGCAAATCTCATTATTTCACAATGTTTTCCACTAAGAGGTGAGAAAAAGGAAGAAGGGAAAGCAAGCCAGCATAAAATTAAATAACCTGCCTTATGGTTTCCCTCCTCTTCCCTCTTCTCTGATCCCTCCCCTGCCCACCCCGCCCCCCTTACCGCAGCCTGAGCTCTGGAACTGCTACCTCTGAATATGAGTTCCAGGCCTGGTTTGGGTAGCATTAAGTTTTTTAGTAGTAAGGAACAATAGATAGTAGGAATGTAGCCACGGACTTTGCCTGTCTCGTCTCAGTGAATACCAGTGACCTTTCCCCACATGGTAGAAGGGATGGTAGAAAACATGGCAATTTTTAATTTTTAGCATGACCAGAGCCACCAGTGATCAGCCCCAGGTGAGGAAACATAGAGGACACAAAAAAATTAGCCATGTGCTCCTTTCGTTAGAAATGGAGGGAAGGAGAGATCACCAGTTCTTCCTTTCTTTAGAATTTTTTCTCCCCTGCCTAGTCTATGCTCTGTTGGAAGAGACACTACCTGGATAGTATAGGTGAACTTCAGATGATCATATGGAAAAGTATGCAGAAACTATGATAGTTATACATGTTATTAAGAGTGCTTTTCAGGGGCAGGTAGGTGGCACAGTGGATAGAGCACTGGCCCTGGATTCAAGAGGACCGGAGTTCAAATCTGGCCTCAGACACATAACGCTTACTAGCTGTGTGACCCTGGGCAAGTCACTTAACCCCATTGCTTAGCCCCCCCACCAAAAAAAAGAGTGCTTTTCCTCAGGGTAAGAACAAAAAATATCACTGTAACTCAGTGAAGGAGGTTAAGTAGACACAGGAGAAAAAGAATAAGGGAGGAAGAGAATAAGCATTTATATAGTACCTACTATATTCCAGGCATTCAGCACTTTTAAAATATTCTCTTCTGACCCTCACAACAGGTAGGTGCCTTTATTATCCTCATTTTAGAGTTAAGGAAACTGAGGTAAACAGGGTTAAGTGACTTACCCAGGGTCACACAGCTGGAAAGTATCTGAGGCTGGATTTGAAGTCAGGTTTTCCTGACTCTAAGTTGAGTTCTCTATCCACTGCACTACTTATCTGCCTTGTACAGAGAGAAAAACAGGGACTCAACAAGATTAAATGATTAATTTAGTGTACTTTACATTCCACTATCCCACATTATTACAGATCTCAGGGTACCTTAAATATTGTCCAACTTTTATAAACTGGCTTCAAAGAAAGGTAGTATTTTTGTGCTGGAAATATTGCTGGATTAGGTATCAGAGATACTGGAGTCTCACTTGAGTGCTTTCACTGCCTTAAGTCCTTTCTGGGTCTCAATTTTGTCATCTGTAAAATGGGAGGGTTAGGTTGGACTATGTAAACTGTAAGGTCCCTGTTAGCCATGTGACTCTATTAACAGGGGACTAATGGGTCTATCAAGTCAAGAAACGATTAATTCCTTAGTTATCTATAAATATTAATTTAATTGGTGATACTTTTAATTTGAGACCTTTGTCCAATGATCTTTCAGTTTAAATACTATTAGTGGAGGTGAAACACATCAATATTGAAATTTTTGAAGTTGTAGCTATTTAGAAAGAGAGCTTGCAGGTTATACTTCAAGAGACGCGTAAAAGCATTGGCTCAGTCAGCTTCACCAAACACACAATCTCAACAAGAAATACCACTTCTTGAGTTCTTTGGTCAGTGGGATTTGTTTGCTCCTGATGGATGTAAGCCAGCAGAATACCATGAAGATAATTGTAGCTTATGAATCAACACATATCACATTGGATGAGGAGGTAACGAAATTTTCTGAAGAACTTGATAATATCCCACAAAACAAGGCAACATAGAACTTGATACACAGTGACTTTTAGTTGGAAGGTGGTCACAGGAGATTCAGAAGATCTGGGTTTGAATCCTACCTATGTAATTAATTACCTATGTAATTAATAAGTACCTTTGGAAAATTATTCGACCTTTCTGGGATCGGAGGGTAAAAGCATCATAGAGTAGCACCTTTCTGGGGGGAGGAGTTTCCTAGGAATTGGAAAGATCTCTGGAGAGACCCAAGAGAGGAGAGATATGAGCAAGCATGTTAAGAAAAACATCAAAGCAGCACCACTGTGACGAGGCCGTGGCTCTCACAGCAGAAAGCAGGATGAACAGGCAAAGCAACCCCCTTTGCCCCTAAATGCCCCCAAATGGGAGAGGCAGTGGTTAGGAGGTAAAGGAGATGAAGATGCTGAGGCAATAAAGGAGAACCTGTATAACTGGGAGCTAAGAGGAAGACAGATAGAGCTAATATGCAGAGGTGTCCCTGTTGTACTGCTGAGAATAGAAATGGTGATCCCAGTTTTTCTTCCTGATTTTTCTTCCTTTCCTATTCACTCAAGGGAGAGATGAATCTATTTTAGTTTTCTAAGTCTTATTTTTAAGGACTTATTTTGTGTTTTTCATCATTTATTTCAGAAGAGACTGGTTTCTCTAAGACAACATGGTTGCTCATTAAAGTACTGATTTGTGTGTATACCTAGGGGATTAAATACAGGTTCCAGAACTATGGTTGGCAAGGTACAAAGGACAGAGATCAATAGATTCTGTTCTTTTTGGAAGCACTCACTCCCTGAATGAAACTGGGGGCTCAGAGCATCAAAGAAGATTTTATTGACATATATTTATAGCTTCCCCAAAGAACAGAGAACACAGTCCTCTGGACCAGCATACAGATCCAATGAACTTGAGGTGGTCCCGATGGGGGAAGAATTGAAAAGGAGCTGAAGCCCTTTCCTTAGACTTCCTCTCCCTTCCCCATACACATTCTTCTTCCCCATTGGCAAGTTTGAAAGGAAACATCCCCCCTGAGGAGTAGGTTAAAGGTGTTAACTAAATAGGAAGTAACATTAGAGTCAAAGTACTCAGAAGCAAATAGAACCACCAAAAAGAGGATAGGAACCAGACAGGAGAAAGTAACTAGTTCTTCTCCTAAATCAAATAGCATGTACCCCCATGCAGTATTAGAAAAGACCTAGAGGTAGCTGGTGACATAGTGAATATAGTGCTGGACTTGGACTCAGGAAGACCTAAGTCCAAATTTGAGCGCAGATACTTACAGGTTGTGTGACCCTAGGCAAGTCACTTAGCCCCTGGTTGTCTCAATTTTATCAACTGTAAAATGAGGGTAATAATAGTACCTACCTATAAGATATATTACCAGACTTGCTGTGAGGATCAGAGGAGGTATTTCTAAAGTGCTTAGCACAGTGACTGATATGCAGTAGATGCTATATAAATGCTTATTTCTTTCCTGCTCCAACCCCTCCTCTCCCCAAATCTGGAAGGGACCTTAGAGGCCAAATAGTTCAACCTCTTCATGTTACAAAAGAGAGAATTGAAACTGAGACATTAAGTGACCTGCCCAAGGTCACACAGGTAGAATCAGACAAGATTAGAACTGAGATCCTTCTGCTAAAAATCTAGTGATTTTATTTTTTCTTGTCCCATTGTAACATGCATCCTACACAAAGGGAGGGTTTGGACTTGATTTTTCTTAAAGCCTCTTCCAGCTCTAAATCCTGTTAGCCTATGAAACACGTTTTAAAAAAATATTCATTTGAGAAATCATTAAGCCTTTGGATTTAAATTATAATAAAATCATTAGTGCTCCGTGTGAACAATACTGATTTTTAACATGCTCTATCTGGGGAAAGTTCTTCTTGCTCTATGAATAGTTAGCACCAATATTCCAATGAGTTCCAAGAGCTATGAAATATTTTTATTTCTCCCCTGCCTCTTAGTAACTAACTAGTTGTGCAATCTCCACTTCAGAGCTTGAGCTCTGCGAATATGCTAGAAGAGAAATCATGACTTCCTCTCTCAGCAAGTCTCTGTGAGGGTAAGTGATAAAGAGCCTCTGATAAATGGTGATGGGTGGATTTCACTGAGAGTATTTCCCCAAGAAAATCTTTGGGCCTCATATCTTAAAATCTCCTGTTTATTGCTCAGAGGAATCTCTAAAGAGTCTTGGTCGAACATCTCACACGGAGTACCAAGATAAGGTCAAAATAGGTGCATGATTTAGATACAAATGGTGACACATAAGCAAATTAGAAGTGAAAGGAAGAGTCTACCTGTAAGATCTATGTGGAGGGGAAGAATTCATGATCACACAGGAGACAAAGAACATTACAAAATGTAAAAGAGATCATTTGATTACATTAAATGAAAAAGCTTTTGTATAAACAAAACAATGCAACCAAAGTTAGAAAGAAAGCAGAAAGCTGGGAAACAACCTTTACAGCAAGCGTGTCTGATAAAGGCCTCATTTCTCAAATACATAGAGAATTGAATCAAATTTATGAAAATACAAGCCTTTCCCAATTGATAAATGGTCAAAAGATATGAATAGGCAGTTTTCAGATGAAGAAATAAGTTATCTATAGGCAAGTGAAGAAGTGCTCTAAATGACCTTTGATTAGAAAAACACAAATTAAAACAAATCTGAGGTACCACCTCACATGTATCAGATTGCCTAATGTGGCAAAAAAAAAAAAAAGAAAAATGATTCATGTTGGAGGGGATGTGGGAAAATTGGGATACTGATGCATTGTTGGTGGAGTTGTAAAGTGATCTAACCTTTCTGGAGAACAATTTGGAACTGTGACCAAAGGGTTGTAAAACCATGCATACCCTTTGATCCAGCAGTACCACTATTAGGTCTGTATCCCAAAAAAGATCATAAAAAAGATAAAAGTACCTACATATGCAAATATATTTATAGCAGCCCTTTTCATGGTAGCAAAATATTGGAAACTATGGGGATGTCCATCAATTGGGGAACAACTGAACAACCTGTGGTATATAAATGTAGTGAAATACTATTGTGCAATAAGAAATGATGAACAGGAAGATTTTAGAAAAACCTGGGAAGACTTGTATGAACTGATGCAAAGTGAAATGAACAGAACCAGAAAAACTTTGTACACAGTATCAACAACATTGTGAAGGGATCAACTATGAATGACTTATTTCTTTCCTGCTCCAACCCCCTCCTCTCCCCAAGTCTGGAAGGGACCTTAGAGGCCAACTAGTTCAACCTCTTCATGTCACAAAAGAAAGAACTGAAATTGGGACATTAAGTGACCTGCCCAAGGTCACACAGGTAGAATCAGATGAGATTAGAACTGAGATCCTTCTGTTAAAAATCTAGTGATTTTATTTTTTCAGCAGCACAATGATCCAAGTACAAAGGACTCACTAAGGAAAATGCTGTCAACATCCAGATAAAGAACTAATGGACTCTGAATACAGATTGAAGCATATTTTTTCATTTACTTTATTCCTTTTCACTTTTTTCCCCCTTTTGATCTGGTTATATCTAAGCAGAGATAGACTAGTCCAGGCTGGAAATGGAGCAGGTTAATGATTCTGTGCCAATCAATGGTGGGAGAGGTCCTGTGATCACTTCCAGCCCGGTCAAAATAGGATAACTCAGTCTTAAGAGAGGAAAAAAAAAACATTTGGGAGAGAAAGGGGCAGAGAGCATCAACATTGGGACAGATTAGGATGGAAGTGGCATTAGATCAAGGAAATGCTCTAGTCTCCACCAACTTTATCAATATTTTGTCAAATAATAAAAATATCTTGTGGACAGGATCTGGAGATGTGGACTGGGGGTGATAGTAGAGTTAGGTTAATTTGGAACTGGGTTATTAATAACTCTACCTAAAGAGCAATGATTAATGGATTGAGGTTGACCTCTGCTCCCTCCAAGAGCATAGCACAGGACTTAGTCCTTGTTTCTGTTCAGATCAACATGTTTATTAATGACATTATTAATTATTAATGACTTTTATTAATGAAGACAGAGATTGCATTCTTATCAACTTGGTGGGTGACATGAAGCCTGGAAGGTCATTTGCTACTCTTCACATGTAACTTTCCGTCAGCTTCTGTTCATTTGTACAGGATATCCCCCATGCCTGGAATTCTTCCTTTTAGAATCCCTAGCCCCCATCAGAGTTCAATTTAAGTGCCACCTTTCTGGATACTCCTAGGCCCAAATTCCCCTCGCTACTCCCAAATCACTTTGTACTAACCTTATCTCTCCATTGACTTCTTCAAGGACATGACAGAATATAAGCTCTTTGAGAAGAGGGACTTTTCCATTCTAATTTTTGCATCCTCAGTTCCTAGAATAGAGGTCCCAGCACACAGTAGGTAGAATGATGATGAGAAAATCAGGACTCAGAAGGGTTTTGATAAAGTGAAAAGACTGGCCAAAAAATACTAAATTTAGTAAAATAGATGTAAAGGCATACATTTGGGTTAAAAAAATCACTTCCAAGATCACAGATTTAAGGGTAGAAATTATCTGTTTAGTCCCTACTCTTCATTTTGCATATGAGGAAAATGAGGGCTGGAGAGGTTAGGAGATTTGCCCAGGATCACCCAGGTAGGAAGTAGCAGAACAGAGATTCACACCCGAATCGTCTGGCCCCAAATTCAGGCTCTTCCCTCCAAACTTCACTGCCTTTATTAAAAAAAAAAATACAGGACCAGACACCTCTAGCTTAATAGGAGTTCAGGTGAAAAACATCAGGGGTCTTGGTTAATTTCAATATGAGTCAACAGAGTGAAAGATCTGCCCCCCCCATAAAACACAGCAAAACAATAAAGCTAATGTCATTTAAAGCTTAGGATTCTGCTTAGAATTATAGTGTGGAGAACAGAGGGGGTGATCTTTCCATGGTTTTGTGATCCAGTCAGTTCACATCTGGGTACTACATTTGAAAAGCAATATTGACAAAATGAAGAGCATCCAGAGCAGGCTGAGTGAGATGAAGAAGAGACTGAAAAACCAAGTCCTGTGAAGGATGCTTGATGGAATTGAGGATTTTTCTCTGGAAAAAAAGAGACTGAGGTAAGGGAATGGAGATCTCCCTATCACATGTTTTTTAAATTTCAGTGTGGTGGAATGGGAGTCAGGAGACCAGAATTCTAGCCTCAAACTTTGCTGTTTATCTGCTTTATCTTGGGTAAACCATTTCCCTTCTTTGGGACTCAGTTTTCTCATATACAAAATACAGGTGTTGATCTAGGTGAACTTTAAGGGCTCTTTCTGCTCCAGCATTCTGTGATTCTATGGAATATTTGAACTGTACTGAAGTCCTACTCCAGAACTTCCTTGTTCCTCGGAGGAGACATTTTTACTCTGGTTTCTCAAAAGCTATGCCAGTGAAGCCCAGGTTCTGGGACATGCTACCACGTGGCAAAGGCTTTGATTATGGGCCTGGAAACTGATTTTATATGTGTTATCTAAAGATTAATCAAGGTTACTTTGGATAAGTTTACCACCAATAGGTTGCCCATCTGACAGGGATGTATGGAGTATTCAGGGAGGATTAGCACCTATGATATGAGGGTTTGCCAATTCCTTTTCAGGGCTGTTCATTTACCTTTGATGTCCACCTGATACTCGACTCTCACCCGTGGCTCCAAGAAGCTGTAACATAAGCAGCAACCATACCCTAGTAAAACCATTTCAGAAGACAGACTAAACCAGGTTGAGGGTAGCCAATGGACCTCAAACCCACTGGTGAGTCGGAGGCTGTCAACCCCAAGCATGTGGAGACCCTCTTCAGTGCAATGGATGGTTGAGAACAATTTTTATTCCAGTGGCCATGAAAATTGCTGAAGCAGCCACTGTGGAGTGCTTAGAGCTTGGTCTGCATCCTGAGTCATCACCAGTGTTCTTGATTGTTGTCCTGCCACTGGACTTGGATGACTTTGGAAGAGAGAGTGAGGGTGATGATTTTGTGTACTCTGCCTCACTTCAATCCAGTTCATGCACAAGTCAAGATATTACCCCATGATGTGACTGGTCCTCTTTGAAAATGAAGGCTGAACAACAATAACCCATCAGACAACATGGCATAGAGAACAGAGCACTGAACATAGAGTCAGCAATATCTAGGTTGCACTCCAACCTCAGTCTATCTGTGTGAACCTGGACAAATTACTGGATTTGAGTTCTCACATCTATTTTTTTTAATTTAATAGTATTTTATTTTTTCCAATTACATATAAAGACAATTTTCAACATTCATTTTTTGAAAGATTTTGAGTTCCAAATTTTTCTTGCTCCTTCTCTTCCTTCCCTCTTTCCCAAGACAGCAAGTAATCTGATATAGATTATACAAGTGCAATCATGTAAAGCATATTTCCACATCAGTCATGTTGTAAAAGAAAAAAAAATGAAAAAAACCAAAAAAGTGAAAAGGTTTCGCATATCTATTAAAGAAGGAAAATGATACCTCTTTCTAGTGCTGACCTCATAGAGTTGTCATAAGGATTAAATGATCACAAGATCACAGATATAGAGTGGGAAGGGACCTCAGAAGCCATTTGGTTCAGTTTTCCCATGTTACAGATGAGGATACTGAGGGCTGGGGAAGTTAAGTGACATATCCACTGTCATAGAGGTAGAATTGAGATGGGTTCTGAACTCAGGTCCTCAGACTCCTGAGCCAATTGCTTTCCCCAGCATGCCATGCATTCAAGGAACTTTATAAACTTTTATGCACTGTCAGATATTATTCTGGCCTAGTAGATAGACAGCTGGCCTTGGAGTCAGGAAGACATAGGTTCAAGTCCTGTTTCTGACACATGCTGGCTATGTGAGTGTAGGCAAGTCACTTATCCTTTTAGTGCTTCCCTAAGACTCTGAGTAATAGATGGACAGTTACCCATCTGCACTGGTTGAAGGAGTTTCCTCTCTGTGTATTCCTTATTAGGGGGTGGTCTTCATTAAATTGCCATTTTTGGTTATGAGGAAGAAGAACCTCTACTAAGGCTTAGAAGAGCTATGATTTGTATCAGTGGAGGGTGGATCCACACTGATGAAATCATAGGTCCTCAAAATGTTAAAGCATGAAGTATGTGAAGGACTGTCATGTGGAAGATGGATCAGGTTTGTTTTTCTTGGCCCCAGAAGGCTGGTGGGTAGAGGCTGTAGAGATGCAGATTTCAGCTCTATATAAGGAGAATGGCGAGAAGAAGATGGGTGCAGTGCATAAATAATGATGAAGGCTGCACAAAAAAAAAATGACACAAAAATTATCTAGGAAATGTATAATTGGAAAAAAAGATGCAGAAAGGTCATTAGTAAGAGCAAAGTATTACAATAGACAGTCCATGGGCTGCCCTCAAAGCATGAGGCATGGAAAGATCCAGAGAAGGGCTTCAGCACATGGACTCCCCGACTTTCCAATGGGGAATTTATGGCAGGATATCTCTGAAAGGAGCTGTTCAGGACAAGAAATAGATAAGCTGGATACTCCACTTGAAGGTAATTGCAGTTCTGCAGAAGTAATGACATGTTAATCGCTTCCCAGTAATGAGAATGGCCTTAAAATGTAATGGGCCCCTTCCAAAGGCAGTGAGCTCTGCATCACTGGATGTCTTCAAGTGGAAGTCGGGTAACCAGTCAACAGAGGTCAAAAAATTATAGATTTAGAGCTAAGGAAGACCTCAGAGACCACCTCATCTAATCCTCTCACCTTACAAATGGAGAAATGAAACCCACGGAAGTTGTGACTTAGTCAAGGTCACCCAGGTACTAAGCAAGAACCCGTCTTCTGACTCCAGAGCCAAGACTCTGTCCACTCAACCATCTTGCTATAGCAGAGTATATTTATGCTATGGGCTGCTCCCCGTTGACCTGTGAAGCTCCTTCTATCACTAACATCCTATGATTTCATCATTCTAGGGCAGTGACAGTGGGAATAGAGATGAAGGGGACAAACCCAAGAGATATTTCAAAGGAACAACTGACAGGCTGGTGACAGCTAGACTATATTAGAGGGAAGAGTCAGACAGCTTAGTTGACAGGACTGTTGATCTCACTGATTAGAAGTATGGAAGTTAGGAAGGGGGGAGGCAGCTACCTGAGGAAAACAGATGATGAACTCAATTTTGACCAAGTTGAGCTTAAGGTAGTGATGGAATAGCTAGGTGGAGATGGTCTATAGGCAGATAGAGACATAGGACAGAGCAGAAGGAGGAGGTCAGGAAGTCATGCACGTTGACGTGGTAGTGGAAGTATGAATGTTTGGAAGTGCCTGATTTACGATTCTTCTTCCATGCCCCAAGTGTGCAATCTGTACAGAAAGATATGAGTTCAAATCTCACTTCTAATGTAACACTTTCAGTTTCCTTGCTAAATAGTGGAGTCCTGTTCCTGGAAGTATTCAAATAGAAGATGAAAAACCTTAGGTCCAGGCTATGTCCAAGAAATCCTTGCATGAAGTGGGATAAAGTGGGAAACCATTAAAGGTTCAGGTGAGCCTATCCCCTTAGTAATAGGCCAGACATTTGAATTTAATTTTAATGCAGAATGATTTTCTGTATTCACGTACTTTTATTTTATATAGTAAAAAGACTTAGCAGGCCTGTATTCATCCTAACTCTGCCGTTCGCTCCCTGTGTGACCTTGGATAAGATGCATAATTTCTCTTACCCTCAGTTTCTCTCTACTTGTTATATTGTGTTCAGGAGTGAGTAGAAGAGACCTATGTGGTAAAGTAGACAAAGAGCTAGACTTGCAATCAGAATGGTCTGAGTTCAAATTCTGCCCTAGACACTTACTATGTGACCCTAGGCAAATCATGTAATCTGTGCCTCAGTTTCTTCATCTGAAAAAATGAGGATTGGATTTGTTGGCTTCTTAGATCCCTGCGAGTTCTAAAGCTAAGACCCTATGAATTGTACATTCAGTTATTAATGTCTTTTTTCAGTAGTCCATGCCTGTGTTGATCATTTGATGAACAAGTTATGAAGGAATAAGAACCTGTAGACATTGATTCATTTTTCACAGAGACCAGCACATGTTTGTTGTTGATGGTGACGGATAACTGACATCTACAAAGAGCTTTAAATTTTGTAAAGCATGCATTATGTTCTTTGAACTTCACAACAGCGTTGAAGTGGGTGGTACAAACATTGCTATCCCCATTTTACACATGGGAGACAGGCTCAGAAATATGAAGCGGCTTGTCTATGGTCACATAGTGAGACAGGATTTGAAAACAGGTTTTCCAGATTCAAAATCACACCCTCCATCCAAGATAGGGTGACTAATAATGGGAATGGAGACAATGAGAAAAGACTGTGGCAGAGGTGAGTTCATCTTGCTGGAAATCACAGAATGGTAGAAAAGTCCCAGTTGCCCTGAGGCCAGTGCTGAGCCAAGATGAAGTTGCTGCCCCCACTCTGGGAGAGGCATGTTTTCCTGTGGTTCTTTGTGCTTAGGGGCTGAAAGTGCTGAAAGATTCACTTGGAAGAATTTCAAACGAGCCCCAGATCAGCCAAACTCCCTCCCGTGCTTGTGAGATCAGATGGCAAAGCATCACCAGAAACTTACCTTCAGTGAGGTTTGCAAAAAACACACATGCAGAGGGAAACTTCAGAACCCATGACCAGAGAAAGTGGTGAGCAGTCTGCTCACAGCCCACGGAGGTGAGGCCTGAGATGAAAGGTCATTGGCTTTCATTAACCAAGTAATCCCTAAACTGCTGATTTTGAACAGAAGGAAACACCACCCTGGGAGACATTCTATTACTCTGAGAAAACGCCCAATCTCATCTTTAATATTAAAAAAAGAAGTTACAAAACACTTTGATTTTCTTTAAAAAAAAAAAAAGACAAGAATTCCAGCCAAGAGAAAAAGCCACAAGATGTGTAAATGTGTGTGTCTGACCTAACTCCCTAAGCCTGGTGTGAGTGTCTGAACAGTGCTTGGCAAACAAATACTTTATTCTGTAAAAACTATTTCAGGAACACTTTGAAATGGCTGCCCAATGATGGTTAGTTCATTTGGGATTTATTATAACATCATTAAGCCAGATTATATCATTTGGGGGTAATGTCAGACACATTGCATCCTGTGGTTTTATGATGTGGACAAATATCACACTCAGGAATAGGATGAGCTTGCACAAATTGTTTCTTTTTGTAGTCTACTGTAAATAGAGCTCGCCTTCCCTCTGCTTGAGACACGAGACGTTCGTCCACATCAAGCCCCTTGGCTCTACCCAGTTCAGTTTCTTCTCCCTGCTAGACCTCTCCCAACTCTATCTTGGGAGTCCATCTCTACCTGTAGACACAGAAACAAGAGGCAGCTTGTCAATCTCTTGGGGTCTTTGCCTATGTGGAGGCACTTGTAGGTACTTCAACATGAGTTGAATTTAGTCAAATAATGGATTGTTTTTGAAAATAAATATAAAGTGAATTTCATCAAACTGGTCACAACTGGTTGTTTTGGAAGTTAACAAGTCACTTGACTATCTATATTCGGCTGTGTTCTTTCTCTTTCAGACTAAGTGTGTATTTAGACAAAGCCTGCCATCAGGTTTCATGAAATGATTTCAAATGCTTGTGCAGAACATTGTATGATTGTCCAGAAATTATTAGTTTCTTCCTAAACCCTGTACCCCTTCTGACTTCTGGGTTTCTGCCAGTGGTGCCCTCATTCCCCTAGTCTCTGAAGTTTGCACCCTTGGGTTACCTTTGACCTTTCCTCCTTTCTCAGCTGTCATGTTCACAAAGCTACCGGGGCTAATGATTTCTGTCTATGCATGTTTCTTTCTTCCATTTATCCATTCCTTTCTGTTCTTATTACCACTGTCCTAATACTCCTGAATTATTTAACTAGTCTCCTTACTGACCTCCCAGCTTCTACCCTCTTCCCTGTCCAGACCATCCTTCTCCTTGCTATCAGATTAAATATCTAAATTATAATGACTATAATTGATAGTGGTGGAGGTAAGATGGTGTCAAAGTTAATAGAAATTGGGGAGACCAAGGAACTAGCAGTTCAGGATATTACAAGATCATATAATCATAGACTTTGAGCCTTACAGATGGCAAAACTGACTCCCTCATTATACTGATGAGGACACTGAGGCAGACAAAGGTTAAGTAATTTGCCTGGGTCACACAGCTAATAAGTGTCTGAGGCACAATTTGAACACAGGCCTTTCTGACTTCAAACTAAGCACTTTAAACAACTAGGGGGCACAGTGAACAGAGTTGTGGGCCTGGAATCAGGAAGACCTTAGTTCAGATCTGACCTTAGACACTTACTAGCTGTGTGACCCCAGGCAAGTCTCTTAATCTCTCTCTGCCTCGGTTTCCTCATCTATAAAATGAGGATAATAAATATCACCTCTTTTTTCCAGGGTTATTGTAAGGATCAAAACAAGAGAATATTTGTAAAGCCCTTAGCACGTACCTAGCACATAGTAGGTGCTTAATTAATGCCTATTTTCTTTCCCCTTCTCTTTCCCTATGCGTTTTATTTCCCAGCTGCTTAGAGACTAAGGGTTGGGGAGGAGAATATGACTTTGAGTCAGGTGCTGAACTCACTAGGGTTGGAGGAGAGTGACTTGAAGGTCAATAGATGACAGCAAAAAAAGTATTTTACTATACGGAGTAAACCTTAAAGGAGGAGTGGTGGCAGAAGGAGAGTCTGAACATGTCATGGGGGAGCAGAAGTGACCAAGCTACATTTAAACCTGGACTCTCTGACTTGAAATTTAAGGCTCCTTCCCCTATGTTAAATAGCCTTTCTTTCCTCTTCCACCTTCTCCCATTCCCCTACCCCTTACAAAGTCAGTCAACAAGCATTCAATGAGCAGCTACTATGTGTCAGTCACTCATAAATTTGGGGATACACAGAAAGATAAAACACCACACCCACAAGCTCACATTCTATTAGGGGAGACAACCTGTAAATAACCAAGCTCAGGTAAGATAAATCCAAAATAAGTGGAAAATTACCTGAATGGAGAGGCGTTAGCATCTGGGGCAACTAGGAAAGAAAGAAGCCTTGCAGCAGGGAGGCTTTGAACTGAGTCTTGGAGGAAGCCAGGGAAACTAAGAGACATAGGTGAGGAAGCATCACCCTCCATCACGATTATCTGAAAGCGTACCATGAGTCTCCACTAGACTGTGCATCTCAGGAAGGGATGGCCTATGTTTTACTTAGAAAACATAGTATAGTGGAATGTATATTAGACCTGGAGTTGGTGGAGATCTGTGTTCAGATCTTCCCTTTAAAATTTCTATGTTTCGTGAACACAGCTTAGTTGCGCTACCTCTCTGAGTGTCAACTTCTTCATCTGTAAAATGGGGACAATGGTAAGCAGGTTTCTGTAGTACCTAAGCCATAGGATTGCCAGAATTCGATAAGCTAATGTCTCTAGATTGTTACACAAACCTCAGTGTTGCATAAATGCCAGCTGTTACCACTTGCTGTTTGTTTCTCTCCCAGCACCTAGTATCATGCACTGCACATAGTTAGTGCCCAATAAATGTTTGTGGAATGAATGGTTAGCTGATTTATTTAGCATCTGAGGGAAACACTGTGAGGGTCCCCATTTCTCCACAAACAACATGAGTAATGTTTCTGTAGGAGGCTTTGTATTCACAACAGTATGAATATTCTGGGTCTCTACAGCCCAAGTGAAGCTGCGGGTGTGCTGTCCATCTGGTAAATGTGGGCTGCATTGCTAATAGTCTGAATAATTTAGGACTAGCTGTCTACACAGCTTAGACTCACTGGAGAGTTACTTAATCCGTTGCTTCTCTTTGACACTTTAGAGAAGCGAACTATTGGGAGTAGTGCTTTCCTCTATCCAGATTCACCGGACATTTAATCAACTCTTTTCTCATCTTTGATTAATAGAGACATAGCATGGTACACTAGAAAGAGCATTCGATTTTGAGTCAGAGGACCTAGGTTCAAATCCTACCATTCTTTATTTTCTCCCTACGCATCTTTGGGCAAATCACTGAACATCTCTGGACCTCAGATTGGTTGAAGGAGGAGATTGGATTTGATGGTCTCTAAAGTCCCCTCCAGTCCTAAATCTGTGGCCACTGGGACTGACTAGGCATGGCCTGAGGCTCCACTGAAATCAGAAGGGCAGTCACCTTGGCAATTCTTGGGGACTGTGGAATTAACTCTAACATTGAAGTTCTGGGCACAGTATTAAAAAAATGCTTCAGTGACCCCCTTTTCTTGTCTGGATGTATCTTTATGCTTTGTAAATCTAATGTTTTCAGACAAAGTTTGGTTTACTAATGTTTTAACCTTCAGGCTTTCAAATCCCAGAGCCTTAAATCATTTCTTACAGAAATGCACTTTCTAGTCAAACCTGTCTTCAAACCAGGAAGCTATTCAATAGCATTCCTGGTCATCCAACTTTCACTTGACACCTCTCTCATTGTGAGGGATGGGGAAGCTTTCTAATGGCCTCATGAAACAGCTCGTTCTATTAAGATGTTTTCCCCCACGTTGAACTGAAATGTGTCCCTTGGCGACTTCCATTCATTGCTCCCAGCTCCAATTTCCAGGGCCAAGCAGAACAAGTCTGATCTCTCTTCCTCATGACACCCTTTCAAATGTTTGAAGACAGCTGTCTTCCCTCCACCAAATATTCCCTACTCCAGTCTCTGAATGACTCTTACAACATCATGTGACATAGCTCTGAGCCCCCTCATTACACTAGTTACTTTGTTAATGACAGAAATTACTATTTTTCCTATTATGTTAATAACCAATTGTTATATTAGGATTGAGGTTTTTCCTTTCTATTTCCTCACTTCCTCATTCAGCACTTTGGCAGTTCTTGGAGACTGTGGAATTCACTCTGGCATTGAAGTTCTGGGCCAAGCATTAAAAAATGTTTCAGTGACCCCCTGTTCTTGTCTGGATGTATCTTTATGCTTTGTAAATCCCAGAGCCCTTACAGGTCAGTCAGCCAGTCTCTGAAGGATGTTGTTGATAGATGAGATTGCCCAAATCCTCCAGGTACATGCTCTTTGATCTTGGGTGGGACCTCACCCAACTATAAGACCTTACAAACAGAATCTAATCTAGGTGAATCCTTGCCCTTAGGAAACCAGCCCCTGTCCTCCAGCTGATGAAGGAGAAAACCGACCAGAATAGTCTGGGTAGAGATGGATTCCTTTGTCCAGATTACTGGAGGCAGCTGAGTCTCATGGTCAAATGATGTTCTCAGCAGCAGGAACTGGAGACTTTTGGCCCACCTCCTCATTAATATGTCTATTCCTTCATTAACTGTTCACCAATCAGGGTTGACTTTCACTTGTCCTTTCACCTCCTTTTCCAAAGGTATTTAAGCATTCAGGGATCTTCATGGTTTTATCTTTGGTTACCAAGAGAGGCCACTGACCGTCAATTTATCATTTGCTAGCCTAATTGATAAATTGATTAGTAATTACCCAGAAACTCTGTCTCTTGGGCTTTTTATTCATCTCATTGGAACTTGCTCCCTGTCACTCTTAAGACATGGTTTTCAGAGCTGGACATAGAGTATCACATGGGATCTGATGACAAACAAATGTTGGTGGGATTATTTACCCCCCTTATGTTTAGCTTTAGACTTGTCTTGCCTCCTCCCCTCTTCCCCGCTCTGTCCCTAGTCCTTTACTTGCTATTCCAGTGTGGAATGTTCACATCTCATCCTCTCACTCCTAATAGAGAAGTCATGAGGAGGACAATTTCAGAAAGGTAAGTCATCTTCTCTGCATCATACAGGACACCAGCTCAATAGCCCCAAGCAGATAGAATGCTTTCCTACTTATAAATCATACCCTAATTCAGGAGATTGTTACTGAGGGCATTTCTGCAACTGGTGGGAGGCTGGGCTAATAGCCCTCCATCTCTAAGATGCTAGGACTCCTGAATCCAAAACTTCCTTCAGCAGTCATAAGTGAAAGACTAGACTCCAAAATGTCTAGTGTTGCCAGCTGTTAATATCATGTTGTGGGCTGGAATCCCCTTGTTCTGGTGCCATAGACTGGGAGGTGAGTTAAATAATTGCCAATGATAATATCATGGGGTATTTATATAGCACTTTAAACTTCGTTAAGCACTTTTTATAGATCCACTGGATCATATATTTAGAACTAAAAGGGAGCTTGGAGATTGCATAGGTTAACACCTCACATTTTGTAGATGGGGATACTGAGGCCTAGATAATTAAATGACTTCTCCAAGATCACATGGGTAGAAATTGACAGAAGCAGGTGGGATTTGAATACAAGCTCTCTGACTCCAAAGCAAGGGTTCGTTCAACTGTACCACATAGCCTTTTGATTATCTTACTTGAGATAACTGCCAAGAATGTGGTTATGACACCAGGCTCATTTACTTGTTTATTTATTTATATATATATATATTTACTTACTTATTTATTTGTTTGTTTGTTTATTTATTTATTTATTTGTTTGTTTGTTTGTTTATATATAAGTTATCATCTTTCCATGCAGGAATGTAAACAGTTCAATCTTAATAAGTCTCTTATGATTTCTCTTTCCTGTTTACCTCTTCATGTTCCACTTGAGTCCTGTATTTGAAAGTCAAATTTTCTATTCAGCTCTGGTCTTTTTATCAGGAATGATTGAAAGTCCTCTATTTCACTGAATGACCATTTCCTCCCCTGAAGGATTATACTCAGTTTTGCTGGGTAGGTGATTCTTGGTTGTAATCCTATCTCCTTTGCCCTCCGGAATATTATATTCCATGCCCTGTGGTCCTTTAATGTAGAAGCTGCTAAATCTTGTGTTATCCTGATTGTGTTTCCACAGTACTTGAATTGTTTCCTTCTGGCAGCTTGTAATATTTTCTCCTTGACCTGGGAACTCTGGAATTTGGCTACAATATTCCTAGGAGTTTTCCTTTGGGGATCTCTTTCAGGAGGAGATCTGTGGATTCTTTCAATTTCTATTTTGCCCTCTGGTTCTAAAATATCAGGGCAGTTTTCCTTGATAATTTCTTGAAAGATGATGTCTAGGCTCTTTTTTTGATCATGGCTTTCAGATAGTCCAATAATTTTTAAATTCTCTCTCCTGGATCTATTTTCCAGGTCAGTTGTTTTTCCAATGAGATATTTCACATTGTTTTCTAATTTTTCATTCTTTTGGATTTGTTTTACAGTGTCTTGATTTCTCATAAAGTCACTACTTCCAATTGCTCTATTCTAATTTTTAAGGAAAGTATTTTCTTCAGTAATCTTTTGGACTTCCTTTTCCATTTGGCCAATTTTTCTTTTTAGGGCTTTTTCTCCTCATTGGCTTTTTGGACCTCTTTTGCCATTTGGGTTAGGCTATTTTTTAAGGTGTTATTTCTTCAGTATTTTTTTGGGTCTCCTTTAGCAAGCTGTTGACTTGTTTTTCATGATTTTCTTGCATCACTCTCATTTCTCTTCCCAGTTTTTTCTCTGCTTTCCTTAGCTGCTTCTCGAAATCCCTTTTGAACTCTTCCTGGGACTGATTCATATTTTTCTTGGAGGCTTTGGATGTAGGAGCTTTGATTTTATTGCCTTCTTCTGATTGTATATTTTGATCTTCTTTGTCACCAAAGTAAGATAATATAGTCTGACTCTTTTTATGCTGCTTGCTCATGATCCCAGCCAATTACTTGAGCTTTAAGCTCTTTGTTAAGGTAAGAGTCTGCTTCCAATGTGGAGAATGTACTGTCCCAAGCTTCAGGGGTTTGTATAGCTGTTTTCAGAGATGCTTGTAGATACCCGTAAATTTTCAATTCTTCCAAGGTGGTATGATAAGGGGTGAGGTGTTTAGTCCTTTCCTGGCCTGTGACCACAAGTATTCCTTTCTGTACTGTAACTGTGAGGAAGGGTTCTCCTTCAGAGCCACTCCAAGCTCCACCATGCCAGCGCTCCTCTTCACTCCAGGACTGCCGCCTAGAACTGTGACCCAAATCCAAACATGGACAAAGCAAGCGATTCCTGCCTCAGCACTAGCAAAGAGACCCCTGCAATCCCTCTCTGATCAGCCACTGAATTCCCCCTCCGTCTGTGGGCTGGAAGCTCGGGAATAAGCTGCCCCCCTCCCAGGGCCACACTCTTGGGGAATGGAGCTGAAACCCCACCTTCCTTTCTCAGCACCAAAAGAAACAGACTTTTCCCACTGACCTTTTGAGTTGTCTTTGGTATTAGTGGATTGAGGAGTCTGGAAACCTCCACAGCTGCCCGTGATTCACTCCTCTGAGGCCTGCTCCAGGTTTGCTGCAGCCTGCGCACCCATGCTGTGTTGCGCTCCCAGCCCGGCACAATACACCTTTCTGATCAATCATCCAGGTTTTCTTGGGCTGGAAATTTGTTTCACTGTGTCTTTTTGTGGGTTCTGCTGCTTCAGAATTTGTTTAGAGCCATTTTTTTTATGAGTATTTGGAGGGGTTTTGGGGAGAGCTTAAGCAAGTCACTGCTTTCACTCTGACATCTTGGCTCTGCCAACACCAGGCTTAATACTAAAATGAAGTAAGGATGAAGACAGAGGAAGACAGGGGCAGTTATTCTCAGAGATGTATGTGGAGTCTGCAGAGTCAGTGATGCCCATCTTCATGGGGTACCCACTACTTGTGCCCGGCATCACTTCCCCAAGAAAGGAGGCACTCTATGCTTCAACAGTGATTTCTTCATTCATGTCCATGGAAGTCATTTTAGATTCTTCATTCATGTCCATGGAAGTCATTTTAGATTTTCCCCAAGAAAGGAGGCACTCTATGCTTCAACAGTGATTTCTTCATTCATGTCCATGGAAGTCATTTTAGATTCTTCATTCATGTCCATGGAAGTCATTTTAGATTCTTCATTCATGTCCATGGAAGTCATTTTAGATTCTTCATTCATGTCCATGGAAGTCATTTTAGATTCTTCATTCATGTCCATGGAAGTCATTTTAGATTCTTCATTCATGTCCATGGAAGTCATTTTAGATTCTTCATTCATGTCCATGGAAGTCCATATCAGATTAGATCTAGAGTGGACTCATCCATAGTGTTACATAGTCTTGACATGCTCTTAATCTTCTGCCTCATTAGCAAGGAGAAAAACAATCAAACAATCAAAAAACCAAGAGAACCCAAAAGACAGAAGTCTCTAATTCATAGCAGACAGTTTGCTTTGCTAGTGCTAGCTCATATCAGAAGGGCATATCGCCAACAGCTGGTGTGAAGGAAGACTGTTAGGAGCTTCAGTAAATGAGTCATGTGTTAACTAGGGCAATTTAGTCCCACTCAAAGACATAGTCAGCCTTGTCCCAGAATCCTGGACCAATCTTAGCCTCAGGTCCAGGTTAGAATAAAATAAGCCCTGGGTTACCATGAGTTAGTTTTGCTAGGGTGGCCAGAGGTCAATTCTATCATTAGGAATAAAGAACCTCCTAGAAACTTTGGAAGCTTGAGGACTCCACTTTTGTCCCTTGAAATTCTATCTCCTCGTTCCATAGATGTTTGGCTCATGCGGGCAGCTCAGAGCTCAGTGATGGCTAAGAAGATCCTCTTTCCTCAGACAAATTCTTTTTTTTTTTTTGGTTCCTCAGATAAATTCTTGCTGGCTTGTTCCTACTATGACAGTCACAATCATGCCTTTGGGTTGTTATTATTATTATTATTATTATTATTATTATTATTATTATTATTATTATTATTATTTTATATTATTTTGTGAAGTATAAAATTTTATTGGTGCCTTTTGTTTTTATATCACAGTCATTTCCAAGGACGGCCTTCTTTTGAACACAGTGTACCTTTTCTTGTGGCAGAAGAAACAAAAGTTAATTCAAGCCAACCCATACAACAACCAAATGTCTGTCGGTATTTGAAACATTTCACAACTGCAGGCATCCATCTGTCTAAGGAAAGGAGTATGGTGCATTTCCTTATATCTTCATGGGGTTAAAACTGGTTAGAATAATCATACAGTGATAAACTCTATTTTATTGTCCTTTTCTTTTATATTGTAGTCACTGAATACGGTTTTCTCAATTTTACTTGCCTTATTATGAATCAGTTCATGTAAGTCTTTGGGTTTGTTTTGTTTTTCTAAATATCCTCTCCATGGGGCTATTCAAAAGATCTCTGAGAGCACCAGTGGATTCAGAGAGTAGAGTTGGATTGTCAAAGAGTATGGGTCCTACATCCAAGAAAATAATTCTAATTTAGAGACTCACCATGCTCTGAAGTCTTTTTTTCTGAGCTATATCACTCTCCCTGTGCTCTTCTGGGGCCACTGGGGTAAGCCCAATTATGTCTACTAGAAATTCCAAAATTCCAGGAAACTCGAGGCTGTAGTATGGTGGCTTTCCTGGGATTTTTGGTCTGTTACTGACCAGGGCACAATGAAAGAGGCATACTTCTTTAGATGCATGTATCATTGAACTTTCTTTTAAACTGCTGGCCATCAGCTCTCTGTTTTATGTATTTTAATTAATTGTGACTCTTTTTGTATTTGTGCCCTGAGGTGATTTTTCTCACAAAGGGCACAGTTTAAAAAAATCAAATAAATAACCCCTAATGAAGGGCATGAAGTGGAGGCATCGTGAGGTTAATTGAGTTTCTGGTGACTACAACAGTGGGCTGGAGCCAGAGCAGAGATACCACAGGAGCCCAGCTCCTAGCCTGGCTGATTCTCTTTACTGCCTGCATGAGTGTACCTACTTAGGCACAAAGATATAAATGGAAGGAACTTTTCCAGCAACTTACTGGTTCCTTTTCCACTTACAAATATTGATTTTCCCTTTTCACTTGGGCCTTTGGGGGGAGCTGAAATAGACCTGGCTCTTTGGGCCTGATGGTGGCATAGGTCCTGGCATTGCCAGAATGCATTTGCCTGCCCCTCCTCCCCCATCTCTTTCCCCATCATCGCTGACTCCTCGCTGTGCCTGGCCCCAGACGGGATAGCCTGGTTATGTAAAATCTATGTGACGCTATAAAAACATGACCCGGTTTCTGTCAGGGAGGAAAGTATGTGGTACACATTATATTATCCTAACCGAACTACTTATTTTAATGAGATATGAAATTGTGCCAGTTTTATGGTCATATTATATATTAGGGATTAATTACATGTACAGCATAGCGTATGTGATTAAGTACATGAGAATGGAACACAGACCCCAACCCCTGTAAACCTCCTTCCCTCCATTTCCTCTCCCCAAGCAGAAAAACTTTGGTGCCTTTTTTTGGCTTAGAAGGCTGATGGAGCAAGAGAAAAGACCACACGCCAACATCTCCTGGCTTCTGAGACTGACTAGGAAGGGCTTGTAACATAACACTAGGTAAGTGCAAAGGGGAGTGGGTAAATTTTTTAAAAAATGATAAAAACATCACTTGTTTTCTAATGGATCATGCAAACATGCCTGGCTTTAATTTGTAAGGATTTTCTCATTTGTAAAGCAAAACAACCAAAGGCAAAAAAAAAAAAGGAAGGAGAAAAGAAAAGAAAGAACTAGCTAATAAAAAATTCTGTGGTTAGAGGTCTTTTTTTAATTCGAGGAAAGCAAGTTCAGGGCAGTCAACATTTGTTCCTGATTATAGCAAAAAAATCTAGAAAAAATATTGTGAAGTATGACTTGGTTATGGGGTGCTGATGTAGCTCATGTCAGCTCAGGGTGTATTACTTGTTTCCATGACTTAGGACCTTGTGGTAGAGACAGGAGCTCAGCACAGAGGCTGCCCTTCTGGGGCCATTGTCCTCTTTTGATGTCCACTTTATGATAATCCTGTGAAAGCAGAGAATTCTTATTTTCTTTTCTTTCCTGGAAGGAAATAGGGTAATCACAACCACAAGCTTTCCAAGCATAGCCCTGAAGTGCCAGAGACTTCTATACTGGGTGGGGTGGGGAGAGAGAAGATGAAGGGGGAGGGAGGGGTTACTGCTGCCAGTGTAGAAATAGGCCTGGCAAGGAAGGTCAGTCTAGGTTTTCTGAGGCCAGTCCTGGAAGTGAGGATCTGATAGGGAAACTATAGGGCTCCAACCTTCTCCTGACCTCAGTGCCTCCTAGACACACTGTAGACTGGCCTCCATCCAAATTTCCTTTGCTATTCATCCTATCATCAATAATCTCAACTCCTATTTTGCCAACGCTTGAAGCTTTACAAATCACTTTCTTCAACAACAATATGAGTTAGGTTGTAGGATAGGTGTTGCTATCCCCATTTTAAAGATGAGAAAACTGAGGTTCATGAGGAATAAATGGCATGCCAATGGTCATAAAGCCAGTAAATATTTGAGCCAGGACTAGAACTCAGATTTCTTGACTCCAAGGACAGTGGTCCTTTCCACTGAAAGTTATCAATTCAATTCAAGATTTAAAAATACAACATGGGAAAAAAAACAATTAAGCCATAATCCCTGCCCTCAAGGAGTTTACAATCATCAATTTAGTGGCTATCATGAGGAAAGCACAAAGTCAATGGTAAAATGCCATAGAAATATGAGTGATTATCACTCTCATCTATCATGTTGCTGTAGTTCTATAGCAAATTGCTTTTCTCAAGCAGGTAGCTAGTGTAGGTGGTATCATCCCATTTTTACAGATGAGGAAACCAAGTTCATAGTGGTAGAATCATTTGCCAGGGCATAGCCTGGATTGGAACCCAGATGTTGTGACTGTCTTCTCACTTATGCAAAAAACCATGTTACTTCCCCTGCATGGAGAGTCTGAATATTTGATATGGTGACACCATTTAAACATCTTTCTAAAATTTATTTTAGTGTTATCTTCTGTCATAGGAGACTGGTGATCGATGCAATACATTTCTCTATGGGTCTGAGGGGAAAGGAATAAATGGAATGTGGGGGCAGGGAGTTGGGTCATTTTGGAAATCTACTATGCTCTGGAAGGAAAAGATCCAGGACCTGTCCACAGCACCTAGAGCAGGGTTCTTTAATCATTTTTGTGTCATAAATTCCTTTGGCTGTCCTGTAAAGACTATGGGTCCCTTTTTAGAATAATGTTTTTAAATGCATAAATTATAATGCATAAAATTACAAAGGAAACCAATTATATTAAAATGGAGTTATTGAAATATTTACAAAATGTTCACGGACCCCAGCTTAAGAACCCCTGACCTAGAGTAATGCTTTTAATTCAATTCAATTCAACAAGCAGGCCCAGCTTGGGTTTTTCTCCAATAACTAGGGATACAACATTTCCTCCTTAGTTTTCTGAGGTCCTCTGGACCTTCATCCTTTCAGACTCTGCTCTATACACCACCACCTTCTGGCCTCTTCGATATGTTTTCAGATGTGTCCAAACATAACACCACTGCTTTTTGCCAGTGCTTGCTATGAAGGGACTTTGGATATAACACATCTTATTTGTGTTTACAGTGAGATAGGCTTTCCAAGGAGATTTGCCATTTCCTTCTCCAGCTCATTTTACAGATGAGGAAATTGAGGCGATCGGGATCATACAGCTAGTGAGTGTATGAGGCCAGATTTGAATTCAGGAAGATGAGTCTTCCTAACTTCAGGCTTAGCACTCTATCCACTATGCCACTAGCTGCTCTCTTGAATGTCCACTCCAAAATTATCAACTTTCCTTTCATTTTAAAGCTCTTCTTCTACCTTTCTTTCTGTCTTCTAGTTCTCACTAAGATCTAGCTCAAGCCTTACAACACTGGGCAGCAGAACCATACAAAGAGTTTCTGGAGCCTGGACAGGCAATTGGCCTGAGTTAGCTGGCCCAAGTCAAATAAACTGGCTTATAGCCTGCTTCTTACAGGAGAACCCTCCACATGTTCCTAACTAGCTCATGCTTGAGCTTGTAGGCAAAGAAACATTATGTGTCAGGAAGAGGATCTGAACTCTCCACAGCAGTGCATTACTCACAATGAATGAATAAGTTGAAAAATCATTTATTAGCCATTTACTAAAACACCAAACCCACAATAAAACTGAAAACAGCAAAAGGGAAATGATCAACAATACAGAAAAGTTTCAAAACACAAGTCACAAATTGAATGCTTCTGATAGACATGTTAATCTTTCATAAGAGTAGAGTATCTGCTTCTTACGTTCTCTAGATAAAGCTGATGCAGTCTGTTTTAGTTTAAGGGCAGGACAATTCTTTCCTCTTATGCAACTATTCCCAAAAGTCAGTCCCTTTGCAGACCAGCATCTCTTCATGATGTCATCTGGGGCAGGGGAATCAGCTTTATTTAACGTGTGGGGTTGAGCCAAGACTAGGCACACCCACTCATCCACCCATGGACCCACCCACTTCACCATTTAGGACCTCACACAAATAGGCCTTATTTGTGTTTAGTACTGGAGATAGTGAGCTGGAAGGGTTTCCTTAAAGTTTGGAAACAAGAAATACTTTCAATAAGAAAAATCCGCATGAGTTTCTTCAGCTAATTAAAGCAGTTTTAGAACATGACATATTATAGTGTGTGTATATATGTACATATATACTATATATGTATATACATATATACATATATACATACATGTGCATTTATGTGTATTTTATATGTGTACACACATATGCAGAGGCATGTATGTGTATGTGGCCCAACGAACAATGTTGCCATCCCTCATGAAGCCCAACTATGGATTCAACTACAGTGAGTTGGTCCTGGGGGAGCCTAGGCCCACAGGCTCTTCTCAAACTTTCTAGCTCTTTATACTCCCACCTCAGAGCTGCAGGGATTCTGTCTTAAAGTTTGGGCACAGCTTCTTTTCTGTGGTCTCTCTTAAAAAGGATTAACATGCCTTTTATTTATTTCCTTCTCCACAAAATAAGCATTTAAAATATACACACATACACTTCATAAGTGTGCACTGATGAAGTACTTAAAAGATGAACTAATAATGCATAACTTCTATTATACTATTCTGGGAGGTTGATGCCTAACTCATCACAACAAAGAATCCTCTGTGAGACTGATGAACAGGCATTTCACGTTCACCTTGGGTCTCCACTGTCCACACAGTTCACTAAGGGCCCATGCCTTCTTCCCACAAGCCAGGCACATGTGATTCATCTTCTTGTGGTCATTCTCTCCTTGGAGAAGTGTTTTAGTAACAGAAAACACCTCCTGATGCCAAGGAGCATCCAGACCCAGGATCTTCTGACCTTTTGAACTCATGAGGTTGACACTGAGACTAGGAACACTTGTCTTAGGATAACTCTTTGATCAACCCAGCCCAGGGAAAATGGGCAGCTGGAGACCTGAATTCTAGTCCTACGCTTGGTCAGCCAGCCTATGTTATGGCTACCATGTGAAAGCAACTGCCATTTCTGCAGAGTGGGTGAGGGAGGGGAGACATATCCCTTCCCTAAAAATGGGAATATGAAGGAGAGGCTTGAAGACACCCAACTTTTTTTTTTTTCAGATTGGAAGAGAGAAATGTCATAGTTGTTGCTTCTTTTAAGTCATTAAATTAGTGGCTCTCTCTGCTTGATGACCAATGATCCTCCCTTGCCCTAACCTGGGACAGAAACACAACACACACACACACACACACACACACACACACACACACACACACAGACATACCTGCCATCAAAGAGACCAAGGGATCAACCTTTGGTAATAAGCCAGGGGACATGTGTCATCACAAATGGACCAATCACGGCAAAGATGGGGGTGGGGAGGGGGAGGTCCCATAACTCACCTCCCAAACAAGTTCCAATGAATTCACCCCAGGTACAATTTTGACTAGCTAGAGCTCTGATTAAATTAAATCACATATAGTTGTCTCTTATCTAGCTAACTCCTCCCCCATTTTTTTTCACTACTGCCTTCATAGTTCAAATTTTCCTTACCTCTTAATAAGACTATGATAAAAGCCTGCTGATTCTCTCCCTTCCTCCAATATATCCCCCTGGAATCCATTTTGCATAGCCTGCCAGATTAATCTTCCTAAAGCAAAGCTTTTGATTACTTTACTGCCCTTCAATGGCGCCCTACTGCCTTCCAATTAAAATCCAGATTCCTTAACTTGATATTCAAAGCCCTCCATGATCTGGCCTCAGCCTTCTAGTCTTCCTTCTTACTACTCACCTTGATTCATTTTAGATTCTAGCCAATATACTGATCCCCCTTTATAGGATTATAACTATAGAGCTTGAAAAGACCTCAGGGGTGAGAGTCCAATGCCTTCATTTTAAGGATGAGAAAATTGTGGCTTGGAGAAATTAAGTGTCTTGCCCAAAGTTAGCAATGAGGGTGTATGGAGTGTTCAGGGAAGACTAGCATCTCTGATGTGAGGGCTTGCTGAATCCTTTTCAGAGCTGCTCATCTATTTTGAGTGTCTACCTGGCACTCAACTCTTACCTGTGTCTCCAAGAAGATGCAGCGTCAGCAGCGGCCACACCCTGGTAAAACCATCTCAGCAGATGGGCTGAACCAGATTGAGGGTAACTGACAGGCCTCAAACTCATCAGTGAGTTAGGGGAATGTCTACCCCAGGCACTTGAAGACTTCCTGCTGTGGAATGGGTGGATGAGAACAATTTATTCCAAAGGCTACGTAGGTGGCTGAAGCAACTGCTGGGAAGTGTTTGGAGGTTGGTCAGACATCTAAGATGCCAAGGTCATCCACTGCATTCCAGGCCATTGCCGATCATCTTAACTTTTGTGTTGCCGCTAGATTGTGATGACTCTGAAAGAGACAGTGAGGCTGAGGACATTGCAAAACTCTGCCTCACTTAAATCCAAATCAACATGTTACCCTCATCATGTCATTGGTCCTCTTGGAGAACGAAGAATGTACAATGACAGCAACAGATAGTAGAAGTTTTCCCTGTATTCCCTCTACATTGCCTTCTCCCTCCCAAAGCTAGAAGTAATTCTCCCTCTTTAATTTCCTTGAACATTTTTGCTCACATCTAGCTTATGCCAATTCCCATACTCTGCAGTTTATTAGTTTTATTGTAGAATTAGAGGTTTACTTGTAGTGTTTAACAATAAGCTCTCTGGGTGGAGGGGGTGGCATAAGTTGACACACTTTAAGTTTAATCTTCATTATCAACATTTTCCCTACCACTTTCTTGGGTCTAGACACTAAGTCAGTGATAAATCAGTAAATCAAGCCCTTCTCTCTGATTTCCAAGGTATGCATGCTCACACTGAAAATTTAACAATTAGCCTGTGCAAGCTGGTTCCAGCACACCCCTGAATTCCTTTAGGTAGGAATTTTTGTCTTTCTGAGCCCAACATGAACACAGAGTCCTGCAGATAGTACATGCTTAATAAAAATGGAGTTGTCTGGGTACTACTGAACTAGAGTATGAATATCCTAATGGCAGGGGCTCCATCTTACTCATGTTGTCTTCATCATAGTGCCTCCCACAAGGTCTTCTTGGACATAGTAAACTCTGAGAAGAAGCTTGCCAAATGATTGTATGAATTAAGCACTCCTATGACAATAAGATCAAAACCCTTTCAGTATAGTGTAATGGATAGGGCACTGGACTTGGGATCAGAAGGACCTGGGTTCAAATCCTGCTTCTGGCATTTACTACCAGTGCAACTCTGGGTGAGTACCTCAACCTCTTTAGGACTCTTTTTTTTAATCTGCAAAATGGTTATAAAAATAGCACCACACTTACACAAATAAGTCTTATTGTGTTTAGCACTGGGAATGATGAACTGGATGAGTTTACTTAGCAGACAAAAAATGTCTTAAGCAACATGAATCTGAATGAACTTCACAGCTTGTTTTAAAGGTCCAATGAGATAATATAAGTCAAGTGCTTTCCTAACCTTAAATTGCTATGTAAATGTTAACTGACCTCCAAGGCCCCTTCTAGGTCAGGTAGGTGGTACAGTGGAGAGAGTGAGTTCAAATCTGGTCTCAGACACTTACTAGCTGTGTGACCCTGTGCAAATCACTTACTACTGTTTGCCTCAGTTTCCTCATCTGTCAAATGAGCTGGAGAAGGAAGTGGCCAACCACTCCAGTATCTTTGTCAAGAAAACCCCAAATATGGTCACAAAGAGTTGAGCATAACTGAAATGCCTGAAGAGCAGCAAAGGCCCCTATCAGCTCAAAAATCTAGGATTCTATGGCCAGAGTGGGTCAGTGACATTGAACAATTCATTATCTCTCATATCCTTCTGAGGGGACAGGGAGAGAGGGGAGAGATAAGATTAGGTTTGCTAAGACTGTTTCAGGAATTTGGGATTCATGTTTTCAAACATGACATACTGCAGAATAGTTAGTATCTGCCTCTCAAGATTGAGTAACCCTTACACATGAAACATGTCAAACACACCCAGTTACCATTCTATGCAGCCCATCGGTCCCTGAGTATGACATAAGGCAGCTTCTTTGGATCAGAGCCACTATGGTTTCCCTAGAGGTGGGCGGTCCAGTAATACATACACATCTCCAGGCTGGAAGTCTGAAGCTGGTGGGTGGGGGATGAGGGACTGGATTCCTGGCAGTGTCATTGTGAATTATATGGAAAACTCCACAGCAATAATTCAGGCACCTCAGTGGCCTTGCTAGGAGGATGTTTGGGGAAGGAGGGTCTTAGGTCTTAGGAATGTCTTCATTCTCCTAAGTGCTCTCTCTTAGGGGGGCTGGGGTTAGGGGAGGGGAGACTCTGACCTGTCTCACAATGATAGGATCATAGAGTTGATAGCTGGAAGGGACCTCAGAAACTGCCCTAGAAGGGGCCTTAGAGGTTTTATAGATGAAGAAACTGAGAACCAGGTTTAAGATATGTGTCCCAAGGACACATAACAGCAGAGTTGAGATTTGAAACCAAAGTCTCGAGAGACAGTGTAACATAGCACAAAAAGCACTGGATTAGAGTTAGAGGCTTGGGTTTGAATACTGCTTTGGCCACTTACCTTGTGTACAAACAGTGGATAGTCACTTCTCTGGGTTTCATTTTCCCTATCCATAAATGAAAAGGAATGGACTAAATGATCTCAAAGATCCCTTGCAAATCATAATCTATAACCTCATGACTCTAGAACTAGATTCATTATATCCTTCCCTTTCAGGAATTACTCATGTTCTCTATGCTTCCTCTGACTCACTGAATCCTGTGCTATTAGTTCTAGGATAGGGCATAGAGTTTCCAAACTCTGTATTAACTGTATCTGCTGAATCTGAAAGATCTGCATTTTTTTCTTGATACTAATTTCCAGTGAAGGTTAGTGAGCAAAGAGCCTACATCCCAGTGGAAGTGTACAATGTGCAGAGCAGAAGTCACTGGTTTTCCATGTTCTTTTTCTTTTTGGCAGAAGGTGTATGAGATTTCTCTTGGATGTGGATTAGGAATGTCCTTGCCCTTTTTCAAATTGCCTTCCTAAAGGGATTTGAACAGAATTTCTTCACCTTAGCATCACTTGAGAAAAAGAGCACTGGCCTTGGAATCAGAGAACTTAGTTTTAGAGTTCTGGCTCTAACACTTGCTAGTTCATCCTTTCCAGGCCTCAGTTTCCTCATCTATAAAATGGGGGTAATCATATTGGCATTATTTGTCTCCCTGGTTTTGTTGTGATGGAAGTGCTCTGTAAACCTTAAAGTGATAACAGAATGGAAACTACAGTTACTATTCATTCGTCCACCCATTAGGAGACCAAGAACATATTAAATGGACTTACTGATTAATGCAGAAGGAAATAGAAAAGGTTTCCTGAAAGTTGGAGAATGTTTCTATTAGAACTCCCTCTTTTTCCTTTTTTCTTATGAGGCAATTGCAGTTAAGTGACTTGCCCAGAGTCACACAGCTAGTAAGTGTTATGTGTTTGAGGTCGGATTTGAACTCAGGTCCTCCTGATCCTAAGGCCAGAGCTCTATCCGCTGCACCACCTAGCTGCCCTCTCTCTTTTTCCTTTTTCATGTGACAGTTTTACACTAAATACTTTTCATGGAGCTGATATTAACTTCATAAAATTCACAATTAAGCTGTTTGTTGTAGTTGGATAAAGAGTGGATAAAAGTCACTTCTCTGGGTCTCATTTTCTTTATCAATAAAATGAAGGGCTAGATAATGTTGAAGGTCCCCTCCAGCTCACAGTCTATACCTCTGTGACTGTACTACCAGATTCATTGTATTCTCCCCTTTCAGGAATTACGCATACCTTCTATGTTCTTCCTGGCCCATTGAACCCCTGTGCACACTCTCAGTATGAGGAGAAGGGCTAGGGTTAATGATAACCCGATGGGTCTGGTCATAATGAGAAGAGTCTTCGGCTTATTTCCCCACATCTACACAAGGCCGTGTTGGATCTGCCCAGGGGTCCAGATGGTAACAGTGCTCTAAGCTTGGTGTATAGTTCATAAATTTAGAGCTAGAAGAGACTTTTGAAATCATCTTGTTCAAGACTCATTTTACATATCAGAAAGCTGAGGTCTAAAGAGATAAAGTGATTTGCACCGAGGTAGTAAGTGGCAGGCCTGAGATTTAGATGGGGTATAAATACTCTAGGCACAATTACATAAATATACACATATACACACATTTAGAAATATATTTACATTATGTGTGTGTGTACTTATGTGTGTATTCTCTGGGTATAAATTCCTTGTATAAAGAATGGGAATTTTTAGGCCTTGTTCCAATGAGATATTTTCCCTGTGCTGACCTGGCTTTTAAATAAACCTTTTCAAGATGGTTCAAGATGTAACTCATAGACTCCCCCATGGTGCATGATGCAGCTAATCCTTTGACATCAAAGTACATTCCCTCAAAGGCAAGGGTTCTTCATCTTTTTTTCTGTCATGGACCCTTTTGGTTTTGGTAAAGCCTATGAATCTCTCCTTAGAATAATGTTTCTAAAATACATTAAAAATGCATAGGATTGCAAAGGAAACTAGTTATATTGAAATATGGTTGTCAAAATAATAATTAAAAGAGTTATATAGACCTCAGGTCCATAGACCTGCAGAACCCTTGCTCTGAGGTCAATAATATTCCTGTTGCAAGGTGAGTCCACTCAGAGCCTTTGTTCTAATCACTAGGCCATGGTGACCACTAGCAGGTTATTACCCTCTCTGACTTTCACTTCTTGTTCAGAGGAAGCACATGCAGAGAGGTGATGAGCCAACTGGTCAAAGTTCTCCTGCTATTCTACTGAGAACCTGAACATAAAGCAGGGCTCTTCAGTGTAGAATCAGCCTAATGTTCCCTCTAGCTCAGGATTCATTTTGGTAATGGGACCAAGGCAGATATTCATAGCATCACTAAATTGTAGACCCAGAGGCTACCCAGTCCAACTTGTGTCTGATCAAAACATCCCTAACAAGTGACTGACCAGCCAATCTCTGCTCAAAGACCCCTAGTAAGGGGGAGTTCATTAACAACAGTAATAATAGAAGGCATTTATATAAGATTTTTTAAAGTTTATAAAGTACTTGACAAATATCTCATTTGATTCTTGCAATAACAGGGAGGTGGGTGCTATTATTATTCCAACTTTACAGGTTAGACAGGTTAAATTACTTGTCTAGGACCAAACATCTAGAAAGTTGCTGATGCTAAATTTGAACTCAGGTCTTTCTGACTCCAGATCTAATGTTATCCATTGTGCTGCCTAGCTGCCTAGGTGGCATCATTTCTTAAGGCAGCTCATTGTGGCTTTGGACAGCTCTGATGGTTAGGATGTATCTTATTACATCAAACCTAAATTTCCTTCTCTTTAATTTCTTTTCCTTGTCCCTAGTTCAACTATCCAGGGCTGAACAGAACAAATGTACCTGGTCTTCTGTGTAACAGGCCAACAGATAGTTTCAGACAGCTGCCCTGTCTTCTCTTCTCCATGCCAAATGGTCACTTTCTTCAGGGTAAGCTCCAGCTTCCCTACGTCCTTTCTAAAAGAGATTTCTAGAAGTGAACACACAGATGTGACCTATGAGGCCTGAGTAATGGGGCTGTTCCCTCCCATTTAGAGGATACTAGGCCTTAGCCCTTCTGGCCACCTTGTTCAACTGACTCAGATTGAACTTTCAGCTATTAAGACTTCCATGTATTTTCACAGAAACCATTATCTAGCTATGCTTCTTCCATCCTGGAATTGTGAAGTTGATGTTTTAAGATCCAAGTATAGAACTCTATATTTATCCTGAATAAAATCCACTTTATTTCTTCTTCCTCTTCTTCTTCTTCTTCTTCTTCTTCTTCTTCTTCTTCTTCTTCTTCTTCTTCTTCTTCTTCTTCCTCTTCCTCTTCCTCCTCCTCCTATTCCTCCTCCTCTTCCTTTTTCTTTTTCTAAGAAGGCACTGGTTACCTTGCCTATGTCTGCCTCATAGAGCTTCCTGGCTTCCCTGAATATCTCTTCCATTAAGCATTCTCTCTGGGCACCTATACCTCTATTGTAATTGCCTTGATTTAACCCACACATCCTCCATTTTCCTAACTCTCAATTGAGCTACATACAGCTACACGATGCCCTAGGACAATGCCTATAGACCAATTATAATCTACCTGAATTCATTTCCCAATGGTTAACATATTCACATCTCATCATTCTCTTCCTATTCCAATGATTTTGAACCTTAGCTTCCATTGTTCAAACTCTATTCTTTGCCCCCCCTATGGAATGTTCCCTTATTCCTATCTACCTCTCCCAATGTCCCATTCTAAAGCTACCTATCCCATTTACTATGTTTTCTGGACTGCCTGGTCCATAGGTAACAAGCTAGTTTCTGTACCAACCAGTTCTGAGATCAGAATGTCCCATGACAGGCTGATGCACTTCCAGCCTGAGCGAAATGGGGAGATCGAATCTCTAAAAGAAACAAACAAAAACAACAATTTATATATTCAGCATGTACCCTGATGATCCTTCTTCTAAATAATATGAGAAAGCTCCCCAGGCTTCAGCTGTGAAGATAGATACAAGCTCCTTAAGGTATCATCGTGGCATCATGGAAAAGAAGTCTCCAGGAGGAGGCTATCAGAGGGATGTGGCCTTGAGAACACAAATTCTTTCATTTCATAGGATATGGTTATCCTTTTTTATTAAAGAGCTCAATCTGGCTGACTTTCAAAAGGATAATTGCTGAGACTTGAAATGTCAACTCTCAGAGGGTAAGAAACAGGCAAAGACAAAGTATCAGGCTACAGAAAGAAGTAAGCTATCTCCCTCCTCCCCTATGAATGATACTCAAACATAGTTGCTTATGAAGGAAGAAGGAGGAGAAGGAGAAGGAGGAGAAGGAGAAGAAGAAGAAGAAGAAGAAGAAGAAGAAGAAGAAGAAGAAGAAGAAGAAGAAGAAGAATTGAAAGATGGAGAGAAAGGAGGAGTGGAGGCGGGAGGGGAAGAGGAGAAGGAGGAAGAAGAGAAAAAGAACAAGAACAAGAAGAAAAAGAATAAGAATAAGAACAATAATAACGAGAACTGGAGCAAGAAGAATGAGAAGAAAAAGAAGAGAAAGGGGAAGGAAAAGGAGGTGAGAGAAGAGGAAAAGGAGGAGAAGGGGAGGAAAAATGGAGAAGGAGGGAAAGGGAAAGGAGGAGAAGAAGCAAAGGAAGAGGAAGAAGAAAGAAAAAAGAAAGGAAGGAAGAAAGAAGAAAGGAAGGGAAGAAGGAAGGAAGAAGAGGAAAAAAGAGATGCTAATGCTGTGATTTTGATTGCAAGAGAGAATCAAACCCCTCTGTTTGGTATGTAAACATTAATATTTTGTCCCGTCTTTTTCCCCCCAACAATGTCACCTGGCCTTAAATTTGAGGGATGCCCCAAAGTGGAATTGGCTATCTTGAGAGAAAGTAAGTATAATGAAAATCCCAATCAGTTCTGAATCCCACCCCATCTTGGGCTTAATATGTAGGCTCTTATTTAACATTACACTCCAATATAGTACCTTCTCTACCCATAAACAAACAAGAACATTAAACTAAATAGTAAATAATTTCATTGAAGAACAAAATAAACAAAAAGGGAAAATGAAGCAATGGAATCATCCTTAGCATCCCCCAGTCTTGTACAGAACCACAGAGTAACGTGCCAGTGGGAAAGGGGGTATGGAGGGAAAGGATGGCAAGGAACATGCTTTGAAATGGGGAAAGATTTCAACAATACATGAATTCCTACCTGAATCCGTATGAATCCATTCCTTACAGTTCCTTTGCATGATTTGGACACTCTACTGCTTCTTTGTTCCAAACCACATCCACTCCAGCTGAGGCTGGGAAGCTCTCCCAATGCTGTTGCTCCCCAGTTTTCTTTGATAGTCTCTCACTGCTCTTCAGGCTTAAGTGACTATGACCATTTTCTTGACTTGGGGAACTGTTCTGGCACCTTAGAGTGGGTCTTTAGGGGTCAAATGCTATCAGCTAGCAAACCCACCTTTGATCTGTCATTTAACTGACCTTTATTCTCCCCCTAGGAGGAACTGGGAGGGCCACTCATGTAGTCTCTAATTTACCCCCATTGCTACAGAAGGTGGCTAGACATTATTTCTTTTTCAAAATTTAGGTTTTTTTTTCCCAGTTATCAAGCATTTATTTTTCTCCCTCCCACTCCCCCTGAAAAAAGAAAGAAAGAAAAACTATTGTAACAAATGAACATAGTCAAGTAAAACAAATTCCATATTGTCCATGGGCAAAACTGTGTCTTCATTTTGAATATCCATCACCTCTCTGTCAGGAGATTGGTAGCACACTTCATCACTAATCCTCTAAAATAATGACTAATCATTGCATTGATTAGAGCTCTTACATCCTTCAAAAGTAACCATTTTTACAATATTGATGATATAGTATACATTGTTGTCCTAGTTTTGCTCATTTTATTCTACATCAGTCCATAAAAGTCTTCCTAATTTTCTCTGATGCTCTCTTTACTCATTTCATACAGAACCATTGCTTCCATGTACCATGATTTGTTCAGCAATTCACCTACTGCTGGACATCCCCTTAGTTTCTAGTTCTTTGCTACCACAAAAAAAGCTGCTGTAATGTTTTTGTATAATTAGGACCTTTTCCTCTTCCTTTCATCTCTTTGGGACATAGGCCTAAAAGTGGTATTATTGGGTCAAAAATACACACAGTTTAGCAAAATTTTGGGAATAGTTCCAACTTGATTTCTAGAATAGCTGCACCAGTTTAAAGCTCTGACAACAGTGCACCAATGTGACTATTTTCCCAAAGACCCTCCAGCTTTTATTATTTTCCTTTTTGGGGGGTCAACTTTGCTAATCTGATGTGTTTAAAATGAAAGTTGTTTTAATTTGCAGAGCTGCTTTAATAAGCACTTCTCTAACTTAGTAATTTGGAGTGTTTTTTCTTAATATGGCTATAAATAGTTTAGATTTCTTCCCTTGAGAATTACCTGTTCACATCCTTTGTTTTCTTCCAGTTGAGTTAGGGTGATCAGATTCCACTCACTTCTTCCCTGCTTTAGGGTACAGGCTGCATGGGGCCTCTCACAGTCAACATTTCTTGTTGAATATGAGGTTGGGGATAAACCATTCGTACCCTTTCCATTTGTCTTATTAACTCTTGCATGCCCTTTCATAAATAGCCCTGAACTTCTTAGAAGACAGCAAAAAGTAGTAGAAGCCCTGGGAGGGAAGTGGCCTCTTTTTGGCATTCTTGCTACCACAGCAAAGAGCTCCGTCTCACTTATAGGAAGTTTTCAATCACTATGCTCCAAAAAACGACTAAATGTTCACTTGTTTAGAATACTATAGAGGGGATTCAGATTTTAGGTAGGGTCTAGATTAGGTAGCATAGCAGATATCCTTAAACTCTAAGAGAGTAGGATTTCCAAAGATTGTCAGTTAATGAGAATTTATTTAAGCTCCTACTTTCATGCTAAGTGCTGGAAATAGAAAGAAAGGTAAAAAAACAAACAGTCCCTACTGTCAAGGAGCTCATAGTCTAATTAATAGAAACACAATACACAAACAGCTACGATACATACACACACACACACATATATACACACACAATAAATTAGGGATAATAATAGAGTGAAAGTATTAGGATTAAGGGGGATTAGGAAATGCTTCCTATAGAAGATAGGATTTTGTGTGGGTCTTGAAGAAAGCCAAAGGAGATGAGGATAGAGAGAATTTTAGGCATGGAGGACAACCAATGAAAATTCCTGGAGTTGGGGGATGGAGAATATTGTTCATGGAACAGCAAGGAGGCCAATGTCATTGGATTACAGAGTATATGAAATAAGGAGTAAGGTGTAAAAAAGACTGGAAAGTTAGGAAGGGACCAGGTTATAAAGGACTTCAAAAGTTAAATGGATGGTTTCACATTTGAGCCTGGAGATGATAAGGCACTATTGGAGTTTATTGAATGATATGGTTGGACCTGTGCTTTAGGAAGATCAATTTGATAGCTAAATGGAGGATGGACTGGAGTGGGGAGAGGCTTGGGGCAGGAAGACCAATCAGCAGGCTACTGCAAGATTATAGGGATGAGATGAGGGGATTGAACCAGGGTGGTATCAATGTCAAGGGAGAGAAGTCCTGGACTTCCCTCATTAGAGGTCTTTAAGTTGGATGACCCCTTGCTGGGGAAGTTGTAGGGGGAATTATAGGTCAGGCATATGGATAGGTGATATTATCTGAGTTACCCAACTCTTAAATGATGTGATTCCATGAGTGAGGTTTGAGGGGAATGAGGAACATTCATTAAAACAATATGAAATTTTTTTCCCTAGTGTAGGATGAAGACTGAAGGCAATGGATTGATCTGAAGTATATATTCAAAGGGACAAAGCCCAGACTGTCTTGGGCACTTTCCCCTTCTCCTTGAAGAATGAGTGGGCAAGAAATAAAAACAACAGTGTCGTTCCTTCATGGAAAAAGTCACACTTGGCGGCATGGCGTAAACAAAGCCAAATACTTGTGAAGTATATGTTACCTTGTCCTTTAGTACTTTAAGGTTTACAAAGCACTTTCTTTCGGGTCACCCTGTGAGACAGGTAGGACAAGTATTATTATAACCCCTGTTTTGAGTAACCGGTGCTCAGAGGGCTTAAGTGACCTGCTCAGGATCGTACAGATAATAAGGGTATGAGATAAGACCCTAAGTCCCATGCATAGTAACTACCTCTTATGGTAGAACCAGCAATATTAGTGAGCTGAGAGGTTTCTTTTTCAAAACTCTGACATTTGTTTTCCTGCTCCATCATTCTATGAATGAAATGATTTTCAGACAGTCCTCAGAATCCGTGGTGCCACATCGTTCCTGTTCATATAGTTATTTGTGAATTTATGAAAGTTAGCTCCCTCATCTTTCCATATGCCTTATGGTGCTGCTGGTAATGTTCATAGTGGGACATTTTCATTGGCTGACCTGTCTGCACACAAGGAGGTGGTATTTTTGGAGATACTCCTGGCCTGGGGTCAGTATTACCTGTCAGTAGAAATAGGTGAGTACTTAGGACCCTGAAAATTGTAGGGATTCACTGAGAATTGGTTTAAATGAATTGAGTTGGGTATTTATTACTCATACCTTTTCCTTATAGAAAAGACCTGGAGATCATAGTGGACCAGGAACTCAGTGCTTTGTTAACACTGGGATACAGCAGCCAAAAAATCAAATATGATTTTAGACTACATTAAGAGATACATAGTGTTCAGTCCTTATCAGACTGTATCTAGCACATTTTAACCAGTTCTGAACACAACATTTTAGTAAGGGTGTTGACATACTAGGCATGTGTAGAGGTGGGTGAATAGGACATTGAGAGGCCTGGAGATCATGCAATCTGAGGAACAATTGAAGGTACTGGCTACCAATTATATAGCACTTTAAAGTTTATGAAATGCTTTGTATATATTTGCATATCATTTGTTATGCTTATAAGATAGGTGCTACAGAATTATCCCCATTTTTCAGATAAGTAAAATGAGAGGCATCAGAGAGAGTTAGGGTTATAGATATACTAAGTGGCAGAGACATGAGCACCAAGTCCAGTACTCTCATTTTGTTATTTAGTCTGGGGAAGAGATTTGTGGGAGATATGGCAGCTGTCATCAAATATTTGAAATGTTGTCATGAGGAAGAAGGATCAGGCTTAGCCCCAAGTGGACAAAGCAAGATAGCCAGAAAGAAGTTGCATAAATTCAGAGCCCAGTTCAATATGAAAAAGGACTCACCAACATCTAAAGTTGTCTGACAGTGGAATGGGCTGCCTTGGGAGGTAGTGTGTTCGAGATCACTGGAGGTCTGCTGGTGGAGACTGGATAACCATGTATCATGTAGGTAGTAGTGAATATTCTTATTCTGTTATAGGTTGGACTGGTTGATGGCCCTGGAAGTTCCTTCCAATGTCAAGATTCAGTGATTGTAAGAGATTCAATCTAGCCAGGATAGTAGTCCTAGGATGTTTTTTTAACACCATAGAAAGAAACCAAGTTCAATACCAATCTTTTCTGCTGTCACTATTATAGATGACATCTCCGGCTGCGACATCAGAGGACTGGTGTGGTAAAAGAATTTCTGACTTCTAATTCTTCTTTGGAAGCATAGTTAGTGGACCCAAGTTCAAATACTATCTCTAATGTTTGCTACCATCATGACTTTGGGTAAGTCACTTAAGCTCTACGGGCTTAATTTCCTCATCTGTGAAATAAGGGCATTGGACCAGACTTTAGACATCATCTCTTAGACATCTCTTAGAGCTTTGAATCCCATGTCTTGATAGCCTTTGAAGTCCTTTCTAACTCTAGAACTATGATCCTATAATCCTTTTTGTGCCCATAGATGGTACAAGCTGAACCTGGCTCTCCTCACTTTAGGGAACCACAAAGCCAATTTGTACTTCTGGGCTACTTCCAGTCTTCCCATTCTTCCTTTACCCTACCAGCATAGGCCAAGTCTTATCTTTTTGGTTAATTGGTCATGGCAGATTGTGTGCTAGCACCATCCTGTCCAGAGACAGCCTACCAATGAATCAGCTCCCTAATCATGGCACCCAGCTAATGAAAATGTATGTCATTGATATTTATAACTGCTTGGGAAGGGTTCCTTTTTAGGCTGTAATGGAATCGATTGAAAGAGGGAAGTTAGGGATGTGTCTGCCGCCTGTGTTTCCTCAGGGTGATTGTGTCTCCTTGCTTTAAATTCACTTCCAATTCGCTCATCATTTGCAGATTTTAATACCATTTTGGAACCAACCCAATTAATCTTGTAGCCTGTGTGGTCACCTGCCTATCCAATGTTTGACCAATTATCTGGATCTTCCACCCCCTGAATGCTGATCAGTTTAAATACTAAGGAAAGAGAACTGGCCATTTCCAAAGGACTGTCTGAGCCTTGAGGATTTTCATCCAGAGAAAGCTTGGGACAATGATACATCTCACAATGAACTCTAGGCTTCTTACAGGGCCCTTAGGGGAGTATAGGATCAAATATCTAGAGTAAGAAGGGACCAAGGAGGCTATCTACTCCATTCTCCTCACTTTGTAGATAAGGAAACTGAGGCACAAGTCACATGAGTGATCAGCCTAAGATCATGAGTAATAAACAGAAATTAGGATTTGAACCCAGATTCTCTGACAATTTGGTGAGTCCAGAGAACGTGAGACAAGATGGAAGTGGACACAGGCTGGAGAAAGTGGAATCCAACCATGTTCCCCCACGCTCATCTCTGCTTCTTCCTCCCACCCAACTCAAGTAAATTAATTGAGGGCAGGGTGGGACTACAAAGTTTTAAGAATAGCTCTTCTGCATGCATTAGGGAATCTAGTCCTGATTTCATAATCCTATTTCCTTCTTATAGCAAGCCTTTTTATAGTGCTTTAAGATTACAAAACATTTTTTAATACTTAGAACCCCACAACAGTCCTGGAAGGTAGGGGGAATTATCGCCATTGTATAGATTAGTAAATTGAATTTCAGGTTAAGTGTGATCCATGGTCCTACAGGCAGTATACAGAGCTCCTACTATGTGCCATGTCACTATAAAGCAAGTGCATGGACTCCTAGGAGCATGGATGAAGAATAAGAAGGGTTTTGAGGGGGCATCTATTCCAACTCCTTCATTTCAAAGATGAGGAAACCAAGGCCTGGGGAAGCTAAATGACTTAGTTTAGGGGTGCTGAGTGCCAGTTCCTGATCTACCACTCTTTGGCAAGTTGTATGGTCTGGGCAAGTCATAGTACAAAAAAAAATCAAGAGCTAGAAGGGACCTTGGTGATCATCTGGTTTGATCCCCTTGTCTTACAGAGGAGAAAACTGAGGCCCAAAGAACAATCATAAGGCTTTATCTTTTTTTTGGCTAGGTAATGGGGTTAAGCGACTTGCCCAGGGTCACACAGCTAGGAAGTGTCAAGTGTTTGGTCTGAGGCCGGATTTGAACTCAGGTCCTCCTGACTTCAGGGCCAGTGCTCTACCCACTGCACCACCCAGCTGCCTCTCATATGAAACTCTTACAGAGAGAAAATAGTTTATTGGATCCCCAAAGAGTGACTGCTGCTTTCAGATTCTGAAGGTAACCTGGTAGGTGGCTCTTTATAATACTGCAGCTCCTGGGTCCTCACCAACGTGCTTCCCATGAACAGTTAACAAAGCCTTTAGATTTAGCTGTCTTTTAAGGAAATGTCCTTGCTAAGATGGTATAACAAGAACATTTGCTACAGATTTAGATATCATAAACAAATTAGGGGAACTTGGAAAATTTGACCTGTCAGATCTATGGATAAGTTAACTTACGACCAAAGATGAGTTAGCAGAGCATTATGGGATGTAAAATGGATGATTTAATTACATTAAATTTTTAAAAAAGATGTTTTCAAACAAAACCAGTTCAGTCAGGATTAGAAGGAAAGTGGGAAATGGAGAAAAAAAGTTTATAGCAAATTTCTCTGATAAAGGCCTTATTTCTCAAGTACATAGGGAATTGACTCAAATTTGTAAGAATAAAAGTCATTCCCCAGTTCATAAATAGTCAAAGGATATTAACAGGCAGTTTTCAGAAGAAGAAATCAAAGCTATCTATAGTCATTAAAAAAATATTTTGAATCACTGCTAATTAGAGAAATCCAAATTCAAACAACTCCAAGGTACCGCTTTACACCTATCAGATTGGCTAATAAGACAGAAAAGGAAAATGTCAAATATTGGAGGGGATGTGGGAAAACTGGGACACTAATATACTGTTGGTGGTGTTGGGAACTAATTCAATTATTCTGGAGAGCAATTTGGAAATATATCCAAAGGGCTACAAAACTGTACATACCCTTTGACCCAGCAATATCACAAATAGGTCTGTATCCCAAAAGGAACACAGAAGAAGGAAAAGGACCTGTATGTACAAACATGTTTATAGCAGCTCTTTTGTGGTAGCCAAGAATTAGAAATCGAGGGGATGCCCATCAATTGAGTGGCGGCTGAACAAGTTATGGTGCATCATCGTGGATGGAATACTGTTGTGGTCTAAGAAACGATGGGTAGGATGCTTTCAGAAACACCTGTGAAGAGTTACAGGAACTGATGCAAAGTAAAGTGAGAAAAACTAGGGAAAAAACTGTAACAGCAGTATTTGTGTGATGATCAATTGTGAATGATTTAGCTCTTCTCAGTGATACAATGATCCAAGACAATTCCAAAAGGCTTATCATGAAAAAATACTACCCATTTCCAGAGAGAGAACTGATGGAGTCTTAATGCAGATTGAAACATACTTTTTAAACTTTCTTTTTCTTTTTGGTATGTGTTTTCTTTTGCAATGTGGATGATACAGAAATGTTTTGCATGACTGCACAGGTATAATCTATATCAAGTTGCTTGCCTTATCAAGGAGGGCAGGGGGAAGGGAGGGAAGGAAGGAGGGAATTTTGAACTCAAGATTTTAAAAAAAGAATGTTAAAATTGCTTTTTACATGTAATTGAGAAAAAATAAAATTAAAAGTTAAATGCTAAAAAAATGACACAAAATATCCTCCTTGCTCCCCTCCTCCTTTCCCAAACAAAGCCTGAAGAATATGTGTGTGTGTGTGTGTGTGTGTGTGTGTGTGTGTGTGTATGTAGGTCCATAGGAGTAGTGGGCTCAAACTTAAGGCACACATGTGACCATCTAACAAGTTCTGGTCCTGGAAGTTCTTCCTTTATAAAGTCTTTTTTCAGGTCCCCTTGGGTCCAGGCTCTCTGATTAAGGAGTTGCTTTGTGGAGGCACCAATATCTGCTCTTTCTTGAGTAGATCAATGACACTGATCTTTGCCATGAGGGTCGATGCTCCCTGAATCTGTCTCCTTCCTTGGATGGCTGTCTTTCTACCTCCATTTCTTTCTTCAGCACAACTTTCTACTCCCACTAAGACATTTCACCTGTCATTAGCCACTGTTGCTCTGGGGACACTTTGGCTTTTGTCTCACTGTTCTCCTAGCATCTTTGGACCTTTTGTAACTTAGCAGTTTACCATCTGTCCTAGAAGCATCCATGATGGGAAATTCATTTGCCTAAGTAGGTCCATTCATGATGGAATATTTGTTTGCCTAAGAAAAGAAAAGAACAGATACAGAAGAGGAAGAGAAGACTCTGCTCACAGCCATGTGAAGGCTGAGTAGGAAACAGGACAACTGTTCCTTCCCCACCTGACTCTTTTGACTAGACTGAAATGGTCCGTAGGTTTCACAATGAGAGAAAGGGAGAGAGACATAGAGAGACAGAGACAGAGACAGAGAGACAAAGAGATCAGCAAACTTGCTTTTATATATTCCCTGAGTCACCAGCTCTCTTGGCTCAGGAGCCAATTCGATGACTCAGTTATCTAAAGGTGCAAGCTCCTCACCACTACCTCCCAAGCTCCCAGAGACTACCCTGGAACCAGGCAGGGAACATCTGCATATTTTCTAAGGAATGATTTCTACTTGCCAGATGTTTGCATGTAATATGGGGAAATTAACTGCCAGAGAGGTAAAGCAATTTGACCATATAGGGAGTTAGGAGTGGTGATAGAATTTGCACCTGGGTCCTCTGAGTTCAAATCCAGGCTTCTTTCTACCCTACCCCACTTTCTGTTTCTCTCATGGGTCAGAAGTTGTACCTTGCCCTTTTGACCTTGCCAACTAGCCTGGGATGTTCCCTCCTTGGTGGTGAAAATGGAGAGGATACAGCAAGCTCTGGCCATGACAACCACCAAGAAAACACAACCTCCAGGAAGTCACACTTCCTCAGTGGTGATGCTTCATGTGCTCATCATTTCCAAAACCTACAAACAGAATAGCTCAGCTGAGGAGGTTTCCAGCTGCTTCTCTCCTATGACTCGATTTCTGTTTTCCTGCTCTCCCCTCCCTTATTTTTGCTCAAATGCAAGGTTGCATAACCTTTCAGCCACAAGTGTCCCTGAGCAACTAAGGAGATGTTAGTTCTCTGCGGCAGGCTGGCCAATGAGGCTTGGTCCAGAGGGCACAGCTATTTGGGTGAATTTCAGCTTGTCATAAGATACTTCGGAGACACTTCCCCTTTTCCCACTGTTATTTCAGAGGGACCCTATGTAAATGGTAAAATAACGATAAGAATAGCCTGCACGTGGGGTTGAGGAGGAAGAAAAACCCTAGGAAATGAAAGATAGTGAATATCCACAAACGCTGTAGAGGGACAGCTCATGGCTTTCCTCCGCAGCCGTGAGAAAGCATCCTTTTTGTGCCAGGATTTCATTTCCAATCCCCAAGAAAGATCTTCAGTTTCTCTTAGCGGGAAGAAGCATGGGGTGGACACATAAGGAAAGTCCAACCTCTTCTCTCTCTGTGGTCGATGTGTCATCCTTTGGTCACCTCCATGGACTGTGTGCGGTTCTCTCTCTCTTCCAGGCCACTCTGGGAAAGCCGGGGTGAAACCTGTGTTGGTGGGTTTGGGGCAACAATGATTTAAGTGTTTGCTTCAGGGAGAAAAATTAAGTGCCCACACAAACAAGGCAATGTGGTCAGCCCCTGAGAAGTTCCTGTAAATACCAGCCTGCAATTGCGTATTTCTTCTCTCCCATGACTTCCTGATCTTTCATCCTCACCTCACAATCCAGGCAGTGATCTCCCAAGCAGCCTCTTACCAGCAGTTCTAAGCAAAGAACACATCTCAAGGGCCTGCTTGTTAACAAAGACCATCCAGGAGAGAGAAGCAGGCTCACCTGGGAGGCTATTGAGCAGGGACTATTCTACCTAAGCCCAAACCAAGAAGGTCCAGGGCCTAGCAGGGGTGGGAAACCTGAGACCTCGAGGCCACATGTGGCCCTCTAGGTCCTCAAGAGCGGCCATTTGACTGAATCCAAACTTCACAGAACAAATCCCCTTCATAAAAGAATTTGTTCTGTAAAACTTGGGTTTAATCAAACCATACAAATAAGAATTAGGAATGCAATGTCTTTATGGGGGAAAAAAAGTTCTGGGAGTTTTAAGTAACACAAATCCAACATGAGACAACAGTGCAGCATTCAATTCAATATGAATTGGCAAGCATTTGTAAAGTGCCTGCTATGTGCAAGGAAGATTTGATCCACATTCCTAGAAACGCAGCACTTCCCAAAAGTCTTAGAAAAGCTTTGTGTACTAAAGAGCTTAAAAGCTTTAATAGTTTTATTAAGCTTTAGTAGCATAAAACTGCACTGAGACTTTTCGGACACCCAGTCAGGTGCCCATAAAGACAGGAGTAATGGTCCTATGCATGTACTATGTCCTAGTCAGATCATATCTGAAATATTATATTAAGTTCTGGATTTTCACATTCAGAAAGAAAGTCACTGACAAAGCAGAGATCTAGAGATGGTAACCAGCAAAGCGAGATACCGTGAGTTGATGTGGAATGAAGGCAGATTGAAGGAAGTGGGGATGCATAGCCCAGGGAAGAGAAGACAAGGAAGAGCTTATTCTTCCCTTTAAGGATCTGAAATGTGTCGAAATGGAAATAGATTTGCATGACTTTGGCTTGGAGGGTGGAACTCCGAACCATGCTTAGACATTGCAAAGAGGAAAATTTAAACTCCATGTTAGGGGAAAATCTTTCCCAACAATTAGACTTCTCTCTTTTTAATTTTTTTGAGAGGCAATTGGGGTTAAGTACCTTCTCCAGGATCACACAGTTAGTAAATATCTGAGGCTGGATTTGAACTCAGATCCTCTTGACTTGACAGCTGGTACTTAATCCATTGTACTACCTAGCTGTCCCAAATTAGGCTTCTCTAGAAGTGAAATGAGCTGCTTTGGAAGGTAGTGAGTGTCCATTCATTGAAAGTCTTTAAGAAGAGGCTAAATATACTTATAGAGTATATCATAGTGGGGATTCCTTTGAGGCATGGATTGGACTGGATCATCAATAAGGTCCCTTTCAACTATAAATTCTGTGATTCTGTGAACCTCAGGTGGTTCCTAGCAACAAACAAACAAACAAAACCCCCCATTCTTTTTACAACAATATTCTTAGAAAGCTACAAGTCCCTAAGGAACCAAAATTGTAGATGATTCAAAATACAAGAGAGATGAAAAAGTATTGGACTTGGAATCAAAGGATCTGGGTTCAAATTTTTTTAAAAATGCCTCCACTATTCACTATAGGCAATTGGATGGTACAGTGGTTAGAGAGCTGATCCTAGACTCAGGAAGACTCCTCTTCTTGAGTGCAATTCCAGACTCAGACACTTAGTAGCTGTGTGACCTTGGGCAAGTCACTTAACCCTGTTTGCCTCCGTTTCCTCATCTGTAAAATGATCTGGAGAAGGAAATGACAAATCAATCCAGCTTTTTGGCTGAGAAAAGCCCAAATGAGGCCATGGAAAGTTACAGATGACTGAATCAACACAACAATAAGCCTTTACTACATTTAACTCCAAGTCCAATGCTCTTTAATCTCTCTGTTATATTTTGGATCATCCTCCAGTCGGGTTCCTTTAAGGATTTCTAATATTCCAAGAGTATTGGTCACTTACCTATCAAGGTTGAGTTTTTTCAATTGTGAAGTGAGTGGATTAGATGACCTCTGGGCAATTTAGGTCTCTAAATCTGCAATCCTATGACACGATCCTCTGATCTATATGATCTTAAATTTCAGAGAAGCAAATTTTGGTGTAAAACAAGAAAAAACCTGTATGACAATTAGAATTACCCACAGGTAGAATGGCATGCCTCAGGAAAGAGTGAGCTTCCCATCCCTGGAGCTCTTTAAGTGTGGAGTGGATGACCCTTCCTAAGGGATGCTGCCTCAAGGTTTTCTCTGCAGGTCAAGTGCTCTACTTACTTTCCCCAGAACACCATGCCAAAACCAAACAAATAAACACTTCTGGAGTACGAAGTACTTACTGCATTATTTTGTTTGCTATGTGATGCCCAGAACTGAACACCATCTTTCTAATACATAGCTCTGAGAATATCTTTGCACTGCTCAAACACCTTTGAAGCCTCCCTGTTTTGGTTTCATATTCAAGGCTCTTTACAATCATACTTCAGCTTGGCTTTCCAGGCTTATCTCTCACTATGCCCACTCACTGCGTGGTGTAACTGAAATTCTCAATATTCCTTCAGCCCATCCTGTACTCTCTGATGGCAGGAGCTTACAGCAATGCTATATGTACATATATACATATACATATATACATAATACATATTAAGGACCATATATATATATGTGTGTGTGTGTATATATATATATATATATATATACATATATATATATATAGTCCTTAATATGTATTTGTTTGTTGAATGAATGATCAATTAGCATTTAGTTTTTATGCTGCACCAAAACTAGTTTTTTTTTTTACATGAGCTGCCACTAATTCAAGTCTCTATTTTTTTGCATCTTCACAATTTATTTTTTAACTCAGTAACAGGACTTTACACATTGATCATTATTTGGTTTAATCCTCTTAATTTTGCTTGTCATTAGGTCCTTTTTGTGCCCTCTAGGTAGTGCAGTGCATAGAGCACCAGGCCTGGAGTCCAGAAGACCTGAATTCAAATCTGGCCCCAGACCGTTAATTACAGACATATCCAGGGTCACACAGCATCTAAAGTGAAGTTTCAGACCCGGCATTCATTCCTAACCTTAATTCCAATCAATCAGTTAATGAATCAATCAACATATTTTTATTGAGTGCCTACTATGTGTCAGGTACTGTGCTAGGCAATGGGTATACAAATAAAATAGGAAGGCAGTGGCTGCCCTCAAGGAGCTTACATTCTGTCAGGGACAGCCTAGAACTCTGTTCACTATGATAGACTGCCTCTCACGTAGTAGGCCTTAATACATGTTTGGTGAATTAAATGTAATATGATGTATTACTGAATCAAAATGAAGCTCTCCTTTTCCCACTGAGCTCCACAGAATGGAAAGTGACTGGGGCTCTCCCACCTCCAGAGCTCCAAGGACATCCACACACACCCAGATGCCTTCCCCAAAGGCCTTCAGTTGTTCCCCTGCATGCAGCAGGATGGATGGGAATGAAAGGGAGAAAAGGAGGACAGCTCAGGAGGCGTGTAACCTGAGGTTACCTGTCAGAGTGCCACGGGGTTCACAGTCAACGTCCTACACAGAATTATTCTTACTGACCTCAGTTTTGGAAGGTGACTCAGTGGAGATGGAGAGTGTTGTTACCACAGGCAAAGCACTAGCTTTCTCAGTGCCGCAGTCCTGTTCTCCCTGTCATTTTTATAAATTACATGGATGAAGATGCTGATGGTGTCTTGCCATATCTTCCGATGACGCAAAAGCAGGAATGGCGAGCTCAAATGCTGGGTGACGAATTAAGAGTCCAAAAAAGATCTGTTGTTGTTCAATCATTTCAGACTCTTTGTGGCCCCACTTGGGATTTTCTTGGCAGAGATACTGGAGTGGTTCGCCATTTCTTTCTCTAGCTCATTTTACAGATGAGGAAACTGAGGCAAACAAGGTTAAGTGACTTGCCCAGGTCATGTAGCTACTAAGTATCTGAGGCTAGATTTGTACTTAGAAAGATGAATCTTCCTGACCCCAGGCCGGTGCTCTATCCATTGTGCCACCTCGCTGCTCTGTCACCTAGTATGTGCCAAGTGCTAGGGCAAGTCTCAGAGACGGAAATCGAGGTAAATGATAGCACCTGCTCTTGGAGAGCTCCCGGCCTAATGGGTGAGATAGCACGCATGTAACTTTGTAACAACAAACTAGCTATAAAATAAAGCGGAAATAGTCAGCTGAGAGAAGGCACTGGAATTAAGAGGGATCGGGAAAGGCTTTGTGGAGAAGGTGGGATTTTAGCTGGGACTTGAAGAAGACATGGAAGCCAAGAGCTGAAGATGAAAAGGGAGCGCACCCCAGGCACAGGGGGATACAGTGAAAATGCCCAGCCAGAGCACAAGTGCCAGCACACTACAGAGCACATAATAGGAATATGAAGACTAGAATGGTGTGTGTGTGTGTGTGTGTGTGTGTGTGTGTGTGTGTGTGTGTGTGTGTGGTGGGGGGAGGGTATGAAGATATTTATATTTGGCTCTGTGCTGGGTGCTGGGGCTACAACAATAGCGTGATACAAGTAGGCCCTGATCACAAGGAACTGAATTGGAAATATAGTCCAATCATAAGAGAAAGGAGAATGAGATAAGTGTAAAGGAGAGATATGGGCCAGGCACCATGAAAAATCTGAGGGAGAGATCTATTTCAGTTAGTGGGGGTAGAAAGATTTTAGAAGGCTTCACGGAGAAAGTGACTTCTGAATCAGGTCCTGAAAGAACGCAGTGACTTCAATACGTGGGTATGGAGTTAGGGAGAATCCAGCAGGAGCATAGGCACAGGGATAAGAGAAAGCAGGATGAAAATGGGACCGAAGCCAACCTAATTTGGCCCAGATGGAATATGGCCTCCATGAAGGGGAGTGGTATGAGATAAGCTTGGAGAGGTAGTGCGTAGCTGGCCTATAGAGGACTTTGAATGCTAGAGTCAGAGATTGGAGATGCAGTGGGAAGCCTGTGATGGTTTTGGTGGAGAGGATTAGCATGACCAGAGTAGCAGTACATTAGGAAGATCACTGGTGAGACATATACTGGAGAGGGGAGGGACCGGAAGCAGGGGTGTCAGCCAGGAGGCTCTCACAGCTGTTAAGTTTAGAAGAAATGAGGACCTGAATTAGGAAGGTTGCAGCGGATTCAGTGACAGATCTTGTGAACTAACTCCTGCTCTCCAGCCTCTGCCTTGCTCGACTCTCCACTTTCCCTGCCTTTGGGGGGGCTACACTTTGTGGCTGGAAGGGAAAAAAAAACCAACAACAGCAACGATCACAGATGTACAAGAGACTTCAGAAAGATCATGAATCAGAGCTTCAGATGGGAGTCGTTCTGATTTTCAAAGCATCTTCACATACCGCATTCCCAGCTGTAAAATGATGTACCTAGCTGCCTGTGAGCTGGTGGAGAAAAGGGGCAGGAGCTACTATTTTAGAGAGATAGATTTACGATAAAATGGCAGGGTTCTCTCTCAGTTTTGCTCATTGAACATTCTCTCCACCCCCACTTTACTGAATGAACGTGGTCCTCATTTATTTCACTTTCCCTTCCCCCTTCCCCCTGCTCCCCCACTCAAGGATCACATCCTTCTTTAGAACTGTGTTCATTGATTGCAATAAGCATAGGGAACTAAGGGACTGGATCTTCCTATTGGGCAATGAATGATGAGGCTTACACTATTAACTGGAAACGCAGAGTCCTGGGTTCTTTCTTTTTTTTTTCTTCTGCAAGGTTGGATGACCTTTGGGTAAATCATTGAGCCTCACTATGCCTCTGTTTCTCTATTTGTAAATGAGAAACTCAATTCATTCCAGAAGCAACCTGACAACGAAAGAATATTTAGAAATAGCCAGGAACTCCCTGATGCTATTATGACTAATTTCAAATCATACCATTTTGTCACCAGATTTGTCAGATAATAAACTGAAATATTCTATTTTTTTTTTCTAGAGAGATAGAATGGCATAATGGCTAGCATGATCATTTGGGAATCAAACAACCCTGAGTTCAATCCTGCCTCTGGTATATACAATATGTGACTTGACTTCTCAGATCTAGGCATCTCAATAAGATTATAAATTACAAAGGAGCTGACAATCTTCATCAGTGGAAAAATCAGAGGTTAGGGTAAAAAAACTCTATTAGTATGATTATCTTAAAACCTATTATTAATAACTGTTATTATTAAGGGAGGCAACAAAATACAGTTCGATGACTATTAAACTGACACCAGTGCTCATGACTTGGGTTATAGTTCCACCTTTGCTTGCTAACAAGTTGTGTGACCTTGGACAAGTCATTTACTCTAATTTGTATTTGAGTTTCCTCATCTCTAAAAGGAATGGTTTGGAATAGATGGTCTCCAAGGTTTTTTTTGGAGCTATAGAGTCAGACTTGAGTTTGAATTCTGGCTGAAGTGCTTACTACCCATGTGACTGAGTAAATAACTTAATAACTCTTTGGACCTCAACTTCCTTATCCGTATAATGGGGAAGTTGGATTTCTAATTCTAAATCTATAATTCTGTGTTTTGAGCCTGGCAACAGAATGAGGAAGAAATCCTCACCTCCTACATGGTTTACAGCTTTGAGGGCAGTAGGGGGCAAATTTGGAAATGGTTATATTTCCGTTCATGATGGGCTAGCATCACGAATATCAGGGGAGAGTTACAAGATAACAGCATGAGCCTGGCCCCTCCAGAAGCTCTATGTTTGTAGAGTGAATCTATGGCTGCATTCATATGGGCTTTGGAATTTGGTTAAGCGAATCTTGGCAATTTGAGAGGTTGTGGGTAGTCCAGAAAAGGACAGCACAGTTTTGAAAATGAAAACATTCCTTTGTTAATTGCTCCTGCCCTGGACCTCACCCAGAGCCAGATGGAAGTATGGTATGTCATTTATTGGTTTCAAACTCCCAGTTTTCTGCAATCCACCTCATCCCCGTGGACCACACCCACCCATCCCTTGCAAGTGTTCACAGGACTCCCACGCAATTCCCCCACACTTGGTATGCCTGCCTGGTAGAGAGAAAGAAAAGCTGTTCCACAGGGCTAAGTTTTTTCCACATACCCCTCCACCCAACTGAGTTAAAGCAGCAGATTCTTATGTTTACGTTTCATTCTGCTAACAAAGAACAAACATGACCCCAAACTCTCCCCACCACCTACCCTTCCGAAAACTTGCGAGTTAATTTTAGACACGGAGAATGGATCTGGCCATGGCTTCCCACACGTGGTTTGTTCCAAGCCAGGCTCCACTACCAACCCAACTTACCCGAAGCAGCCCCAGACTTCCCGAATCAAGAGAGGGGGGCAGGAGTGGCTGGACCCTGGCCAGGTCCATGGTCTCTCAGTCTCCCTTTGGAGGAGGAGGGGAGCCACCTTCATCTCCTGGGATACAGGTCAAGTCCAGAGAGAGGCCCTAGGCTCCCTCCTGTTGCCTGACAAGCACACCCGGACATAATTTTTTTTGCACAACAGCCAGTGTCTACTTTTTCCATCCTCTGTCTGCCATTGTTCTGTTTTTATACAGCACTTGAAGAATGTCTGGCAGAAGGAACTTGAGTCCCAAACTCAGGGCATGGGTCTGGGCCCACCACTTGACCTCTCAGACGTTGAGAGATTTCCTACCCACTGAGGTAATTCCTCCCATTATTCTGAAGTCATGAGGGAGGATGAAGGCTGGACAATAGGGAAAAAAAAGAAATGTGCTTTTAGATGTAGGAAGCTAGTTTTCCATATAACTCAAGGAATAAACAAATAGTGTGGGAAAAGACGGGAGTTTTTATCTTTAAGGAGGTGAGCATAGTGGAGGCCTTGAGTTGTCTAAGCTATATGTCTACATTGCCAGAATATAAAGCAGTAAAGTCCAGTTTGCCAGTTGGCCTGTATAGATCAAATCAATCAATCAATCATTTATTAAACAATTACTATGTACCAGGAACAAGGCAGAGTAACCTAAGAATTCAAAGATTAAAAAAATGAAATGATCCTAGCCCTCAGGAAGCTTGAGTTCTATTGGGAGAGGAATGAGTGTGTGTGTGTGTGTCTGTGCATGGCAGCAAGGTCATGCAGTGTATATAGTGCACTAGGCGTAAAGTCATAAAGATCTGAATTGAAATTCAGCCTCAGACATTTACTAGCCATGTGATCTTAGGCAAATCTGATTAAATGCTTTGTGATTTGAAGTAAGGTGGGGTGGATGGCTGGTGAAAGTAAACACCTAAGTAGGTAAAGTAAGGTCCCATGGATTATGGTTATGGGCAGATGCTGTGTGTGTGTGTGTGTGTGTGTGTGTGTGTGTGTGTGTGTGTGTATGTGGTGACAGGGTCAGTTGCTATTATGGGTGGAAACTGACTTAAAGAGGATGTGAACCTAAAGTAGCTTTTCTAGAGGGTGTGCATGGGTTGGGGGTGAGAGGGTCAGGTGCTATCGCTCCTTACTCCCAAGACCTTTCAATCAGATTGTTCCCCTCGTTCTAGTAAACAGCACTCTCTCCTTTGATACTCTTAGATGCTTTTTGGTGGAGGTAAAGACATTTTTTTTTCTGTTTCACAACTTGCTCACTTTTAATTATTTAGGCAGGAGGTTGTGATGAACTTGGAGTCAGAAGTCGTGACTCTGATACATGGTGAGATCATTTCACCTCTTTTATCCTTGGTTTTCCCATCTATAAAATGGGGATAATAATGCTTGGACCACCTGTGTACATCATAGGCTTTGAAAATTGTTAATAGTGTTATAGAGATTTGTGATGCTATTATTAGAAAAGGGAAAGGACCCTTTTTCTTCTTTTATGATTAATGCTGGTCAAGTTAGCTTGAAATTTTCTTTCTGAAGAAACTTGCCCTGCCTTCCATATCATTTGAAAATCCTAATACAAATGTTAAGCTGTTAACCGTAATTTTCCAAATAATAACTCATTTGGTTCAATCATTGTTTCCTTGTCATTTGCCAAATACCCATCTAGGTTTCAAGGGCCTAGATTCAAATACTAATTATACTTTTGATTAAGAGACTTTGGATAAGGTGGAGCTTGAACCAAGTCTTAAAGGAAGCCAGAGATTGTAAGAGGCAGAGGTTAGGAGGGCCAATATCACAAGCATGGTGGACAGCCAGCACCAAGATGGGAGATGGAGTTCTATGTAAAGAGCAGCAAGTAGGCCAGTATGGCTAGACTTTATAATGTGTGGAAGGGAGTGATATGCTATAAAATGAGAAGGGTAGGAAGGGGCCAGATTGCGAAGAGCATCCCTTACCAAACTGAGAACTTTACATTTGATCCTGGACATAATAAGGAGCCATTGAGGTTTATAGAGCAGGGAGATCAACACGGTCAGAGCTGCGCTTTAGGAAAATCACTTTGGCATCTGAGGGTGGGAAAACACTTGAAGCTGGGAGTCCAAGTAGAAGGCTGATTAGTTTCCTTCAACTGTATCTTGAAAAATCTTTCTCTACAGGCTCAGCTTAGGCACAAGCCCCACCCTCCCACCTGATAGAATCTCCTTTCTTATTGTTGTTTGGTCCTTCATTCTCAAAGAGGACCAAAGACATCAGAAGGGTAGTGTTGTGATTTGAGCATCCTTAATGTTCTCCTAGAGAACTTAGCCAGAATTGTTCTTTATTTCCATCAGAGCCCACCTTGCATAAATATAACTGTTGTTTCCTCCTATAAGACAATAAGCTTGCTGAAGGCAGGGCCTGTGTCATCTTTGTCTTTGTAGCTTTAGCTCCCAGAATTGTGCCTTGCATATGGACTTTTTTTGGGGGGGCAGTTGGGGTTAAGTCACTTGCCCAGGGTCACACAGCTAGTGTTTGGTCTGAGGCCGGATTTGAATTCAGGTTCTCCTGACTTCAGGGCCGGTGCTCTATCCACTGGCCACCTAGTTGCCTCACATATGGACATTTAACAAGTGTTTGTTGAACAGAATTCCGCTGTATCACCTTTCACTTCTGTTGGGCTAGGCAGGTATAAAGGTTATTATTTCACAATGTCTTATACATTATAGGGACCTAGTAAGTATTTTGTTGAATTGAATTGAGGAGGTAGAAGACGTACGAGGTTTTCTTGCTATTGCTAAAGCTACCACACAAGGGTGATCTGGAACCAGCTCAAAACAGCTTGAGAGCCATTTGTTAAATTTTCATGATGAGCATTTATATTTTGGAAGTCAGCAAATGCTACAAATCAGGGCTTGATTTATTGCTTTATTGATTGTCTAGACTGAAGAAATGATGGAGAAAATGTTAATAATGGATGAAATTTAAAAGGATGTCATGCGCACAATTTTTTTTTTTCTGGAAAGCTAGTTGTTAAATACTTATCAACGCACTGCTGCTGCTATCTCCTTTCTCCTGCTCCATGGATGACCTCTAGGCCAATGTATCACAACTCAAATTATAGTGTGGCCTTGGAAAATTTCTCAGTTTCGTAGTAGGGACCTCTGTGTTCTCCAAAACCCAGATCAATGACTATTGAAGGCTTAGGAGGTAGAGACCTTCTGGTAAAAAGGACACAGCCCAGGGCTGAGAAGGAGGAGATGGCTAGTTTTTAAAGTTTATGTTTTAAGATGTAAAGCTAACTTTTAAGAAAGCAAATCAAAAGAAACACAAACATTTTTTGCAGAATTGTAAAAACCTGACATGAAATCGTGTGATCCTGAAATTCTTTAGGTCATTTCAGACCAGGGTACAACCTAAACCAACCCAAGGAACAGAAAAAAGCAGGAAAAAATATTTTGTGAAGGAGGCTGATCTTCAGGACCAGATGCTGGTCTGGATTCTACTTTGAGTCCTTTTCAATGGCATTCCACTTAGACCAATATAAATGAGGTTTTGTTGTTGTTATTGTTTTTATTACAATGTTTTTTCTATCTACCAGTTTTTCCATATGGAAGTTTTGGTATTGTCCAATTTCTCTTGATGTCTCTACAACATTTGATGCCAGAACTTCACCAATAATAGCTGCAGCCAGAGGCTACATGGGGAAGCTAGATGGTTGGGTTCTAGGCTGTAGCCTCTGCTAAGGAGATGAGTCTAGAAAAATAGTGGATGGAGGGAGAGAGGTTATAGGGTAAGAAAAAAAAAACTAAAACAAGCTAGGATCCAAGAGGACATGAGAAATCATCATGGAGCTGACAAAGGTATTCTAGAACTCACAATGACCCTAAAGCTATTTGATTGTCCTTTGTTTAATAATAGCTAACACTATTATTAGTGTTAATACTATGTGTCAGGCATTGTGCTAGGTGCTTTGCAAATCTTATTTCATATGATTATCACAACAACTCTGAAAGTAGGTGCTCTTATTATTTCTATTTTATAGATAAGTGTTTGTTTTAAACATACTCCATACACATGAAGCCACGGTCTCTTTATGACTCCTAGAGCAGCAGCTGACACTCAATTCTTTAGCTAAATTCAATCGACACTTTTTATGCTACTACTCCATCCAAGACACTGTGCTAGGGTCTGAGGAAACAAAAACAAGACAAAAATCTTTCCTGTCCTCAAGGAGTTTACAATCTACTGGAATAATACCATATTTTATAGATAGCCAGATACATAGCAATTTTTGGAGGAAGAGAGCACTAAGAATGAGAGGGAATGCTAAAATGATTCTTATCGGAGGTAGTATCTGAGCTGACCCTTGAAGAAAACTGAAGATTTCACTGTTGGAGGCAGAGGTAAAGAGGGAGTGAATTCCAAGCACTGGGACAGCCTGTGTGAAGTCACAGAGGCAGGGCATGGAATGTTGAATGTTGAATTCTATAAACAACAAGGCCACTTGGGCTGGAATGTAGAAAGCAGCAGAGGCAGAAATGTGAAATAAGGCCAGGAAGGTAGGTGGACGTCAGATTGTAGAGGGCAAAAGAGTTTGGTATTTTATTTCAGAGACAATAGGAACTCACAGTTCTTGAGTAGGGGAGTGATATTTCCCTTAGCAAGATTATTTTGATGGCAATGTGGAGGATGTAGTGAAGAGAGGAGAACCCAGAAGCAGGAAGACCAACTATGAGAATAGTCCAAGTGAGAAGGGAGAGCCTGCTCTAGAGTAGACATTGCACAAGTAGAGAAAAGGATATAGGGATGAAAGACATAGAATTGGCAAGATTTTACAACTAATTCGATATTAGGGTGAAGGAGAGAGAAGAGTGAATGATGGGTCTCAAGCTGTAAACTTGAGTGACTGGAAAAGATGGTGTAGCTACTGCTAGGGAGGTGTGTCTGGAATAATGGGGGATGGAGGAAAGTTGTAGGGTGAGAGAAAAATCAAACCAGGATCCAAGAGGACATGAGAAATCATCATGGACCTGACAAAGAAGAGTGGTCTCCTAAATTCTAAACAGAAATAGAGAAATTCTCAGGAGGGGACAGGGAATTAGGAGGGAAAAATGGTCTTTGTTTTGGACATACTCCATTTCAGGGGCTTATGGGTAGATCTAGTTAGCTGTCAATTGGGAGTCTGGGACCAGATTTGATGAAAGACTAGGGCTGGGTATTCTACAGGTTTTGGAGTTATCTGTGTTGTAATGATCACTGAGCCCTTGAAAATATTCTATACATGGCTTTTGTGGGAAAAGATTGTAGGAGAATGAGTGGGAGAAAAAAAAAAGGACTTGAGAAGAATACTGTAGAAGGAGAAGAAAATCATGTCAGTGACCTGAAGAGGTTTAGACTAACTAGTGAAGCAGGTCAGAGGAAGGAAATTAAGGGAGAGGAAATTAAAGAATGTTTGAAGGACACCAATCTTCAGGTCCAGATACTAGTCTAGATTCTCTTTCTGGACTGAAAGATAAGAAAGTTCAAAGACAATTAAGAAAGATATAAAATAATTAAGGAGAATCAAGGAAGATTGGGGAGTAGAACTTGAAGACAGACTCTAGAAGAAAAATAAGATAGTTGTCAAGACAAGGCAAGTTAAGTATGGAAAAGTAAGTAGAATAACTAGGAGCAAAGCAAATTGATACCATGGATTGGTAGGTGTGGCAAATGGTAAAAAAAAAATAAATAAAAGATGGGAAATTGGTACAAGGCTGAAGGGAAGGTGAATGTGATTAGGGAAATTGGAAACTAAGGAAAATAAGTTGAGTGAGTTTGTAAGGTTATTAACAGATGATAATTGGCTATAGAAATCAACCAGTTGTTTAGAATTGAGGTGCAAACATCCTTGTGTATTTATTTGGGAGGTAATGGGGGTTGCCCAGGGTCACACAACTAGTAAGTATTCAAGATTGGATTTGAACTCAGGTTCTCCTGACTTCAGGGCTGTTGCTGTATCCACTGCACTGCCTAGCTACCTAATAAGATCTGCCCACTGCAAATCCCAAATATTACAGACAGTAGGGGAAATTATTCAATGATTTTCATCTAGCATGTGATCTTTGTATGTCTGCCACAACAGTTGGTTGTTATCTGTGATCCAAGTGTAGGCTGATCTCCCCTCTGGAGAGAAGGTTTAGGGATTTGAAGAATGCCTCTCCTCATTCCACACTGCTACAGACAGGAAACAGAAGTGAGGGCTTCAATAGTGGCCAAAAAAAGAGGGGGACCTAAGTTGGAGAAGGGGAGACCTGACTGACCTAGGTGTTAGAGAACAGAAGAGTACTACACAAGGTAGAAAGGAAAGGGGCAGCTGCACAATCATAGTCTAAAAACTCATTACAGACTCTTAATGAAGAGGAGAGGATAGAAGCTATTTATGTCCAATAAAGGCCAGAAGAAGACATTAGCAATGGTTGATTATTTCCTGTTTAGGGATACCAAGGCTTGTTGACTTGATAACAACAATAGAGAGGTTTGTTGACTTCCTGGTTGGTGCATGTATTCAATACGAAACCAAGAACCTGTCAAGATTGTGAAAATGGATGACAGCTGCCAACTTCTGGTGATTCTCATGGGAACAAATGACACTTGTGGAAGGAACCTAAAACACATTGCCAACAATTATGAAGTATTGGTCAGGAATTAGAAGACCATGGAGACATGATTTGTGTTTTTCTTGCTGTTGTCAGCTGAAGACAAGGTATTCAGAAGAGAAAATTTAATTTGGGAAGTGAACAGCTGGCTAAGAAGGCTGTTTTGAAAATGGGAGCTGGATTTCTGAACCATAGCTTAAAATGTAGGGATGATAGATTACTGGCCTGAGATGGAGTGCATTTAACAAAGTCTAGTAAGAATGTACTTCTCAGACTATTTGTAAACCCAATCAAAAGGGCTTTGAATTAAAAAGGCTAGGGCAGGGACAATAACCTTAAATTAGATCCCATAGAGAATGGGTATAAAGAAAGAAGAAGAATAGCAAACAAGACAACAGAAGTTCAAAGGAGATGAAATCCCCACACCCATGATCTTAAATGTCTATACCCAGATTCTCATAGTTTAGGTAACAAAAAAGAAGAAACCAGAGGTCCCAATACAAGGAAGTAAAGTTGACTTTTTAGGTATCACCAAGATGATGGGATGAAACCTATGACTGTGCCATAGCTCTAGATGGGTATACATTATTCAAAATAAGCATGACAGGTAAAAGGGAATAGGGGCAGTACTGTACAATAAGAAAGTATACCCACATGAAGAAATTCAGGAATGAGAGTGGAGGAAAATGAGAGAGAGAAAAGTTGTGAAGACCAACTGAAAGAAATAAAAGTGACTTGTCACAGACCACCAGAATATAGACCACCTGGATAGAAAGAGTAAACAGGTAAGGAATTTGGGAAATAAATCATAAAACTGGCGTAGAAGCCTGTTATAGTAGTTCGGGGGGGGGATTCAATTATCTAGATATCTGCTAGGATCATCTCTCTGATAAACACAGAACAGCCAATAACTTCGTGTTTGCCTCAGAGATTTTTCATACTTCAAAAAAGGTAGAGGAACAAATAAGATGAATTCATTCTGGATCTGATTCTCATTAAAGAAAAGCACCCAGTGGTTGGAGTGGAAATGATGGAACCCCAGAGGGAAGAGAGCACTCAGTGACTTAGATAAAGTCATCAATGGCATGCAAATCAAACTTGTAGATGACACCAATCTGGAAGGAATGCTAACAATGGATGACAGATACAGTATTGAAAAATATGTGCACAAGCAAGAACATCAGGCTGAATCAAATAAGATAAAATTCAATGAGAATAAATGTAAAGTCTTTTACTTTGGTACAAAACATCAATTTCACAGGTATAAGATGAGGGAAGTGTGGCTAGAAGGCAGGGAAGATGATAGTAGAAGTGTACAGGGCTCGTCAGGAAGATGTCCTTTACTCAGGAGAAAGATTTGCATGTACTCTCTCCTCATTTCTGTCTCAAAGAAAGCCCCTCTTCCTTTAAGACATAACTCAAGCAACATCTTTTACATGAAGTTTTTCCTGATTCTTGCAACTGCTTGCACCCTCCTTCCCAAACCACCTTGTATTGAACTACTTTGTTTTTATTCTCTTTATGTTATATATCCCTATCATATGTTGTATATGTGTATAAACCAACATATACTTATATACGAGCTTGTTGTCTATCCTTCCTTTCCCCCACCATTAGAATGTAAAACTCTGTGAGAGTAGGGATGGTTTTATTCAATTGCATTTGTATCCCCAGTGCCCAGCAAAGTGCCTGGCATATAGGAAGTGCCTTAATAAATGCTTGTTGAGTGACTGAAAATAAGATGTAATAGAAGAATGAATGAGAGATGTTAGATAGGAGAATTAGTACCACTTCATACTTCAGAGGATCCATCAGTGGGGTACTCCCTTCACCACTGCAGATCACATCTAATCCATGTCCTCTCTCTTGTGCAATGAACTGTACTGGATTTGGAAAGAGAAGTCCTGGGTCTGAATCCCAGCTCTGACACTTGATGGCTCTTGGACCTTAAGCAAATCACTTAATCTCTCTAGAGCTTTAGTTCCCTCCAGGGCTATTCTGTAGCCAGTTCTAACCTACTTGTAAGAGCTGATAGTTACTTTTTCAGGGTGAGCATTCACACCTCCAAAACTGACAATATTGTTTTGTTAATTGTCTGGACTTAAGAAAATGTTAATATTGTAGATTAAACTTAAAAGCGTGTCAGTGCATTTGCTCCCTCCTCTCCTCCTTGTTAAACATTTACTAGCACATGCCTGCATGACTCTATAAATACTGCTGGACCTCATCAGGACTGCAGTAGAAGGCTCAGAGAATGAAACTATCAGACTGGAAGCTAACAACAACAAACAACTGGCATTTTAATAGCACTTTAAGGTTGGCAAAGTGCTTTACGTTCCTTATCTCATTTGAGCTTCACCACAATCTTAGTTCTCTTATCTGTAAACATGAAGAGGATTGGACTAGGTGACCTCAAAGGTCTCATCTGGTTCTCAATCTATGATGGAGAATGTTGTGTCTTCCTGTGAGATTGGCTCATGTCTTTCTGTAAATCCAGAGGGGAAGATTCCTTCTTCAAACTGGCAGCCTTCGTCTGGATCCTATAATGTTTCATAGATAACAAGGTGGCAAAGGGGTGGTCCATCTGTCATCCCTCACAGGATCATAAGCTCTAGTGTTGAAAGTAACAAAGATTATCTTGGCTAACCCTGTGACTTTACAGTTAAGGCCCGGAGGCATTTCAATGACTTTCCTAGCTTTATAAGTAGTACATATCAGAGATAGCATTTGAACCAAGGTCTTCTGACCCAGAATCAAAATCCTCACTGTTCTTTCCCTGTGTTATGCCTCCTACTCATTTTCACTATCTTCTTGCAGTGCCATTTCCCCTTGATGATGGCCATTTGCCTTTCAAATGTGCTTCAAATCACCTGTAATTCTGAATAATTTGTCTTCTTTGCCACAGGTTAAAGACAGCTGTTTAGATTGGGGTAGTGTTGTGAGGCTGCTGAGAAGGAAGGGGTGAATGTGGTGGTGGTTGAGAAGGAAGTAAGGAGGAGGAGACTGGTCCTTGGAATCTCAATAATGTACTATGTAGGCTGAGGAATGCCATCAGCCTCGGACCAATCCTCCTCCAGCTGGGTGTTGTAGCATTAGAAATTGGAGGCCAGAAGAATTCTCCCTTCCTCGGCCCCAAACTTGCTCACTATTATTGGATAATAGAAGTAGAGTTGGAAGGGAACCTAGATAGTCTATAGGACATCACCCCTTATTTTACAGATAGGGAAACTGAGATCCAGAAAACTGAAGGGACTTTCCCAAGGTCACCAGGATATAAATCCAGATAAACAGGCAGTTTGGTAGAGGAGAAAGAATAAAAAACCTGAAATATGAGGCATTATGCAGTAGGGGGAAAATGTAAGATTTGGAGTGAGAGGACCTGGGTTTGAATTCTGACTCTACTGGTTACCTGCATGACTTTTATTTAGTAAGTCATTTGACCTCCCTTGGCTTCATTTCCTCCCCTATAAAATTAAGGAGTTTGACCAGATGATCTTTAAGGTCTCTTTGAGCTCGAAATCAGTGATTCTGTGAATAGGGTATGCATCTCAGCTCTTCTTACTGGCTTGGTTCCTTGGGCAAGTTGTATTGGATCTCCAGCTAGCCAGAGAGGATTTTCTTTCCTGGGAGTTACAAGGGAAGAGAACAAGCTTGTTGACTCCATGGCAATATCAGATTGATGTGCCCCAACTCCACTCATTTGTCCTTCCTCACCCTTAATCTGAAAATATGAAATGACAGCAAGAATTCTTAACTCCAAAGACCAGAATAAAAACCAGAACAAGGCTCTTCAGCACATTCCCATGCTTCATTATTCAATATTGCCTACCAAATGGTACAGTGGAAACATGCTTTTTCTTCCTGATTCAACAAATTCAAGTGGCCCCCTGTTGCCTCTAGGATCAAATGCAAGATGCTCTGTTTGACATTCAAAGCTATGCATAATCTAGCCCCCTCCTACCTTTCCAGTCTTCTCATACCTTACTCCCTGAAACTCAGTCCAGTGACACCGACCTCCTGGCAGTTCCACGAACAAGACACTTCATCTCTCAGCTCCTGGAATGCTCTCTGGCTGATGCCTGGAATGTTCCTCCTCCTCCACTGTGAGTATTGACTTCTCTGGCTTCTTTTATTATTATTTTTTAAAAAGTGTTATTAATTAATTTAGTTTTAATTTTCAACATTTACTTTTATAAGATTTTGAGTCCTAATTTTTTCCTTCTCCCTCCTTGCTTCCCAAGATAGCATGCAATCTGATATAGGCTATATATGCATAAACATGTTAAACATATTTCCATATTAGTCATGTTGTGGAAAAAGAATAAGAACAAAAGGGAAAAACCATAAGAAAGAAAAAAAAACAAATAAAAAAGAGAAAATAGTATGCTTCGATCTGCATTCAGACTCCATAGTTCTTTCTCTGGATGTGGCTGGCATTTTCCATCATGAGTCTTTTGGAATTGTCTTAGATCACTGTGTTGCTGAGAAGAGCTAAGTCTATCAAAGTTGGTCATCACCCAATGTTACTATTACTTGTACAATGCTCTCCTGGTTCTGCTCACTTTACTCAGCATCAGTTCACATAAGTCTTTCCAGGATTTTCTGAAATCTGCCTGCTTTATCATTTCTTATGGAACAATAGTATTCCATTACATTCGTATACCATAACTTGTTTAGTGATTCCTCAATTGATGGGCATCCTCTCAATTTCCAATTCTTTGCCACCATAAAAAGGGCTGATATAAATATTTTTATACATGTGGGTCCTTTTCCCTTTTTTATGATCTCTTTGGGGTACAGACCTAGTAATGGTAGTGGTATTGCTGGATCCAAGGGTATGCAAAGGTTTATAGTCCTTTGGGCATAGTTCCAAATTGCTCTCCAGAATGGTTGGTTCAGTTCACAACTCCACCAACAATGCATTAATATTCCAATTTTCCTGCATCTTCTTTAATATTTATAATTTTCCTCTTTTGCCAAGTTAGCCAATCTGATAGGTGTGATGTGATGCCTCAGAGTCATTTTGATTTGCATTTCTGTAATTAATAGTGATTTAAAACATTTTCCCTATGACTACAGATAGTTTTAATTTCTTCATCTGAAAACCACCTGTTCATATCCTTTGACCATTTATCAATTGGTGAATGACTTATATTCTTATAAATTTGACTCAGTTCTCTATATATTTGAGAAATGAGGCCTTTATCAGAGACACTGACTGTAAAAACTTATTCCTCAGCTTTCTGCTTCCCTTCTAATCTTGGTTGCATTGGCTTTGTTTGTACAAAAACTTTTTAATCTAATGTAATCAAAATTATCCTTTTTGCATTTTATAATGTTCTCTATCTTTTGTTTAGTCAGAAATTCCTCTGTTTTCCATAGATCTGACAGGTAAACTATTCTTTGCTCACCTAATTTACTTATGTCTAAATCATGTACCCATTTTGACCTTATCTTGGTATGTGGTGTAAGGTGTTGGTCTATGTTTGGCTTGCTTTAAATCCCAAGTAAAATCCTACCTTTTATAGGAAGCCTCCCCTAACCCCCTCAATTCTAGTGCATTCCCTCTGTTAATTGTTTCCTATTTATCTTGTATATTTTTTTGTTCTCATGAAGTCAATCTTCAGCTTTCTTAGGGGTGATGTTCCTAGAAAATGGCATGAAAGTAAAAAATGCAAATGTCAATACATTGAGCCTATGGGAAATAGGGGGTTAGGTTCCTGTGACCACCAAAAACTATAATCTTATACTAGAGATTGCTGAAAATACACTTTTCTATATATAATTCTTTATAACAAAACATTAATTTTGATAATAAACACTTTTCCTAACTCAGTAACTGTGAAATAAAATTGGTAACATGCACAACATTTTTTTTTGCTAGTAATTCCGTAGAATTTTATGTTAACATTGCAATTTAAAAAAAACACTGATTTCAAACAATATTCATCTTTCATAACACATGAAATTTATAGGACTCATAAATATTATACAGCAAATACAATTCTTAACATTTTTTACTATGAATCCTACTTCTCACTGTGTAAGATGGCAGTATGAGGGCATTATACTATTTTCTATACTGCTATAAACCTTTTTACCTTGGCTGCCCTCTGAAAACTGAGGGAGAGGCTGCTAGGATGGATGGTAGACACCAAAGCACTTTACCAAGCACATAATTGCAACACAACACTTGAGTTTTAAAGGCAAACAATGAAAATATGCAAAGAATTTACAAGGAGCTCTTACTCTACACCAGTAGACCCCAGTGAAGGGCCTAGCAAGATAGCAGCCACTTTACAAGCTCCTGTGCTACTGTGCCTAGCTGTGAGTCTATGGGGCTGCCAACAGGAAAGTGAAAATGAGGTTGCTAATAAAATTATGTGAATGTTTGAAGTTGAGAAAGTTAAAAGTGAAAACACTGAGGATTGACTGTATTTGTTTGCATGTTGTTTCCCCCATTAGGTTGTAAGCTTTTTTAGGGCAGGAACTGTCTTTTGTTGCTTTTTGTCTCTCCAATGCTTAGCAGAGTGTCTGGGACATAGTAGATGCTTAATAAATGGTTATGGATTGATTGTTTCCACTAACTATCTAATTATATATGTAGATATCACACCTATATGCATGTGTATATGTGTATATATTTACATATATGCATATGTATATGTATGTATGTGTGTATACCTATAAACATATACAAAGCTTTAGGTCCCTGGGCCTCAGTATCCTCAGTTGTAAAATGAGAGGGTTAGAGTAAATGATCTCTAAAGTCCTCTCTAAATAACCCATGTTCTGCAGTGGAAAGAGCATTTGGCTTGAAGTCAGAAGATCTGAGTGCAAAGCTACTCCTATATACTTACTAGCTATGTGACCCTGGGCAAGTCACTGAACTACTACCTGCCTCAGTTTCCTCATATATAAAGTGAGTATAATAATAGTACCTACTTCCCAGGGTTGTCATGAGGATAAAATGAGATAATATATGTAAGGCAGTTTGCAAAATTTAAAGTGCTATATAAATGCCATCTATCATCATCATCATCCATAAGTATCCTCCCTCTTCTCCTCCTCCAAGGAAGGCAGAGACTAAACACTTTCGTAGGCCTTTCTGGATGAAAACAAGTACAGGCCACCAGAGAAGGTTAAATGTCAGTGACTTACTATATAGCACTAAATCTATAAACCAATTATGGTAGCATCATCATTTTGAATTATATTGGTATTGCTCAGCCATTAGCATTGAATACCCTTCCAATTATTTAAGTTCTTTATGTCTTGAAATAGTATTTTAAAAAATTGTGTTTATGCAAATCTTGACTGCATTTTGGTGGATTGACTGCTGTATATTTTATGCATTTTGTGATTATTTTGAATGTCACTTCCTATTCCATTATTTCCTCTCAGATTTTATTAATACTATAAAGAAATGGTGTTGATTTTCGTGGCTTTATTTTGCATCCTTCTACTTTTTTAAAGTGATTTACTATCCTGATTAGTTTCTTTGCTAATTCTCTGGGGTTTTCTACATAAAACAGTATTTTGTCAGCAAATAGGTTTTATTTAATTTTATCTTTACCTATGTTTATGCCTTTAATTTGTCTCTGGCCTTATTGCTATCACTAACATTTCTAGATCTACATCCAACAACTAAAGGATGTTCTTTATTTGACGGCTTCTATTGTTTTGTATTGCAAATAATGCTAACTTTTAATTTGGGGTGCATCCTTTTAAATCATATCAATGTTGTTGTACTGTCAAGATAGCTAAGAACTCCTCAGCTCTGGTCCCAGGAAAACCGAGAGAGAGAGAGAGAGAGAGAGAGAGAGAGAGAGAGAGAGAGAGAGAGAGAGAGAGAGGAGAGAGAGAGAGGAGGCAGGCACTGGCTCCTTATTACCCATTGAGTAAAACTTAAGCTCTTTGCCTTACATTCAAGGCTATCCACAATCTGGTGCCAGCTCACCGTTCCTCAGCATCCATATTACTTCCCCTCATGCACTGTATATACCAGTCAAATTGTACCACTCTTTCTCCCCGACCCTCCCCAAACACTCTGTCTTGTCTGTCCTACCTTAGTGTCTTTGTTCACGTTGTTCCATAGGCCTAGAGTATCTTCCCTCTCTGTTTTGTTTTGCTGAATTTTTTCCATTCTTTCAAGATCCACTCAAATTCCACCTCCTCCATGAAATGTTCCATGACTCTTACTGCCCCCCCCACCAAACTACAAGTTGGTAATGATTTCTCCTCTTTGACTTCATGCAGTCTTTGTTTACCACTCTCTCGTAATATTCTGCAGGGTGTCCTGAAAGTCTTGGAGCAGTGTAAAGCTAATAGTTTATAAGCTATTTTTTAAGCTTAGTAGTTATCTGTAAGAGCCTCTCTTGCTTTCAAATTGAACCTTTTCCTTTCAACTTTATTTCTTATTACTTTCTTCTACATACTCTACATTCCAGGCAAACTGTACTCCCAGCTGACCCTGATCTTGCCCTGATCTCTTTCATGTCTGCTTAGTGGCAGAGGATGTCCCCCATGCCTGGACTTCACTTACTCTTCATCTCTAGCTATTGAAATCATTTTGTGCCTCCAAGACTTAGCTCAGGTATTTTCTTCTTGAATCTATTGCTGTTCCATCCAGCTGAAAGTGTTCTCTTCCCTCTCAAATTTATCTGGATCTCCTTTATGCCTAACATATCTGAGCTTTTATTTTACTTCTTTTGATGCATGTCTTATCCTCACAGCAGTTTCTTGGGGACAAGGACCATGATGTTTCTGATACTTGAGAGGCAGCATAACATAGTGGCCAGAGTTCTGGACCTGGAGTCAGGAAAAACTGGGTTCCAGTTCCACCTCCAGCCCTTATTAGCTGTGTGATCATAGGCAAAATATCAGTCCTCCCTGAATTTCAGTTTTCTCATCTATAAAATAGGGTTCATGATAATGCCACTTTGCAGGGTTGTTGGGAGACTCCACTGAGATAATCCATGTGAAATGTTTCTTAATCTTTAAAGCGCTAGGGCAGAGGTCAGCTAGTATTATCTTTTTTGAGCAAAGTGCCTTATATGCAATTAGGACGTAATAAATATTTGGTGAAATGTGGTACAGTGGCTCTAGAGGCAAAGAACCAGGGTTCAGATCCCACTCTGATGCTTACTTCTTGTGTGGCCTTGGGCAAGTCACTGAATATCTCCTGGCCTCAGTTTCCTTTTCTGTAACATGAAAGCATTGAATCGTAAAATAAAGGGCCTCTAAGGTCCTTTCCAGTCCTAGTTCTGTGAGCCTATGAGCACAGACTCAAGAAAAGCCTCCTTCCCTTTGTACATCCCACAGAGAGAGTTCTTATGATTTAATCATTACTTTTAATGTTTAAAATGTTGGCTCTTTTTACTGAAGCACTGTTTCTAGCTTTTCTGCCTTATGCTCTGTGTTTATATTGCTATGCAAATTATTCCTGGTAGAGAGTTTACAAATTTCACTTTCATTATTAATAGTGTTATGATTTCCCCCATTCCACTCTTATCTCTATTGCTGGTGTAATACATAATTAATGCTAACTACCCTTCACTGGTCTGAGTGCCAGGACACAGCAGGATATTTTTCTGTGTCTTCTCTCTCCTAATGACAGGAATTGGTATTTGGAGAGAATGAAATGACCATGTTTCTGTTTGTAGACCCTCTAGTCCTTTCACCAGAAGGACTCAGAGAGCTAGGTCTGTTCATTCTCTGGCCCATGTTTTAGCCACACATTCAAACCCCATCACTGGTTAGGTATCTGTTCTAGCTTCCTGCTGACCTACATAAGCTTGGCAAACAGAAAGTAATTGAATGTCTTTGCTCAGAGGGCAACGATAGATTTGGGGTGCTAATGAGAGGCTTATACAGCCTTTCTCTAGGCTTTACCATTGAGCTTAGACATTAATACAATTTAACTTGGGGGATGTAAATGAATGAATGAATGGGGGGAAAGTATTTATTAACTATTTACTATGTACTAAACACTGGAGACACAGACAAATGAGACAGTCTCTACTTTCAAGGAGCTCACATTCTAACTTGGTGACTTAACACATATGGGAAGGTTTAGCCATAGGATAAATGGAAAAAACCAGTGGTCACAAAGATTCAGTTTCAGGGAAGATGGCAAAGCTAAGAGGTCTTTAGGATACAATGACAAGAAAGGTTGTCAGGTCCAGGGGTCTGGAGGATATAGTAGAAGGGTATATGCTAAGGCTTAAGGGCATGGTGTTAGGGCCCAATGGTCCTCCATCTTACTGGAAGGGTTGTAATTGGTGACTTCCTGTTCACCCATGCAGTTTGGTCATGTTATTGGGCTGGAAAGCAAAAGGAGATTGGCTTACTACAGTTTGGAAGTGGAGGGTGGTTCTGAAAGTTGGAGTGAATTAAAGGCTCTACCCATTCCATATGGGAGTGGAATGAGGATTTAGTGTTTAGCTACAGGCGGAAGGAAAATGGAGCATTTGAAAAAAGGTTGAAGCACCTGTTTTGTTGTTCCTGTGAAAGAAGCTGCCTTTCTAGGAAATAGGTGCCATTTCCTTCTTAGAGTAGAGTTACTGAAGCCGTAGGAGACCAGAGAATGTGGAGCATAAGACTTCGCTAATGTCTCCTTAGTAATAAGAAAGAGATCTTAAAGCTAATGGGAGCTGGCAATTGGGAAAATCTATGGGACCAATCTTGTGTTCAGGCCCTTTATCTTCTGGCCCCTCTCCCTATTCAACTTATCTCCAAACACTTATCAACTGCCATACTCATACTCTGCCTCTTATAGGTCAGTTTCCTCATGGGCCCAACCCCATCTATCACACATATTCCTATGTATATTGCTCCTGCCCATTATTACTGGGATAGTAAGGCAGAGTTGGCAATACCTGACCACATACATCTCATGAGTCTAGAGGTTCCCACATGAACATGAAATGTGTTTATTTTCTTTCTACAAAATGCAGCTTTATCTTTCTAAGAAACAGTGGCAAAATCTTCCTAGGTTCAATGTGTGGGGAATAAATTCTCTCTAGCCCTTTGTTTATTGCTTATGCCACATGTGGAATACTGGACCTTGCATTGTAGTTATCTCTGTACTCAATTCATTCCCCTTCCCTCCCCATTAGACTGTGAACTTCCTAAGAACAGGGTTCTTGGCTCATTTTCTTTGCTGTTCTTTGCAGTGCCCTACACCTTGCAAATGCTCAATAAATATTTGTTTAATGGATAAATGGGCAGGTGTATATTCATACACCTTATGTATATATGGATTATGGATTAACTAAAGAGCTCCAATCATTCACTCTTTCAACAAATAGCCCCAAAAAATGTATAACTTAATTACAATAGTTAGCATTGATAGAGTATTTTAAATATTTTAAAGGACTTTATATATGTTATCTCATTTGTTCCTCACAATTACCCTGTGAATTAGGTGCTATTATGATCCCCATTTTATAATTAAGAAAACTGAGGCAGGCAGAGCGTAAGTGACTTGCCCAGGGTGACACAATTAGTGAGTGTCTGAAGCAGAATTTGAACTCAGATATTCCTAACTTCAGAGCCAGTTCCCTATCCACCGGACCCGCTGCTTCACTGAAAAAAACGAGGAGAGGAACCCAGACCTGGTGGCATAGTTATTTATTTACACAGCCTAGCAAAACATTGAAAGCTCACTAGTTGGTCCAGTGAGTTCAGCCTGATGGACTATGATATCTCAAAAAAGTCATCTATATCTTCAAAATGTCTGGGGAGGGTCATTGCTTCTGCTACAGGTATGGGCTCTTAGCACTTTCCTCTGTTTGTCACAAAGACTATCCTCACTCAAAAGTCTCACCTATTACTTCCAAAATGGTTAAGAAAGTCAGAAAACAAGTCTTATTTCAGCTTTCTGAATTTCTTAGTTTGCTTTTAGTTATTATTAGTATTAGTTATAATATTTATAGTTAATAGTTATTGAACAATAACTAATAATAGTTATTTGCCAGGCAGCTAAGTGGCACAGTGGATGTAGTGCCAGGCCTAGAGTCAGGAAGACTCATCTTTTTGAGTTCAAATCCAGCCTCAGAGACCTACTAGCTGCTCTGTGACCCTGGGCAAGTCACTTAACCTTGTTTGCCTCAATTTCCTCATCTGTAAAATAAGCTGGATAAGGAAATGGCAAACCATACCAATATCTTAACCAAGAAAACCCCAAATGGGATCATGAAGAGTGAGACACATTTGAGACGACTGAATAACAACAAAATAATGACTATTTAATAATAAGTTGATATTGATTTAATGCTTGCAATATTTGTTATGACAGTTATGCAATCATTAGTAGTTTTTCATTCTTATTCTTATTTTATTTTTAAAGTTAAGGTCATGTAATCCAGAACCCCAGAGTCTGTGGTGATCTGAGAATCCATCTAGTCAGCCCCCTACTAAGCAGGAATCTTTTGCTTCCTTGAGGGGGAAGAGAGGATTCTATAATAGTAAAAGATGCTGATAGATGAATGTAAAGGTTTGCCCAGCTTCTTCTAAAACCATTTCAAGAGCAACAACAAAAATGGAAAAGAAATTTTTTTTTTGTAAAAGAATAGCAATAAGAAACTCTCCTATGAGATAATTCCTAAGGTGGGAAAAATGAATTTACAAGAAACTTTACCAAAGGCCTTAAGCCAAGAAGATCACCATTGCCCTAGCTTGGCTTCTGCTCCATTGAGGACTGGTGGTGGTAGGGGGTAGGAAACCAGGACATCAAAATATGTTTCCTGCTTGGCTCCTATCCCCTATAGCACTGAAGAAGGGAAAGGGAAGATCATTAAATCATAGAGCTAGAGTGGGAAGAGACTGGTTTGTAATTATTACAGTGACTCTCCTGTAGAGTTTTATCTTGGAATTCCTTTCACTCTTACTATTTCTCCACTATATGATAAGTTTTCTTATGTTTGTTCATTTCCTGAATCAGATTCCCTCATTTTATAGATATGAAAACAGTAGTACACAATACTTAAGTGACTTCCCCAAGGTCACACAGGTAAAGCGCAGGATTGGAACCCAGGCCTTCTTGTCCAGTACCTGAGCCACCACACTACGCTCCCTTTTGAGAGTCAGGAGACAGACCAGTTCCAAGACTTCACTTCCACCCCATCCAAGCTACAGAAAGAGAAAGTCACCTCTCACCATACCCAAACTCCATACCATCCAAGACTGTGGATGAAAGGAAAAGAGTTGGGTTAAACTTTTTCGCCCTACTCATACCACACTGAAAGGGAAGGATTCAGAAGCTGCTATCATTATGTCTTGCCAATTGCACTTCTCTAAACCAGGCTCTAATCAGCCACTAAGAACCGCTCACTCCCACCTGAGGCCCTGTGGACCAGGATCATTGCAATAATAATTTGAGTAATTGCAAAGCCAAGGGAACCATTGAGGTAAGTGGAGGTGGAGCAGGATTGGTGAGGGTGGTGGAGGCTATCACTCATCCCTCTAGCTTAGAGATTCAAGAAATGTGCAAACATAAGAAAACTTATCATATAATGGAGAAACAGTAAAAATTAAAAGAATTCCATTGTGAACTGATCTAACCATTCTGGAAAGCAATTTGGAACTGTGTCCAAAGGGCTATAAAATTGTACATACCTTTTGATCCAACAATACCACTGCTAGGTCTGCATCCCAAAGAAATTTTTTAAAAAGAGAGAAGAGAATCTATTTGTACAAAAATATTTTTAGCAGCTCTCTTTGTGGTGGCTAAGAATTAGAAATTGAGGGGGGCAGCTAGGTGGTGCAGTGGGTAGAGAGCTGGCCCTGGAGTCAGGAGGACCTGAGTTCAAATATGGTTTCAGACACTTGACACTTGCTAGCTGTGTGACCCTGGGCAAGTCACTTAACCCCATTGCCTAACCAAAAGAAAAAAAAGAGAAATTGAGGGGATGCCCTTAATTGGAAAATGGCTGAACAATTTGTGATAATTGTAATGGAATATTGTTGTGCTATAAGAAATGACAAGCAGGATGATTTAGAAAAACAACAACAACAACAACAACAACAACCTGGAAAGACTTACATGGGCTGGTACAAAGTGAAGTGAGCAGAACCAGGAGAACATTGTACACAGTAATGATATTTGTATGACAATCGATTGTGAATGGCTTAGCTGTTCTCCACAATACAATGATCCAAGAAAATCCCAAAGACTCATGATGAAAAATGCTATCCATCTCCGGAGAAAGAACTGATGTTACCTGAATACAACTGAGGCATATTATTTTCACTTTTTTTCTTTTCCTTCCTTCCTTCCTTCCTTCCTTCCTTCCTTCCTTCCTTCCTTCCTTCCTCCTTTCTTTCTTTCTTTCTTTCCTTCTTTCTTTCTTTCCTTCTTTCTTTCTTTCTTTCTTTCTTTCTTTCTTTCTTTCTTTCTTTCTTTCTTTCTTTCTTTCTTTCTTTCTTTCTTTCTTTCTTTCTTTCCTTCTTTCTTTCCTTCTTTCTTTCCTTCTTTCTTTCTTTCTTTCTTTTCTTTCTCTTTCTTTCTTTCTTTCTTCTTTCTTTCTTTCTTTCCTTCTTTCTTTCCTTCTTTCTTTCCTTCTTTCTTTCTTCCTTCTTTTTTCCTTCTTTCTTTCCTTCTTTCTTTCCTTCTTCTTTCTTTCTTTCTTTCTTTCTTTCTTTCTTTCTTTCTTTCTTCTTTCTTTCTCTTTCTTTCTTTTTCTTTTCTTTTTTCCTTTCTCTTCCTTCCTCCCTCCCTCCCTGCCTCTGTCTTTTTCTTTCTTTCTCTTCTTACACAAAATGACTAATATGGAAATGATTTACATGATTGCACATGTATAATCTATATCAGATTTCTTTCCATCTCAGGGAGAGGAGGGAGAGAGGGATAGAATTTGGAACTCAAAGCTTAAAAAAAGTTTTAAAATGTTTTTGCATGTAATTGGGGAGAAAAAAAATTAATCGCATTATTTAGTCTCATTTGAATCTGAATCCTTTACATTTCTCTCATTAATTATGTTGTGTTGTGACCTGTAAAGTATGATTTAATTTTTTTTACCTTTTAAAAAATTTGTTTGTGACTTTCTTTTCCTTTTCTTTTTTCAAATGAAGGGGCTCATTTATTTATTTATTTACTTTTATGATGTATATAATTCTGTAGGGAAATAAAAGACCCCCAGATGGGTTAAAATGTACAGATATGCCGATCACAGCAAATGAATTCAAAGGTTGGTAAATGTGGGTTACTCATACTGCATTGGGCTATCTCAAGTTACCCAAATGACAGTTGGATGCAATAATTACACACTTGTCTCAGTGTGTCAAAATTTTAACGGGAGAAAAACTCACTGTCCACTTCAAATGGAGACAGCCTAGCAAACTTGATCAGATTATTTCTGTCATTTTAAAAATTTTTTTCTCTATTTATTTATTTTTAGTTTTCAACATTCAATTCCACAAAACTTTGAGTTCCAAATTTTCTCCCCATCTTGCCCCTCTCCCACCCCCAGACAGCATGCATTCTAAATACCCCTTCTCCTAATCTGCCCTCCCTTCTGTCTCCCCCCACCCTTATCTTATCCCCTTCCCCTTCTCATAAGATAAATTTCCATACCCAATTGAGTGTTTATGTTATTCCCTCCTCAAGCCAAATCTTATGAGAATAAGATTCACTCATTCCCTCTCACCTCCCTCCACTTCCTCTCCACTGTAAAAGCTTTTTGTTGTCTGTTTTATGTGAGATAATTTACCCTGTTATACCTCTCCCTTTCTCCTTCTCCCAGTATAATCCTCTCACCCCTTAATTTTATTTTTAGACATCACCCTTTCATCTTCAAATCACCCTGTGCCCTATATCTATCTATACATATATATTTTTTTTCCCTCCAACTACCCCAGTACTGACAAAAGTCTCATGAGTTACAAATGTCATCTTTTCACATAGGAATGTAAATTGTAAACAGTTCAACTTTAATAAGTCCCTTATATAGCTGTGTGACCCTGGGCAAGTCACTTTACCCCAATTGCCTAAAAAAAAAAAGTCCCTTATGATTTCTCTTTCTTGTTTGCCTTTTCATGCTTCTCTTCAATCTTGTACTTGAAAGTCAAATTTTCTATTCAGTTGTAGTCTTTTCATCCAAGAATGCTTAAAAGTCTTCTATTTCACTGAATGTCCTTTTTTCCCCTGAAGGATTATACACAGTTTTGCTGGGTAGGTGATTGTTGGTTGTAATCCTATCTCCTTTGACCTCCAGAATATCATGTTCCAAGCGCTCCCACCCCTTAATGTAGAAGCTGCTAAATCTTGTGTTATCCTGATTGTGTTTCTACAATACTTGAATTGTTTCTTTCTGGCTGCTTGCAATATTTTCTTTTTGACCTGGGAACTCTGGAATTTGGCTATAATATTCCTTGGAGTTTCCCTTTGGGGATCTCTTTCAGGAAGTAATCAGTGGATTCTTTCCAATTCTATTTTATCCTCTGATCCTAAAATATCAGGGCAGTTTTCCTTGATAATGTCTTGAAAGATGATGTCTAGGCTCTTTTTTGATCATGGCCTTAAGATAGTTCAATAATTTTTAAATTTTCTCTCCTGGATCTATTTTTCAGGTCAGTTGTTTTTCCAATGAGATATTTCACATTGCCTTCTACTTTTTTTTCCCATTCTTTTGGTTTTGTTTTACAATTTCTTGATTTCTCACAAAGTCATTAGTTTCCATTTACTCCATTCTAATTTTTAAGGAAGCATTTTCTTCAGTGAGCTTTTGGACTTCCTTTTACATTTGGCCAATTATGCTTCTTAAAGCATTCTTTTCCTCATTGGCTTCTTGGACCTCTTTTGCCATTTGAGTTAGTCTATTTTTTTAAGGTATTATTCAGTATTTTTTTCGGGTCTCTTTTAGCAAACTGTTGATTTGTTTTTTGTGATTTTCTTTCATCACTCTCATTTCTCTTCCCAGTTTTTCTTTTAATTCTTTTACTTGCTTCTCAAAATCCTTTTTGAGCTCTTTCATGACCTAGGACTGATTTGTATTTTTCTTGGAGGCTTTGGATGTAGGAGCTTTGACTTTGTTGTCTTCTTCTGGTTGTATGTTTTGATCTTCTTTGTCACCAAAGCAAGATGCTATGGTCTGACTTTTTTTGCACTTTTATTTGTTCATGATCCCAGCCAATTACTTGAGTTATGAACACTTTGTTAAGATAGGGGTCTGCTTCCAGTGTGGAGAATGTACTGTCACAAGCTTTGGGGATTTTGTGTAGCTGTTTTCAGAGTACTTCTAGGGACCTGTAAATTTTCAGTTCTTCTGAGGTGGTATGACAAAGGGTGAGGTGTTTGCTCCTTTCCTGGCCTGTGCTCTGGTCTATGAGTGACCGCAAGCACTTTTTTCTGCCTTGGAACTGTGAGAAGAATTTTCTCTTTACCACCCCTAAAAGCTGTACCATGCCAGCACTCCTCCTCACCCTAGGATTGCCACCCAGAACTGTGACCCAGATCCAAGCACGGGCAAAGCAAGAGAATCCTGCCCCAGCACCAGCAAAGAGATCCCTGTAATTCCCCCTCTGATTAGCCATTTGAGCCCCCCTCTCTCTATCGGCCTAGAGCTCCAGAAGCAGCCACTGCTCCAGGGCTATGCCAGGACTGGGGCTGGTTCAAGCTTCTCTGTCACCATGGTCTGACAGACCTTTCCTACTGACTTCTAAGTTGTCTTTGGCATTTGTGGCTTGAGAAGTCAGGAAACTGCCACAGCTTGCCTTGATTCAGTGCCCTGATGCCTGCTCTAGGTTTGTTGAGGCCTGGTCTTAGCATGTGGGGTACATGCTGAACTGTGCTCCTCTCCCAGCCTAGCACAACAGACTTTTCCTGCCAACCTTCCAGGTTGTCTTGGGCTGGAAATTTGTTTCACTCTTTTTGTGGGTTCTGCTGCTCTAGAATTTGTTTAGAGCCATTTTTTTACAGGTATTTGGAGGGGTTTGGGGGAGAGCTCAAGCAAGTTACTGCTTTTACTCCACCATCTTAGCTCTGCCTGTGTTTGTGACTTTCTTATGCTGCAACACAGAGTAAAATTTTGTAGAAGTGCCTTGAAATGCTGAAAAGTATGTATACCTCTTATGATTACAATTTAATATTTATCAAAAATCTATTAGATCTAGATTTTCTAGTATTTCTTTATCAGATCCTTAATTTCTTTTTGTTTTTCTTTCAGTAAAATTTGTGTATGAGTGAAAGTGAAAGGCCAAAATTTCTACAATGGTTTATTTTCTAGATTTCTGTGTAATTATATTATATTATATACATATATATATATAATATGATACATTTTTCTATATTTAATTTCTATATATATATATATATCTTCTTACATTTAATTCTATATATTTAAGACTTACTTAAAACACAAATTCCCACACAAAATGGATTAAAAACTACATGGAAATATAAACAATGCAAATTTGAAAACTAAATTTGAACAGCTACAAATTCCCAAATGGGGAAAAAAATCCCATTGGCCCAAATGAGTTAAAAAGAAAAATCTATAAAATGTGGACAGCATAATTAAACCCTACATTGTATATGTGATTTGTAAAAATATAGGTAGAAGGCATCTTGAGAAACCCTTTCTATTAGATAAGTATGGTGGTTATGATATCCAAATCAAGAAGAACTAAAGCAGAGAAAGAAAATTTTAGAGCAATAGCACTCATGAAATTGATACAAACATACTGAACAAAAATATTAGCAAAGAGTCTACAGAAATATATTCGAATAACTACTTACTGGGATAAATTGGTTGGATTCTAAAAGGAATGAATATATTTTTTAATGTTAGGAAATCAATAAATGTAATAAATCATATTGATAATATGAATAATAACAAATATACAACAAAGATAATAATTATCAATATATTGTTAATAATTAAGTATATGTTAGTAAATACTGCTATAACATATAATTATTAACATTAAATAATTTATATATAATACATAAAATACAATAAATACATATGTAATAAAATAATAAAAACCATATGATCATATATATATATATATATATATATATATATACATTTTCAACAAAATACAACATCATATGCATTAAAAGCAAAACATGCAGGAACAAGTTGCCTTATTTTAATATCATAAGTAATATATATTTTAAATTTTATTAGCATTTTTTGGTTTTACTTCATTTTCATTTTGCAATATATTACCCTTCTCTCTTCTACCCAAAATACCATCCCTTATAACAAAGAATAAAAAAAGAGGTTAAAAAAGTCATTTTATCAAAATTAAACAACATATAAACTATCCTACATTGTATGAAGTAGTACACAACCACATTCCCAACCTCTGAAATGAAGAGAGGAAGTTCATTCTCACATCTCTTTTTGGGATCATTATGATTTCATGGCATTCAGTTTAAATCTGTTGTTTCACTTTACACTATTTTTCATGATTTTGTTTAACTTAATTTGTATCAGTCCATATATGTTCTGATTCTCTGAATCTTTCATATTAACCTTTTTTTGTTGTTAGAGAAATATTCAATTACATTCACGTACCAGAATTATTAGCTGTTCCCTGACTTATAGGCACTTCCTTAGCTTCCAGGTTGGGTTTTTTTTTTAACTACTATAAATAGCTCTGCTATAAATATTTTAGTGTATATGGGGTATTTATTTGTCTTCATTTGGTATATTCTCCTCCCTACTCTACCTCTCCACTTCCCCCATATCTCTGGGCCAAAGGATATAGATACTTTGATCACTGTGTTAGTATAATTCCAAATTGTCTTCCACAATGGTTAGCCCAGTTCTACGTCTGTCTTTCAACAACTCCTTGAACACTACCTATTCCAATGTTTTGTCATGTTTGCTAATAGCCTTAGCATGAGGTCAAACATCAGAGTTGTTTTGATTTGAATTACTCTTATTTTTAGTGATTTGAGCAATCTTTGCTATTGTTGTTAATGAAACCTTATATATTGAAAACCAAGAATTAGCATGATTTATAAAGAAACACATGGGAACACATGACTCATGCTCTGTGCATTTAATGATTAGGATGACTTTGGTTACCACTATTTGATATTATTCTAGAGATGTCAGCTATGATGGTAAAACAGTAGCAAGAAATTGAAGGAATGTGTGCATGGGCCAAGAGGAGAGAAAATGATCTTTATCCAAAGATGATAAAATAGTTTTCTTATAAAAATCCAGGAACTAACAAAATGTGTTTCAAATAAGTGTATGATTTAAGTAAAGTAACAATATATAAACAACTCTGTGACAATCATCCCTTCTATAGATCACAACATGTCTAACAAATCTCCATCAGAAGGACTCAAGTGAGAGGAAACCAATTGCCATCCAAAGGATCCCATTCTACTTTTGGATAGCCTTAATTGTTAGGTCATATTTCCTTATGTCCAACTATAACTATCTCTGCAACTATATCTCTTGTTCCTAATTCTGCCAAGCAGGATAAATCTAAGCTTTCTCTTACATAATAACCCATCATATACTTAAAGATAGAGATGATCATGTTCCCTCCTCTCCTCCCTTCTCCCCTCTCCTTCCTCCTCCTTCCTGTTCCTCCCACATCTTGTCTTCTCTAAGATAAACACCTTTGTTTAGTTCCTTCAACACATTTGTGTATAGCTAAGTCTCTCATTTCTTGTTCCCTCCCCATCTGGATCCCCCTTCTCTGAATAATCATTTTTGTACCAAACAGTCAATGATTATCACTCCTCCATGCTCCAGAGTGTTCAGCTACCATGTTATGGCCCCATGAAGTTGTCCAGCATCCTCCCTTTTGCATTTTTCAAGGGAAGTAACTGAGGTAACATGTAGTTTTCCAATGGATGAGCTAGAATGAGTCCAAGAAACCATAATGATCTTTTATTTACTATTCATATTTCATATATAAATATTTTCATGTAAGAATGTTAGCTCTTTGAAGGGAGCAAAAGTGTTTTTGCCTTTATATTCTCTGGAACTTAGCACAGTACTGAAATATTGTAAGCACTCGATAAATCCTTGCTGACCAACTGAATGACAAACCAGATTGACAAACCCAAAGTTCTAATCCCACCATTGCCTCTGGCCAGGTTGGCACAACTATCAACACCAAGAAAACTGAAGGGAACCCTATTTTCCCCTGAAGTTCTAGTGTCTGAGCCTCCTAATCAATGGTGCCAGCTGGAAGCTCATGAGCTCTCAGAGGTGCAGTTGTGAGTGTTGAGGGTAAAGTAAAGGGAATTTACCTTCAGTAAAGGCAACATGAGAGCCACACAGCCTGGGAGGCTGAAAAAGCATAGGCCTTTGTGAACCTGAGGCAGCATGGGAGGCATCTACACCACATGCCAAGCATGTTCAGGAAGGGCCAACAGGGTTCTCTGGAGCCCAGAGGTGTCGTAGGATCATAGATTTAAAGCTGGAAGAGACCACAGAGGCCAAATAGTCTAACTTCATTTCACAGATAAGGAAACAGACTCAGGGAAGTTGAAAGACTTGTCTAAGTTCCCTTAAGCTGGAACTCTTCAGGACTCCCTACTTAGCCCTATCTCTTGCACCCTCCCTTTGGCTAGTGCCTTTGTCCTGAAAGGATTCTGGTCAGGTTTCCTCACTCTCTATCTTTTGACAGAAGCACTTGCTTCTGATAGACAATCTCCTTGGCGCAGATGGGCTCAGGACCCAAGCCCCCAGGTCCCCTCCACACAACAGCTGTTTCATTAAAAGAGGATTGTATTAGGGCTCCAGTCTCAGGGATTCTGAGAAAAGTACCAGAAAACAGAAGAGAAAGTCCATATGCTGAGGAGCCAAGATGGCGGAGTGAAAGCAGTGACTTGCTTGAGCTCTCCCTCCAAACCCCTCCAAATACTCATAAAAATGGCTCTAAACAAATTCTGAAGCAGCAGAACCCACAAAAAGGCAGAATGAAACAAATTTCCAGCCCAAGACAACCTGGATGATTGATCAGAAAGGTGTACAGCACCGGGCTGGGAGAGCAGCGCAGCGCAATGTGGGCACGCAGGCCACAGCAAACCTGGAGCAGGCCTCAGAGGACTGAATCACGTGCAGCTGTGGAGGTTTCCACACTCCTCAATCCACAAATGGCAAAGGCAACTTAGAAGGTCAGTGGGAAAAGTCTGTTTCTGTGGTGGTCAGAGAGGAAGGCGGGGTCTCAGCTCCATTCCCAAGAGCCTGGCCCTGGGGGGGGCAGCTGCTTCCCAGCTTCCGGCCCACAGACTGAGGGGGAATCCAGTGGCTGATCAGAGAGGGACTGCAGGGATCTCTTTGCCAGTGCTGAGGCAGGAATCTCTTGCTTTGCCCGTGTGTGGATCTGGGTCACAGTTCTGGGCGGCAGTGCTGGGGTGAGGAGGAGCGCTGGCGTGGTGGAGCTTGTAGTGGCTGTGGAGAGAAACCCCTCCTCACAGTTACAGGACAGAAAGGAATACTTGTGGTCACAGGCCAGGAAAGGAGTAAACACCTGCCCCTTATCATACCACCTTGGAAGAACTGAAAATTTACAGGTCCCTACAAGTATCTCTGAAAACAGCTACACAAACCCCTGAAGCTTGGGACAGTACACTCTCACATTGGAAGCAGACTCTTACCTTAACAAAGAGTTTAAAACTCAAGTAATTGGCTGGGATCATGAGCAAGCAGCAAAAAGAGTCAGACTATATTATCTTACTTTGGTGAAAAAGAAGATCAAAATATACAACCAGAAGAAGACAACAAAATCAAAGCTCCTACATCCAAAGCCTCCAAGAAAAATATGAATCAGTCCCAGGCCTTGGAAGAGCTCAAAAGGGATTTTGAGAAGCAAGTAAGGGAAGTAGAGGAAAAACTGGGAAGAGAAATGAGAGTGATGCAAGAAAATCATGAAGAACAAGTCAACAGTTGCTAAAGGAGACCCAAAAAAATACTGAAGAAAATAACACCTTAAAAAATAGCCTAACCCAAATGGCAAAAGAGGTCCAAAAAGCCAATGAGGAGAAAATGCCCTAAAAAGAAAAATTGGCCAAATGGAAAAGGAAGTCCAAAAGATTACTGAAGAAAATACTTCCTTAAAAATTAGAATAGAGCAATTGGAAGACAGTGACTTTATGAGAAATCAAGACACTGTAAAACAAATCCAAAAGAATGAAAAATTAGAAAACAATGTGAAATATCTCATTGGAAAAACAACTGACCTGGAAAATAGATCCAGGAGAGAGAATTTAAAAATTATTGGACTATCTGAAAGCCATGATCAAAAAAAGAGCCTAGACATCATCTTTCAAGAAATTATCAAGGAAAACTGCCCTGATATTTAGAACCAGAGGGCAAAATAGAAATTGAAAGAATCCACAGATCTCCTCCTGAAAGAGATCCCCAAAGGAAAACTCCTAGGAATATTGTAGCCAAATTCCAGAGTTCCCAGGTCAAGGAGAAAATATTACAAGCTGCCAGAAGGAAACAATTCAAGTACTGTGGAAACACAATCAGGATAACACAAGATTTAGCAGCTTCTACATTAAAGGACCGCAGGGCATGGAATATAATATTCCGAGGGCAAAGGAGATAGGATTACAACCAAGAATCACCTACCCAGCAAAACTGAATATAATCCTTCAGGGGAAAAAATGGTCATTCAGTGAAATAGAGGACTTTCAAGCATTCCTGATGAAAAGACCAGAGCTAAACAGAAAATTTGACTTTCAAATACAGGACTCCAGTGGAACATGAAGAGGTAAACAGGAAAGAGAAATCATAAGAGACTTATTAAGATTGAACTGTTTACATTCCTGCATGGAAAGATGATATTTGTAACTCATGAGAACTTTGTCAGTATTAGGGTAGTTGAAGGAAAAAAATTGTATGTATGTATGTATATAGATAGAAGAGGGCACAGGGTGAGTTGAAGATTAAGGGGTCATATCTGGAGAATAAAATTAAGGGATGAGAGAGGATGATACTCGGAGAAGAAAGGGAGAGGTAGAATGGGGTAAATTATCTCACAAAAAAAAACAGAAAAAAAAGTCTCTCAGTGGAGGGGAAACAGGGGAAGGTGAGAGGGAATGAGGAATCTTATTCTCATAGGATTTGGCTTAAGGAGAGAATAACATACACATTCAATTGGGTATGGAAATCTGTCTTACCCTACAGGAAAATAGGGGGAGAAGGGGACAAGAGAGCAGGGGGTGATAGAGAGGAGGGCAGATTGGGAAAGGGTAATCAGAAGCAAATACTTCTGAGGAGGGACAGGGTCAAAAGAAAGAATAGAATAAATGGGAGGGCAGGATAGGATTAAGGGATGTAGAGTTAGTTTTTCACAACATGTCTACTAAGGAAGTGTTTTGCATAACTGCACATGTACAACCTACATTGAGTTGCTTGCCTTTTCAATGAGGGTGGGTGGGGAGGGAGGAAGGGAGAAAATTTGGAACTCAAAGTTTTAAAAACACATGTTTTAAAAAAAATGTTTTCACATGCAACTGGGACATAAGAAATACAGGAAATGGGGTACAGAAGTCTATCCTGCTCTACAGGAAAATAGAAGGGGAAGGGGATAAGAGAAGGGAGGGGAGAGATAGAAGAGAAGGCAGACCAGGGGAAGGGGTATTCAGAATGCATGCCATCTTGGGGTGGGGGGAGGGGTGAGAAATTTGGAACTCAAAATCTTGTGGAAGTGAATATTGAAAACCAGAAATAAATAAGCTCATATTAAAAAAAAGGAAAATCATCTCCAAAAAAAGAAAAGACAAGAAAGAAAAGAAAAGAAAAGAAAAGAAAAGAAAAGAAAAGAAGAAAAGAAAAGAAAAGAAAAAAAGAAAAGAAAAGAAAAGAAAAGAAAAGAAAGTCCATATGCTGAATTTACCCAGATATTTCAGCTCCAGCTTTTACTTTGTACTATAAGGAGGCAGGTACTGAGGCTCACCCTTGATGACCCATTTGTTTCTAAATAAGTATTCCTACCTGACCTTGGGGTAGGTAGGTAGTATAGTAAATACAGCACTGGATTTAGAATCAGGAGTAACTGAGTTAAAATTCTGATTCAACATATCTGCTAGTTGTGTGATCCTTATCAAGTTACTTAAACTTTCTTAGCCTCAGTTGCCTCAGCTGCAAAATGGGGTAATAATAGCGCCTACCTCATAGGTTTGCTATAAGGATCTAATGAGATGATATATGTAAACTACTTAGCAAACCGCAAAGTGCTATATAAATGTTAATTACTACTACTACTACTACTACTACTACTACTACTACTACTAGTACTACTTCTACTACTGCTACTGCTACTACTACTGTTACTGCTACTGCTACTGCTGCTGGGCTACTACTACTACTACTACTAGTACTACTACTACTACTACTACTACTACTACTACTGCTACTACTACTACTACTACAACTACTATTTTCCTCTCTCCTTTCCCCATATGGCTTCTGGGAGCATGGATCTGACCTAGGCATGCCAATCTAGTGAGAACACTATAGTAAGAGTAAGAGAGCAGAGAGCAGAGAAACTAAAGGCATAATTCTTCTGTAATTAGGCATTTTTACATCTGGGGTAACTACCACAAACTACGTGTGGCAAGTGGTCTACAACACACCCTCAGTTTGAAGAAGGAGGTCTTAAACATCATCAATGGGGAAGAGACAGAGTCCCTGAGACACTAGTGGAAGGTGAGTTCTGGGGAGGCTGCAGCTGAGTCACGGATAGGAAAAGTATTAGGATTTTGTAGAGAAGGAATTTATCTTAACACCACTTCAAAATTTCCTATTTTGATTAATTGTTATTACTAGCTAGGTACCATTTTCTATTGTTTTCACTGTAAATTCAGCCCGTGTCCTCCAAATCTGGCACTCTCTAAATATACTCTCTTGGGAAGAAAGCCATAATTGCCCCACCCTAGTTAGAGTTCTCGTTGAAGGGACCTTAGAGAACATCCAGTTATGCTTTTCATTTTACAAATGTGGAAACTGAGGTCCAGAGAGATTTAAAAAAAGCTTGCTTAACGTGATATAGAGAAGCCAGGAATCAGGCCCTAATTTTCTGACTTCTAGTTCTAATAAGTCTAGTACTAGCTAATCTCCTTCCCAGTTGTGTAAGTTTCAGTAAGTCACATTGGCCTCCATGACTCTTAGTTTATCCATCTGAAAAATGGGAACCAGTGCCAATGTCACAGGGATAACATAAGGAGCAAATATTATCATTGGTGTGAAAGCTCAGGATGATGATGGATGTGTAGGTGAGGGATATTTATTATTCTCGTTACTGATTGCCGGAGGTCAGGGCTCCCTCAGCCTGGCTCTGAGCTCTCTTCAGTAGCAGTTGTGGCAGGATGGAGCTCCTGACAAATTTATTGGTCACACAACAGGCTCACAGCAGAGCAAGGGCTCATAAAAACCAAACCGTTTATTTTAAAAGTTCACACACACTTCGACAAAGGTAGGGGAAGAAAGAAAAGAAGAAAGTACCTCATGATCTCTTTGGGGTTAAGATGTTAGACCCAGAAAAGAGTTTCTTGTTCTTTCCTGTCCCTCCCTTCTCCTAAATAGGAGGCCAGATGGCCCAGTGGAAGGAGCACTGGGTTTACAGTCACTGAACTGAACATCCAGGGCCTGTTCTATCACGTGTAAAATGAGGAGTTGGGATCAGATGATCTCTGAAGTCCTTTCTGGCATTGTCTCCACCAGTTTCCAGCCAGCAGCTATTCATTCTCTCTCTCTCTCTCTCTCTCTCTCTCTCTCTCTCTCTCTCTCTCTCTCTCTCTCTCTCTCTCTCTCCTCCTCCCTCCCTCCCTCCTCCCTCCTCCCTCCCTCTCTCTCTCTCTCTCTCTCTCTCTCTCCTCCTCCTCCCTCCCTCCCTCCCTCCTCCCTCCCTCCCCTCCCTCTCCTCTCTCTCTCTCTCTCTCTCTCTCTCCTCTCTCTCTCTCTCTCTCTCTCTCCCCTCCCTCTCTCCCTCTCTCTCTCTCTCTCTCTCTCCCCATCTCTCCATGTCTCTCTCCCTACCCCCTCCCAAGCAAGGAATGTCTCTTCAACCTGTTTTTTGCAGATCTCACCCTACTCCTCCCAGCCTACCCTTCTTAGAGGCAGGCAGACCACAGCCTGTCGAGGGAGGGGCAGCCAGTGCCTGCAGCTAGCTTTGTCTCCAACACCTCCCTTTCAAGAGAGAGCTTCAGCCAGCACCCCCTCCCTGAGGCCAGGGCTGAACGATCCAGTTCACAGACACAGGTCTGTCCTGGGGCCGGCCCCTCTGCCATTCTGCTTATACACCAAGCCAGCATCCCCCAGGCTCTGCTGTTACCACCTGCAGCCCTCCTCCACCCACTCTCCTCAGAGTGGTGTGAGCAAAGTTTCTGTGAAAAGCAGGGTCTCTACCGAAGTCTTCTGCTCCAGTGGAGAAAGAAAGAGCTTAAGGGGAAGGTATGGAGGCCTTCGTGACCCATCCCCCCTGGTTAGACTCTGAGAAGTCACCTTCCTTGGCATCCTGCCAGCCCCCGCTAGCCTGATGTAACCCTTCCACCCTCCTCCTCCTCCTCCTGAGGGGACAGAGACTGGGTCATGTTGGGACCCAAGCTGCTGCTGCTTCTCCCTTCTATCTCAAGTCAGACTTGCTCATTTGGCTAGTTGGAACAAGTTGGAGAAATCCCACAGGTGTCGCCCATCGAGTTCTTCTGCTATGCCCGTCATCACACCCTGTGAGGCCTACACAGCTCAGCTCAGATTTGGGTTGATTACAGTAGCCAATGATGAGGCAGAGACTGACTCTTCGTGTTTTTTTTTTCCCTATTAAGGCTCTAATACTCTTCCCAGGAAAGCCATCATACTCTCCTGTATTAAACAGAAGATATACGTGACATAAAATGAATGAAAAGATTCTAGAGACATAGATATTTTGTGCAACCATCAACACTTCACATTCTCTGACTCCATTTCATCTTAACCCCCAATACCTACAAATGTGCCAGGCACTGTGCTAGACAATACAAAGACAACAGTGAAAGTCCTTGCTCTCATTCTCTCAGGAGAGACAAGAGGTACATATTTATATATGTGTGTGTATATGCAGAATAAAAAAATATATGCATGTAAATTAATATCAATACAAGGTAGCTAAAGGCAGAGAGGCTAGAGATGTCTTGTTGTGTGAGGAATACGAAGAAGGCCTATTTGGCTGGATTGTAGGTGGCAAAAGACCTTAAAAGCTCACTGGTGGACACATAGAAAATCTTCCTCCATATCTGCCCCTGAAAAACTGGATAAGTATAGAATGGTCTGACATACATACAGCCATGGGTATAAGGTGAAAGAAATACAATGTACCTCAGTCTCTCAAACCTTATGCAAATCTACTTGTACCTTAGTTTACTCATCTGTAAAATGAGGAGGTCATGTTAGATGATCCCTGAAGTCCTGTGCCACTTTCACCTTCTGATGCTGAGTTGTTGATCTCTCCAGAGTTCCCTGGGAAAAGGGTGGTCTATTATACCATTGTCCCTATAATTGTTTGGGTCACGATGAAGATTCTCATGTAGGCTGTGTGGCTGATGAGAGATGAGAAGGGATTCAGGTCCTGAGCACTAGTGGAAGCAGTAGTCAGGGTGGAAGATCCTGACAATGTCAGATTTAATGACAGTGTTCTTTTCTGCATTCAATTGACAAACATTTGCACACCTGCCTGTGTTAGGTAATGTTGACAGAGCCATAACTAGCATAGGGAAATCAGGGACTTGCCCCAGGCTGCCAACACTGGAGGAACTCTCTGTGCCCACTCCCCTCACAGCTCCTGCTCCCTTACTTGGACATGGGTCCACATTCTTAGGGTCCTATAGCTATGACACACCCCTTCTGGTACTTGATTTTACCTGTGCCCAACTGCTGCTCCCTGCAACATCCTCCCCTTCCTCCATTGAAAGGGTATAAGTATCATATAGGCATAAGATTACTATTTTTTCTATACCCAACCTAGGAGGACTGCCCTAAGGTCTGGTGCTATGCTATTCATGGGAGATGACCATGATATTCCTTACTCATAGAGAAGAAGCTTGCTCAGGGTTTCTGTCTTTCCTGCGCTGGTGCCCCAGGACCTGTCCCAATTTTGGTGCTTGTGTCCTGGCTCTACACTCAATAAATGACTTTGTTCCAGTTGCCAGAATTCCCAGGTATGTTCTGCTAGAGCTGGTCTCTGTCCTCAGTGACCTTATAGTCTAGTGGGGATAAGAAATATCAGTTCCCATGACTATCCTCCTGATCACCGACCTCTTTCTTTCCTTCCTTCTCCCATCACATCTTTCCTCTTAGAGCAGGGGTTCTTGAAAGGTAGGGAGCTAGAATCTTCCAGTACCAGTGAGTCTAATGCTATCTCTTCTAGGTAGGCAGAGAAGGACAGGGCGGGACAGGGTAGGTCTCTGATATACCCAGCCCTGTCAGACACCTGTTTGGTTCTTGGAACACACTAAAAGGCAAAAGAGTAATGTTGTGGGTAACTAGACAGCCTTTAGTACTTGGTGCCACGAAAGATGCTTACTTAGATGTTCCAGAGCATATTAAATGTCCTTAGGTGTCCCTGTGACCATTTGCTATGCATCCAAGACCTTCATTTCCTGCAGAACATCTTAACTTAACTTTACAATGCATTCTCTTCGAGCCTTGTCATCAATTCCCAACAATTCTTGGGAAGAGCGGAAGAAGTCATTATTGGTCATGCTTTTGTTATATTGGAAAATTGGAAAAATGTTTCTGGGGTGTTTAATGTGATTTTCCCAAATGGACTCAGTATCAGGGTGTGACCTAGAATCCAGGGATCTTGAATCTGAATTACATGCTTCACAAAGAGTGTTCCCAGGGTCTAGCTGCTTCCCAGCAGCCACGTAGGGACCCTCTGCAGCTGTTCACATGAAGTGGAGAGAGACAGGCCTCAGCCTGTGGGAGAGACAAAAGGGAGGGGCTGCAGAGAAGAGCTGAGGCCCCACCCGGCCCCACTCTGATGCCTGCCATTCATTTCCCAATATTGAAATAATCTTACAGTGGCCCCATCAGCAGGCTCCGAGCCAATCTTCCCCATTCTCGAAAATGATCCCATTGAATCTGAATGATGTAGATCATAGTTTATTGCCTCCTTTAGTGAACTGCATGAGCGGTACAGAAATAAATCTGAGGGAAAGCTTGAGGTAGGAAATACTGGGCTTACCTCTGATTGAAGTCTGACCTGGGCTAGCAGGGCGAAGTGAATTCAGGCAAGTAACTCAGAAAGAGCCTTTCTTAACTGCCTAGAAGTCAACCCTCCCCCACCCCCCAACTAAAACAAGCAGCTTATTTTCCTGAGGTATCCAGATCCTTTAATTAGCCTCTGCAGATCAGACCATATCAGGCCACGGGGCCTATAGTGGTCAAGACCGTCAATCAGGCCTCTCCTTCCAGAGGCTCCCTCTGCACATAAGACTGAGGTAATCTGTGATGGCTGCAAGGATAGACTAGTTCCCTCCTGAATCCCTGCCAAGTCTCACAGCAGCCACAGAGAATGTTCCAGACAGGTCCCCACATGCCCCCTAGCCCAGATGGGCCTGAACTACAGGATTGGGAGCCCTGGGCTGTCCCAGACACTAGCAAAGCTCAAGTATTCTGTTTTTCAGCAACTCTTGGGGTTACTTGGTTGGGAACACACCACATCTGGAGAGTTCATTTGCAGGACTGGAAAACAATCCTGATGTTCCAAATGGATGTGCACTAAGCCTGGGGTGACAGGAAGGGGGAAAAGGATAAAGGGGCAGGGGGGAAGATCAGGATTCTTTTGGTAAAATTTGCGGAAAGGTCAAGGCCAAATCCCTTGTCTGTCTACACAGCAGGGTCTGGATTTTTTCCAATCTGCTAAACATCGATTTAAGAGACCCAATGCTGCAGTAATTCAGATGCATCTCTTACATGGAATCAAGATGGTGCAGCAACCCCCCTTTCTCAAGCAACTATTGGCCATAATTAACCCTTCAGCATTGTTTCAGACACTAAACAGAAAATACGAGTCTTTTGTTTCTAATAGAATATCTGAGTGGTTAGATTGAAGAGAAGAAAACAATAAAAAATATCAATTGGATAAGCATTATAGAATAGAATGAAAGAGGGCTTGGATGTCATTTTGCTCAGTTTCCTTATATGAAATATGGTGAAACTGAGGCACAGAGAGGAGGAGGAATTTGCTGGAGATAGGTTGCTAGGTTGCTGTGAATCAGTAGCAGAGCTGGGACTAATTTTTTTTTTTTTGTCAACAAGGATTTTTGTTCAAACTAGAATCCTGGTCTCCTAATTCCTAGTGTTAAGCATAGTGCCTGCCACATAGCAGGAACTTAATAAAAGTTATTTGAATTGAATTCTATCTGTTAGTTCTGTCAGGTTAAGTGACCTGTCTGTAGTTACATCGTTTTTCATTGCTGTTGCTGTTTACTTGTTTTCAGTCATGTCTGACTCTTCGTGACTCCATTTGGGGTTTCCTTGGCAAAGACACTGGAGTGGTTTGCCATTTCCTTCTCCAACTCATTTTACATATGAGGAAACTGAGGCAGAGTTAAGGGACTTGCCCAGGGTCACACAGCTAGTAAATATCTGAGGCTAGATTTGAACTCAGGAAGTGGAGTCTTCCTGACTCCAGGCCCAGCGCTGTATATGCTTCGACACCTAGCTCCCCTGACCAATTCCTATAGACTAGCTCCCTATTCCTGGTCACAGACTGACTCCCAACCTTTGGTCAGGTGTCTTAAAATGCACATATAACAATCCAAGGAAGACCGATATTGATTAAAATAGAAAGATATCAAAGGAGACTGAGAGGGAATCAGTAGTGCCATCTTCTTCTTTTTTTTTTTTTGTTTGTTTTTTGGTGAGACAGTTGGGGTTAAATGACTTGCCCAGAGTCACACAGCTAGTGAATATCATGTGCCTGAGGCTAGATTTGAACTCAGGTCCTCCTGACTCCAGGGCCGGTGCTTTATCCACTATGCCACCCAGCTGCCCCAGTAGTGTCATCTTACACGGAGAATAAAGCTCTAAATCATCATCAGTGTTATGATTTTTCATATGAAATTCCGTTTCTGCTAAAGCCCTTCTCTGGTGCCTTCTGGTGATATGGAGGTGACCTTGGCAGAAGGTCAAAAGCAGAAGCCCAGATGGGTCCTGCCAAGCTGGAAAGAAGGTTTTGAGTATGAGCCTGGCAATCCACCAATGGTTCCTTGAACTGTCACCCGATGAAACCCAACTGGTGATCTTTAGCATAGAGAAGTAGCATGACGATGGAGAGTCAGCTCCTAGTTAGGACGACCTGGGTTCAAGCCTGCCCTCACCCTGGCTAGGTGACCTTGGGCAAGTCATTTAACTTCTCAGTTAAATACGAGTTTGCAGAACTAGTGCTGTTCTTCATGGGCAGAGGAAGTTCCCTATAGGTAAAGCTCTAGCTCACCACTCTTCTTCCCCACCCCCAAAAAAAAAAGTTTAGAGAAGCTCATCACTAAATTCCATGCTTTCTCTGTTCAGACATTCCTTAACTCTCTCTGACCATTGAACCAATGATGACACCTATCCTTTGTCAACCTTTTGTAGTTCAAGGGCTTTGGCTTCTGAAAGATCCAATGCTCTTTTCTCATATGACTTTCCATGTATTTAAGACACGTCATTGCTCCCCAAGAGGTATATCTCCTTTTTGACCACCGAGCTAAATGATGACTGAATAATGTATGATTGCTGAAAGACCCAATTTGGGAGGCTTTATCCATGCAAAAATCCCACTGGTTTCAGTGGCAATTAGCTTCAATGGGAGCTTGGCCTGATTAATAATAATACCACCTCCTATTTATAGATCATCTTTCTCCAAGGAGACAAAAGTGCTTTGTAGACATTACCTAATCTGTCCTGACAGCATTCCCACAAGGAGGGTCTAGGACTGGCTGATCATTCCTCCTTAATGGAGAATTCACCATCATTAGAGATCTTCAGATCAAGCTAGATGACCACTCACCAGGGATAATGTAGAAGAAATTCCCCTTCTAGTCCTCTGAGGTGCCTTTTAGCTCTATGGTTGTGTGCTTCCATAAAGAAGGCTGGCTCAGAGAGCGGGCGGTAATTTTCCCTGGCCATGAGTAGCAGGTATGTCTGAGTCATCATTGTCATACCCTCAACAGGTCCAGGCAATAGAGCAATACTGCCCCTCTTTTCTTCCTATCAGTCTTCTTAGTCCATTCCTCTTCCTCTGACTTGGTGTCAGGAAGACATGAGTTCAAATTCTACCTCAAACCCAAACTAGCTGGATGACCCTAGGCAAATCACTTAAGCTCTGTTAGCTTCAGTTTCCTAATCAGTAAAATGGATATAATAACACCTACCTCACAGAGCTGTTGTGAGGATCAAATGAGATAGTAGGGGTAAAGCACTTTGTAAATATTAGCTGCTATGATGATTATGATGATGGAGTGGTGGTGGTGGTGGTGATGATGACGATGATGATGACTACTCCTTCTGCTGACTCAGCTTTGCTTTATATGTATTATTCCCTTAATGGAGTGGCAGTGACAGTCATAGAGCTGGATTAGCCATTGTTATCACCCCTTGGAAAGAGTTGAGTTCCTCTTCTGACTGATGCTGCTTCTGCTTCCTCCTTCTCTTCTTCCTCCTTCTCCTCTTCTTCCTCCTTCTCCTAGTCTTCTTCCTCCTCTTCCCTGGCCCCACTGGTGCTAGTGGGGTAAGGAGGACAAGTCCCTTTTTGAACCAAAATTTCAGTTATCAGCATTATCCTCTCCTCTACTTGGCATTAAAAGCCTTTCACAACCTGGCCCAAACCCAACGTTCCAGCCTTATCACATATCATTCCGCTCCCTCACCTCTATGGTTCAGTCCCTCTAGAGCCCAAACAAATTGGTCTTCCTTACCTCTGCTTCTTAAAAGTCCTTTGTTTTCTTTAAGATGAGGCCCGAATGTCACCCCCTTACTGGATCCTTTCAGCTGCTAGTAATGCCTCCCGTCTCCAATTAACTTACATCTCTTTTGTACATACCTTTATATAGACATATTATGTCATTGAATAGATATAAGCTCCCTCAGGAAAGAAACTTTTCCCTTTTTCTCTTTGTATCCCCAGAGAGAACACAGTGCCTAGTACTAGTAAGAGCTTAATACATGTACACACATTCATTCAACAAACTTTTTAAGTGCCTAGTGGGTACAACATATTGTATTATATGTTAGAAGAGATATAAAGTTTGGCTAAGACATGGTCCCTGCCCATGTCATCTATCTATCTATCTATCTATCTATCTATCTATCTATCTATCTATCTATCTATCTATCTATCTGTATTTTATTTATTCCAGTGAAGAGAATAATAAAGGTAGCTTGATTCTCATCTTCAAATGATGGAATTTAAAGACATTTAGAGTAGCAGAAGTACCTTAGAAGCCACACAGGCCACAACAGGTTTTACAAGGGGGGAAGTAAGCAATTTCCCTGTTATCTGCAGAGAACCAAATAGAAATAAGTGAGCTTAAATGTTATCAGGAATGACTGTAGCTGGGCATAAGGCAGAACTTCCTGAGCATTGAAGGACAGTACTGTGAAGGATGATCAAGGAAAGGGAGCCCGTGTTGTCTTTCCATTTGTGGAGACCTGCCAGAAGACAATAGGTGGCCAGGCCTAGTGATGCATCTAAACTTCTACTGGCAGTGGTGGTAGGGGAGGAGAAGGGGAAGGAACAAGAAGTATAAAATCTTCTTTTGAAAATATTGAAAGGAGGGTTTGATTTGCCTATTTATTTTTAATGGAATTTTTCATTGCAATCAAAGTGGTAATGATAATAATAACCCACGGTTTAGAAAGCACTTAGTATCATGGGATCATAGATATGAAACTGGAAGAGACCTCACAAGTCATCCTTTAGTCCAATCCACCCATTTTACAGATGAGTAAACTTAGGCCCAGAAAGGTTAAGCAACTTATCCAGGATTACACGGTTTGTGTCTTACTTAGGATTTGAATCCAGGTCTTCCTGACTCCAAGCTCCATTCTGTATTCATGTTGGCATCGGCCCCTCACATCCAACATAAGGGAGAAGTTGAAGGTATTGTTCATTTCTTACTTTTTAGCCACCTCTCCCTCTTTCTGTTAATACTTTTGAAAAAATGTGGTATAGTTGAAAGAATACTTGTCCTGGAATCAGAGGACCTGAGTACAGATTTTCCCTGTGAAGCTATGTGACCTTAGGCAAGTTATTTAATATCTCTGGGCCTCAATTTCTTGCTCTGTAAAATGGACATGGTTGGATTAGATAACCTCTCAGACTCTGCTGGGCTCCAGAGCTGCGATTCAATAATCCTGAAACCTCCTGCCTAAACCACTACCCATAAAATGGAAGATGGCTGAAGCCTCTGTCCATACCAGGAAATTAGTCTGGTCCTTGTACCAGTTCAACAGCTAGGTCTTTCTCAGTCCTTGTCCAGGCCTGATCTCGTCTGGGCTAAGGGAACTTCTTAGCTGCCTGGAGCTACTTGACCTGAATCCAGAAGGTTTGAGTCATGCCTCTCCTTTCCAAGAAATTAAGTTTTACAAAATTTACTGGACACTTCTTCAGTTGGAGCCGAGAGTGTGAGAGAAGTCTGGAGATCTGAGATGTTCCCTTTGATGAAGCTTATTGGCTGATTATGAGATTCAAAAATCTACTCTTGAGTTTCATGGATTCCCTTCCCAACTGTTCGTCCCAGCTTATAATGAAAAGATAGCCAGAGTGAGAGCCAAACCATGCCTGCCTATGGCTGAATCACAGCTCCATTTACATAATGTTTTAAGATTTGCAAAATACCTCTTGAATGAAGCACAGTAACTCGGAATCAGGGTTGAGGGAGAAACCACAACACCTGTGAGAACTGGGCAAGCACCTTCTCTGGCCAAAGAAACAACATCTAGAAACAATCGCAGTAATTAACCATAATTTTCAACACTTTCAGCTAATGCATATAATGAGGATCTCAACATGTGTCCTTCTGGAGCTGTGAGTAATGGAGGATTCACACTGCGGGAGGCTAATGATGGGAATCCTAGCGTTTGCTCTGGGGTTGGTCTTAGATAGATGCAGGATCACTTTTATTTTCTTCTGCTGCTAAAAGGAGGCCATGTGCAGGCAGCCAAGCTTCCTCTGGTGAGGAGCAGCTTTCTAACTATCATTCCACAGGAAACTTGAAGGCACTTTGATTAGAAAATCCTGGTAAGATCTCTGAGTTTCTGTCTACATGACTGTCAGGGGGACCCAGGTTTCTCAACACCCTCCTGGGGTTTCCAGAGAGGCAAATAAGGCAACAGAATGCAGAGAAGCTCATGAATATCAAGTGTCAGGAGACCCTTTTCTGTCTCATCTCACCACCCCTCCCCCCTAAATTCCCCCCACAAAAGAAAAAAAAACACTGGGGCAAGAGATTTGAAAATGCCATATAAGTTGTGTTTTAATGCACAAAAAAAAAGAATAAAAAAGCCAGAAATAATCATAGGCCAAAAAGGCAGCTTTAAAAGTTATATTTTGCATTTATTATCTATTTTAAAAGAAAAGGAAGCTGTATATAATAGAGATTTGCTATTTCACACACAACCCTTTTCTTTTATAAGGTCTACATGGAAATAAGCATTTTATTCGATGTTTGTTATGTTCAGATTTTTTAAAAGAGAGAAGAAATCATAAATCTATGAAAAATCATAGATCTAGAGAGAACAAAGTCTTACAGGACATCTAGTCCAATTGCTCCCTTTTATAAATAGAGAGACTGAGACCCGTGGTGGCTAAATGACTTAGCCAGGTTTGTAAAGGAAGTAAATGACAGAGATAGAATTTGAACCTGTGTTCTCTAATTTCAAATTGAGTGATTTTTCTCCAGACCTGAGGAAAAAGTGTAAGACAAGAGCAGAACTCAGGCTCCTTACAAAGTTCTTCTATTGTTTCCAACATCTTAATTGCCCAGAGGGTGCCAAGCTCCTGTTTCCCTACTCCATGATCTGATCATCTCTAGATTCTGACTGCCTTCTTTGCCCAGTAGCTTGGTGGGAAGTGCTCTGGACTTGGAATCAAAATACTTGAGTTTGAATCCCAGTTCTGATACTTGCTAGTCATCTGACCCTGGGCAAGTTAGTTCGTTTCTCTGAGCCATATCTCCAAAATAAGACTCTTGATATTTGTACTACATTACTCTGTGAAGAAAGCACTTTATGAACCACTGAAAACTACATAAATATGAGTAATCATTATCATTACAGAAAAAAAGTTCTCATCTTCTTTAATGGTGTTCAGATAGAAATGGACAAGTCAGTGCCCTGCTATTAACCTTTTTATCTTTAATGTTCTATTAGAGGGGTGGAGTCAAGATGGCAGAGTAAAAGGTCACAACTTCCAAACCTCTCCAAAAACCTCTCCTAGAAAATGACCATAGAAAACATCAAACTGAATTGACCATAGAAAACATCAAACTGAATTCTGAGCAGGAAAGTCAAGAAAAAGTCATAGTAAGTCATTTTCCCCCAGCCTAGGGATGCTTAGGAAGATTGAAAGAGAGCTCTATTGACACTAGTGGGGGCTGTGTCACTGCAGAAGAAGTATTGAGTGGTGGTGGTGGCAGACAGCAGCAACAGGAAGCAGTGGCAGTCGCTGCAGCCACACTAGTGCCAAGGAGGTGGTAAGGAGACTGAACACTTGGTCAGAAAAAAAGATCTCAAGGGACCCATGTTCTAGCACTGAGCACAGGATTGGGTTCCATTTGGCATCTCTCTGACTTATTACCTAGTTCTGGGTCACAGTCTCAGGGCAGAGAGAAGCAGTTACAATTATGAGGGAGTAGGTGCTTTACATTGTAAGGACCATAGTATAGAGTAGGAAGGCAATGATCAGACCTTTCCCCAGATCACATCACTGTGGAGGTGCCAAAAACCTAAGGCCCTTAGATAATGCTGTAAAAACAGAAGGATAATAGACAGAAGCTCAGTCCAATCACCTCCTCCAGAGATAAGCAGAACCCGAATTCTAACATAAAGTCTAAGGTCAAGAAATAAGCTAGAAAAATGAGTAAAGCACAACAACAAAAAAAAAAAGCCTGACCTTAAAAATCTACTATGTTGACAGAGAAACTCAAGACAAACTCAGAAGATGAATACTTGAAAACATCTACAAGCAAAGGCTCAAAAAATGCAGATAGAATATAAACCCAACAAGAGTTTCTAGAAGAGCTAAAGAAAGACATTAAAAGAGCAAAATACATGATTTTATTTTTTTCTTTTTCTTTTTTTATGTTTTTTTCCCATATGCTTTTGAGTTGAAAATTTTTCTCCCCCTTCCTCCCCTTCACCCTCCCCAAGATGGCGCACAATCTGACATAGGCTTTACATTTACATACCCACTAAACATATTTTCACATTAGTGAAGTTGTAAGTAAAAATTAAAACCAATAGGAGGAACCATCAGAAAGATGAAACAAAACTCAACAGAAGGTAAAAATAAGTGATAGCGATTGGACTTCCATAGTTCTTTCTTTGCATGTGGACAGCATTTTCCATCCTGAGGCCTCTGGACATGTCTTAGATCCTTGTAATGCTGAGAAGGGTTCAGTTTAACAATATGAGTCATTGTATAACATGGCTGTTATTGTGTACAAAGTCGTCTTGGTTCTGCTCACTTCACTCAGCATCACACCATATAAGTCTTTCCAGGTTTTTCTGAAGTCAGCATGTTCATAATTTCTTATAGCACAGTAGTATTCCATTACATTCATATACCACACCTTGCTCAGCCATTCCCCAATTGATGGGCATCCTCTCAATTTCCAATTCTTTGCCACCACAAAAAGAGCTGCTATGAATATTTTTGTACATTTGGGTCCTTTTCCCATTTGTTTGATCTCTTTGGGATCTAGCCCTAGGAGTGCTATTGCTGGATCAAAGGGTATGCACATTTTTGTAGCCCTTTGGGCATAGTTTCAAATTGTTCTCCAAAATGGTTGGATCATTTTGCAACTCCACCAACAATAAAATACATGATTTTAAAAACCAAATCAGGGTGGCACAGGAAAAATTAGGAAAAGAAATGAGAGCTATACAAGAAAATTATCAAAAGAGAATTAACAGCTTGGTTTAAAAAAAGCCAAAAAAGTTCTAAAATAACTGCTTTTTAAGGCCAAATATAGATATTACTTTTATTATTTATGTTGTTCCAATTTTTTTGTGATGTCATTTAGATAGACATCGTCCTGGGATAAGTCACTAACCTATTATTATTGTTTTATGTTTAATGTTCTAATGATTGTTGATTGGTTGCATTGAATAAAAGTAAAAAGAATGTAAGTTCCTTTTCTATTGGCTCACTGAAAGTTTCCTTAGTACAACTTCAGTAGCAGTGATGACGCTATGTGCAGCATCTTGTTCCCACACGATTTTAATTTCCTCTTGTATGTCTTTGTATATTAAAAGCATTTCCTTCTTAGTAACTTGGAGATTAGAAGGATTTAGTATGGGAACCTCTATTAAAACCCCTAAAATTTTATGGATCAGTGTTAGATTGAGGCAGTTGTGGGCCAGTTGTCTGCAATGGTGCTTGAGTTCTAATGGTACCACTGGTTGAGTTCTAGTCCAGGATATTTGAGGCTGCTTTGGTGGTCTGTAGATTTGTTCTCCAACAGTCTATAAAAGATATTGAAATTTCGATGCATGATTCTAGTTGCCAGATCATTTCTTGCTAGGCATTTAGTAGGTGCTAAATTTTCGTAGCTTATAGTGATGTGTTGTTCAGTTTCTACTAGCTCCCCATTGATCACTAATTCCTGGCTCCTAAAGACAGCCTTCCTGTAGTTCCTGGTGGCAATGGCCAGGTCCCAAAATTGCCATCAGAAATTTTTCCATTTCCACAAACAAATCAACATGACTCAGCCATTTAGTTGTCACCTCTTTATTGATAGATTGTTAGCTGAATCCTTACAGATGCTGCTTGTGGAGGCCCTTTTGATGCCATTCTCAGATCTCATCCATTTCAAAGACTCCATCCAGACGCAACCTACTTTTGCATCAAATTTGATGCATTGTATCAAATGCAAACAGTGCAGCATACTTGTTTTTAGCTCTTCCTACTGCTTAGTTTCTAGCTGCATGACTCCGGGCAAGTCAGTTAACTTTGTTTGCCTGGGTTCCTCATCTGTAAAAATGAGCTGGAGAAGGAAGAGTTGAAATCACTCCAGTATCTTTGCTAAGAAAATCCCAAATGGGGTCATGAATAGTTGGACACTACTGAAATGACTGAATAACAACAAAAACAGCTCAATTAAATGATACCTGCTTGTTCCAGAATTATTTCTATAGGTTTTAGACTATGTTTGCTATTAGTACTATTATTATACCAAATATGTTACCTCCCCTCAATTAAACTATAAACTCCTTGAGGGCAGGGACTTCAGTCTTTTCCATCTTCATGTTTCTAGAACCAAAGACAGTGATCTGTATCATTAGATTTTTAATTAATGTTTATTAAATAAATAACTCAGTGAATGAATGACTAGCTTGGATCCTTGACAGTAGTATATTTCTTCAGTATCTCTAGTCCTGCCTCCTGTGGCCCTTCCCTATAAACAACTTGTTGGTACCATACCTCTCCTGCCTTTGCTGGTCCAGACTGGTAGGCTCAGCTTCCAGTAACCATTTGGCAAGGTATTGCTCGCCCTATCACTCAATGCACCAATACCTAAGCTCCACCGATTTTTCACTGATCTCAAGCATTTGCCCTGATAATTAGAATCAGTCTCTGCAGCCAGTGTAACTGGCAGAATTATTCTATTGCACTTGCTTCAAAGCAACTAGGGTCACAGGGGTAAGTATGGGATTCGGAGTCAGGAAGACCCGAGTTTGAATATTGCCTGAGACACTTACTACCCATGTAGTACTAGACAAGTCACTTAACTTCTCTGTACCTCAGTTTCTTTCTCTGTAAAATGGGGATAGTAATAGCACAGAGTTGTCCTAAGGATTAAATGAATTAACCTATGTAAAGTGCTTTGAAAACCTTAAATCACTATGTAAATTTTAGTTATTATTATTCTCATTATTATTAAAGTTAGGACATCAAATACTGGTTTATTCAGTCCTGCCATCCAGCAAGTTGTGTGCTGTACAGACAAAACAACCATTGGAATGACTTGACTTTTTTGCTTTTCCGTGACTTGCTGGGTCATCTGTTCTCTTTCCCCAGAATAAATGACTATATAACTTGCAGAAAAAGCAAAAAGTTCAGTCTCTTAACTGGCCCTTCTGCATTGTAGCTGTACATTAAGGGTAAAATGGGAGGTGGTGGTGAGTGTGATGATGATCTGGATCATTCAAGTCCCTGAAACATTAGATAAAATTGATGAAGCTAAGGGAGAAAAAGTAAAATAATTCTAATTTTAATTTTCCAGACACAACATAGAGAGATAGTAAGAAGGTTCCCTACATTCTTCATCCTGCTTGGAGTAAAGTGTTGTACATTTTGTGCTAACCTCCCCACTCCTACCTTTACCAAGACAAGCTGGGGTTTCCATAGCTCTTCCATTTGTGACTTTTTAATAAAATCTTGCTCTTCTCCATAGAAAGTAAATGAATGAGCCTAGCTCTCTAACAGACAGGCAATTAGGAGTGGTGCTGAGAATATTTCAGTCCCTGGCTGCTGGAGAAGGGGCTGGGTGGGTATATAGATTGGATATTTGCCAAGTGATCTTTGGTCTATGGACCACTTTTTTTTTTTTTTGTTCTCCAGCATGAGAACAGGGATGCCCTGAACCCTTGGAAACTCTGCTTTGGGAAGGTGTCCTATCCTGCCTATCAACCTGAAAGGGTGAGTAAAACTTTGGAACACTCAATATTACCAGGGGGCAAATGAACTCAAAAGGAAGAACTCCTTTACTTTCTCTCACCTGTGCAATGTCTGCCACCACCCACTACCTCTGGGAAAAAAGAATGGTAAGGATTATACTGACTTCTACTCAGTGATTTCTCAAGGTAGAAACAAGAAAAATAAGATGACTCCAGTTTCCAAAGCACCTGTATCCAAAACAAAACCAGGGAGGAAGGACATCTGAAAGCATGCTTTAATTTGTGGAAATCTTACTTGGAGAAATGGCCATTAGTCACAAACTATAGGGGACAAGGCATCACTTGGTCTTCAGTGAACTACTCGGCTAAGAAATGAGGCCAATCAGAATCCTCTAGGCAAATGCTTGGGGTGGTTGCTTTGCCTTCTTTCATTACTCTTGTCTCTCAAGCTTTCCTGTTCTTGACCTTGAGATTTCTAACTGTAGCATTGACTTCTCCCAACATTGTAAACCATCATTAACTGAGCTGTTTGAAATTAAGAGTGATTAGAAAATAAAATGGACAATTTAAATTACGTAACATGTGTGTGCATGTATATGTATGTATCCTGCCTGAAGAGACAGGATAGTCCGGAGTTCAAGGAGAGACCAAGCACTTACTATGAAGCTTCTTAATCAAGCTGTAGAATATAAGCTCCTTGAAGGAAGGGACTATTTCACTTTTGTCTTTGCTTCCTTGGGGCCTTGTACATGTTAGAGGTTCAATAAATAGTTCTTGAACTGATCATCTAAGAGATAATCTAGTTGCACTACCTTATTTTATAATTGAGGAAACTGAGGCTCAGAATGATTAATCAACCAATGAATTAATAAACATTTATTAAGCATGCACTTTGTGCCAGACATTGTATTAAGTGCTGGGGATTTAAAAAGAGGCAAAAGACAGTCCCTGTCTACAAGGAGCTAGTAGACTAATAGAGGAGACAACATGCAAACAAATTATATATATATGTATATGTATATATATATATATATATATATATACACATACATATACATATATATACACACACATACATATATATGTATATACATATATGTTTTTATATATATATACACATACATATACATATATATATATACACATACATACATATATATGAGGCCAAGCTATATACAGGTGGACAGGTGGTTCAGTGGATAGAGCGCTAGGCCTGGAGTCAAGAAGACTCATTTTCTTGAGTTCAAATCTGGCCTCAAACACTTACTAGTTTTGTGACCCTGGGCAAGTCATTTAACCCTGTTTGCCTCAGTTTCCTCATCTGTAAAATGAGCTGGAGAAGGACGTGACAAACCACTCCAGTATCTTTGCCAAGAAAACGCAAATGGGGTCACAAAGAGTCAGACACGACTGAAAATTACTGAACAACAACAAGCTATGTACAGGATAAATAGAAAAAAAATTAACAGAGGCAAGGCACTGAAATTAGGAGGGGTCAGGGAAGGCTTCCTGTAGAAGGTGAGCTGTTAGTCGGGATCTAAAAGAAGCCAGGGAGGTCATTAGTTGGAGTGAAAGAGGGAGAACATTCCAGACATGGGAATCAGCCAGAGAGAATGCCCAGAGCTGAAAACTGGTGTGCCTTGTTTGTGGCCACTCTCACTGGATTGAAGAATATGTGTCAGGGAGTAAGAAGATTGGAAAGGTAGGAGGGAGGGAAGGTTGTGAACACCTTTAAATGACAAACAGAGCTTTTTGTATTTGCTCCTGGAAGCAACAGAGAGCCACTAAAATTTATTGAATAGGAAAGTGACATGATCGCACCTGGCTTTAAGAAAATCCTTTTAACCTGGAAAGACTTATATGGTCTGATGCTGAGTGAAGTGAGCAGAACCAAGAGGACTTTGTACACAATAACGGCCACGTTATGCAATGACTAATATTGTTAAACTGAACCTTTCTCAGCATTACGAGGATCTAAGACATCTCCAGAGGCCTCGGGATGGAAAATGCTGTCCACATGCAAAGAAAGATCTATGGAAGTCGAACTGCTATCACATATTTTTACTTTCTGTTGAGTTCTGTTTCATCTTTCTGATGGTTCCTCCTATTGGTTTTAAGTTTTACTTACAGCTTCACTAATGTGAAAATACATTTAACAGGAATGTAAATGTAAAGCCTATATCAGATTGTGTGCCGTCTTGGGGAGGGTGGGGGGGAGGAAGAGGGAGAAAAATTTTCAATTCAAAAGCATATGGAACTGATTGTTGATAAGTCAAAATAAATTAATAAAAATCCAAGTTAAAAAAAAAAAAGAAAATCCTTTTAGTGGCTGAATGGAGGATGGATTAGAGTGGGGAAAGGCTTGAGGTAGGCAGACTTACCAGCAGGCTTTTGTAATAGTCCAAGCATAAGGTGATGAGGGCTGCACCAGAGTGGTAGAAGTATCAGAGGAGAGAAGGGAATATGTTTAGGGATGTTGCAAAGATGAAATTGACAGGCCTCCACAGCTTGGATATGGAAGGTGAGAGATGATGAGGAGTCCAGGATGACTTCTAGGCTGTGAACCTGAGGGACTGAGAGGAGAGGTTACCCTATGCTCTATAGAGAGGGTAGGAAGTGGGGGTGGAGAATTTGGGGGGGAATAATGAGTTCTGTTTTGGACATATTGAGTTAAAATGTCTACTGGACATTCAATTTGAGGTGTCTGAAAGGAAGTTGGAGATGCAAGATTGGCGGTCAGCAGAGGGATTGGAGCAGGAAAGGTGGATTTAAGAATCATCAGCAAAGAGATAGCAATTAAATCCATGGGAGCCGATGAGATCCCTAAGTAAAGTAGTATAGAGGGAAGGAGAAGACAGAGGGACCAAGATAGAGCCCTGAGGGACACTTCTGGTTAGAGGGTGTGATCTGGAGGAAGATGCAGAAAAGGAGACAGAGAAGGAATTCTCAGGTAGGTAGGAGGAGAACCAGGAGAGCTTGATATCCCAAAAACCTGGGGAGAAGAGAGTATCAAGGAGCAGACAGGGACCAAAAGTGTCAAAGGCTGCAGAGAGGTCAAGGAGAAAGACAAAAGAGAGACCACTGGGTTTGGCAAGTAAGAGATCATTGGTAACTTTGGAGAGAGCAGTTTTGTTGGAATGAAAAGGTCAGAACCAGACTGTAAAGGGTTAAGACAAGAATGAGAGAAGAGAAAGTGGAAGTGCCTATTGTAGATGACATTTTTGAGCAGGTTAGCTAGAAAGAGAAGAAGATACATAGGGCAATAGTTATCAGGGATGGAAGGATCAAGTGAGGGTTTTTTTAGGATGGGGAAGAGAGATGAGTGTGTCTGCTATCATATGGGTAATAGAAAATGGGCCACTAGACAGTGATTTCAATTCAATAAGTAATACACACAACAACTATAACAGTACAGATAAAAGGCAAAAAAGAAAGAACATAAAAATGATTTTAAACTGAATATTGTATAATTGGGATCAAGTTTGTTCCTGAAGACTTTTTTGTATCTTTGCCAAAGTAGGGGACTTATGGGTATGGTATATTGCATTTTTGTCAGATTCTATTGATGAGTTAGCTAGATTTTGCTGAGCTACTTTTCCACCTCTGTGTGCACCCCAAGATGATTTGATAGGAAGGAGTAGAGGAAGGTATATATTTGGAAAAGAAGGTGAGGGGAAAAACAAAAGATAACAACTAATTTTTTAATGTATTGAAAAATACACAAGGTGATTGGAAGTGCCCTGTTCTGACAGTTTAGCCTTTCTCCTCAGGCCAGGGTGACAAGGTGATAGGGTAGGGGGATTGAACTTCTTTGGGTTCATGCCAAGATTAGAGCCAGCCTCACATCTAATGTCCCACAGCTAACCTCCAAACCTATTTTAAAAAATCACCATGAAAAGAAAGATTGGGGAAATATGTTTATAGGTCTGAGAAGAATAGTAAAAGTTTGTAAGCATTTAGGGGTTTTAGTCCATAAACCTTTATGTGCCCTCCATGCAACCATTCACTTTTAAAAAAGGGAAGAAAAAATGGAAGGAACTCACACATGGATGTTAGATCAAAAATTTTCCTAATTTTTGTGTAAAAACCAACCATACAAGTTAATTCAACAAAGGTGTATATCATGGAATGTTAGCCCTAGAAGAGCCCTTGAAGACCAAGTAGTTCAAGACCTTTATTTGACATAGGAGCAAAATGAGCACCAGAAAAGGGGAATCGATTGCTTAAGGTCCCATGAAGATAAGGTCAGATCTGGGTTAGAAGCCCAGATCTGCAGACTCCAAGAAAAGGGATCTTTCAACTACGTGTTGGTGCTTAAGTGGAGAGAGAAGTAATGCGCCTATGTCTCCTTGTGTTTTAAAGACTTCGAAATGTAACTGCTTACGCATTCATCCCTGTTCTGCCCTCTGGGACCAAACAGAATTAAGCCTAAAATCTCTTTCATTAGATACCCCTTCAAAAATTTAAAGGCAGCTTGTAATGTCCCAAGTCTCTAGTTCCTTCAAGCCATCCTTGTAAATCTCCCAGTTCTCTCCTGGCCACCCTCCAGTCACCCTCCTGGTCCACTTCCAGTGGATGAGGCTAATTTATCAATATCCCTACTAAAATGTGGCACCACAACAAAATATAATACTGTAAATGGAATCTGACCAGTTTAGGGAACATTGTGACCACCATGTCTCTTATACAGAACATTAGACAAATTGGAGAGAAAATCACAGAGTAGAAACAGGGACTTAAGTCAACAAGCATTCACTTAATATGTGACCAAACTTGAGCTTTGTACTGCTAGAGAAAGAGATTTACAAGACATGGTCTCTCCCCTTGGAGAACTTACAATCAATCTATTTAGGGAAACAAAATGATGCCATCCATACTCTACATAAAACAGTGGTGGAGTGTTTGGTAATACCAAAAATAATAATGACTCACTTATCTAAAATAGTTCATGTTTTATAAAGTACTTTCCCTGTAGCAACCATGTCAGATAGCCAGGGTAAGTAGTTTTCTCTCCATTTTATATATGAGGAAATCAACATTCAGAGAGGTAACTTGCCTAAAGTCACACAGCTAAGTAGGTAGTAGAACTGGGATTCAAACCCACATCTCCTACACTACAAGCCTGAAGCTCTTTCTATTACAATAGGAATTCAGACGAGAGAGATATCAGTGTGAATTAGAGTAGGTGAAAAATTGAACAAAGAAAAAACTTTCATTCCTGAATTTTCTTTGCCATTCACACATCAGTGAAAGCTAAATTGTACCTGCAATGTTGGATGATTCTTTGAGAATAAATGCTTCTTGCAAAGAAAAAAATAACCCAAGCAGAAGCCAGCACGGGAGACCCTATGCTGGTACTCTCAATTTCTTGTCTTTCTAAACACTTTTGATAATGTCCATGTTCCTTCTTATAATTTTATTCGAGCCAGTTAAATGTTAAATTGAAACATGACACTTCTCCCCACCCATCAAGTTAAGCAGGAAAAAAAAATAAGGTCTTAGTAACTGCTTATTGGACTGAATAGAAATTCAGGTTCTGCCAAGCAACTTTGGAGAGACAAGTAAAAACCATTCTCATAACCAGACTCGGGGCCTGAAAGGGGAAACACTTCCCACCTGCTAGGCCCTTATGGGGTTCAGACTGAGATCAGTGGTAGACAGTTTGTGTCATAGTATAATATCTAGCTGGCCTAGTAACTGTTATAAGAACTAGACTGGGCCTCTGGAAGGAGCATAGAATGTGAGTGAAATAGGCCCAGCTCCCATTCTTTCTAGCCTGTTTGTTCCCCTTGAGCCTTATAACCCTATAACATCCAGCCTATCTGCTCTGTCACAGCTTCCAATGTGAAATGACTCTGGGGGGAATGTTGCAATGGGGGCTTTCACGACCTTGCTTTCTGCTCTCATTTGTCATTTACAATTAGTTTACTGAATTTCAGTTTTCATCTCTTTTGAGAGTAGGTGGGTAGGAAGCAAGGCTAGAAACTCATGGTACTGTCATAAGGAAGGTGTAAATGGCAGGGGGATGAGCAAAGAAAATGCCATTTCATGTGGTAAGATAACAGGGAACACAGAATTCAGCCACAGGGAAAATGTATTTCTTATATGATATTCATTACCTGAGTGGGGAGCAAGGCTCAATCCACTGGAAAGATTTTCAATGCTGTGAAATCAAGTCACAGACATCCTGAAGAGGAAGGCTATGACAAAACTTTCTTTTCTTTTTCTCTAGCTGAACTTGACTCTTTCATGCCTCATTCTTATTTTCCTATTGACTTTTTAAAAATATCTTGTTTTTATATTGTCTTTGATTACAAATGTCTTTCCCCCTTTTATTCTCCCTCCTAGATAGTCATCCTTTATTAACAAAGACTAAAATAAAGAGAAAAAAAAAAGCTCAGCAAAACAGACCAACGTAACAACCAAGTCTGACACCAGTGTGGACTAAAGTTTCATATCCATAATCCTCTTCCCTTAAAATGAAAGGAGGGAGTGATGTTCTCATACCTCTTCTTTGGGGCCTGGCTTAGTCATTATAAATTTCCATCATCCACTTTCGATTGCTTTTTGTAGTTCTTTTCATTTACATTGCTGTAGTCATGTTATTGGGGTTTTTTTTTTCTGGCTCTACTTGTTTTTTATATCATTTTATATAAATGCTTTCATTTCCCTCTGTATCCTTCTTATTTGTTATTTCTTATGATGCATTAATATTCCTTTACATTCATGTACCAGAATTTATTTAGCCATTCTCAAGTCGTTGGTCATATGCTTCCTTCTGCTCCCTATCCAGTTCTTTGCTATTATGAAAAGTGTTGCTATAAATATTTCAATGCACAAGAAGCCTATCTTTTTATCATTGACCTTGGGACTTAAGATGGCAGCAATACTGGGTCAAGGGTAGGGCTATTTTAGTTACTTTCTTATCATTAGTCCAAATTAACTTTGGCAATGGTTAGACCAATTCATATCTTCACCAGCAGGATATTATTGTACCTGCCCCTCCATATTGGTTATTCCTATCTCTTGTCATCTTTGCTAATTTGTTAGGTGTGGCATGAAATCTCAGGGTTGTTTTTTTTTTAACTTTTGTGTGTGTGTGTGTGTGTGTGTGTGTGTTATTATTAGTGATTTGGAGCAATGTTTCCATATGGTTGTTTATAGTTTGTAAAATTTCATAAAAGAATTCTTTGTTCATATCCTTTCCCCACTTACCCATCGGGAGATGGTTTTTGGTATTACATATGAGTTGATGTCCTATACAGCCTGTATATCACATGCTTAAAAGAGATATTTGAGGCAAAGTACCATGGTCAACACTACATCAGGTTGTAGCAGACCCAGGATTGAAAACTATGTTTTCTGATTCTGGATCAAGTGCTTTTTTCTAATATACTGCTCTGTTTCTCACTTTACAAATGTCTAAGCAGATTAGACTCCCAAACTGATGAAGCTGATGTTCAGGGATCCTGAGAAGACATGTGTGAAGGTTATATTCTTCATGGACAGATCTTGTTATATGTGACCCCAAAGGGGAGTTCAGGTAGATATGGGCAGTTGTCATAGGGAAAATGTTCCTTAGGAGGTAATACCCAGCATAAACAAAAGATCTACAGGAGAAAACCAATGCTGGGAGAACTTTAACTGGAGAAATAGGTGTTAAAAAGGAATTAATAACAATTAGTAATAAGGAATTAATAAAGGAGGAAGGGAAGGATAATCAAATGAATAATGAATTTGTGACCTTTGGTCAACACCTTTGGTGAACAGATAATGTAATATGTCTCTGTGTGTGTGCTATGTAAGAGATGTATGTCTACATGGGTTGTCTAAATGTGTCTCATGCACATATGTTATTAATGGATATCTCTGGAATCCAGGCCACCAGAGAGTATGATTTCTGCCTTGGGGAGAATAGGAGAAAGGCCATGGCTGGGTTCTTGTTCCTTCCCTCATCCATCTCTGAGGGGCATCAGATGAGAATGATACCCATCTACTCCCCCCACCATAAAATATTGCTAGTCCAAGGATACAATAGGTTCAAAATAAAAGCTGCTTCTCTGAACATAAGCTTTTGATCGCCTTAGCTAATACTCAGAAGTTGACACTCATATTCTTTCCCACCGAACTCTAGTTACAAAAAGACCATTATAGATACTAAATTGTTAATAAATCCATCTATTCAAGCAAAACAACAAGCAGAAATTAGAGAAGTTCTACAAATTAGAATATACCACAAAATACACAAAAAGCGCTTAGGGAGTAAGATGAGATCCCAGCTCAAGCTAAGAGAAAAGCCCTGATCTTACCCAAGGGGAATGTCTCTGAAATCTCAAGGAAGACAAGTTGGAAATCAAGCACATGTTGAAGAGATGACTTTCCCTACATGTCTGCTGTTTCCAAAGTCTTTTTCTTTTCTTTCTCCCAAATAACGTGTTGAACCATGTGTGTCTCTCCCTAAAGAACTTTTTCACCAACTCCCCAACTCAGGTAGGCATGTAACATTGCCTCTTGAATTCTCTCTATCAATTAGAAATAATGTCACTCACAACATGGAACATGCAGCACAGGACCGACCCTCCCTTACCCAGTTTGGATAGAAGCCAGGACATATATAACATCTCCCTGTTTTATGCCTCAGCTGATGTTTATCCTCAGAGGGTGGTTGAGCATTGTGAATTCTGTTTTTTTTTTTAATCTTTCAAGCACTCTTAAATTGCTTCAATATATAGATGGGAGGACACCTCATCAGAAATAAGCCTGTTTTGATCTATTGATATATAAAAGGAAAGATAGACAGAATAATTGAAGATGACATTTCTGTATAGTACTTTACACATATTGTCTCATACGAACTTCACAATAAGACTGTGAGGTAGGTACTGGTGATAGTATTCTCTCCATTGATTTTCCAGATAGAAAACTGAAAGTGAGAGAGGAGTAAATTGGTTTGCCTATGGTGTACATGGCTAGTAGGTGTCACAGCAAGATTTTTTTGACACTAAGTCCATCCAGTATGTTTTTGAAAATGAATAAAAGTGATCCTAAATTGAGAGATAGAAAGGGCCTTAAAAGCTAACTAACCCCAATCTCTTCATCTTACAGATGAGGAAACTAGAGAGACCAGAGGCCCAGAAAGGTGACTTGCCAAACATCACAAAAGTAGTCACTTTCAGAGGTGGGATTTGAGCCTAGATTCTCTGACTTCAAATATTGCCATTTTTTTCCAAATCTAATCTAAGTTCAAATCCAGCCTCAGCCACCCACTAACTATGGACCCTAGGCAGGTCACTTAACCTCTGTTTGCCTTAACCCACTGGAGAAGGAAATGGCAAAACCTGTTCAGTATCTTTGCCAAGAAAACCTCATGGACAGTATGGTCATGAAGAGTTGGATGCGATTGAACGACTGACCAGCAAAAGCCTCTAATAGAGGAGACAGTAGGGAGTGGGGTAGAGGGGAGAACACCCCTAAACACACACACACACACACACACACACACACACACACGAATATACCTTATTATACATAATAAGAGCTAGCATAGAAGACAGCTATTATAAAGCTTTTTCAGAAAAGCTGAGGAAGTGGTAGCAGACAAAGGCCCTATTTGTCTTAATATAGGGCATTATCTTAAAATGCTAGAAAGAAGAAAATAAAGTTTCTTATTTTAGTTGACTTTACATTGCTTTCCCACTGTGATTGTTTCCTAAGTAGCATTTCTGGGAGTGTGGATGTGGGTGTGTGTGTGTGGTGGGTGTCCAGCTTCCCACCTCCAAATTCCAGAGACTGTCACAGCATCTTCCTGCTCCTGCTTTCTTACTCTGGGATGGGCCCATTTACATGTAAATGAGTTGCCAGATATAGGACAAAATCCGCCAGTGGTGGGACCACTGACTCCCCAGAAGCCAGCTCAGTTTACGGAGGCTGCATCCAGTCTGGACGAATCATTCCCACACAAAGTGGCTTCTTCCTAGTTCTAATTTCAATGCTGGTCTAGAACAAAACCCTGTTTCCTGTCTTTGTCATTGCTGATTTCTCAGAGACAGTAGGTGGCTACAGAGCAGTTTTCATTTTTCTGTTCAACCTACACAGGACTGGCAGCTATAGAAGCCTATGTGCTGCTAAGTTAAGAGAGAAGAAATACTCTCAGGCTTCCCTGGGGTTAGCAACGGTGAGCGAATCTTGTCTGTTAGCCTGCAGGGACTACCTCAACTCACACCATCTGTAGCCTTAAAGACTGCTCTTTGGCTGACCCCCAGTGTCAAGAAAATGTCTTAAACTCTTAACACGAAGTCTACATGTAAGAAATAGAGAATTAAACTAATTAGAAAGATAGTGAAAACTCAAATCACTTTTCTATTTTTTGAGGGGGGTAGAATGGAAAAGTTGTAAGTAGGACTCTTCAAAGGTCTTATTGAAACTTAGTTATCCATCTTACTAGACGTCTCATTTCCTTCAATCTCCTTTACAGATACAAAGGTCTCAAGGAACTCCATAGGTTCATAAATCAAGAACTGGAAGGAATCTCAGAATCTGTCTAGTCCAAACCACTCATTTAACAAATAAGGAAACCGAAGCCCAGGGAAGTTAAGTGAACTTGTCCACGGTCATATAAGTGGAAATCATGATAGGATGCTATGGGTAGAAATAAGTGAATGACTAATTGAATGATTGGATTAAAAAGCATTTATTAAGCACCTATTAATGCTGAACACTGTGCTGAACTCTGGGGAAACAAGAAAATTGAGACAGTCCTTGCTCTCAAGGATTGCATTCTAATTGGAGGATGCAGCACATACCACTGTAAGTGGAAGGGCCTGGTTGTCCTAAGGACTCTGCCTCAGGATGGTGAGACCCAGAAGCCTTTAGCAACCTTGCAGTGACATTAAAGATCGTATTTACTCAAAAATGAGGAAAATGAAATTACCATCCTTTATACAGATCAAATATCTAAGCCTCTAAGACGTAAAGTAATTTTTCTAAGATCACAGGGAAAGTTCTGAAGCCCAGGGGCTCCTGGCTTCTAGTCTTTTGATTTTTTTCCCCTTTATTCACAAGTTACTAGCGTTCTCTATTCCAAAAATGACCTCACATTTATTTATATATACAGTATATTTATACATGGACCTGTTGTCTCTCCTATTAGAATGTAAGCTCTTTGAGGACCAAGACTTGTTCATTTTTGTCTTTGTGTCCACAGGCACTTAGCACAGTGCTTGTGGCACATAGTTATCCATCAGTCATTCATTCAACATATATTAAGCTCCAGGCATTGTGCTAAAGTATAGGGATACAAAAACAGACAAAAGACAGTGCCTGCCCTCAAGGAGCTTGCAGTCTAATGGACGAGACCACATGCAAACAAATATATGCAATGCAAACTGTATACACAGGAAAAGCAGGAAACAATTAACAGAGGAAAGGCATTGGAATTAAGAAGAGTTGGGAAAGGCTAGTTGTGTAATCAATGCATGATGATTGGTTTTCCCACATTGCTTCTTTAACAAGGTGGCAAAAGGCTGGATATTACGAACAGGATGAGGCCCTGGACCCAGTGTATTTCTTAAGGGTTGGCTGTTCTTAAGGGTTGGCTGTTCAGCACACAACCTGAATGATCAGAGCTCATACCTAACCCGTATGTTTTCATTTCCTTCCTTCCTTCAAGGCCCAACTCAGAGGTTGCTTCCTCTATGAAGCCTTTTCTGATTCATTATGGAAACATCATCTCTCTTTCCTCATGTTTCTCAACACTTTGTCTAGCTCTCACTTTGCCTCTATTACATTCTTCCTTGGATCAGTCTTAGTCTTATTTCTCTCTTATCTTGCCCATTGTTTATCTTTTCCCTGGATAAGAATGTAAACTCTTTGAGGGCAGGGATTATATTATTCATTATCTTCTAAAGAAATCATCAAAGATATACTCTGGGTGTTGCACATATCCAGCCATTTAAAAATGGTTGTTGAATTGAATTGAATTTTCCATTAAAAGGAAAAAAAACAAAAGCAAAATATTTCCATTAAAGGGGAAACAAAAACAGAAGCAAAATATTTTGGTGTTTTGCCATTTCCCAGACTATTTGAAAGATACACAGAAAATGACAATTCTCATAGGCAGAGAGGTGGTGAAAAATAAAGAAATACTCTCCTTAGACTGCCTGCTTACCTTGTCAAAAGGGGAAATCATCAGACTGTATCCCCGAAGCATGCAGGTTGGCAAGTGGGGTTCCCTGCTCCCTGTTCCTTGTAATCAATCCTACCCTGTGTCCGTCATGGCCTTAGCACCAGGGGTCACAGAACTAGGCAAAGCCATTGCTCTCTGTTTGTGGTGGGGAGGGGTGGAAGTAGTGGAGGGAGTATTTGCTGGTTCAGTGCTTCTTACCAGAGTCAGCAATGAGTACATGCTATAACTTTCACTGAGGTTTGACAGGTTTCAATACATACCGAGAATTGATAGCACCATAGGATGGGATATCATCTAATACAAGCCTCTGATTGTAGAGATGATAGAACTGAGACTTAGCAAAGGAATCACTTACTTAAGGTCGTATAGCATGCTAAGTGGCAGAGGCCATACTCAGGCCTGGATTCTCTGATTCCAAACCTGATGTTTTCTCCACTTTGCTATTTTCTTCCAATAGTGTCATAAAATAATAAATTTACAGCTGGGAGGGACCTCAGAGGCCATCAAGTTCAACACCCTTATTTTACAAATAAGGAAATCAAGGCCTTGAAAAGTCAAGTGACTCGCCCTCAGTCAGACATCAATTATCAAACAATTCCCAGGCAGTATCTGCTTTAAGTACGAGCTAGAGAGGCATCTAAAGTGGCATTCACACACAATGGAATGGCAAAACCCTAACCAAGTACAATTCACTTCGTGGAGTTCTCTGTTCTGATGGTTAATCCATGGACCCCATTTAAACCATTGAATCAGAAAAAAAGACACCAGCATGTATCCTTCTTTGCAAACATTTGTCAAGATTTTGATGGATCTGTGATCTCACTAGAATAAGTATGCCTCATCATCCAGCATTATCCTTATACCCATCATGACTTTTGGGTCAGCTGCATTGGTACGATTGAGATGTTCAATGATTTGAAGCAATATAAGTATTGCTAGGCTAATACTGGCATTGGCAATTTATCAGTAAAAAGGAGTCTTGCCTCAATGGTCAAGGTTACTGTAGGCTAGGCTCCTTCCCATATTCAGGAAAATAAGTTTCTTAAGTACTTTTGGGAAACTAACCAGGGCTGAATCTGACAGTATATGCTATGTTCCACATCACTAGTACTCCATCTCTGTCCCCTCTTAACTCAGAAAGACATAGGTTCAAATCTTGTCTTTGATATTTACTATTGATATGACCATAGGCAAGTCAATTAATCTAAGTTTCAATTTCTTCATCAGTAAAATTAAGCATTTGGATCCATTGACTTAAGATCCTTTATAGCTCAAAAATCTTTGATCCTTTGATCTTTGAAGCCAAGATTGATCATGAGAATCTGTTTAATTAGCATTCTGTTTAATTTTTTTCTTATTATTTCTACATTGTTATATTTTTTCTTTTTGCATTGGTTCATATGCATCTTCCGTTGTTTCTTCGAAATCTTCGTACTCATCATCTCCAGAGTGCAATAATAGTCTATTACAATCACACACAATTTGTTTAGCCATTTCCTAAAGTGAAGGGAATATACTTGGTTGAAGACAATCATTTTAATGAGGAAAAGGAGGTTTGTGATTTAGCCGTCAAACATAGACCGTCTTCCTGGAAACCAGTCATTCAATTAGTCAATGAACAGGTTTTTAAGATGTTGTCATATATAAAAATATATGTATTATATTAAGTTATATTTTATTAGATATATTATTATGTGTTATCCAACGTTTACTAACAGCCAATGGTAAGTACTGGGGGACATGAAGGACAAAACAGTCCTGCTCTGAAAGATCTTACAATTTGATGGGGGACACAACAGGTAAATAACTATGTTCATGAAAAATACATATGGATTAAATGGAAGATAATATGAGAAAAGGCACTTGCAATTTGGTGGGGCGGTTGGGGGAGGCAGAAAAGGCCTGCTGCAGAAAGTGGGATTTTAGCTGGCTCTTGAAGGAGACAAAAGAAATACGAGGCAGAGGTGACAGGAAAAAACATCCCCAGCACAGGAGATGGCCTTTGCAAAGGCCAGAGAAGGGAAATGAAGTGTCATGAGAGGATCATCAAATAGACCAGTATGAATAGATTATATAGTGAGTTGAGAGGATTAAAGCATAAAAAGACTGGAGAGGAGTTGTATTGTAAATAGCTCTAAATGCTAAGAAGGAGTTATATTTGATCCCAGAAGTCACAAGGAACCATTAGAGCTCATCGAATAATAAGCTGACATGGTCAAACATATGCTTTTAAAAAATCACTCTGGAAGCCAAGTGGAGGATGGATTATAGTGGGGAAAGACTTGAGGCAGGGAGAACAGTAGGAAATTTATCACATTAGTCCAGTTGAGAGTTTGAACTGGGATGGTGGCTGTGTGAATGGAAAGAAGACACATACAAGAGATGTTGTGAAGGTAGAAACAATAAGATTTGGGAATATATTAGCTATATGGGGCAAGTAAAGAGTTGTGGATGACACTGAGATTGCAGTTCTGAGTGACTAGGACAATGGTGCTACCCTTGACAATAATAGAAAAACTTGGAACAGGAGAAGTTTGAGTAGGGGAGGGGGGTAATGAGGGGTTTCTTTTGGACATGTTAAGTTTGATATATCTATAGAATATCCAATTCAAAATGTCCAAATAGGTGGAATTTCAAACTGGTTCAGCCATTCTTGAGAATAATTTGGAACTATGCTCAGAAGACTATAAAATTATGCATACCTTTTGACCCAGCAATACCACTACTAGGTCTGTGTTTCAAAGAGATCAAAGAAAAAGGGAATATGACCCATTTGTACAAAAATATTTATAGCAGTTCTTTCTGTGGTGACAAAGCATTGGAAGTCAAGGGGATACCCATCAATTGGGGAATGGCTGAACAAATTTTAGTATGTAATTGTGATGGAATATTAGAATGTTATAAAAAGTAATGAGCAGGATGCTTTCAGGAAAACCTGGAAAGACTTACATGAACTCGTGCAAAGTGAAGTGAGCAGAACCAAAAGATCATTGTACACAGCAACATTAATATTAGCTGTAAATGGTCAAGTGTGATGACTTAGCTATTCTCAGCAATACAGTGATCCGAGACCACTCTGAGTGACTCATGATGAAAAATGCTATCCACTTCCAGAGACAGAACTGATAAACTCTGAATACAAATTGAATCATCAAATCTTCACTTTATTTTTCTTGCTTTTTTTGGCAACATGGCTGATACTGAAATATGTTTTACATGATTCCACATATATAATTTATATCACATTGTTTGCCTTCTCAATGGGTGAGGGAGGGGCTGGAGGAAAGTAAAGAATTTGAAATTCAATTTTTTTAATGTTAAAAATAAATAAATAATAATTAAAACAAAACAAAATGTCCAAATGGCAGTTGGTGATGTGGAATTAGAGGTAAAGAGGAAAAACTAGCACTGGTTATATAGTTCTGGGAATCATCTGCAGAGAGGTGATAATTGAACCCATGGGGGCTGATGACATCAGCAAGTGAGATCATATAAACTATGATAGAGGGAAAAGAGAAAAAGGTCCAGGATAGAAGCTTGGGAGAATACCCATGGTCAGTGGGCATGGCACAGATGAAGAACCAGCAAAGGAGACTGAGAAGGAGCGGTCAGATGGATAGGAAAAAAACCCAGAAAGTTATGTTCTCATGTTACATGAGAACGTAGAGAAGAGAGAGAATTTAGGAGAAGGTGATCACAGTGTTGAAGGCAGAGAGGTCAAGAAGGGTGAAAATTGAGAAAATGCCATTTGATTCAGCAATGAAGAGACCATTAGTAATGTTGGAGATATTAGTTTGAGTTCTGGAGGCAGCTTACTAAGGGTTTACAAGAGAGTGTGAGGTAAAGACATAGAGGCATGGAATTTAGACTGCTCTGTCCAAGAGGTTAGCTACCCAGGGGAAGAGAGCTATAGAATGATAGCTAGTGAGATTGGTAGGACCGGTTGAAGATATTTTAAGGTCAAAGAGGATAGGAGCATAGATATGTTCCTAGGTATCAGGGAAGGATCCAGGAGACAGGGAGAGATATGAAAGAAGATGGGGGAGAGGTATGGAGTTCATAATGGGATTGGTCTGCTGGAGAAGATAAGACCATGGAAGCATTGAGAGAGGTTGGCCTTGGTGAGGAGAAGGAAACCTCTTCATTCCAGACTGTAAAGATGGAGAAAATAGTCGGGGGGAAATCTGAGTGAAATGAAATAAGGAGGGGGAGAAGAAGTATATAATAATATTATATTATTACTGTAATACTTGATGAATAGCTTCCATATTTTGGTGAAGTATAAGGTGACATGTTCAGCAGAGAGAGGAGGGGAGCAGGTGCTATATGAGGCTTGAGAAGAGATAAGAAAACTTGGAACTGTCAACGTGGAGAACAGAAGATTGAATTGATTAGGAATGAATAGAATGTTTGCCTTGCTGTAGTGAATGTCTAGCTTAACTAATTTATAGAGGACCCAGTCATCATGGTTTTGCAATCTTCTCCACCTCTGTTTAGAAGCATATAAATAGGAGTGAAGGAGATAGGTCATGGGGATAATACAGGGTTGGGGTCTAAAAAGCCGTGATTGGTGATAGGGCAAGAGAACAAAGATTTTGAGAGTGTAGTAGAATTGAGTTCACTGAGGGGTCAAGATAAGAAAGGTAGGAAAATATGGCCAATGCAGGGGTGAAGGACTGGAACAGAACAAAGGGGTGAAAGGAAGGAGTGACAAGATGAGAATGAAGACCAGAGTTAAGGGTTTTAAGGTATAAGGAAAGACGGAATGCTAAAATATTGTGATTGTAGGGCCCTGCCATGGGGCCATTTCTAGTTTTGTGCTGTAAGCCAGGGGATAAGACTCCTGCCACCTGCCTCCTGCAAAGTGAGTACAAGTAGTCTGAAGCATGTTCCTTAAAGAGGATTTGTGAGTGATAAGTGATGGTGAAAGATATTATCCAGGATAATGTCCAGAAAAGAAGGTGAAATGATCATATATTGAGAGAAGAAATAACAAATGGAAAACTTGAGCATTTCTTTGTATGCTACTCAGGTCTAGGGTTTTTGTAGCTACACTCATTTAATGTAAAGTAATTTCGAGGACAAAAACATACAAAAAGGATACAAGAAAACATATACATTCCACTTCACTGCTACCCACTGGGTCCCCATTTTTGTTCATCTTGGGGAAATGAAACTGAAGATACACCTCCTCCCAGCAAGTCACCATTACTTGACAGACATAGACCACTAACCATGTTAGGGGCCATGTGGTTTTACATGAAGGCAAAGGGAGTTGGAACTTATTACACATACATCAATCTAGGCTAAGCAGACAAGGCAAGGATTGGTAGAATTTATTGAAGTCAGGGGCAGCTCTCCTGTAGTCACTCTAGCTGTTTCTATTTAATGTATATATCTTCTCTTCCCCCTCTGAATGAAGTAACCTAGTCTAACCAACTGCATCACACTGGTACCCACAAAAATAACAAAAAATCAGAAGTGTATTGGGTATGTTGTCTATGGAGAATTTGTGGAAAGCTATAAATAATAATGGCATAAGACACAACCTATTTATGAATAGTTTGTGATATATATCATGCAAATATATACTTGAGGCTGAAACTGAATATTAAGGGAAGAGTACCAATCTCAATGAAATCAGACAGGATTTTTCCTTCTCTTGACCTTGTTACAAAATGTCTCTCTACCTCTTTTCTCTCAAACTCCTTTTAGTAGTGCTTAAAAATCACCAACAGTGAGTCAGTTCGTATTCTGTGATATGATGATGCTTTGTATGTTGAAGGTATAAAGCTAAGTTGAAGTTTAAAATAATAGAAGATTTTAGTTAAAAGGGGCTTCAGAGATCAACCTCTGGTTTTACAGATGTAGAGACTGAGGAATAGAGGGGAAGTGACTTGTCCAAGGTCACACACATAATAAGCAGGACAGGAAGGTTTAGCTGAGAGACAGCGGGATGTAGTAGAAAGAACTCTGGCCCTGGAAAAAGTTGACCTGGGTTGTAATATTTATGTTTATTTAACATCTCTGAACCTCATTTTCTTCAGAGTTTTCTTCAGGGGATAACAAAATTACCTCTGCTTTTTTCATGAAGTTATTGTGAGGAAAGTGCTTTATAAGTTTGAAGCCTTGCAGATGTGAGTTATTATTTTTCAGATTCGTATTTTACCTGCAATTATGTTATTAACCATCATAAGGCATAAATAGTATATTTTCTTATTGCCTATGTCTATTTTAAATGTATTATTTCATGTATATATACATACATATACATATATAATATATATATATATATAGTTATAGTTATAGTTATAGTTTTTTTGTGTGTGAGGCAATTGGGGTTAAGTGACTTGCCCAGTGTCACACAGCTAGTAAACATTATATGTCTGAGGCTGGGTTTGAACTCAGGACCTCCTGACTCCAAGGTATGTGCTCAATCCACTATGCTACCTAACTGCCCCCTATTTCACATATTTTTAAATTGTCTTCTCATTTCCTCCATTTTGTTCCCCTAGTTCTTCTTCCTCTCCCCATGTTATATATATATATATATATATATATATATATATATATATATATATGTATATATATATATATATATATATATACACATACACACACATACATACACACATATATATAGGGATATATACATATATGCATATATTTATGTGCTATTATTACTGTCATCAGAAAAATGACAATGATAAAAAATAGCATTTATATAATCCCTTATAATTTTCAGTACACTTTATATAACATTACCTCTTGATTATATATATATATGTATATATGTATATATACACATACATGCACACATACATACATACATACATACACACATACATACATACATACATACATACATACATATATTTTCATTATAGTCCCAACAAACTATTTTTAGAGAAAAAGAAAAGTGCAGGTCCAGGTATCCCGTAAGGGGATTTCTTTCTAAAGCACACATTATGTCTGTTTTAAACTCCAGCAGGGATAGTTAGGCGGCCATACACAAGTGAGTCCCCTTTAGTGAAACCAGGGAGCTGGCTAGGTAAAGTGACCTAAGCAAGCAGGCCTAGGCTGTTTCAGTCTGAGGTAGCAGCCAAAGGCCACTGGAGGCCTTTAGTCTTAACCTCTCTGGGGCTGCCTGTATTCCCTTTGCCTACAGATTCCTTCCTTTACCTAAGGCAATTCAGACTTCTTGTCCTGGCTCCTGAGGCCTGGTTTGGCCATAACAGCATGGTTTAGTGGAAAGACTATTGAACCTGAAGACAGGAGATGAGTGGTTAGATCTGATACTAGTTCTGTGACCCTGAGCAAGTCACTTAGCCTCTCAAAGGATCAGTGACCTCATCCATGAAACAGGGATAAACATATCCATGTTATTCTCTTCATAGGACTGGTGAGGACCAAGAGGTAATGTTATATAAAGTGCACTGAAAATTATAAAGGATCATATAAATGATATTATTATCATTGTCATTTTTCTAATGACAATAATAATAGCACATAAACATATGTATATTTGTATATATCCCTATAAGTTTATAAAGTACCTTACATATGCTAAATCGTTGGACAATGCTGTGACATAACTGCTATTAATCCTCATTTTACAAATGAGGAAACTGAGGCACAGAGACATTAAGTAACTTGCCCAGGGTCATACAGCTAGTAAGTATGAGAGAAAGAATTTAAACTCAGGTCTTCCTAACTCCAAGTCATCTGATTTCATTGCCTCACCACTGACTTAGTTGACACAGAGGATGAAGTTAAAGCCAGAGAGGTTAAATCAATTGCCTAAGGACCCACAAGTAGCAAAAGACAGAGCTGGTATTTGAACCCAGGTCTTCTAATTCCAGGTCCAGTGGTTTCCCCTCGAACCTTAGTTGTGCTACTTACCAGCTCATGTTAAGTATCTTGAGCAAGATATTTAACAGCTCTGGTTCTTATAAGTAAAATGAGGATAATAATATTTGCATTACCTATCTCAATACAAGCTTGTATGAGGATCAAATAAGATAATTATAGACAAAATACTTCACAAACCTTAGAGATATCTACAAATATCACTCATTACTTTGTTGTAGCCTCTCTCTCCTCTCTCCTCCTCCCCTTCCTCCCCTTCCCTCTCCCCTTCTTCCTCCTCCTCCTCTTCTTTCTTCTTCTTCTTCTTCTTCTTCTTCTTCTTCTTCTTCTTCTTCTTCTTCTTCTTCTTCTTCTTCTTCTTCTTCTTCTTCTTCTTCTCTCTATCTCTGTCTCTCTCTGTCTCTCCCTCTCTCCCTCCTTCCCTCCCTCCCTTCCTACCCAAATCGCCTTCATTCCTTAGAAACTGTCAGTTGACCTCTTTTGATGGATGAGGATACTGAGAAAAAGTCAGACTTATCCACTACTGGCCAAACATTACATGAGACTGAGGACAGGGAGCTATTCTTTGGTGAAGAGGAGGTAACCAAGACAGGAGGTCAATTCTGGGGCCATCTGCTTCTACTTCCCCAGATATAATGATGGTACCTATACCAGCTGAAAACATACAACTTTGTGCACTCCCCTCTAGAATGCATACATGATTACTCATGCCATCTTCATTTCCTGACTAGGACCTAGGGACAGAACATGAGATGCCCAAGACCACTTGTTTTAGCTCTTTTGAGCTTTATTATTACTCATGCCTATTGAGTAAAAAATTCCAGATGACCTTGAGAAAACAATGAGGATTTACTCCATCTTTCTGTTCTTTTGGTCTCTGTGGCTAGTCAACTTTGGTTCATGTCTTTTAAGAGTAGAAACTCATTTTAAAACGATAAAGACATGACTTTTAGTCAAAAGATACAAATCTCTTGGGTAGTGTCAGCAAAGAGGGAACTTTTGAGACCCACCTATAGGATGTTGCAATAGGGAGCCCTAGTTTAGAGTACTATAGTCCTCTTTCACCAGTGGCCTTAATTGCCTGAAGTGAAAGGGTGTTGGCTGCTACTGACACATAGCTAGAGGGAGAAAACTGGGCAAGCAAAAGGAGATTAGGAGGGGTGAAGAATAGGAAGGTGTTAAGGACAAAGCTAGCTGGATTCATGCCCAGATTTCAAAAGGAAACAGTTTATTTTTTGCATAAGAAAGTATGTCTACCACCATCATAACCACTCAAATTAAAATATTATTTTAAATTTGCTGAGCACCTTCCCTATAACCAACCCTTTGAAGTAAATATTTAAAGCATTTTTATCCCTATTTTGCATATGAAAAAAACTGAGACCAGAGTTTAAATGAGATGCCTAGGTTCAAATACTACCAGAGCTGGGATTATGAGTTAGCACATTTTTTCAGATTCCAAAGGAGAAAAGGTAATGGAGGTGATAAAATGATGGTGATTTTCTGATACTTAGAGCACAGATAACCAGAAAGAGCTTTGCTCTCAGAATGTGAGATAAGCAAGGTGATGAAATGACTACACGCACCAATTTCTACCTTTAGGGTAAACTCAAGGCAAGTGATCTCATCCCAGATGAACTCCTGACATGCACACATACCTTCTCTTTAGCTCTGGGCCAGCAGGGATGTTGACTCTTGGAAACAGATTTATAATCCTAGGATCCTAGAATTTTATTGCTGGAAGGGACCTTGAAGATCATTTAGTTTGACCCTGTAATTTGTAAAGGCCAAGTTGATGTGTGGAAAATGTGAATGCTTGACCTTCAAGGACAAGGAGCTCAAAGGATATAAATGTATTTAGGATTCCCCCAGGAGCAGGGGAAAATCACAAAACACTGTAGTTGAAAGGAAACTCAGTAATCCAACCCCCTCATTTGACAGATGAGGGAACTGAGGTGAAGAGACTTACCTAGAGAGGTGAAGTGACTTACCTAGGGTCCCACAGCAATTCAATTTAAATCAACAAGAATGTATTACTAATGTGTGATAGATACTATGAGGGCTGGGGACAAACTGACCAAAAACCCAAAACAAAGCAAAAACAAAATTCCTGTCCTCGAGGGATTTACATTCTATTACAAGTTATTGATAGAAAAGCAACTAGGATCCAGGTTTCCTAACTTTTGGTCCAATGTTCCTCCCCTCCTCCCTCCAATGCATCTGACTGTGAAGTTTAATGGGCAGCTAGGTAGCCCAGCAGATAGATAGAGTGCTTGTCCTTGAGTCAGAAGGACCCAAGTTCAAATCTGGTCTCAGACACTTGCTAGTTAGGTAACCCTGGGCAAGTTGCTTAATCTTGTTTGCCTCAGTTTCCTCATCTGTAAAATGAGCTGGAGAAGGAAACATCAAAACCACTGCAGTATCCTTGCCAAAAAAAAAAAAAAAGGCCTAAATGGAGCCACCAAGAGTCAGACAACTCAATAACAAGAACAAAGAAACCTTAATGACGTAAAGGAGAGAGTGTATAGTACAGCCGAATTAGAAATGACTGAACTCAAAAAACCTACCGTCCAGACCCATTTCTGGGGCTCACACTCTGTGTGATCTTAGGAAGTCATTTAATCACTTTTGGTCTCCCTTTCCTTATCTGTAAGACAAGGGAGTTCGACTACGTGACCTCTGAAGTCCCTTCCAGCTCCAGAGCAATGACTCTTTGGAAGCCCAGAAGGCTCTTGCTGGGATTTCCATTCAAGTGAGCAAATGCATGACATTTGAACATAGAGAAAGGTAGGGTGCACTGAGACATGAGAAAACATTTTAAGCACAGCTGAATAGTGAGGACCATTCAGAGAGAGGGGCCTCTTATCAGAGAGCAAACATCCTGGAAGCATTCTTCTCTTTAAGCTATGCTGTGTATGGCTTCTAACATTCTCCTCCTGAAGCTCTGGGGGTTCCTGTACTTTCTTCATCCTCCTCCCGCTTTGAAGTCAGTGGGAACTCGATGCCTTGAGGGTGGAGGAGGCTCACAATGGGGATTTGGTTCTAATAGGATTTTACTATGCCTGTATTTTAAATAAAACCACCTAGAATATAAATTCAATGGGATACAGCTCAATAATTTGCCTCCTTTGATTTTGTGAAAGATCTTTATAATATGATGCTCAGATGGAAGTTATGCCTTTTAAAATAAACTGCAATAAAAGGAGTTACTTTAATTATTTAAGTCTTGCCGAAGGGGCTAAAGTCAAGGGAGGGTTAAACCACCCAAAAAAGATAATAAGCATCTCAGATCCATCATTCACCCCAGTTCTAAAAGGGGCAGCATGTCCATGAACATTAACGAATAGCTAATCTGTTGCGCCACCCCCACAACTAGGTAATGATCATTGCACTTTGATTTCTGAAAATGATTTTAATTGTTCTAGTGAGGACATAAACTATAGCCATATAGGTCAAACAGTTACAAGATAAGGATATGTGCTGTAAATAAGCACAATTTATTGTTATGGTCTGCAAACGAGGAGAAAGTAGGGGAGGCAGCTACAAAAGAGCAACTATGGTAAATAAAGTATGGTATTTATTTTCCATTGCAGTCATTCAGGATTAGATCATTGGAATTTTATTAAATTTCCTCAAATCTATCTAACCTGTACCATGACTTTATACACCTTTTTATAATCGTTATGACAATGATGAGATTATTAATATCATTATTTTTTATTGCAGCAGCAGCAGTAGTAAAAGTAATAGTAGTACTGTATCATTATCATTCATTTTAGTCCATTGGAATATTTGTGATAAGGAAAGATCAGTGAGGAGGGTCCTGGGAGGTGTGGCTGGCAGCTGAGGCCTACCACTCACATGTCCCCAGGCTGGGGTTGCTAGGACCCAAATCTATGACCTTCAGTCAGGAAAGAACAGTAGTACTGACCTCCCCTGCTTTGCATATGTAAACATGCAAATGAGATCCTCTGTTCTTTCCCTATCCTCCCTGGTCACTCAAAAGCCTGCTGAGAGCAGCCAATCAGATTCACTTCCTAGTTCTAGGCAAAGCCTAAGACTTTTTAATAAATGATTTTGTGTGAAAATGGGAGTCTCGGCTTCCTCCTGAATCCACTAGTTCTTTACCTCCATTCTGGAAAAGTTCTGCAGATGTAGCTGATGCCCAGATGTGAGCTAGGCTGACCTATGATTCTTTGTTATCTATCCCTTACTTGCTAGGATAACATTAATTAAGCTGGTTCTCTCCCTTCCTCTTTTAATTGAAAATAAATACAGGGCAATGTGGGGGTAGGGGTGGGGGTGGGGAGAGCCTTGAGCTGCTGAAGGGATCAAGAAAGGCCTCATATAGAAAGTGGAATTTGACCTGAGTTTGAAGGGAATTAGGGGTTTGAAGAGGCAGAGGTGAGGAGGGACTGCAGTCTGGGCAGAAGGAAAGTCTGTGCAAGTCCCAGAGGTGAGAGATGATGCCTGTGAAGAGCAACGAGATGGCCAGTTTGACTGGACCTTAGAGTGTAGGAAAGGAAGTAATGGATAATTCAGCTTAAGGAAAAAAAAAGATAGGTTGGCATGAGATTGTGAAGGACTTTAAATGGCAAACAGGAGTGAGTGAACGGGCATGGGGTCTCAGAGTCTGGTTACAGCTGTTCCCATTCAGGCATACATCGTCTGCAATAATTCTGTAGCTTAGGATCAGCAGAAGCTGTATGTCTGTTAGAACCATCTAAGATCAGTCCTGCTGGGTGCCCAGAAGATATCAGAAGATTGACAAGTACAAGAAAGGACTTCCCAACAGCTAGAACCATACAGAAATGGAAGGGATTATATGATTTCTAAGGTTCCTTACCAGTACGATTGGAGGCCTCTGAATGGGCAGGTTACAGGCAATTTCTTCCTTTGGGTTGGGGACTAACATCAATAAGACATTGCTTTGAGAAACTAACATTTTGTGTCAGATCTAATTCTTGGTTTTGAAGAAGTAAAGTATTCTTTCTCCTCTTCCCCTCCCCGCCCCCATTCCCCGCCTAATTGAGAAACTAATAGAAAATTTGAATTCTACATCAAATTCAAGTTTTCTCTGGGTATTTGCAAAAAGCAACAAAAAACTCATTCTATGACTTTGTTCACATGGTGCTGTAATGAGAATGTTCTACTTGGAGTCAGGATTCAAATTTTCCCTCAGATATCTTTTTCATGTAAAACATTTCTAATATTGATCATTTTGCATAAGAAGATGCAAATAAAAGGAAAAGAATGAAAAAAAAGTGAAAAATACTGTGTTTCAGTCTGTATTCAATCAATGTCAGTTCTTTCTCTGGAGGCTGGTAGTATGCTTCATTATTAGTTCTTTGGGATTGTCTTGGATCATTGTATTGCTGAGAATAGCTAAGTCATTCATAGGCCTTCATCAACCAATATTACAGTTACTGTGTACAACATTCTTCTGGTTCTGCTCACTTCGCTTTGCATTAGTGCATGTAAGTCTTTCCAGGTTTTTCTGAAAATTATCCTGCTTGTCATTTCTTACAGCACAATAATATGCCATTATAATCATATGCCACAGCTTGTTTGGTCATTCCCCAATTGATGGGCCCCTAGACATTTATTAACTGTGTGGCACTGGGTAAGTCGTAGTTAGCCTCTCTGTGCCTCAGTTTCCTCCTTTACAAAATGGAGATAATATTAGCACCCACCTCATAAGGTTATTGTGAGAATCAAATAAATTTAAAACACTTTGTAAATTGTAAAAGTGATATATACATGCTAGCTCTTATGATTGGTCTATGGGCAACATATTGTACCACTATAAAAGTATTCATGAAACATCCTGTGTTCAAAAAACAAACTTGTTTCATATGGCCAAGTCCACGGGATCATAGACATAAAACAAGGAGGGTCCTCAGAGTCCTCAGAGACCATTCCCCCTACCTCAGTTTTACATGTGACTCATGGCCCAGAAGGCCCCTTACAAGGAAACAGTATCCTTTTCTGAACTTGTGCATAGCCTGGATTCTCAAGGAGAATCAGGCTTTTCTTGAACTCTGGTACATTATGATCCCACTCTGTAGTAGAATGCTGAGGGGGAAAATCTTTCAAATAACTCTTAGGTATGACTCATGTCTAGAGTCTCCCTAATAGGGAATAAAAGGTTTCTTTCTATAAAGATACCAAATATACAAAGGAGATGTATAATAATGAACATTGATTTCTGTACTGCAAAAGGAACACTTTAAATTGACATTTTTTAATCTATAAAGTCAAGAAAATAGAGATAGTAAGATGAACTTTTATTTTAAAGTAAAACTATAATGTTTGTAATTATTTGTATTTTAAATACATGTGCATTTATAAGAGAAATTAAATTATAATAAAATTAGTTTTCGAGAATTGTGTCATTTGATATCTCTAGTCCTTTTGGTGCTAAAAAATACAAAAAAAAAAGATAATAGCCCATCTCATCTGTTATGTTTTCCTAGGAAATAAAGGCAACTTTGTGGGCCTACTGCACAGCTATTTTTCATCCACCTTGGATCTGTACCATTTGAGCAACTCACAAGTCCATATCCTTTGGCCAGCTGGGCCTGGATGGCTCTTTAATCTATTCAGATTCAGAATGACCCTATTGGTAGTCTTCTCCTACAGATGGCATAGTTGTAGGAATCTCCTGATCCTTTGGGCACCTGGCACTCACTCAAGAGCTTCCTCTTTCTGAAAACTCATGAGGTTACCAGTGAGCTTGAAAAGCTCCATTTTTCAGGGCTTTGGGAAAGAAGCACAAAACAATATGCAATTAGGGATCTGAGATCCCATCTCAGGCTTGGCTAAGCAAACACATGTTCTCTTTGTCCTGTGCTTGTATTTTTGCCACCATTGCTGTTGGGAATGGGGAGAAGGAAGGGGAGAGATCTTTTCCTGATAATGTATTGGAGACCTGTTGTTGGATCTGTCTGAAGAGAGGGCATCCCTAAAGAGAAAGAGTAATGTCTTTCTACCATTCTTAAAGCCCACTGAGAAGAGGGGATACCTCTGAAAGAATCCTTCTCCCGTGATTCACATTAGCCAATCACCTTTGACACCACCTCCAATCTTGGGGGCACACAAAGATGAATGAGGAATTGCTGTATCTTCTCAGAAAAAAATGAAAGCATCCATCCTTCGACAAGAGGTCAACGTGCATGTCCACTGCTCTGGAGCTAGGACAATGTTTCACAGGATTTTCCCTTCTCCCTACAGATGAAGAAACTGAGGACCAAGGGTGTTGTCACTAGTGTTTTTTTTCCACTGTACTACACTGCCTCCTCAAAGTTGGGGGAACTTGACTCCTAAACAAGTCTTACTACAGCCTCTAGTGCCAGAAAAGCCACTTGGATCACTAACATGGAAAATTGTTTTTTTTTTTAAATCACTGTCAATTACATGCCATTACCAAGGCTGTTAATAACTGAAACCAAAAGTTCAGAACTCAAACCAAAGTAGGAATTAAGAGGGTTGGTGGAGTTATGCATGGAGAGGAAGAAGCTGAGGCTGGCCTTGGTGTTTGTCCATCCTTCCTGTGGCCAGAACTTCTTCTCTTCAATTCATGGGGCTTTGTAGAAAATGTAACTCCTTTAGCCTCTCCCTTCTAGGACAAGTCCTTCTCTGAGCTGCCAGACAACAGATTTAAGAGACAAGAGGAGGACAGATACTCCTGTGGGGGCTGCCCTGCTATTTCTTACCAGCTGCTTCAGAAAACCCAGCTCCCCACTGGCCTTGAGTGTCTGGTTTATAGGTTTCCTAAGCCCAGTTTTCCACATTAGGCAGCTGCAGTGGGAGACTATTACCCCTTTAATGGGAACCTCTCCAACAGGAGGGGTCAGAGGCTCCCAGCACTTTTCCTGTGTAAAATTAATTGAGCTCTCAGGGTCAGGAGGTTACGAGCAGGGCTCATTATAACAAATGATTTCTGTTTGAGTAAAAAGACCTTTGGGGTCATTTCAGAATTCTGCCTAAATTCGGTAATTATGTCTGCCTCGGGCCTTAAGCAAACAAAGAGGACCAGCAAGAGAAATAAGGGAGCTGTGAGAAGAATCTGGGGAGGGAGTGGGAAGAACAGCTCCATGGAGCAAGGCAGGCCATTTTCAGCCAGAGCTGGGAACCAGGCCTGAAGAGGCCCACAGCCCAGTGGAGTTGAGCGCTCCAGCATCCAGGGCCTCAAAGAACCTGGAGACAGCTTCCAGGAACAAAGGAGTGTATGAGTGGGGGAAGTGAGAGGCTCCTCCTCACATCCTTGGGTACATTGTTCAGCTCTGACCCCTGGCAGAGTTGGTTCAAATTCCCACCTGGATTGGACACTGGCTGCAGAATTGATTGGGGTGGGGGTGGGGAACACACAGTGAAAGGCCCCTCACGTGCCAAGCTGAGACTATGGCAGAAGGGTTAATTACTGAGCCTCTCAGCTTCCTGATTTCTGAGGCAGGGATGGTTAAGAGACTCTGTCAGAGCAGCCTCTAAAAAATGGAGCTTTTGGAGGATACAAGCTGTCACATACAGCTTTGTGTGTGGTTCTATTTGAAAGCCAAAAAAGGAGTCATCTTAGGAGATTTCTAGATTGGCCGGGATGTGCACTTCGGTGCCTGAAAAGCCCACGAGCTCCTGGGACCCAATTTTGGCAGAATTAAGCTGTATCAGTGAATCATTCAATAACACTGAAACGAGAGGCCCTTGCATATGCGGAACTGTTACAATATTAATTTACATGTACAGTATTGCAGTCATGAAAAGCTGGTTACATTGAGTGTGCATATGTGGATGAATGAATGTTCTAAGTACTGTGCTAAGTGCTAGGGATACAGACCCCAAAGGTGAAACAGTTCTTGTACTAGAGAACTAATTCCTACATTCTTGTAGGGAAAGATAAACATTTAGGAGAATGGTGGCCAGGGAAGGAAAGGGGTAAACATTTATGAAGCACTTACTATGTGCCAGGCACTGTGCTAAGCAGTTCAGAAATATTATCTCATTTGATCCTCACAATAACTCTGTGATATAGGTGCTATTATTATCCCTATTTTGCAGGTGAAGAAACTGAGGCAATCAGAGGTTAAGTGACTTGCCCAGAGTTATACAGTATCTGCTGCATAAGTATCTGAGGCCAGATTTTTACATAAGTATCTGACTCCAGGTGCCACTTAGGGAGAGTCTTTCTGAGGAGTCAGAAGGATGGTGAGCTGACTTATAGAGTAGCCAGCTGACACACTTATTCCAGAAACAATTTTGTTACTGACTCGTATGAGTAGGGATTGTTTCATTCTTTATATTTGTATCCCCAGCAGCTAACATAGTCCTTTGCACATAGTGGATGATTAATAAATACTTATTGATTAATTGGTGGTTGATCACTGTGCCCAGAGGAAGAGTTATCATGGGCTAAGTGTGTATGAGGAAGTATGAGTGAATCAACAAGCAGTCAGTAAGGTGGCCTTGGTGGACAGCTGGATGGCTGGACAAGATGGAAAAGAGAACCAAGGTCTGGGGTGAAGAGCCAGCCAGTAGATACGGAGGGCTAAGTGGGCTGATTTACATTCACTCAACCACCACCCAGGAAGGCAGAAGGCTCAAAGATGAGTGTGCTGTCTTGCTGGATGAATTTTGAAGGTCCAGGGTACAGAAATCTAGGTCCATTGAAGGGTGGTTGGAACTCCCCGATAAGAAATTGGTCTGTTCCCTGTTCTCCACTCACAGAGTGATCACTTTAGTTCAGGCCTCCTGACTGAACTCCCAACTTCTAGTTCCCCAATTTTGCTCTCCATCTTCCACACAGCTGACAGAATAACGTTCCTAAAGTACGAGGCCAGCCAGGTTGCTATCCTGTTCAGGAAGCTTCGGTGGTTCCCTATCACTTATAGAATAACACCTATTCTCTTCAGCCTGACATTTAAAGCCCTTCACAGTCAGGCTTCAGCCTCAATCTACCTTTCCAGACTTATTTCCTATTTTCCCCCTTCACGTACTCTAATAGCTTATTTGCTATTCCCCAATAATCCAAACTCTGCCTACAAACCTTAGCATACCTGGTCCCCTCTGCATCTTAGAATGAACTCTCTCCTTTCCTCTTTGTCTTAGAATCATCTATTTCCTTCAAGGTTCAGCTCAGGTGTCCTCTCCCTTTGGAAGCCTCTCCTGACTCCCCCTGGGTCGTTAGTGTCCTCCTCTCCTAAAACTGTCTTATTTGCTGAGCTAGTTATTTGTTGTGTCTTGCAGGAAAATATAAGCTCCTTGACTTCAGGGACTGTTTTCGCTTTCTCTTTGTGTCCCCTATGTATGTGTGTGTGTACATATGTGTGTATACATATATGTACACACACATATATATTGTTGTCATTTTCAGTTGTGTCTGACTCTTTGTGACCCTATTTGGGGTTTTCTTTGTAAAGATACTAGATGATTTGCCATCTCCTTCTCCACATCATTTTACAGATGAGGAACTGAGGCAAACAGTGTTAAGTCACTTGCCCAGGGGCATATAGCTAGTAAGGATCTGAGGCCACATTTGAACTCAGGAAGAGGAGTCTTCTGATTGCAGTCCTGGTTCTCTATTCACTGAGCCACCTAGTTGCCCCCATATACACATATACATGCATATAAATATATATGTAACACATACACAAACTATATCTGTATGTGTATTATATATAAATACTATATATGTGTGTGTATTATGTATATATTCTATATGTATGTGTGTGTATATGTGTGTGTGTATATGTGTATATATATATATATATTATATACATATATATATATATATATATATATATATATATATACACATATACACACACACATATATTTGTATGTATGTTTGTATATATTTGGGGAGGGGGCATCTAGATCCGTGATTTTATCAGTTAACAGATACAGGTCAGGAACTTTACTGTCCTTCAAATATTTATTGCCCAGGAATAATGAGCAATTATGTGACTTCTCCAGGGTTATGACCTAGTACATGACGAGGAGGATTTGCACTCAGATCATTCCAACCCCCCATGCCAGCCCTCTTTTCATTATACTACACGAGTGCTCAATAAATGTGTATTTGAGCAGGACTCTGAAGAAAAGATAGGAGAAGATATTCCTCATTCCCCATTCCTTAACAAGGTGGGAGGCCATGAATGCGGAGCATTGCATAAATATTCAAACTTTCCCCATGTACCATTTCTAAAAGGCAGGTGGACAAAGGAATACCCATAAATAACAGACTGAAGAGAAGGTATGACAGCAAGAAACAGACTTCCACCTGAGGAAATGCAGGTGCTCCTCATCATAAGTAAATAATATGTGAACCTTTTATCTGGAAGGATTTATTAGAGGGAATGAGTTCACAGACCAAAGCTTCAAAGCTATTATACTTTCAAGCACCCTCAGGCAAATTCAGAATTGTCCTGCCTCATTTTGTGTTCCACTAATTGTATTCCTCAGCTGCTTTTGACTAACATAGGAAAAAGAACATAGGATTTGGAGTCAGAAAACTCGGGTTCAATTTTTGGCTCTGCTACTTAATAATAATTATAAAAACAATAATAATAGCTAGAATTTATATAGCCCCTGCTATGTTCCAAGCACTGCTCTAAGTGCTTTATCAATGTCTCATTTGATCTTTAAAACCACCCTGGGAGGTAGGTGCTATTATTACAGATGATGGAACAGAGGCAGACAGAGGTTAAGTGCCTTACCCAAGGTCACATATCTAGTAAATGTTTGAGTCAGAATTTGAACTCAGGTCTTTCTGACTATAGGCCTGGCACTTTATCCACTGATGCACCTGGTTTCCTACTAACTAGTTGTGTAAGTCTATTCTCCCTCTCTGGGAATAAGTTTCCCATCTTGATAAAATGAAAAAGTTATGCTAGATGATCTCTAAGGTTCTGGATGTTGAATCATAAAATCTTAGAACTGACAGAGACTTTAGAGGATGATTATTTAGTCCAATATATACACTAGATGCCCCTCCAATATCTACAACAGTATGTCATTTAGTGTCATCCTGAAACAGGATAGTGTCAGAGAAACAGAGGATAAAGAAGTAGAGTATAGTCTTACATAGTTGCATATGAATATTTATGTCTATGAGTATGATGATAGACATCTAAGTATATGTAAGTAAGTGTACGTATGTAAGGCTATATGTATATATATATATATATATATATATATATATATGTATGTATTTGTGTGAGTATATGTCTATAAGCATATTATGTATGCATATATTCATGTATGTGTTTACATGTATATGTGTATATTCATACATACACACACACATATATGAGCTTAATTGTAGCCTTCTGGTGGAGGGAGGAGGGGGAAAAATGAACAAAGTAAAAAGTGCACAACAGAGAACAAAATAAAATATATAAGGAAGCAAAGAAAAGATTGATAGCTCTCAACATAGTGTATATTACATAGGCTTTCTTGAAATGGAAATTTTTGTTGTATATTTTGAATGTTCTTATGTTCTACTGTGCACATGGCAATGCTTTTTTTTCCTTTTCTTATTTTGTATTTAAGTTTTATATTCAAATGGAATTTGTTTCCACTTGAATTGTCTTAGAAAGATTCTGATGATCACCTGGTAGGATAAGATATCAGACACTGAGGTCCTTTCTAGAACTAAACTGCCAAGCATTCAAACTCTTCTTCAGAGAGCACAACTCCAATGAGCTGGCCATGTTGTTCAAATGCAAAACGTACACTTGCCTAAAACACTATTTTATGGAGAACTCACACAAGGTGAGCATTCACATGGTGGTCAGAAGAAGCGATACAAGGACATGCTCAAGGTCTCTCTTAAGAACTTTGGAATTGATTATGTGACATGGGAGACAGTGGCACGGGACCACTCTGCTTGGTATGCCCACATCAGAGAAGGAGCATGTGCTCAAAACAGAACTGAAATAGCTGAAAAGGAGCTCAAGATGTGCAAATTTACAGAATCCACCCCAAAGGTTCACATGAACTATTTGTGCCCAACCTGCGGCAGAACATCCCGAGCTCGTATTGGTCTGATCAGCCGCAGTAGAACACACTGAAACTTGATTCCAGCAGAGTGATGTCATTTTGGTCCTCTTTGAGAATGAATGACAACAAGCATTTAACTTTCAATATTTAAGTTTGTAGCATTTCTTTTTCTCTTCTTATAGTATATTTAAGCTTTAGTATTTGAGTCTAAAATAAATTTTAAAAAAAGAAAGAAAGAAAAGAAAAGAAACAATGATGGTGACTGCACTCCCTTCTGAGATTCCTAATATTCTTTATGATATTGAAAGGAAAGTTGCTTCTCTGTAACGTCTTCCCATTGAGCCTACTTCTGTTGCCTCTTCCACACACAGCCCCTCAGATATCTGAAGGGAACGATAATGGCCCCTCTAAGTCTTGTCTTCTCCAGACTAAATTACCAATGCTTTCAACTCTGAATCATATGACAGGATTTCAAGACCCTTCACCAACATGGTGGACTTCTTCTGGAGAGGCTTCCTTTGGCCACTGTCCCATGAAAGATGCAATCCATGTAATGTAAGACAGTACTTCAGATGTAATTTGATCAGGGTGAGGAGTCTCCCTAATTCTAGACGTGTGACTTTTATTATTGCAACCAAAGACTGAGTTAAATTTTTTTTGAGCTGCTGAACTTTTAGTGCGCTTAAACCCCAAGATGCTCTTTCTTTTTTACTTTTCATATAAAGGGACAGGAAAGCCAATTTCCCTCTATCTCAAACTCATATAATTGATTTTTTTTAAAGTATACAATTTTACATTAATTCTTATCCTTGTGAAAAATGTAAATATCCTTACCAACCTTCCTTCTCCATTCTTCCATGTCCCAAATTTGGAAACTTATTGTTATTCTTGACTCCCTTATCCTACATATCCAATAAGTTGTCATATCTTGTCACATCTACCTTTATAACATGTAACCTCTTCACTGACACAGACACTACTTTAGTTCAAGCCCTTATCATTTCTCACATGGATTCCTGCAATGGCATCCTAATTGGTTTCCCTGCTTCAAGTTTCTACCTCTCCAATCCATCCACAGCTGCCAAAGTTATCTTCCTTAAGGACAGATCTGACCATGTAACTCCCCTATTCATCAAGCTCCAATGGTTTATTAGTGCCTCTAGCATAAAACAAATTATTCTGTTTGAATTTAAAGTCCGTGATGGACAATTTGGGTACAACATCCTTAGCCTCATCATATGTACTATTCTTCCCTCACTCTAGGGTCCAGGAAAACTAGCCTTCTCTCCGTTCCTTACACATAGAACTCCATCTCCAACACCCTACCTTTACCCTGGTCATCTCATATCCCTGGAATGTCCTCCCTCCATATTTATTCCTCATAGAATATCTTTCTTCCTCCAAGATGCAGGCCAACTACCCGTCTGAATAGGAAACTTTTCATGATTACCCCACCTTCCCCCCAGTTGAGAGTTGATAAGGATTTATTCATCACTTGCTATATTCCAAGTGGGCAGCTAGGTGGTGCAGTGGATAGAGTGCTGGGTCTGGAGTCAGGAAGACTTGAATTCAAATTCAGCTTCAGATACTGTGTGACCCTAGGCAAGTTGCTTAATCCTGTTTACCTCAGCTTTCTCATCTGTAAAATGAGCTGGAGAAAGAAATGACAAATCACTCCAGTATCTTTTGACAAAAAAAATGGGGTCATGAAGAGTCAGACACAACCAAATGATTGAATAACAACATATTCCAGGCACTATGTTAAGCACTGGGGATACAAAAAGAGGCAAAATTCAGTCCCTGCCCTCAAAAGAACTTGTAGTATAATGCCTTTTCTTCCTAAATACATGGTATTTATTTTTATTCTGCCTATACATATTCCATATGTACTTACATATGTACATGTCTCTCTAATAGAATGTAAGCTTCATGAGAAATTAATAATAATAATAGCTAGCATTTATATAGCACTTTAAGGTCTGCAAAACACTTTTCATATATGTATATATATATATATGTGTGTGTGTGTGTGTGTGTGTGTGTGTGTGTGTGTGTATAAAATCTCATTTTAAGCAAATGATTGTTATCTGTTTTTTGTTATCTGTTTCCCAACACCTAGGACAGAGCCTTCCACATAACAACAAGTTGATAAATTCTTGTTGATTGGTTTGATTTCATCCCCTTAGTTTTTGGTGCATCATTCCAGTCCATTGTGATAACATAGCACCATTCTGTCAGTGTTCATATTAGCTTCCCAGTTTCATGTGATAAATTATATTTTAACAGAACAGACAGTGAAGCTAGAGATCTAGAAGTTTCTAGTCATACACACGTCCTCCTAAAATCATCTTATGAACAATAAGAAAGTCTACCAAAATTAACAAAAGATCAATAAATAATAGGTGAACAATTTTCATTGTAAGGTAATCCCTAAGGATGGGGAAAGATGGGCCGGGAGAGAAACAAGACCACAAAAGTCCTGGCTACTGGTTTTGATCACTGAAGACTTTCCTTGAGCCAAAGTCCAGAGGAAAGGACTTGAGTCTGCACCCCTTAGCAGTCACTTTTGCCCATTAGGACTAGCATCCTTAGTGTTTGTGATCATTTGGTTTGAGACTGTGGCCCTCTGAAGCTATCTATAATTGCATGGCTCAGTCTCTACCCTGACATTCACACTCTACATAATGTAAACTCCTCGGAGAAAGGGAGTGTATCTTTTTTGTTTTTGTATACCCATTGTCTAGTACAATGTCATAGTTGGTTCTTAATAAATGCTTGCTAAATCAATTTTGACCACTGCCTCCTTCAGTCCCTTCCCCCTTTTATTATCTCTTTCCCTTTTCTTCCCCTTTACTCTTACTGCTGCTTCCCTCCCTTCTTCCCCCCCTCCCTTTTCTTTCCCCCCTCCCTTTTCTTTCCCCTTTTCCCTCCTACTGCCTATAGGGCGAGTTAGATTTCTATACCTAACTGATTATATTACGCCCTTCTTGAGCCTAATCTGATGAGAGTAAGGTTCAAACAATGCTCCCCTCTCCCTTCTTTCCCTCTGATGTAATAGGATTTTGTGTCTTTTCCTGTAATGTAATTTACCCTTGTCTGCCTCCTCCTTTCTCAGTACATTTTCTAAGATCAGATTGATCCCCTTATTTGGATCCATTGAACCCACTTGATTAGATTTTTTTTTATCATTACATTAAAGTCAACTAATATCCACCCTCTTTATGTATACTCCTTTAACAAGGTGTAATAACAATACAGTTCTCAAGGGTTGCAAATCTCATATTCCCTTTGAGGGGTTTAAACAGCTCCCCCCTTATCAACAACATATTTTATCCTTCTGTCCCATTTACCTTTTTAAGTCCTTCTTGAGTCCTGTACTTGAAGATCAAATTTTTTGTTGAGCTCTGATCTTTTTATCAGGAAAGTTTGGAAGTCTCCTATTTCATTGAATATCCACCTCCTCCCTTGAAAAATGATGCCATTTTTGCTGGGTAATTGATCCTTGGCTGCATTCCAAGCTCCTTTGCCTTATGGAATATCATGTTCCATGCCCTGCTCTTTTAATGTAGAAGCTGCAAGGTCCTGTGTAATCCTGACTGTGGTTCCATGATATTTAAATTCTTTCTTTCTGGCTGCTTGCAGCACCTTCTCTTTCATCTGGTAATTTTGGAATTTTGCTATTATATTTCTTGGCATTGTCAATTTGGGATCTCTTTCAGGTGGTGATGGTGGATTCTTTCTATGGTTATTTTCCCTTCTGGTTCTAGGACTTCGGGCAGTTTTCCTTTATGATTTCCTGAAAGATACTGTCCAGGCTCTTTTTTTCATCATGATTTTCAGGTAGTCCAATAATTTTTAAATTGTCTCTCCTGAGTCGATTTTCCAGGTGTTGTTTTACTGATGAGGTATTTTACATTTTCATCTATTTTTTCATTTTTTTGTTTCTGTTTGACTGATTCTTGCTCTCTCATAGAGACATTAGTTTCCATTTGTCCAATTCTAGTTTTTAACAGATTGTTTTCTTCTGTTAGTTTTTGTACTTCCTTCTTCAACTGGCCAATTGTGTTTTTTAGGGACTTGTTTTCTTCAGTATACTCTTCTGTTAGTTTTTGTCCTTCCTTCTTCAATTGGCCAATTGTGTTTTTTAGGGACTTGTTTTCTTCAGTGTATTTTTTTTCCAATTGGCCAATTGTATTTTTGAAGGACTCTTCTACCTCTCTCATTTGACTATTAAAATCCTTCTTGAGCTCTTCTAAGAAGGCTTTTTGGGCTTCAGACCAGTTCATATTCCCTTTTGTTGTTGCAGATGTGGGTTTGTTGACAATGTTGTCCTCTTCAGAATTTCTGTCTTGATCTTCACTCTTCTCATAATATGAATCTATGGTACGTTTCTTTTTACTCATGGTGTTTCTTTATTCCCTGGCCTTTAAAGAGATTGAGCTCTCCTGCTGGGGAACAGAGGGTACTGACCCAAGCTTCTTGTGTTGGGAGCCTAGGTCTTGGTCACTGGCTTTGTGTGCTGGGGCCTCTTATGCTGGCAATTGGAGGCTGTAGGTTTCTGGCAGCTTACCTCGTGTTGGGCTGGAATCAGCAAGGCTGGAACTTTCAGGCAATTCTAGGTTGCCTGCTTTTCCTTTCCTTTAGCTTTCTTCAGCTCCTTTTAGATGGGTGCTGCAGGGTGTTTATCTGCCTGGGGCCCCTGCAGTGTTGTCTCCCTCGTTTCTGCTAATGCGCTGTAAGATTCCTTTGTGGTAGAGTGTCGAGGCACCTGGTGGTTTTCTGAGCTGGTTTCCACCTATTCTCCCCACCCTCACTGAGGCACTAGGAGGTCCAGGTGTTGGTGTTTGCCTGTTCTACCACCTGGGCTTCAGAATTTCTTCACAATTGGAGGCTGCAGGGCTTCTACAGCTCAGCTGGTGTTGGGTTGGACTCAGCAAGGTCAGGGCTTTAGGAAGCCTTTAGGTTGTTTTCTTCACCTCCTTTCAGATGAATGCCACAGGGTACTTGTCCACCTGGGGCCCCTTGTAGTTCTGCCTCCCTTATTTTTGCTGAGGCACTGGGAGACCCGTTTGCTGGGCTGCTGCACTGCTGCTCCTCATCTTTCTTCTAGTTCAGGTGTTCCAGGGTTTTTTTTCTGGGGTGATATTTTCTGGGTTTTCAGAGATTGATAGGGGAGAGTGAGAGCAGCTACCTTTTCACTCTGCCGTCTTGGCTCCCGGAAGCCCAATCGCTAAATCAATTTTGGAATTGCTCAGTCTACTATATTTTTAATTATTGAAAAGATTTTGAATATCAAATCTTCATCACACATTGTTAATGCAAGGATTTGTTCCTAGTCTAATTGTTTTATACTTTTTCTATGATGCATTGTTTTCATTTGTATTTTCATTTCTATATTAACTATCTATTTTGTTTTTTTATAATCTCTTCTATCTCATTAATTTAAAATAACTACTCCCATACACAGGTACATTTATCTTCCTATTCTCCCATATTTTAGTGTGACTTGTTTATAGTTTAGATATCTGTTTTTAATTAATTATGGCATATTGTATAAGCTGTTTCTCTAAATCCACTTTCCTTCAAATTGTTGTCCAAAGTTCCTCAGTTTTAATGAATATGTTGCTTTTAATTTATGTTCTTGGATTTGTTAAGTACTAGACTGCTCTAAGCATTTACTTTTAAATTTTGTTTGTCTAATTTATTCTCCCTGACTTTATTTTCTATTTCTAATCATGTATGAAAGAATTTTTATAAGCACTGATTTATAATATGAAATTTGGTAATGTTATTTCCCGTATGTTTTTTTCCCATTATTTTCCTTGCTGTTATTGACCTTTCCCCCTTTTCTATGAATTACATTCTTATTTTGTTTAATTATATAAAGTATTCCATTGGTATTTCATTAATATACCATTAATTATTTAAATTAATTTGGATATTACTGTCACTTTTCTATTATTAACTGGACCTAAGAATTCAATGAGCATTCAATACTTGTCCAAATAAATAGTCCAATTAGCCCTTTCTTTATTTCTGTAAAAAATATTTCATTGATCTACTTTTCTAAGTCCTGTGTGTCTTGATAGTTTTTGTTTGTTTGTTTCCTTGTTTGTTTTGGTCTTGATCTTTGATTTCAACAATGTTGGGAGGAAACTCCTAGTGAGGAAGCCCTCTCTACCAAAGCAGATCAACAACTGTTAAGTACCTTGGAATATCTGGAAGTCATTTGCAACACAGAAGTGAAAAAACTTGACAGAGGGTCGTTCAATATGTGTCAAAGACACGACCATTTTGTAATATTTCTCTTTCTATATTTATATTTCTTATGGTGACATTATTATTATCTTTATATTTCTCTTAAATTATATATTATATTTCTCTTTCTATCAATTTTTCTGGATTTTGATTGGAATATTCAGAAAAACCAGTATTTTATTGTGGACATATTTCTATCCTTCTATATTACTCACAATATTTATTATTTCAATTTCTTTTTAATCATCTTTGGTTTTCTAAATTAGTTATTCTATCATTACAGGAAGAGAGGGGGAAGGAGAAGGATTCTCTTCACTAGAAACTCCATGAATTTCTTTTCCTTATTGTCATAACTACCATTCCTAGTACTATGGCAAATTGTGACATTGAAGCATTCCTGCATCATTCCTTATATTCAAGGCTTCTCCATGTCAAGTAATGGTAGCTCTTGATATTAGACTTGAAAAAAATCAAATTAAGGAACTATATTTGTATCCCTATGTTACCTTTAGGATTCTTAACATAATGGTGTCATATTTTGGGGTTTTACTTGCATTTATTGATATATTTTAATTATATTTTATAATTGTATTAATTGTTATTATTAATTGTGCCATATTAACTGTGCCAATAGTTTTTATAATTGCAAGTTATCATTGAATTATCATACAAATTGGCCAAAAGGAATTTTTTAATGATATGTTACTGACATATCTTGCCAGAATTTATTTATTTGCATCAATATTCATTAACAATATCACTCCATAGTTTTCTTTCCTTTTCTATTGTTTGAATATCAAGACCTCATTAGTCTCATAGAATGAGTTTGGTTGTTTCTTTTTTCCACTTTTAAAAACCATTTAGCTAGTATAGCAGTTACTTTTTCTTTAAATACCTAGTAATATTTATTTATAAATTCACAAATAAAATCTTAGTAAGATTCACTTATAAGTGCAATTTTTTCAATTGTAATTCATTTATGTTTTATTCAATTGTATTGTTGTATTGTATTATCTTTGGCATTCTCTTCAGTATAATTTTGTTGTTGTTTCTATGGTTTGGTCTTTGACTTACTCATTATTTTGGAGGGGTGACTCAAATCCTAGCCATTGTGTACTTGTCCCTCTTGAAAGATGGTACTTCTAAGAGATAATAGTTTATCCGTTTCTTATAGCAAGTAAAGGACTAGGATACTCATTCCATAAAAAATCAGGCAGAGCAAGATGACCAGAACCAGGAGACCAATTTACATAGTAACAGCAATGTTGTAAAGATAATCAACTGTGAAAGATTTAGCAACTCTGATCATTACAATGATCCACCAAAATTTCAAAAAACTCATAATTAAAATATGCATTCTTTAAAGTCATGTTTACCCTGGCAAAGTTTTGTTTCATAGTTGGATTTCATGTCAAAGTTTTTAGTGCAACTGGCTTTTAATGTAAGAATCAATGTAAGTCTTGATTTTATCAAATATTCACCTTTTTTAAGACAGATAAGCTCAGTTTTTCTTTCTTTTAATTTTGTGTTTATTTTTAAAATTTATTTATTTTTAGTTTTCAGCATTCACTTCCACAAGATTCTGAGTTCCAAATTTTCTCCCCGTCTCGTCCCCCTCCCCACCCTAAGACGGCATGCATTCTGAATACTCCTTCCACTAATCTGCCCTTCCTTCTATCTCTCCCCTCCCCTTCTCTTATTCCCTTTCCCTTCTATTTTCCTGTAGGGCAGGATAGATTTCTATACTCCACTTCCTGTATTTCTTATTTCCCAGTTGCATGTGAAAATAATTTTTTTTAACATGTGTTTTTAAAACTTTAGTTCCAAATTTTCTCCATTCCTCCCTCTCCACCCACCCTCATTGAAAAGGCAAGCAACTCCATACAGGTTATACATGTGTAGTTATGCAAAACACTTCCATAGTAGTCGTGTCGTGAAAAACTAAGTATATTTCCCTTAATCCTATCTCGCCCCCCCCATTTATTCTATTCTCTCTTTTGACCCTGTCCCACCTCAGAAGTATTTGCTTCTGATTACCCCCTCCCCAATGTGCCTTCCTCTCTATCATATCCCTGCTCTCTTATCCTCTTCCCCCCTTGTTTTCCTGTAGGGTAGGATACATTTCCATGCCCAACTGAGTGTGTATGTTATTTCCTCCTTAAGCCAAATCCTTTGAGAATAAGATTTGACTCATTCCCTCTCACCTTCTCCCATTTCCCCTCCACTGTAAAAGCCTTTTCTTGTCTGTTTTATGTGAGATAATTTACCCCATTCTACCTCTCTTTTTCTCCTTTTCCCAGTAAAATCCTCTCTTACCCCTTAATTTTATTCTCCAGATATCACCCCTTCATCTTCAACTCACCCTGTTCCCCCCCCCATCTATCCATACATACAATTTTCTGCTCCAACTACCCTAATACTGACAAAGGTCCCATGAGTTACAAATATCATGTTTCCATGAAGGAATGTAAACAGTTCAACCTTAATAAGTCTCTTATGATTTCTCTTTCCTGTTTACCTCCTCATGTTTCACTTGAGTTTTATATTTGAAAGTCAAATTTCTATTCAGCTCTGGTCTTTTCATCAAGAATGCTTGAAAGTCCTCTATTTCACTGAATGTCCATTTCCCCCCCTGAAGAATTATACTCAGTTTTGCTGGGTAGGTGATTCTTGGTTGTAATCCTATCTCCTTTACCCTCCAGAATATTATATTCTGTGCCTTGTGGTCCCTTAATATAGAAGCTGCTAAATCTTGTGGTATCCTGATTGTGTTTATACAATACTTGAACTGTTTCTTTCTGGCTGCTTGCAATATTTTCTCATTGACCTGGGAACTCTGGAATTTGGCTTTAAAATTCCTAGGCGTTTTCCCTTGGAGATCTCTTTTGGGAGTTGATTGGTGGATTCTTTCAATTTTTATTTTGCCCTCTGATTCTAAAATATCGGGGAGTTTTCCTTGATAATTTCTTGAAAGATGATGTCTAGGCTCTTTTTTTGATCATGGCTTTCAGATAGTCCAATAATTTTTAAATTCTGTCTCCTGGATCTATTTTCCAGGTCAATTGTTTTTCCAATGAGATATTTCATATTGTTTTCTATTTTTTCATTCTTTTGGATTTGTCTTACAGTGTCTTGATTTCTCATAAAGTCACTAGCTTCCAATTGCTCTATTCTAATTTTTAAAGAATATTTTCTTCAGTAAGCTTTTGGACTTCCTTTTCCATTTGGCCAATTTTGCTTTTGAAGGCATTCTTCTCCTTATTGGCTTTTTGGACCTCTTTTGCCCTTTAGGTTAGGCTATTTTTTAAGGTGTTATTTTCTTCAGTATTTTTTTTGTGAGTCTCCTTTAGCAAGCTGTTGACTTGTTTTTCATGATTTTCCTGCATCAGTCTCATTTCTCTTCCCAGTTTTTCCTCTGCATCTCTTATTTGTTTCTCAAAATTCTTTTTGAGTTTTTCCAAGGCCTGGAACTGATTCATATTTTTCTTGGAGGCTTTGGATGTAGGAGCTTTGACTTTCTTGTCTTCTTCCGGTCAAATGTTTTGATCTTCTTTGTTACCAAAGAAAGGTTCTATGGTCTGATTTTTTTTGTACCTTTGTTTTTTCATGATCCCAGCCAATTAGTTGAGTTATAAATTCTTAGTTAAGGTAGGGGTCTGCTTCCAGTGTGGAGAATGTACTGTTCCAAGCTTCAGGGGTTTTGTGCAGCTGTTTTCAAAGATACTTCTAGGGACCTGTAAATTTTCAGTTCTTCAGAGGTGGTATGATAAGGGGTGAGGTGCTTACTTCTATCCTGGACTGTGCTCTGGTCTATGAGTGGCCATTGGAACTGTGAGGAGGATTTCCTCTTCACCACCACTACAAGCTGTACCACGCCAGCACTGCTCCTAGCCCCAAAACTGTGACCCAGATCCAAGCACAGGCAAAGGAAGAGATTCCTGCCTCACGCTGGCAAAGAGGTCCCTGCAATCCTTATCCACTGAGCCACCTGATTCCCCAATTCCCCCCCAGTCTGTGTGATGGAAGCTCTGGAGGCAGCTGACGTCCTGGAGCAGTGCTCAGGGACTGTGGCTGGGACTAAGCTTCTCTCTCTCACCACAGCCACAGACTTTTCCCATTGATCTTCTAAGCTGTCTTTGGCATTCATGGGTTGAGAAGTCTGGAAACCACCATAGCTGCCCTTGATTCAGTCCTCTGAGGCCTGCTCCAGGTTTGCTGAAGCCTGTTTTGCCTGCATGCCAATGCATAACTGTGCTCTTCTCCTCGCTTGGCGCTATATACCTTTCTGATCAAGCATCCAGGCTGTCTTAGGTTGGAAATTTGTTTCCCTCTGTCTTTTTATGGGTTCTGCTGCTTTAGAATTTGTTTAGAGACTTTTTTACAGGTATTTGGAGGGGCTTGGGGGAGAGCTCAAGCAAGTCACTGCTTTTACACCGCCATTTTGGCTCTGCCCCCCTTAGTTTTTCTTGTTAAGAACTTTGGAACATTGCTTTTCAGTATGTCACATTCCAATATCTCCTTTCAATTCTTATTCTCAATGAGAAATTTTACATGACTTGGATTGGTTTTGTTGTTGTTGCTATAAGATTTGATTCACCTTAGCTTGCTTTTAATATTCTTTCTTTGTTACAATGAGTAAAAATTTGGGATTCCTTTCTGACAGCATCCTACATATTCTATCAACCTACATTTTGCTTTCTCTTTCTTTTCAACAATTTAAAGAAATGTTATATTAGTTCTTTAAATTTAATTAATTTATTTTACAAAATTTTACAAAACAAAAATTTATTTACAAAATATTACAAAAGTAATTATTATAAAAATATACAGTTTCCTTAAATACAAGACTCTTTGACTCTTCATATTTTCCCAGAATACAATTAAACCTTGGTTTATCTCACAAATCTTTGTCCTTTGCTGAATTACCTATATTTTTAGGGAATTTAAAATATTTTTTCTAGATGTTCTATATTTTGTTTACATTTTGTTTTGTAATTTGTACTGCCATTGTTGTGTCATTGTCTTCCCTCTATTTATGAGCTATTCTATTTCTCAGAGAAGCCTCAAGTTTATTAAAATTTTCCATATTTTTTCAAGTTGTCAAGTCTCGTGCTCATTTTTCTATTATTTTTCATTATTAGTAACAGCAATAATAATAGCTTATATTTAAATAGTACTTTAGAAATTTTATCTCAACCTCACAACAACACTGGGAGGTAGATACTATAATTATATACATTGTACTGTTGAGGAAACTGAGGCAGACATAGTTTAAGTGACTTCCTAAGAGTCATACATCTAGTGTCTGAGGCTGGATTTCAACACAGGTATTCTTGAGTCTAATGTGCTATCCATTGCACCACCTAGGTGTCTACTGAATTCATATACATATTTACAAGTGCCAGAATTAGTTTTTTTATCAATTTTTTTAGCTTGTTTAGCTCTTGGTTTATCAAGTTTTACTCTGTAGCATCTTCTGGTTGATGTACCCTTTTTTCCTTCTGTGGCAGGGGTCTCCTCCTCAGCCTCCATTATCATTGTATTAACCACCACCACCCCTGCTTTTGTACCTTTTCATTTGCCTTTTCATTTCTTCATTTATTCTTTCATTTTTTCCCCCTGCAACATCACTTTCTTTGTGAGATATCTCTCCCTTACCCTCTTTTATTTTGCTTTGTTTATTCTATTACTTTCTTTTGAACTTTTTTTATTTGAGATGAGGAAGAAGGAATTATCACTCAGCTATCCTGTTAGAAATATTGCCTTTCAGCTGCATGTCACCTACTTCTTTCTGAACACACCCTCTGTGTTTTCATACACATCATTGGTAAAAATTTTGAGCAGGACAAGGCATACCCTTATTATGTTTCTGTCTTGTTTTCCCCTTTAAAAGTGTTCAACCTGTCTATTCCTTAAAGCCAGTTGCTTCCCCAGTGTTCTGAGATGGAAAGTCAGTGTAATCCAAGAGAGAAATGTGTTTCATGTTGTGGAGTCCTAAGGATAGATATATTAGTAATTTCCAAGGATTTGGAATTTACCAATTTATCTGCTACCATTTGTCATTCTACCATTTGTTCAGTAAAGCTGGCCATGGGTATTTTCCTTAGACCTTTCAAGATGCTGAACCAGACATAAAAATAGCTCCAGCTGTTTTGCATTCATATTTTGTTCCTTATTTTTAGAGGACTATTATTAATATTTTATCATTTAATTATTAATTCTACTTCAAATATGTGATTAGCTGTACTGAATTCAATCAGCATTTGTACAACATTTTTTTGGACTCGTTTGTGTGTAGATGTAGCCCATATGTAAGGCTTTGTTTTCATATGTATTTTACATTGCTGAAAATCTGCAAAAGGCCATGGGTGAAAGAGGAAAATCATCACCTAACTTCCATTCATTTAGGAAAGATTTCCTGAAGGTGATATCAGAGCAATGACACCAAGTGAACACACCAAAATTTGCAAGAGAAAAAATGAATTGCTTCAGTATTCCCACTTGTTGATGTTTACTCCCTCTTCAGTGGAAGATGAATTACCTTAGGCTTTTTTTAAACAAGTATTTATTAAGCACCAGTTATGTGTAAGGTACTATGCTAAGTGTTTGCAAATATTATCTCATTTTATTCTCAATTACTCCAGGAATTATACAGTTTTATTAAACTGAGGCAGGCAGAGTTAAATGACTCACTTAGGATCACACAGCTAGTGTCTGAGATCAGATTTGAACTTGGGTCTTCCTGATCCCCAAGTCCAGGGTTCTATCCACTGTGACACTTATCTGCCTCCTATTTACTTAGTACCTGCTACAGGGGCATGCTGGTAAATGTTTAACAACTGGTTCTGGGGGGGAAGGGGGGGAGGGGAAATACACACCACACACTTTTAAGTGTAATCTGGATTATTAATACTTTCTCCATCACTTTCTTAAATCTAGATAATCAATCAGACAATAAAGCCTTGATTAGTATCAGAGTAGAAATTATTATATAGAGTATAAATACTCTGATAATTTAACAATCAGAACCTATGCAAGCTAGCTCCAGCACACCCTTGCCTGCTGTACATCCCAAGCAAGCTACCTGAGGGCAAGGACTGAGCCATTCTTGTCTTCAGGCCTCCAATGCTGAACATAATGCAAGCACACCTAGTAGCTGTTTGATAAATGTTTGTTGAAATGAATGCAATTGAATTGGTTATTGAATTCCTTTAGCCTAATCCTCACCCATCCTTTACTGTCCAGCCCAGTTAATCCCAGTTCCAAGAAGCCTTCCTTGATTTATCCTACCAGAAGTGGTGCTCCCCTCTTTTGCTCTCCTCTAGCTCCTTGCACTGTTACTTTAGACATTTCACTTTTTCGTAGCTGTGGTGCGTATGGTACCCAACATAAATTTTTGCTTACAGTAGATGCTCAGTAAACGTTTCTAGAAGGCAGGAAGGCAGGAAGGCAAGAAGACAAGGAGGCAGGAAGGAAGGCAGGAAAGAAGGAATGAAGGAAGGTACGAAGGAAGGAAGGAAGGAGGGAAGGAGGGAAGGAAGGAATGAAGGAAGGAGGGAGGGAGGGAAGGAAGGAAGAAAGAAATACATATTAGAGACAGCTAGGTGGTACAGTGGAGAGAGAACTAGGCCTGAAGTCAGGAACAACTGAGATCAAATATGACCTCAGATACTTATTATCTATGTGACCTTATGCAAGTCACTTAACCTCTGTTTGTCTAAATTTCCTCAGATGGAAAATGGGGGTTTTAATAGTACCTACCTCCTAGGTTGATGAGAAGATCAAATGAGATAATACTTGTAAAGCACTTAGCACAATACTTGGCACATAGTAGGTATTATGTAAATGTTAATTATCATTATTATACAGTTTTAATTAATTTTCTTCTTCACCTTGATTCCCACCTCATCACTAATTTATTTGTATCTTTAAGTTAACATCATAATTTGCATGTAGCATGTCTACAGCTCCATCAATGGTTTTGAACTCTGTTTCTCAACCCAACAGGTATACACAGAAAAATTTGCATATTCTTTGTTTATAAACCTGCAGCAGATTTGGAAGGGACCCATTCTATACCATTGTGACTAGGCATCTCCTCTGCAACCTCATCAGTAAGTAGTAACATAGCCTCCATTTATATTTAAATCCCCCGTTGATAAGCATCCATTGCCTCCTAGGGAATCTCTTTCAACTTTGGAAAAGATATCATTTTAATGGATTTCCCCCCTCATAGCAAGCTGATATTTGCCTTCTTGTACCTTCTACTCATTGTTCTTAATTCTGGCTTCTGGGGCTGATCAGATCAATTCACAGAATCCTAGAATTTCCAACTTGGAATGATTCTCATCTGTCACATAGTCCAACCATCCCCAGAAGAATTCCACCTATATCAGGCCAGAAGAGTGATCATCTAGTCTCTGTCAGAAGAACTGCAGAGAGGAGAAGCTCCCAGCTGTAGAAGCAGCTCATTTTACTGTCATATTGACTCAATCTTTGTGAAGCTTTTTCCTGACACTGAACTTAAATTTGTCTCATTGTGACATTGTGATGTCCATTCATTGTCCCTGATCTTTCCCTGTGGACAGAAGCAGATAAAACCTAACCCCTTTTCCACATACCAGCCTTTTAAATATCTGAAAATAGCTTCATTTCCCCCATAAGTTTTCTTTCCTTCAAGCTAACTATTCACAGTTTCTCTAACCAATGGACTCAAAAACTTTCACCACCTAAGTTGCTTTTACGTTTTGGATGCCTTCAAACTTACGAGTGTTGTTACTAAAATGTGGTCTCCATATTTGAACAAAATATTCTAAATGTCAGGGCAGCTAGGTGGCACAGTAGATAGAGCTCTGGCCTTGAAGTCAGGAAGACCTGAGTTCAAATTCAGCCTCAGACACTTTACACACTTTATACTGTGTGACCCTGGACAAGTCACTAAACCCTTATTGCCTCACAAAACAAAACAAAACAAAACAAACGAACAAAAAAACCAACAATATCCTAAATGACATCTGACCAGGGCAGAATATACAAAGCCTTATACACAAAAGGCCTATCTCCTTCTTATTCTTAGAAGCTATGCTTTTTAAAAAAAATACTCCAAAGTGTCATTTTCAGGCAGCTAGGTGGTGTACTCGATAGAGTGCCAGGCTTGGAGTAAGGAAAATTCGTTTTCCTGAGTTCAAGTCTTGTCTCAGACACTTCCTAGCTGGGTGACCCTGGGCAAGCCACTTAACACTGTTTGCCTCAGTTTCTTCATCTGTAAAATGATCTGGAGAAGGAAATGACAAGTTGCTCCAGTATCTTTGCCAAGAAAACCCCAAATGGGGTGAAGGAAGAGTCGGAGATGTTTAAAACAACTAAATAACAAATATCACTTTCATTTCTTGGTTACTACATCACACTGCTGACTCATCTTAGGCGTGAAATCCTCCCAGATCTTGAAATCTTTTTCTGACAATCTACTATGTAACAATGCCTTCTCCATATTATGCTTACATGGTTAATTTTTTGAATCCAAGTATAAGATGTTCCATTTAGAATTTAAAAAAAAACCAACTTAGCTTTCTCTAAGACCTTAAACTTAAGTACTACCTTCTACATGAGGCTTTTCAAAACTTCAGCTGCGAGTACCTCTCTCCCCTGAAAAGTGAATTTGTTTTGTCTACATCTTGGAAATATGCATGTGTATAGATTTACTTTGGAGAGAGAGCAGCTATGTGACCCCCTCTCATCCTCCTCCTAGTCATGTTCCTGATTTCTGGACCTCAAAACTGTGCTTATGATGCTGTCTCATGGAATTTCCCTTAGCACCGAGGACCTTCTTGCCTTGGAACATCCAACAGATTTCTTATCGTGGAAAATCCCTTTGTAAGGCCTACCCCCTTCTCCAATTAATGAATTCTTGTTGAGGTCTCTATTTTGTGTAAGTGTTCAGACTATCCAGTCTTAATTCCTCTCCCATTCTGTTCCTGACTTTCTAGACTTCAAAACTAGCCCCTTACCCCAACCACACCTTCCCCCCATGACATATAGTTCTATATTTCCCACACTCCCTCATGTATGTGTGTGTGTGTGTGTGTGTGTGTGTGTGTGTGTGTGTGCGTGTGTGTGTTCTCCCATTAGAATGTAAGCTCTTTGAGGGCAAGGACTGTCTTTCTTTTTGCTTGTATTTGTGTGCCCAGTGCTTAGCATAGTATCTGTCTTGTTAAACATTTCACTCTTCCTTCCTTCCTTCTTTCCTTTCTTCCATAAGATGCTAGGAATGTCTCTAATGCTATTGATTTGAGCCCCCATTCTAGTGTTATTCCCATTATCAACTGCCAGGAGTTAGTGTCTCAGTTTCATTTAGCTAATTAACTAATTAGCAGCATTTAGATTTTGTAAAAGGACATTTACTGTGAATAAATACTAAGGAATAGTATATCATCTCAGTTCCTAGTCCCTAGAGAGAGTAGGCCCAAAATTAAAGCAGTTTCTAACTGTGTATACCTTTTGACCCAGCAATCCTACTACTAGATCTATATCCTAAAGAGATCAAAGAAAAAAGAAAAGGACCTTTGTGCACAAAAATATTTATAGCAGCTCTTTTTCTGGTGGCAAAGGGTTGGAACTTGAAGGGATGCCCATCAATTGGGAAATGACTGAACAAGTAATTGTGATAGAATACTATTGTGCTATAAGAAATGAGGGGATGGTTTCAGAAAAAAAAAAAAACCTGGGAAGGCATTCATGAACTGATGCAGAGTGAAGTGAAAAGAACCAAAAGATCATTGTACACAGTAGAAGCAATATTGTAACAGTGATCCACTGTTAAAAACCCAACTACTTTGATCAATTCAATAATCCAAACAATTCCAATGGACTCATGATGAAAAATGCTATCCACCTCCAGAGAAAGAACTGATGGATTCTAAGTGCAAATTGAAATATAATTTTTTCACTTTATTTTTCTCGCTTTTTTTGGCAACATGGCTAATATGGAAAAAAGCATTTTGCATGATTTCACATGTATAATTGATTTCATATTGCTTGCCTTCTCAATGGGTAGAGGAGGGGCTGAAGGGAAAGAGAGAATTTGGAACTCCGAATTTTTAAAAATGTCAAAAAATAACAATTTTTTGAAAAAGCTATTTTAAAAAAAAGTTGCTCAAAAAAGCAATCATCCCACCAAGTTCACTTCTAAATTCAGCATAGTCAATGGTGAATGGCTTTGGCTCCTATTTGGCTGCCTTCAATAGAGGCTAGGTCAGACAGGTCGCTTGGGATTTCACTCCTCGTCATCTTGGCTTCTGGCAGATCCCAGCATAGACTCCAGCTCCCAGACTTCTGACACTTGTTACTCTGACCTTTGGAGGCTCACAAGGTTGTAGCCATCTCCCATACTCCATCAGTAAAGAACAAAAGCAAAAAGGCAAAGAATAATGACCCATTTTAACAGACCTCATGTCAGCTCCATGAGGCAGTTCTCGCAGAAGACCCCACTCCAACAGCCTGTCCCTTTCATTCCAATACAGCCAGGCAGGAAAAAGGAAGAGACTTGTTTTGGCCAGTTGGTATTTTTTTAATGCACCCCTTCCCCAATTAGCAGCCAATCTAAAGTCTCTCTCTTTTCCAACATGGTTTGCAGTCTGGAACTAATCACAACATTATGGCAATTGTGGCACACATGTGCCAAAATCCATGTGGGAATTGGATCATTTAAGTATACTAGGCTCACTGACCAGAATCCTCATGACATCTATCTATCTGTCTATCTATCTATCTATCTATCTATCTATCTATCTATCTATCTATCTATCTATCTATCTTTTTAATCTCCCTTTATTTAGAGAATGTAAATTCCTTGAGAGTAAGAACTCTTTTATCTTTTGTCATATTTTGTCCATATATCTATATATCCCCAATATTAGCACATAGTTGGTACTCAAAATCATGTTTGATTTTTTGATTTATAGATCCTTATTTAATTCCATCTTTTAGATTCAGTCCAATGCTCTAGCATATGAATATCTTTTGGGATTCTAGCTCTGTGATCCAGTGAACTCACCCACTCCTGGTACTAGACCTTCTGCACATTTGATGAACATTCCATTCGTGGCTTTATCTAGATCAGTGTTTCCAAGCTTTTTGTTTTTAATCACATACCACTATCAGCATTAAAAAAACCCCACTAACCTCGACATACATATATTTATTTATTTGTAAATTATGTAATACACTATTGTATTAATACATTATGTACATCACAAAACAGAGCAGCCAGGTGGCACAGTGCATAGAGCATAGGCCCTGGAGTCAGGAGGACTTGAGTTCAAATGTGGCCTCAGACATTTACCAGCTGTGTAACCCTGGCCAAGTCACTTAACCTTGTTTGCCTCAGTTTTCTCATCTCTAAAATGAGCTAGAGAAGGAAATGGCAAAAGGCTCCAGTATCTCTGCCAAGAACATTCCAAATGGGGTCATTGAGGATCAGACACTACTGAAACAACTCAGCAACAAACATCCCAAAACACACATGAAAAAGAAAGTTAAAATTGTGAAAGAAAATGAGCTAAAGAATATTTTAAAAATATTTCCTTTTTAAGGATAGGTATGAGACCACTGATTTAATTGATATTTATCAATGAGCTATGTCAATGGAACCCAGAGTAAATCCATGGAACTCTCTCCTGGTGATGTGACCAACTCATTGGAGGTTGGAAAGATCCCACTTTTTCTGCAATCATGGATCCCCGTAATCTTGTCACACACAATCACATTTGCCATGTACCCATTACAATTCAGTACTTGCCCACTCTACTCTTGAGCTCCCACCTTTCTTCCTTCTGTGCTGGGGCATTGTCCTTTTAGAACATTATAACCTAACAACAACCTAGGAGCATGCAGCGGCAGTTGTCAAGGTGCCATTGGGAAAACTTCCCTTCCTCTAGCATATCCACCACCCGCTTGCCAGATAGCTCTGTGGCTGTAGGAGGTGCCCCTTGGAGAGCAGCTTCTCTTCTCTGGGGCAATAACCTGTGAATAAGAACCCTGTTCCACTCCCTTTAAATTTTGGGTGGGATAGAATGAGTCACACAAGTTAAGCAGGCATGGATGGGTTGTGATCTGCATTTCAGATCTCATTCTATCGTCTTTCTCTGAAATCTACATCTCTTCTGAACTGTCCTATTTTTGTTGAGGGCACCAGTATCCCTCCAATCATCAGGTTCTCAATCTTGGCATCATTCTTAACATCTCACATTTACTCACCTCACATCCCCAAGGAGTTGCCAAATCTTATCTTTTCAATCTCCACATCTCTCCTCTGTGTCTTTATCTCTCCACACACAACCAGCACCTTATTGTTTCAAGCCCTCATCACCTCACACCTGGACAATCACTATGGCATTTTAATTGGTCTCCCTGACTCAAATCTCAGCCTTGTTTCAATGCATTGTCTATGGAGCTGCCAAAGTGATTTTCCCAAGTGTAGGTCTGGTCATATCACCCCCCAACCCCACTCCATAAAATTCATTGTTTTTCTGTATCAGAGGAAACTACTGTGGCATTCAAAGCCTTTTATAGCCTGGCCTCAATCTGTCTTTCCAGCCCCATTGGACAGGACTCTCTAGCACTTTATAATTCAACCAAGCTGTTCTTCTCTCTGTTTCTCACTCATGCCACTTCATGTCCCATCTCAGTGACTTTATGCTACACATTCCCCATACCTGTAATGCACCACTTCCTTCTCACTTTAACCTTTAAAAATGAAGTTCAGAGGGGCAGTGAGGTGGCGCAGTGGATAGAACACCAGCCCTGAAGTCAGGAGGATATGAGTTCAAACCCAGCCTCAGACCAAACACTTGATACTAGCTGTGTAACCCTGGGCAAGTCACTTAACCCCAATTGCCTAAAAATAATAAAATAAAAAGAAAGAAGAATCAGAACAAAAGGGAAACACTATGAGAAAGGAAAAAAAATTAAGTTTAGACACCATCTTGTACATGAAGTTTTTCCTAATTCCTTTTGAATGCTAGTGCCGTAATACATACATGCACCACAAATATGTAACATGTATGTCTACACATGTGTATGTATTTGTAGGTATATATGCATATACACATATTTATTACTCCTTTTCCTGCATATCTCAGTCCAGTCAAACCATCTTTCTTTCTATTCCTCATATTCATACAAAAACACATTTAAATTATCTAAGCATGAATAAGAAAGTAAATTCTGATACCATCCATTATTCAGAACTACATGAAGAGCAATTGACTTACACTGAAAACTTCCCACTGAGTTGAAATCAGCGACCATACACTTTTACTCATTGGTTTTGTATGGAATAGTTGGGGAGTGAACACAATAAATAAGACTCCTGCTGAAAAGCTAGTCTGTTCAATGACTGTTATGACCTCTTATTTGATTGTTGTATCAAGCATCTTTTAATAATACAGTATGGAAAAAGAAAAAAAAAATAAACCAGCTGCTTGGCTAGCTGTATCAATCAAATTAAGTGAATTACAAACAATTATCTACACGTCCACCTTATACCCCATGGCAAATGGAATGACTATTCAAAAAAACATATCATAGTCAACTATATTGGTCTCAAAAAGAGAAGGATTTTTGTGTCATTAATAAAGAGATCCAGCATCCCATTGTGGATAGAGATCTGACTGTGAAGATCTGGATTCATGTCTTACCTTTCATATGCTGGTTATGTGATCTTGGGTAAGTCACTTAACCTCTTAATGCTCTTAGGAAATTCTCTAAATCTATAAGCCTTACAGAATGTGCTGGATTAAATTAGTAGAGGTAGTTTCCTCACCCTGAAATTCCCTATATCACAGACCCCAAGGCATTCAGTTGGAGACTTTCACCAAGTTGACATTAAACTATTAAAACCTACTCTTTGAATTTTGCCGTTTAATTCCAAATCCATCTAATTGTATTATTGTCCAGACCAAATCCCTCCACCTTTTAACAAAAATAGCATGCAATTCTTTGCACAAAGGTTTGCTAAAATCTAGACCAGTCATATCTATAGCATTCTTCTGATCCACCAGCTTAACAACCCTGTAAAAAAAAAGAAATGAAACTACCAAAAAAGGAAAAACTGCCATGGTCTGATATGACCTATTTCCTGTGAAACCATGCTGACTTTTCCCCACCCCCACTACTTCCTCTTTTTGATATTCCCTGACCCTGAGCAAGTCATTTAACTCTGTTTGCCTCAGCTTCCTCATCAGTAAAATGAGCTGGAGATAGAAATGGCAAAGCAAAAGAGACTCCAGTGTCTTTGCCAAGAAAACCCCAAATGAAGTCATGAAGATTCGAAAATGACTGAATGACAAAATCAACACAATCAACCATCTCTTTAAAGATATATTCTAGAATTTCCCAGCAAAGAAAGTCAAGCTCACTGGCCTATAGTTTTCACAGTCTATCCTTCCCCTTTCTGACCATTAGGACAACACTTGTCTTTTTTTTTTTTTGTTCCTTTCCACCTCTTATTGATCTTTTAAATGACATTGACAGTGGCTTTGGAATCACATCTGCCAGTCCTTTCAGTTGTCTCAGCCAAGTGACTTGACTTCAACAACTCACTTTCTTCTTACTGTTTTTAGTTATCAACTCCCTGTTAGTCATTTTTGTTTTGTTCTTTTCAGTGAGAAAGGGCAAAAGTCACTCTTCCCTCTCAGTCCCTTATTTTTACAGGAAGAAGGCTCAAATTCATGCACCCTGAATTGATTCAGGTCAGCTATATTGCCCATAGTATATTCAGATGAGTAGACCACCTGGAGCACGTCGTGGAGTATTAGATGTGAGTCGACCACAGAGACCAGGAAGCCAGAGGACTGTGAAGAAGTAACTTTGTTTCTGGTGAGATTTAAAATCTATTTTATCATCATGTTCTATAGAACCAATCAAAATTTAGAGTAAGAGGATCTTGAATCAACACTCTATTCTGTTCCTTATCTAAGCCAAGTCAAACTTAATTTACACAGTTCCAGTTAGATAAGTTTCCTTGAAACTCTGAGATTTTGTGACACCAAGACTATCCTGTACATACAAAGGCTGATCATAACAAAAAGTGAGAAATGTTCCTGGAACTACTTCCTTCACTCCTTGAAAGCCCTGACAGCTGCATTTGGGTGGGGATGTGGTAAAGAGTGAGGGACAATTGGGTGTGTTTTGTGTCAAGTTTGTGTCAAAGTCTTTATGACTTTGAGAAATGGAACACATATTCCCAGAGGCAATGCTATACATAAAGCATTAGGTTCCCAGGCTAGCCCATAAAAAGGCTAGATTTACTTCATCATACATTTATTAAGTATCTAGTGTGTGTAAAACCCAGTATGAGGCACTGATGATGCAAAGAATGACACAAGCTCTGCCCTTCAAGAGCTTGCAGTCTACTAGTAGAGAAAGAACTGGGACACATGGAACTCTGATACAAATATTTGAAAAATATTTCTAGAAGGTCCAGACAAAGTGATTGGAGAGGGTTAAACATCATGGGAAAAGAGCTGAAACAGGGAGATAAACAGAAGGAGAACTCCATAGGGCACTGATCATAGTATGGAGCTAATTTAGAAATAATACATATAACATTATTGTCTGCAGGACCAGGAAAACAGAACAGAACTGAGAAGTGGACAGGTGAAGATCCAAGCTGAAGAGTCACCAGTAGTAGGTGAAAGACTCTTTCTTCCTGAGACCTATGCCTAGGGTCTTCAGGAGGGAGCCTTAGGCCCTTATGGGATTCTTTGGACCCTTCAGGAAATCAATACTGACCACAAAGTCTAGAACACTTGGTTCATGTTTTCATTATCTTTTCTTTCATATCAGGGAGATAGAGGAATGATGGTGATGTGTATGAACCTGTCTTACCTCTGGATACGGGGCCTAGAAGGCATTATGGAATTACAGATTTAGGAGAGATTCTAGAGGTCATGCTAACTACTGACCGAGTAAGATTTAGCTCTCTTACTATGTACCTTTACGGGGTTTCAGAGAAGACTAGGAGATTGACCCAGCTATGGAACTCAGCATTCCTTTTGTATGTTACTGCTAAGAGATATGATATCCTCCCTGCTCTCCTTAGAGAAGGGTTAGACTGCTAAAGACTTCTCTAGTCTGTTTTCTTGGGAGCTCTCAGACCTTACTGACCATCAGTTGGCCTATATGAGGGTTGGAGGAGAATTAAAACAGTACCAAAATCAATGCAACATGTTGTATTTAGAATAGACTGAGAAAACCATTTGAAGAGAATACTCAACTGTAGGCAAAATGGACTTTAACTACAAAAGGGAGAAAAAGCCAGGTCATTGCATCTCTCTGCAAAGCTGGAAATAACAAATACTGCTTAGAACCTCAGAATCACAGCAAAGCCTACTCTGCCACCCCCACCCCCAACCCTGCTTTTGGAGACAGAAGGATGTAGTTTATGAAAAAAAGCAGAGTTAATGATTACAGTAATTTAATCCTGTCCATGCTGCCGTTCATTACTATAACACAAAGACAAAATAGTAGCCTGGGATTGCTGACGAGGAGGGTTTTTCCTCTTCATGTGGAATGTGTATTTATGGACTTTTTCATTTATAGGCTGTGTGTGTTAGAAAACGTGTGGTGTGTATTACATGGACAGGGAAACCCTCTTATAATGAATCCCAGAGGGTGGGAGAACACGGTGTTGAGTGTGAGCATTCAGCTTACCATGTTCCTCACATTCTGATTGACATGGCCCACCCTGGGGAGGCAGCTCACTGGGACATTGGCAAGATGAAGCTCCCAGTCAATGGAAAGGCAAAACTAATGCCACTGTTTTGGGGACATGTGTATATATCAAGAATGAACCTGAAACTTCTTCCATATTGGTATGTTAAGTGGTATTTGAGGGGAGCTGGGAAAACTCCCTGCCTGAAAGTCATCACTTTTCCATTGCCTCATTTCATCAGCCTCTTACTATGATTGAAATCTCACCACTAGAAACCCTCTTTATTAAAGCACTGGGCTTGGAGTCAGGAAGGCCTGGATTCAAATTCAACTGTTTAAGGTGATACAATAGCCATGTGACTTTGGGAAAATCAGTTAATCTTTCTCAGTTTTTTCATGTGTAAAATAAAGGGATTGGATTTGATAGCTTCTAAGGTTAAGTCAAGTCAAATCAACAAGTAACATTTATGAAATGCTTATTATACACCAGGCACTATTCTAAGCACCATAAATATAAGTAAAGAGAAAGACTGGTTTTGCTTTCAAGGAGCTTACATTCGATTGGGAGAAGACAACATATAAAAGAGAGTTCAAAGGGTGAGGGGGAGATACTTGCTTGAGGTCATGGTGTTAAAGTTCAGAAAAGAAGTATATTGAACCTGAGCCCTTCCTCCAAATGGAGATTCTGGGAGCTCACCAACAAGAATAGAGGTCTGAAGGGGAGGGAGGTCAAGAAAGATGAAGCATGATGATAAAGCCTGTGGAGTGGGGATGTCCCTTGCAGGTCTGAACCTATAATTCTATGTACTTGTCCAAAGTCATGCAGGTAGGAAAGACAGAATTTGGAGCAATGGGCAGATTGCAGAAGGATAAATTTCAAGTTGTTATAAAGACAGATTTCTAGACAGTTAGAAATGGCTGAGATAATAGTAAGCTTCTTATCATTCCAGAACTTCATACCAAGCCTAGATGGCCCATTTTCAGGGATGTTAGAGGGAAGCATCTAATGAATTGACTCAGATGACATCTGATGTCTCTGCCACCTCTGATAGTGTGTAAGGCTTTGAAAATGCAAGGACCCAAGCTGATGCCATCTGTCATTTGTAAACTAAGTGTGATGTAGTTTGTGAGACTCTTCCCAGTCATATCTAGGAATACCTTTGCCTGCAGGTCTAGGGGAAATGAGAGAGTCTGGGGGTTTGGCTACAGTGTGGGCTGCTAGGTGCCTTGTAGGCCAGAGGTGGGGAACACGTGGACTTCTAGGTCCTCAAGTGTGGCCTTTTGACTGAATCCAAACTTCACAGAACAAATCCCCTTAATAAAAGGATTTGTTCTGTAAAACTTGGACTCAGTCAAAAGGCCGCACCCTAGAATCTAGGCACTATAGAGGCATCCAGTGTGTGGAAGCAGAGTAGAAAAAATGAACTTTATTGACTTTATAGCCTCTTGGGTCCCTTTCTGTAGCATTGCTGAGAGGAGCTGGAGCAGTTATTCAGAGGAGTCCTTGTCCTTTTCCTTGGGTGCTGTGCTGTCTCTCTCACTCCCTAGGACATAAGAAGAAGCCAGCTTCACTGAGCTCTCTCCTTCTGCAATTAGAAGCTGTGGATGGGAAGCAAGGAGCAATCTCTGAGGTTACCAGGGTATTCAGTGGTCACTTACGTCATAGCTTGTTGAAGACTACCTTAAGAGCTGGAAGGATGCTTAGAGATCATCTACTCCAGCCTCCTACTCTAGAGAAACAGGTTGTAGAGATGTCACATGACTTTCTCCATGTTGTAGAGATTGTAAATGGCAAAAACAGGATTTCAACCCAGGTCCTTTGACTCCAAAACTAGCACTTTTGTATCATCAAATTTAGAGCCAGTGGGGGCTATGGTAATCATTTAGTCAGATTCTTTCATTTTAGAGACAAAGTAACTGAAGCTTAGAGGGATGAGGTGACTTGGCATAGGTCATATAGATAAGAAGCAACAGAGCTGTGATTAAAATCCAGGTCCTTTGACTTTGAATCCAGTCAAACCTAGGGGTATCACACTGTCACCAAGATGGTCACTAAATATAGAGGATGACAATATGACAGTATTTCCTCACTTACACATGTACAGTAGGATCACACCCTGTATAGCACCTTCACAGGGCAATTAACTTTGAGAAATAAAAATGATTAAAAATCAATTAATTAAGATGTCATTTCTAAAGAAATGGAGGAGAATAGGATTGGGAGTTTTCAGGGATAACTCATTTCCTCTGCAATGTGTCTTCCCTACAAAGCAAACATATGACTATTCATGGTCTTGGCCAGAGAACTCTGGGAGAAGGATGAGAATACCATTCTAGCAACGCTGTTTTTTATTTTTCTTATGCTTGACCATTTGCAAGGCTGGTGGATTATAGCAAGATTCAAGCCATTTTAGAGACAACCAGGTTCTCTATTCTTTGAATCTGGGGGGCACCATGCTGAAAATGAAACTTTTGGGGGAACAGAATTACCAATGTCTGATACTCATTCCATCTATTAGCCCTCACAGTGACCTGGCTCCCTCCCTGTGAGAATATATCCCTGGTTATCATTTATAACACTGTCTGTACCTTCTCTTGTAGTCTTTATCACTCTGGTCCTCAATGGGGAGCCAGAATACTTCTTGCTCCTCATTGTCACTCCCTTTGTCTTAAGTAACTTTTCAATAAGTAACTTGTTTACTCAGTAATGTTCTTCTTTTGACACCCTCGGAATTAAAATTTTCCACTCAAAATTATAGTATCTACCATTTTACCTCCTTTTTAAAGGAACATCTGATTCACCATCCTCCTCTCTTTCTCCACTCCTGCTCTTATACTAGAAGACTTTAATATGCAGAAAAACACCCCCTCAACCTCCCTAATGTTCTTTTTTTGTTTGTTTGTTTTTAGGCAATTGGGGTTAACTGACTTGCCCAGGGTCACACAGCAAATAAGTGTCAAGTGTTTGGTCTGAGGATGGATTTGAACTCAGGTCCTCCTGACTTCAGGGCTGGTGCTCTATCCACTGTGCCATCTAGCTACCCCCCCCCACTATTCTTAATTCCATAACCTACTCCTTCACTGCACCTCAGCCACACATAGGGATGATCACACACTACATCTTGGCCTTAACCACAAGTGTTCCACTTCCCTAATAAGAAACTCTGACATTCCCCTACCTAATTTCAGTTTTATAATCTTGACATTATCATGGACCCCTTAATCTCCCATATGTCACATATCCAATAAATTGCCAAATTTTGCTATTTTTACCCATGGCCACAACCCATTCCCTCCTTGCCTTCACCTCTCCTTGCTTAAGATGCAGCTTAGGCACCACCTTTTGTATGAGTCTTTTCCTGATCTCACCAACTGCTGATGCCTTCCCTCCCATAGTATCTTGTATTTAATTACTTTGTGAGTATGTATATATGTGTGTGTGTGTATATACACCTATGAGTGTGCATATATGTGTATGTGTGTTTATTAACTTTATATTTATGCTTTACATATTTCATATGTACTTTTCATCACTACCACCACCACACCCCATTAAAATGTATGCCCTTTGTAAACTGAAATCATTTTATTTTCTTAATTGTAACCCCAATACTCAGCACAGAACCTGGCACATATGTCCTTAATAAATACTTGACTGATTAATTTATTTGTAGAGATGTAGGAGATGTTTAGAAATTCAAGCCCAAGTCATTTCCACTGGAAACTACAGAAGGGATGTTGTTAAGGCCCAAACACAGTGATTAATATAAATTATACAAGGAAATGGTGGAGATAGTGTAAGCACTACAGAATACTTAGCAAGACATGACCCCAGTGACTAGAATTACAAGTCAGAAGTTTGCTGTCTTTCATGGATTAACAGACAATCTATGCCCATACAACAAATTCAGACCTCAAAATATCCTGGAGAACTCAACCAACAAATTGTCCGATTATCATAGGTTGAACTGTTGCCCATATTTTCTCAAAAAGAAAATTGATCAATAAAAACCCAAGAGCAATGTGTTTGTTTTGTTTTCTAAACAAATACTGCTATTCTGTAATACTCACACTCTCTAAGCTACTTAGAGTATTTTAAGACTTAATGAAGTAGATCAAAATCATGTGGGAAAAGGAGGAGGGAAACATTATTCCTGTTTGTCCTGTCAGTTAGGGGCAGCTAGGTGACACACTGGATAAAGTGCTGGGGCCTGGAATCAGGAAGACTGATCTTTTTTTTTTTAAATATAAATATTTTAATTAATTAATTAATTAAGTTTTAGTTTTCGACATTCACTTCCACAAGATTTTGAGTTCCAAATTTTCTCCCCATCTTGTCCCTTCCCCCACCCCAAGATGGCATTCATTCTGAATACCCCTTCCCCTAATCTGCCTTTCTTTCTATCTCTCCCCCCACTTCTCTTATCCCCTTCCTCTTCAATTTTCCTGTAGGGCAGGATAGATTTCTATACCCCATTTCCTGTTTATCTTATTTCCCAGTTGCATGTGAAAACAATTTTTTTTAACATGTGTTTTTAAAACTTTGGGTTCCAAATTTTCTCCCTTCCTCTCTCCCCATGAACCCTCATTGACAGGGCAAGCAACTCGATACAGGTTATACATGTGTAGTTATGCAAAACACTTCCATAGTAGTCATGTTGTGAAAAACTAAGACTGTTTCCCTTAATCCTATCTCACCCCCTCATTTATTCTATTTTCTCTTTTGACCCTGTCCCTCCTTAGAAGTGTTTGCTTCTGATTACTCCTCCCAAAATCTGCACTCCCCTCTATCATCTTCCTGCTCTCTTGTCCCCTTACCCCCACTTTTTCCTGTAGGGTAAGATAGATTTCCATATCCAAATGAGTGTGTATGTTATTCCCTCCTTAAACCAAATCTTATGAGAATAAGATTCACTCATTCCCTCTCACCTTTCCCCATTTTCTCTCCATTGTAAAAGCCTTTTCTTGTCTGTTTTATATGAGATAAATTACTCCATTCTACCTCTCCCTTTCTCCTTCTCCCAGTATAATTCTCTCTCACCCCTTAATCTTATTCTCCACATATCACCCTTTCATTTTCAACTCACCCTGTGCCCTCTATTTATCTATCTATATACATACATATATTTTTCCCTCCAACTACCCTAATAATGACAACGGTCTCATGAGTTAGAATTATCATCTTTCCATACAGGAATGTAAATATTTCAACCTTAATAAGTCTCTTATGATTTCTCTTTCCTGTTTACCTCTTCATGTTCCACTTGAGTCTTGCATTTGAAAGTCAAATTTTCTATTGAGCTCTGGTCTTTTCATCAAGAATGCTTGAAAGTCCTCTATTTCACTGAATATCCATTTTTTCCCCTGAAGGATTATACTCAGGTTTGCTGGGTAGGTGGTTCTTGGTTGTAATCCTATCTCTTTTGACCTCTGGATTATTATATTCCATGCCCTGTGGTCCCTTAATGTAGAAGCTGCTAAATCTTGTGTTATCCTGATTGTGTTTCCACAATACTGGAATTGTTTCTTTCTGGTTGCTTGCAATATTTTCTCATTGACCTGGGAACTCTGGAATTTGGCTTCAATATTCCTAGGTGTTTTCCTTTGGGGATCTCTTTCAGGAGGTGATTAGTGGATTCTTTCAATTTCTATTTTGCCCTCTGGTTCTAAAATATCAGGTCAGTTTTCCTTGATAATTTCTTGAAAGATGATGTCTAGGCTCTTTTTTGATCATGGCTTTTAGATAGTCAGATAATTTTTAATTCTCTCTCCTGGATCTATTTTCTAGGTCAGTTGTTTTTCCAATGCAATATTTCACATTGTTTTCCAATTTTTTCATTCTTTTGGATTTGTTTTATGGTGTCTTGATTTCTTACAAAGTCACTAGCTTCCAATTGCTCCATTCTAATTTTTAAGGAAGTATTTTCTTCAGTAATCTTTTGGACTTCCTTTTCCATTTGGCCAATTTTTCTTTTGAAGGCATTCTTCTCCTCATTGGCTTTTTGGACCTCTATTGCCATTTGGGTTAGGCTATTTTTTAACATGTTATTTTCTTCAGTATTTTTGGGTCTTCTTTAACAAGCTGATGAATTGTTTTTCATGATTTCTTGCATCACTCTCATTTCTCTTCCCAATTTTTCCTCTACTTCTCTTACTTGCTTCTCAAAATCCTTTTTGAGTTCTTCCATGGTCTGGGACTGATTCATATTTTTCTTGGAGGCTTTGGATGTAGGGAGTTTTGATTTTGTTGTTTTCTTCTGGTTGTATGTTTAGATCTTCTTTGTCACCAAAGAAAGATTCTATGGTCTGACTGTGTTTGCAACTTTGTTCACTCATGACCCAGCCAAGTACTTGAGCTATAAACTCTTTGTTAAGGTAGGAGTCCACTTCCAGTGTGGAGAATGTACTGTCCCAAGCCTCAGAGGTTTTGTGCAGCTGTTTTCAGAGATTCTTCTAAGGACCTGTAAATTTTCAGTTCTTCCAAGTTGGTATGATAAGGGGAGAGGAATTTACTCCTTTCATGGCTTGTGCTGTGGTCTATGAGTGAGCACAAATGCTCTCTTCTGCCTTGGAACCGTGAGGAGGATTCCCTTTGCACCACCACTATAAGCTCTACCATGCCAGCACTCCTCCTTGCCCCAGGATCGCTCCAGAACTGTGACCTAGATCTAAGCACAGGCAAAGCAAGAGAATCCTACGTCAGCACTGGCAAAAAGATCCCTGCAATCCCTCTCTGATCAACCACTCAAATCTCCCTCAGTCTGTGGGCCAGAAGCTCCAGAAGCAGCCACAGCCCTGGAGCCACACTCAGAGACTGGGGCTGGGACCTAGCTTCTCTCTCACTGGAGATGCAGACTTTTCCTACTCACCTTCTAAGTTGTCTTTGGCGTTCATGGGTTGAGAAGTCTGCAAATTGCCACAGCTGCCTGTGATTCAGTCCTCTGAGCCCTGTTCCAGGTTAGCTGAGGCCTATTTTGCCTATGCGCCCACACCGAACTGCATTCCTCTCACTTTACGGTGCGATATACATTTCTGATCAATCATCCAGGTTGTCTTGGGCTGGAAATTTGTTTCCCTCTGTCTTTTTGTGGGTTCTGCTCCTTTAGAATTTGTTTAGAGCCATTTTTATAGGTATTTGGAGGGGTTTTGGGGAAAGCTCAAGCAAGTCACTGCTTTTACCCTGCCATCTTGGCTCTGCCCCCCAAGACTAATTTTCCTGAATTCAAATCTGGCCTCAGACACTTACTAGCTGTGTGACCCTGGACAAGTAACTTAGTTTGCCTCAGTTTCCTCTTCTGTAAAATGAGCTGGAGAAGGAAATGGCAAACTACTTTAGTATCTCTGCCAAGAAAACCCAAATGGGGTCATGAAGAGTTGGCCATTACTGAAATGACCCAATAACAACAAAACCTGTCAGCTATTGGGAAGGTACTGAAGATGCTTTCAATGAGTAGGATATACAAACCACACAATACTTAAAAAAATAAATTTGTACTTATATCTTTATAAGCATTACCTGTATTTCCAATATTTAACTCTTTCCCCCTTCTCTTCCTTATAACAAAGAATAAATATAATAAATAATAAGTAAATAAATATACATAAGTAAAAATAAAAAGGGAAAAAGTAGTTCAGCAGCGCTAACCAAAACATTGAGAAAAATCTAACATCTGTAGTAGGTAGTAGTTACAGTCTCCCCCTTCTGAAAAGAATATAGGGAGATAAATCATTACAGATATCTCTTTGGGGGCCAAACTCACTTATTATGATTTCACAGCATTCGGCCTCAACAATTTTGTTGTAATTCCTAGTTGCGATGTTGTTGTCATTGTTTATGTTGTTTTGCTGCTTCTTTTTATGCTACTTTGCATCAATTCACACTAATCTCACTAATTCTTCCCATCCACTGTTCTTGATAGCTTAGAAATATTCTGTCATAATCACGTACAACAACTTGTTTAACATTCCTCATTTGATGGTTTTTTACTTTGTTTCTAGTCTTTCTAAACTTTTATTTAAAATATGAGAAGTGGTTATTTATCCAGTTGTGAAATATTTTGTATGAAAGAATAATGGCAGAATAATGACTTGTCCTAGAACTCTTTCTATCTGTTTCCAGATGGGAATGAGAGAACAAGAATTAATAATAATTATAATAATACCTATATCCATTATTTTGATGAATTGTTTTTAGTTTTTGCATGATAAAACACATGAAAACACTGCAAATATGATACTAATAAAAGCAGCAAACATCAATGACAACAACCCACATTTCTGCACTGTTTTGAGTTTTATAAAGCACTCCCCCCAGCCCCGCCCCCTGCCCCCACCTTGCACCCACCACAACTCAGTGAGATTGATAAGGCCAGTATTATCACCCTCATTTTAAGATGAGGAAATTGAGGCTCAGGGCTAGGTCATCCACATGTGACATGTGGAAGCTGGGATTGAAAACCACATCTATTGTATTTAAAAATTAGTGTTTTTTCACCCTACTCTCAATTGGGCCAGGAGTGAAAGGGGTTAAAGTAGAATTGAGTAGAATTTAGAACTGGAAGGGTCCTCAGAGATTAATTGGGGCAATTTCCTTACATTACACATGAAGAAACAAAAGGGGCAAATGGGAGGTCATGGGGAAAGTTACAAAGTTGGGTTCTATATCTGGGCTGTTGCCTCCAAATCGGGTGATTTTTCAACTATTATATAATTTCTCTCATGGTTAGACATGCCCTCAAGTCCTTTCAGGAATAGTAGAACCCAGGAAATAGACTCTAGGAAAACCTCTGTTTTCACACAAGACTTGCCTACAGGTTGCCTCCAAAGCAAAGACATACCCATTGTTAAGTTCAGTGTAAGCATTTTATGTCAGAAACCAGCAAACATTACGAATCAGGATTTGATTTATTTTGTTTATTGTGTAGACTTAAGAAAATCATAGAGATGTCAGTGTTTCAAATTAAACTTAAAAGCGTGTTATTTAACTTCTACTAAACATTTACCAGTACATCTTTGCTCCAAAGTAAGGAAGCCCACTCCATCACCCAACCTTCCAGTTGTACATTTTGTCTATATTTTGTAAATACTTACATGTGCATGTATTGTGTCCCTCAATAGAATATAAGTTCCTTGAAGGAAGACACTGTTTCATTTTTGCCTCATTTTCCATTCTCAGTACGCAGACCAGTGCTGGCACATAGTAGGAGAATAATTAATGCTTGCTGATTGATGGCAATGAATGAGACTTTGACCTCAGAACTGAAAGTGTGTGTGTGTGTGTGTGTGTGTGTGTGTGAGACTAAAGCTTTTATATCAGTACTGGATAAAATGAAGACCAAACTATTTCTCTATGCCTTGAGAACCTTAACATTCAGTGCTGGGCTTTATGGTGGTAGAGTAGATGAAGTCAATTTTGGAGAGGCTGAGTGAGTTTTAAATCCTGGCCATTCCAACAGTGCTCTGGATTTTCCAGTCATGTATGTCTGGAATTGAGACCAGCCACTTCAGAAGATTTCCTATAAAGCTTCCCTACTTCTTGGCATGGGCAGCTTTTAGAGGAGCCGTGCTGGCTTGACTTGCAGTTTCCTACTGAAATCAGGAAACGCAGAACAGAGAAATGTCAAGAAGCCAGCAATGGTCTCACACAAACTCTTTTCTGTTCAGTAAAGAGAGACAGGTTTAAATCCTGCATTTCAGTTCTTATATATAAAGCCACTGACTCTTCCCTCCCTCTGACACACATTAATAAAAGTCATCTAGATTATTTATAGTCATATCCTCTATTGGCATCATTCTCTCATGCCCCGAAGTGACATGAGGTGATCTTTGCTTCTAAGAAACTGTGTTAGTACATTTCAGTCTCTGGCAAGTAGGTCCTACCAGGCTGGGAAGACTTTAGTTGTGAATCCATGAGCTAATTATGTGTCTGCTGTATGAGGCCCAATTGACCTACACATGGAAAGGCTCATCGCTTAAAGACAGCTGACAATAATGTAACTTGTGTCTCAGAGCCAAAAGTAAGGATTGATAAAGACCAAGTTCATAAGGGGGAATCAGGGAGCTCTCAATGACTATCTCTTTGCCTGTTGCTCTAAGCCCCAGGAAACTCAAGATTTTATGTGTGCCTAGGCACAGCCAAAGGCATAAAAAAAAAGCATTCAGCTCCCATATAAGCAATGGCAAATGGGAAACCTTAATGCATCTCTCAGCATGGAGAACTCCCAATGTGAGATCTCCTTACATCACTGAAAATTGCAACCTGTCTATGATTTGTTAGTTAAGTCCTAGAGAATGACCTAAGACATGATGTTCAGTGATTTACTCAGTCATACAACTAACAGAGTATACATATGCCTAGGCTTTCCTAACTCTAAGCTTAACATTCTATCAACTACTTTGTGATCATTTTACTGAGCTTAACAAATCATATGCCATAGAGCAGGATCTATGTAGCCCCCCCCCAAAAAAAGTGAAAAGATCTCACTTGAAACTCACTTGAAACTCTCCCATTTGCCACTTCCCTTTCCTTGTCTGGTGAGCTTCCTCTTCCTCAGGGACCTATGCAGTCCCTCACACTCCAGGACGGTACTACCTAGGGTTTGTAGGCACTTAAGGTAAAGGAGATGCCTTCAAGGTTATTAGAGAGTCAGTCAGTCCACCCCTACACTGAGCCCCACCTCAGACACTTGTAATGTCTCTGACACTCCATCTCTAGCTCTGGGAATTTTCTCTGTTTGTCCTCCATGCCTGGAACACTCTCCCTTCTGCATTCAGTCTACCCATGTCTCTGGCTTCCCTTAAGTCCCAACTAAAATCCCACCTTCTACAGGAAGCCTTCCCTAACCTCTCTTAATTCCAATGCTTTCCCTTTTTCAATTGTTTCCTATTTATCTGGTATATCCTTTGCTTCATGCATATTTGTTTGCACGATGTCTCCCCCATTAGATTGTAAGCTTCTTGAGAGCAGGGACTTTGATTCTTTTTGTATCCTCAATGCTTAGCGTAGTGTCTGACACCTAATAAATGTTTATTGTATTGTATTGTAAGGTATTCCTTAATTATAAAACTGTAATATAAGAAGTGAATCCTCTTTCTTCCCTTCCTTATCCCTATTCAAGGGAAAAATTACCAGGTTTGCTAGATATTAAATCCCTTTATCCATACCTTCACAGTTCCCATAACTCACTTCACCAGCAAAGGGCAACATCTGAATTTTCTCCTCACATCATGGCTGTGTCCCTTGGCTCCAGGGCCCATTTGGCCTAGGAAACCCTACACTTATTCCAGGAACCTGGTGTGGTCTACAGAATTTGTCTGTTAGGTCCAGAAGACTTGGTTCAGGAACTCCTTCATAGTTCCAGTTTGGTCCCCTTCATCTGATGCCAATGTCTTCAAGGCATGTTCTTCCCTGGAGTGGCCATGTGGATCTGTAGACTTCCTTCTATAGAATAAAAGCCAAATTTAAATTTTCCCCTTCTCTTTGAATTGCTCTGTGCACCTCTGTCTTTACCTCCCTTAAATACCAAATTTAAGAGTACAGACAGATGTGTGAAATGATTATGAATCAATCATCTTCAGTGTGGTGCTCAATGCCAGGACAAAGAAATGATTTCATGCTTCATTAAGGGGACATAATCAATTCCAGGGGGAAAAAAATCCCCATTATTGGAGAGACAATCAACAATGCCAGAAAAAATTCTTTGTTAATGTGGCAAATGAAGACCTAGGAAAATATCAGAGGACACCTGCTATATTCCCTTCCTGTCCCAGACCCAAAACAAAACAAAAACCACTCTCCTCAAATTACACTGAGGGGCCATTGAGCGCACTGTTCCCAATTCTAGGTATCTCTCTTGGGATCTGAGAAGACTTCATAGTACAGGTAATTCACATAATGTAACAAGTGTATCTTACTAAGTCTTAAATACATTTTCCAGAAACACACATCCACCCAGAGTCAATGCCAGTATGTAAAGTTCTTTCAATAGTACTTTTATAGTAGTGCACAGTCTCTCCCCAAATCAACAGATGTTGGTGAGAGTTCAGATCTTCCATAACTGGGTGGTTCTAGCAACTTACACTAAGTCTACAGGTATAATTGTGTAAGGTTCTTTAAGCCTCATGCCTATCTTGGTACTTGTAATCATCTATCTACACATGCCTACTGATATTGTAGAAAGTCTAGGCTTACTGCTTCTTGATGTCCTGTCTGCTGCTATTTCTTGAACTGCATGATTTCCTCCTCTTTTGGGGGTGGGGTGTGGAGGCAGGGGGATTCCCTACATAATGTGGGAGAAAATTTCTTCCTGCTCATAGTTTTTTTTTCCAGGTAACCAAGTAGTATAGGATAATAGAATCATAGATTTAAAACTGGAAGAGATCATTTAGGTCATATAGTCTAGTTTCCTCATTTTACGAATTTGAAAACAGAGACTCAGTGAGCCTATATTTCTTTCTGTGATTCAAGGTCAGACTATAGAATTCCTAGACCAAAGCTCATTTCTCTGGCCATTGCTCCTCTTTCCTTCAAACTCATTTATATCAGCTCTATGTCTCCTACTGTGTTCTCCCCTTCCATTGTTTCCTGTGTGATCCTTGTTCTATTTTTAACAAATTTCCCTACTATTAAACCTCTTCTTCTAATGTTCTTTCCACCTTGTAGTCACAGAAAACTGGTACTCTCCTGAAGACATTGCATCTGCTGCTACCCTCTGCAATACTGGAAGTGCCTTCTTTCATGCCTTCCAACACCCTGGGAACATAGGCATACTTCTTTCTCCTAGTTGCCACTTCCGAACTTCCCTCTACCACCTTCACTCAGTGACTTCTCTTCTGAGATTCATTCCCTAAAGATATATCATTTGGTCTGGAGCCCAGTGGCTATTATTTACTGACTTCCTCTCTTTTCTCAAGAAACTCAGTACCTGTCTCCATCTTCCTCTGCATTCCAAATCCAGCCCTTATACTTGGAGATTTCAATTTATGTGTTAATGTCCCTTCAAATACCATTGTTATTCAGTTTACCAACTTCCTTAAAATCTATTATTTGCATTTTCAATTCACCTTAACCTCATCCAAGGTTCATACCCTCAAAGTCCTGATCATCCACAAAGTCCTTATACTTGACCATAAATGCCTCTCCAGCTCTCCATTCCCCTTCGTCCTTCCAGTCCCATTCTCTGCCCTCATCACAACTTCCAGTCAATTTAACCTTTTCTACTTGCCCAGATCTTCACCCTACATGGGCTTTCTTTTTCTCCCTCCAAGATGTTTACTCTTCAGTTAACTATATCAATTTTACAATAACCTCAACCCCTGCTTATTATGCCCTATTTCCCCCTCACCTTATCCTTTTCTAGACTATAAATTTGGATTATTCCCAATACTTGTCTTCTTCTAGCCAGGTGACTGTCTACTGATCTCTACTGAAAGAAGTCAAACAACAATGCTTATTTAGTCCACTGCAAAGCGTGTTATTAAGTCTCAATGGAATCCTCACTACTTCATGACAATCCTTTTACTCTTCCATGATCAATTATCCATTGTAATTCCCATGTTAGCTCTTATACAACTCTGTTGAGTATCCAATACCAATAGTCCATCTCCCTATGTCTCAGCAAAGGATCTCACCTCAAATAATTGAGGGCATCCATTGCAATCTCCTCTCCTTCCCAATTCCATACTTCAAAACACTTCAGCATCCCCCCCACCAATCCTTTCTTTTTTTCATTCCCAGAATCTGAAGTGAACCTTATCCTTGTTGACATTGATTCCTGTAATGTTATCTTTAGTCCCAGCCTCATCTGTCTCTTCCAAGAGATTACCATTTTTGATCATCACTTCTCATTCTCTACTTTTCAGTCTCTTCTTATCCACTAGTTCCTTCTTTGTTGCCTTTAAATATGACCAACTCTCTTCTAAAAAAAAAAAAGATTTGACCTGACCATCTCCTTATACTACCATCTCATATTTCTTTTCCCTTCACAGTTAAATTTCTATGGAAGTTAGGGGCTCTCCACATTTATTAACTCTACTTTCTTACTCACCTCCCATGCACTTCTCCACCACTTGTAATCTGTTTTTGTCTCCACTACTCAACTGAAAATTCCTCTTTCCTAGGTTTCCAATCATCATTTCATTGCTAAATCCAATGACCTCATGTCAGTATTTGTAGTTGACCATTGGTATCATTCCCACCTCCCTAACATGCTCCCTCTTTCATAGTTTATCATGATTCCCACCAAAGAGGGGAGAGAATTGAGGCTACTTTCAGACTATATTCATAGAACCTTGGTAAGATAGACTATTATACTTGAAAAAAGACTTCAGAGATCATCTGGTCCATCTCCAACTGAAGTCTGAATCTCATCTGCAACATCTTGAACAAATGGCCATCCATCCTTCCTTTTAAGACCTGTAATAGCAGGGGCAGCTCAATCCATACCTGTTAGGAAGTTCTTTATTATACCGAGCTAAAATGGGCTTCCTTGCCATTCTCTTTATTTTTATTTTTGTGAATTTAACAATTATCTATAAATATATTTTATTATAAAAAAAGTACAAGAAAGTGCTTTACACAAACTTCTGTTATGTTCAGTTTATTTTCTTAAGAAACATATACTTCCTAACATTTACATATGTAGGTAGAAATCATTTAACCAGATAGAAAAAAAAATCACTCAGTTTATGTCTCCTGATTTTTTTTTGTTTTCTTTTATGCCTTAAAATTTTTGTTGATGTTTCTTTGGGAATATTTATTACTGCCTAGTAACTTACCTCCTTCCCTTGCAACAGATATTATAGTCCAGTAATTTTTAGGCTATTGTGATTTACAACAATAGAATGTCATGGACAACACAGACTGTTTCTTTTCTTGTTATGTTTGCATCCCTAGTACATAGTAGGTGCTTGACAAATACATGCTAAATAAATCAATTAATGAAGGAATGAATGAACAGATTCACTCTGGTTTAAATTTTGTCTTCTACAGACAAAAATAGAAGTCTAATTCTCTTCTCCATTTTTTAGCTCTTTATATTTTAAGACAGTCATCTCGTCTCCCCTAAGTATTCTCTTCTTTATGTTAAACACCCCGGTTCCTTTAATGTTGTTGGTACAGATGAGAATAACCTTTACAATTCATGGATGACATTAATTTTATTGTTGTATTGTAGAGAAAAGGAAAGAAGAGGAGAGTTCAGTGAAGGTAACCTGATAGGTCTTTTCATATCAAATATATTAAGATCTATTATATGCAGCTTTAGCATATAGGCCCAGTAGGGATATGTAGCAAATAGATAGATAGATGGATAGATAGATAGATAGATAGATAGATAGACAGACAGATAGGCAGATAGACAGACAGACAGACAGACAGATAGATAGATAGATAGATAGATAGATAGATAGATAGATAGATAGATAGAGATAGATAGATAGATAGATAGATAGATAGATAGATAGATAGATAGATAGATAGACAGATGATAGTGCATCTAGTAAGGGCTTGCTATGTACCAGGTACTGTGTTAAATACTGGGGTTACAAATCTAAGTAAGCAAGTCCCTACCTTCAAAGAGATTATATCCTAATGGATAAAGATGACATAAAGGGAAGGTGGTGGCCCTGAGCCATAGTTTGATGTAGAGATGCTCAGAAAATGGCCTGGCATCTTGGTTCCAGGCAAGATAAGTTGAAAATTCACCTATCAGAGCCTAGGATGTTTCTAGGAGTATAATTAAAGGTGTGGGGCAGATGTGGAGAGAACCCCAGAGTATGGGTCACATACTGTCAAGTTTAGAAAACGATTTTATGGGACTAAAGGAACAGGACTCAAAGACACTTTAGCTTTCAGCCACATGTACATTTTCTTTAAAAAAAAAAATCTTTTAAAGGGGCAGCTAGGTGGTGCAGTGGATAGAGCACCAGCCCTGGAGTCAGGAGGACCTGAGTTCAAATATGGCCTCTGACACATAACTCTCACTAGCTGTGTGACCCTGGGAAAGTCACTTAACACCAATTGCCTCACCTTCTTCAAAGAGGTACTCCCATGGGGGGTGGGGTGTGGACTGAGCCTCTGGGGCTACCATGTTTTTTAACCTCTTATAAGGAAGCAGGGGCCAGAACCCACAAATGATCCACCAAAGATCTTGCTTGCTACTCTGGGACTTGGTCCTGTACTGAATAAATGAAATACAATGACCTCATGTGAGTGTTGAGCAGTCTGAGTGAAGAGCTGCTGATGGGATGGTCACCTTTATGCCCCAAAGTTATTTCCAGCTCTCGCTATTTCAGAAGGCAGCCTGCCTGATGGAGTTAGCCTGTCTAGATGCCTCACTTAGGGGCCTGGGGGATAGTTTCCCACAGCAATCTGCTCTCTTTGGAAGATTTCAATTGCTTTTGAATTAGTTATGGGCTCAAAAAGGAGTGACTTCCATTATTACAATGCAGGTTTTAAAATTACTCCCATTCAACTTGCCAGCTCTGCAACATTAACCTGTCATTGGAGAATTAGGCCTGGTCATGGAGAAGAGAGATTTTTGAAAAATAAAAAGGAATCTTAAAAAATCTGTCATATAAGTGGACATCAAAAAAAAATGTCTCTATGTTCTAACTACCAAATGCAGTTTGCTTCATCATCTGTAGGATGGGGATGGTATTTTGAATGCTTGTTTCAATGTTGAGTTGAGAAGGACTCGTAATTAAAGTAAAACACTCATCATAGTTTTATAAGTTTACAAAGCAACTTATTCTTGTATTTGAAGTAAAGTAGCTTGTCTTCATGCAGAACTTAGCATTAGGACCTGTGGAAAAAATAGTGGAGAATCTGGGGATTGTTAAGATTCATTGTAAGAAAGAGCACAGGCTTGGGTCAGAGAATCTAGATTTATATCCCTCCTCTATCATTTACTACTTGTGTGACCTTGGACAAATCACTTAACCTCTGTAGATCTGTAAAATGAAGAGATTTGATTAGGTGGCTTCTAATACCCCTTCTAGCTCCAAATATCTGAATGTATGAGCCTAAGCTTGTCTAAGACAAACAAGTAATAAGTATTAAAGACAGGATATGAGTAATCCAGTTCTCTGACTCCCAAGTTAGTACTCTGTACAGATAAATTGATAAGAAGAATTTGGGGAGACAGAGACAGAGATACAGAAAGAGAGAGACAAAGACATAGAGACAGAAAGAAGGAAAGAAAGGAAAGGTAAAAGAAAGAAAAAAGAAAGGGAGAGAGGAAGGGAGGGAAGAAGAGAAGGAGAGAATAAAGGAAGGAAAGAAAAATAAAAAGGAGGAAGGGAAAGAGGAAGAAAAAAGGAAGAGGAAGAAAAAAGGAAGAGGAAAAGAAAGAGGGCAGAACAAAGAAGAGAAGGATAAGGAAGAAGATGAGAAGAAATAGAAATAATATACACTACTTTCTATTATAACTTGCTGTTGAGAAAAATAACAAGAAGTGGTAGAGAAAATATACTCTGTATTATGATTTCTTGTAGAGACACGAAAAGAAGAAGATGGAAGATGCTTTCCTACATTGCACCTATTGTTACTGAGAGGTAGAGGAAAATCCTGCAAAGGGAGAGTTGCAGAGACTTTTGCCAACTTTAGGCTAAAGGTCATTTCCTTTACGTAAAATAGAATGAAGGTATCCTCTCATCCTTAAATTGGAAGTGATAGGTACTATAACTGCTGTCAAGGAGTAAGTCCATCTGAACAGAGAAATAGCCAGTGAAATATTAGAAGCACAATGTGGATAATTGCAGCTTAGCTGTGATAGTGTCTGTTCACCACAGACTTTATAGGCTTATCAAGGTACTTTCATGGACATTTCCAGAAAAGTATGAGGATATTGAAGTCTACAGTTTCTGAATTGTGAGTTGCCTTGGTTACATGTATTCTTAATGCTTTACTCCCCTGAGACTTTAAGTATATACTTACTCATCCTGCAGACATGGTGGGCATATGTGGCAGAGGCATAATTTATGTTTAAGGAGGGAATGTTACGTAAATATTCTTTTCATTATCACTAAATATTTTTGTTAATATTGAGTATTAGTGGTTGATTTGTGAATGGAAGATCCATTGATTGGGGCTCGTAAGCTATAGTGTTCATAGAAATAGGTACCCACAAGGGTTACTCCTAGGATTCTGATAATTAGAACAGTAGCAAAGTATCCTCTCTTCTGGGGAATCACCTTGACCTGTAAAAGTCAGTGCAGGTGTGTGGGGAAGAGAAGGTAGAAGGAATCCAGTTCTAGCTTAGGTAGAGAGAGAGAGAGAGACAGAGACACAGAGAGAGAGACACGGAGAGACAGAGACAGACAGACAGACAGACAGAGACTGCAGAGATTGGAGAGAATTAGGGGTCAATTACGCCGGCTACACTATGATTCTCTGAGCCTTCTGATCTCAGCTTAGATATACCATCCTTCCCACCCCTAACATCAAGGATCTGATTCTATCTACCAGATTTAGTCAGTCAACAAGCATTTATTAAGACTCACTATGTGTGCTAAACTTTGGGAGTACAAACAGAAGCTGAACAGAAGACTTGCTGCCCTCAGGCAGGTTATATTCTAATAGGCTAACACAGCCCATAAAAAGGAGCTGAAAGTTGAGGGGTTGAGAGTGGGAGGAAGGTACCCAGTGGAGGGGGGACGGGGTGGTAGAGAAAGGCCTATGGAGATGAGTCAGCATCTCTGGAGAATGAAGACATCTTTGGCCTGAGCCTCCTCCTTAAGCTGGAGGTTCTGGCAGGAACCAAGTGAGACCTTGGGGACAGAGAGTACTTCCAATGCAAGAGGGTGTCCAGGGGTGGAGTGAGCTTCCAGGGTGAAGCTTCCCCATTTCTCAACTTTCCTTAGTCTGTACAGGTCCTGACTCTGAATGTGCCACAGATGTTAATTTGCTCCTTCTACATTTGTCCCAGGGTTTCTGGGAGTGACTCACCTTCCCAGAGAGTCAGTAGGCAGATTCAGGGCCAAGGAGAAAGGAGTGAAAGCCATTCAGTTTCTCCCATCTTTCTAGACAGTAGGCTCCCCTTCTTTCATCCTTAAAAGGGATTCCTCTACTTTATTCTTCTTTATATTCCAACTGACCCAGCTGGAAACCTTCTAGGCCTTTTAAAAACAGGATTAAAAAGTCCATTTTCGGCATTAGACTAGTTCAGAAGAAGAACCTCAGCTCTTTTCTTTGCCAGCCAGTTTGAAAAAAAAAATCCTGAACCACATGTCACTTCAAATTATGACTATGATGTTCATGTTTCCCTCAGGCTGAAATTTCACCCAAGTAAATCCTCTCATTCAGCAGCTGGAGAGAAACGTGTCAAAGGCAGTGATGTGCAGGCACCAGGCACCACCAGTCCCCTGGGAGAGCTTGGTCAGGCCCAGTGTGAAGCTTCTGGGGACCAGACAGCTCCCCCCCTTCCCACCCATGGCTGCTGACACTGCCCACACTCTGTTAGACAAAGAACAGCGTGGATGAAGAGAAGCTGGTAGGAAGAGGCTTCTCTCCTACTGCCAAATAGATGTGTTTTCAGGGAAAGCATTTAAGAAATGAAAAGATAGGCATAATCTGTCATTGAATGGAGTTCTAGCTCTTGGAATCAGAGGACCTGGGTTCAAATCCTGCTTTTGACACCTAACAACTGTGTGCTATTGCCTTTTAAACTCCCCAGGCCTCAGTTTCCTCATCTGTCAAGTTGGGGTGGGAGGTAAGGCTGAATGATCTCTAGGCACCTTCCATCTCCAGACGTATGAGAGAAATTCTGTGGGAAGCTATCACTTCTTTTACTCTAAAGGGTCAACCCAACTCCTCGGCTCTATGCGAATAGGACTGGAGATCAACCATGGTAGAGGAAACCCATAGCACCCTGCTTTGATGCAGAAGTGTATACTGATCTAGGTGGATGGTCTGGGGACAGTATTCACTCCCCCACTTTCACCCTTACAAGGGTCAATGCCCCTGGTAAAGAGGAAGAGCTGTCATGAGCTACCCTAACAGTAATGCAATGGCTTGTTCGTATCAGAGCCATAATTAAGACTTTTATTTTTTTCACCTAGAGCAAAAACATTTGGGAAGAGGGTAACAGAGAAGATAGTTTGGTAGCAGGGGCAGTCATGCTGAGATGAGGTCATCCAGGTATTGCCCCCTTGGGAGTAGAAAAGGTGGCAACAATGACATGGGCAGTGGAAGACATCTTGATGATGTGCAGGGACAGTGAATGTCACAGGAATCTAGTGTGGCCCTGTGGCCCGTCCCCTTGGATGCTGGCACTCTAAGGCAAAGCTCCATTTGCCTTGTGCTAGTTGTGGCTCTGGTTGGCAGCACCACCCAAATGGGCCTCTATGGGACAAGGCTATTCACGCTTCCAAAAAAAAAATAGATATTTTGAGACAATTTTGTTTTTCCTTTTTAGGGTCCTCTGCAGCACCTGGTTTGAAAGTTCTTGCTGACCATCTCTGTAGGCAGAAATTTATTCCCATCGAAATCCTCTGCTTGATGTTGTGTGGATGTAATCATAGGTTGGGTATGTATATACCAAGGGATGACAACAGGTGAGGGTGCACCTGGGACAGACCTAAGTAATCCAGGCCACTTGGATCCAATCAACTGAACAGTGGCTCAATTTGTCTTCTCCCTTTACGTACCTTAAAACACAATAGTGCTGTCACAGTCATTCATGTAGCAACACAGGGCAGGGAAAATAGCACTTACTGGTTCTGCAGTCAAAGAAACTGTGTTCAAATTCTAGGGCAGTTAAGAGATGTAGTGGGTAGAATGCTGGGCCTGCAGTCAGGAAGATTTGAGTTCAAATACCTCCTCAGACATTTCCTAGCTATATACCCCCGGTCAAGCGACTTCACCCCAGCCTCAGTTTCCTCATCTGTAAAATGAAGATAATAGCCCCTACTTCATGAGGTTCTTTTGAGGATCAAATGAGATGGCATATTTGAGAAGCTTTTTAGAAAGCTTCAAGTGATATATAAAGACAAACTCTTATCATGATTATCTTCTTGCCTCTGGCATGTACTGTGTGTGTGATCTTGTGCAATCTCTTAACTTTCCTGGGCCTCAGTTTCCTCATCTGTAAAATGAAAAGGTTGGATTACGTGGCTCCTAAGGTCCCTTCCAGCTCTGAGTCTCTGATCCTGTGACACGCAAGGTAAATAACTGTATCAGAAAGTCAACTTAACTTGGAAGTATGAGAGGTCTGAGCTCAAACCCCAGCTTTATTATTTTCTAGCTATGTAACCCTGGGGAAGAAATATTCCACCTCATTGAGCCTTAGTTTCTTTATTGATAAAATGTTGGTACTAATGTCCATAGTACTTATTCCACACAGTTGTTATGAGGATCAAATGATAGAAATGTGTGTAAAGTATTATGTTTTAAAAATTATCGTCACCTACATTTTCCACTGTATCCTTCCTCACAATTACTCCATGAGAGACAGCTTTTTTTTTTTTTTGGCAAGGCAATTGGGGTTAAGTGACTTGCCCAAGGTCACACAGCTAGTACGTATCAAGTGTCCAGTCTGAGGTCAGATCTGAACTCAGGTCCTCCTGACTCCAGGGCCGGTGCTCTATTTCTTGCACCACCCAGCTGCCCCTAGAGATAGCCTTTTTAATGAAGAATAAACAAAGGAGGAAGATTTTAAAAATAAAAACTGATCGATATATTGAAAAGTGTAACATGCAGTGTTTTGCACTGGTAGCTCCCCCTTTTTGCAAAGAAGTAGGGGAAATATCTTCTCATATCTCTTCTTTGGCACTAAACCTGCTCATTCTAATTTCATAGCATTTGGTTTTAATTATTTTGTTGTTATTCTATCCATTTACATTATTGTAGTCATTGTGTATATGGTTTTCCTGTTTCTACTAACCTCAGTTTTCATTGGTTCACAGAAATTTTTTTCATGCTTTCTGTATTTGTCAAATTGATCATCTCATATTATAGTAATATTCCATTATATTCATGTGTCATAGATTGTTTAGCTATTGACCAATCAATAGTTATTTGCTTTATTTACTGTTCTTTGCTATCATAGAAGTACTTCTCTACATATTTTGGTATATATGAGCACATTTTTTTTTTGTCACTGATTTCTTCTACATATATATCTAGCAGTAGAATCCTTGGCTAAAAGTGTAGGGGAACTTAAGTTACTCTCTTCCCATAGTCGAGTCAATTCACAGCTCCCCGAACAATATACTAGCTTCCCTGTTTTCCCATAACCCTTCCAATATCTATTGCTCCCATCTTTCATCATTTTTGCAAATTTGCTCACTGTGAATTTGAATCTTAGGGTTGTTTTGATTTGCAACTATCTTATTATTAGAGAGTTAGAACATTCTTTTAAATGATTATAAATAGTTTGCAAGTTTTCTTTTGAAGACCTTTGACCACTTATCTATTGGGGAATGGATTTTAATATTATATATTTTTGTTAACTATCTATATCTTGGATATCAGACTGTTATTAGACATATTTGATACAAAGATTTTTTTCCTAGTTGACCATTTCTTTTCTTATCCTATTCATATTATTTTTATTTTAAAAGTCTTTAAATTTTTTCTAATAAAATTATCTTTTTATATATTGCAGTAACTATCTTTTGATTATGAATTAACTCCCTGGCCATAGCTATGAATGATACATTAACAGTATGTGATTTACTTATTTTCTATTTTTTAATAGCGTATGATATTTAATATTCAGGTCATATATCCATTTTGATTTTTTTGTGTTGTGCTGTATGGTGGAAGATGTTCCTCTAAACTTAATTTCCACCAGACTGCTTTCCAGGTTTCCCAGAAATTATACTCAAATAAGCAGTTCTTTCCTAGTTAGTTTATATTTTCATTTTTATTGAATTTTATCTAATTGAGTTATATTATTTCTGATTATTTTTTGTCCAGTTTATTTCATTTATTTACTTTTCTATTTTTTAAACAACATCAGATGATTTTAATGATTACTGCTTTATAATATAATTTTTACTGCCTTTTTCCATTATTTTCTTTGACATTATAAATTTTTTGCCCCTCCAAGTGAATTGCATAATATACAAATTCCAGCTTTTAAGATATTTTTCTTTGTGTAGAAGGATCTTTCACTGTGAAATCTCAAATAATTTTTTTCAATTTTTTGTTGATGTTATTGTTTAAAATATCACCATCATTTCTTAACATCTACCCCACCCCCAAATACCTAAGTATACTACTATCCCTTGTGACAAATAGGGACATTCAATTGACAAAACAAATCAATATATTCACCTGAAAATATATACCTTATTAGGGCCCTAGAGTTGACCACTTCTCTGCTAAAAGGCATAAGATACACCTCTTCATCATTGCCAATAATAAGTGTTCTGACATCTTTCAATGTTATTTCACTTTACACTTTTGTAGTTTTCATGGAGATAATGCTTGAGTCTACTTCTTTCACTTTCTATCAGCTCATACAAGCCTTCCTCTGACCTAAACCATTTTTTACCAAAATGCATGTTGGTAAACCTAATTTCCTCTGGTAAAGGAAATTTTCGGTATTAGAGATGAGTTTTTAACTTCTTGTAGGAGACAAATGAGTCCCGGTGGAGAATAATACACATCCCAGTGCTGTTTATTTATGAATGAGAGTTAACATCATTAATTACTTCTAAGATATCAATGGGTTCTCCAACTTTTAACAAAACTCCACAGTGCTTCCCTTTTGGCGTGGTAGGCTACAGGTAGATAAGGTCAACAGAGTCTGGCTGTGCATGTGCCTGGAACACAGAGGAAGGAGAAAGTGGTAATGTTGATATGATCCTGCAACACCCTTGGTTTTGCCATGATCATACTGAATACTCATCTTTCTCTACTCTTTTAAGGTTGCCATTGAATTTTCTCTCAACAACTCTGTGAAATAGGTAAGAATTATTATTAACCCCATCATATAGATGAGAAAAATCAAGGCTCATATAGTTTAAATGACAAGGTAGGTTAAGATCATACATATGGAACTTGAACCCAGGTGCTCTGACACTGAATCCAGTGATTTTTCACCATGACATTTTGCTTCATCATGGAGGTATATTCTCATAGCTCTGTAGAGCCAGATTGGGAATGAGTTACTTGCTTTTCTCTGTGAAGCCTCACTTGATCTCCACAATGAAAGGTGTTCTCTTCTACCTCAACTTTCGCAAGATTATTTTGTCTAGATCTAGAGTTCTTTATCTGGAGTCCATGAACTTGGTGTCTGTATATAAGTACACACACAAATATGCATACATACATATATATATATAATATATATATATATATATATATATATATATACATATATATATATACATACATATATATGTTTCTACATATGCACATGTACATATTTCTCTCTATATACATACATACATACGTACATGTGTATATATATAAAAGTATATGCATATATATATATATATATGCACACATACATGTTGTTGTTCTTCACCCATTTTTCAGTTGTGTCCAACACTTTGTTGCCTCATTTGAGGTTTTCTTGGCAGAGATACTGGAGTGGTTTGTAATTCCTTTTCCAGCTCATTTTATAGATGAGGAAATTGAAGCAAACAGGGTTAAGTGACTTGCCCAGAGTCACACAGCTAGTAAGTATTTGAGGCCAGATTTGAACTCAGGTCTTTCTGACTATCCACTGAGATACCTAACTGGGGTGTAGAGTCAGAATCTGGCCTAAGACACAATAACTATGTATATGTATGTGCATATGCACATGTATATGTCTGTCTGTCTATCTATCAATCTACTAGGTGTCCTAGTGGATAGAATGATGAGCCTAAAGTCAAGAGGACCTGAGTTCAAATTTGGCCTCAGACACACCCTGGACAAGTCACTTAACCCTGTTTGCCTCAGTTTCTTAATCTGTAAAATGAACTGGAGAAGGAAATGGCAAACTGCTCCAGTATCTTTGCCAAGAAAGCCCCAAATAAGTTCAGAAAGAGTTAGACATGACTAATTGATTAAACAGCAAACATGCATACACACACATATACATTATGTAAATGTGTACACACACACTTACATACATTTGTATATATACATATATGCATACATACACATAAGGATATATAAAACTGTATTTTAATATAATTCATTTTCTTTGCTATCCCGCGTACTTTATTTTATGCATTTAAAAAATTAGTCTGAAAAGAGGTTCACAGGCCTCTCCAGGGGTCCACGGTATACACACAAAAGTTAATGCTCTCTTCTTTTGATGCTTCCTTGGCCCCTGCTACATTGTACCTTGCATATAATGTATTTTTGTCTGTACCATGGCTGTCAGGTCCCTGATGATAAAGACACTATCATTTCTCATCATTGTGTTCCCAGTGGCTGGCACAGGAATTACTCATAGTAGGTGTTTTCCAGATAGTTGTTGAATCAATTGCTCCTTTCCACCAGGCCTGTATAGATCTGGGTCTGTGCCTGCAGGCTACTGCATTCGGGCTTCTTATGGAGTTGGCAGCTGATGGCTCCTCCCCAGGCAGGGGCAGAACTGGGTCCTTCTCAAAAAACTCAGACCTTGATATGGCGATGTGGCAGAATCCTTCATGGGAGCTCAAACAGACCTCAGGAGGAAGATTCAAAAGTTTTCCTTAGAACTTCAGGGAAATCCCCAAGTGCTGGTGAGTTACAATATCATGCCACAGGCACGACCCAAGCAAGTCTACTGAGTGTTTCAGCCTCCCATTCTTAGGCATCTTCATGCTCTTCATCTCTTTGATCCATTACAGCGTATATCTCTGTTGTTAACTCCACCTTGCTTTCTCTAGACTCTCTTTGCTCTTTGTTTCACATTTACTGAATTTCACTTTTTCTCCTCCTATTGCTCATTTGGCTTTGCCTAAGGCTTTCCTCATTCCTTTTCTTCTACTTGCTCCCTAACTGTGGGTATAATCTAAGGCTTGATTTTTGAATGAATGAATGAAAAATAAACATTTAATGAGCCCCTTACTATATGCCATATACAATGCTAAATACTGGAAATATAAATGCAAACATGAGATAACCCTGCACTTGCTGATTTCATGTGCTATAGGGGGAGGAAGCACATGTAGGTGGTGGCTGGGTCTGGGTAACTGGTGAATTGATCTGAGTGACTGATAGCAGTAGTCATGTTGATTTGGTTAATATACCAAAAGAAAGAGTCAGAGAATGGGAAAGATTATGAATGTTAGGATAGTACAGATGGCAAGATAGACCAAAAGGTTGGCTGATGGGAATGTGAAGCAAAGTGAAGGGAATGTGGTTTCTAGAAGTGGTCTGGAGGGTGCTGGCAGTCCTAAAGATGGGAGAAATGCGCAGGTGGCAAGGAGGACTGAGCAGACAGCTGGATGAAATCTGAAGCATTGTCTAGTCTTAGCCTGCTAGATATATTGGGCCAGGCAACTTTGTACTCATTTGCTCTCCAGTCAAGTGAATGACCCTACGCACATAAATCATTGGCATTTCTATATATTACCAACAAAGCCCATCAGCAAGAGATGGAAAGAGAAATTCCATTTAAAGTTAGTGTAGACATTATAAAATGTGCCAAAACAAACCCAGGAACTATATGAACACAATCTCAAGCCATTTTTCACACAAATAAAGTCAGATCTAAATAACTGGAAAAACATCAGTTGCTCATGGGTAGGCTGAGCTAATATAATAAAAATGAAAATTCTGCCTAAGCTAATTTACTTATTCAGTACCATACCAATCAAACTCCCAAAAAATTATTTTAGAGAGCTAGGAAAAAAAAAAGTTTCATTTGGAATAACAAAAGGTCCAGAATATCAAAGTAACTAATGAAAAGAAATGCAGGGAAGGTGCCTAGGCATTTCAGATCTTAAATTGCATTATAAAGCAGCAATCATCAAAACTACTTGGTACTGGCTAAGAAATAGAGTGGTGGATCAGTGGGATAGATTAGGTATGCAAAACACAGTAGTCAATGACTATAGTAATCTACTGTTTGATAAACCCAAAGACCCCAGCTTCTGGGATAAGAACTCACTATTTGACAAAAAAAAAATTGCTGTGAAAACTGGAAAAGAGTATAGCAGAATCTAAACATAGACCAACATCTTACACCCTATACTAAAATAAAGTCAAAATGGGTTCACAATTTAGATATAAGGGCTGATACTATAAGTGAACTGAGAGAGCAAGGAATAGTTTACTTATCAGATTTATGGAGAGTAGAAGCATGTATGACCAAAAAAATTAGAAAACATTATGAAATGCAAAATGGATATTTTCAATTACATTAAATTAGAAAGTTTTTGCATAAACAGGTGAAGGACCCTGAGTTCTTCTCTCTAGATTCACTCATTAGTACATCTGTTTACTCTAATGGTTTTATTTACATGAATGACTCCAAAATCTATATCACTAGTCAATATATCTCTCCATTGCTCAAATCCTATATTTATGATGTCCTCTAGGACTTCGTGAGGCAATATGGTATCAAGGAAAGTGATAGATTCAAATTTGGGAAACCTGTATTTGAATCCCTGCTTTTTACTGTATGTGTGACCTCCGGGCCTCAATTTCCTCCCACTGCTAAAATGACAGATTTGGGCTAGATCACAGATGCCAAACAAATGGCAGGCTACAGGGCTTGCAACACTGCTAGTTGTAGCCAGGACTAGACTAAAATGTAATTGGGAAATATTGACTATAATAAACAAAAACACAATAGAACATAGATAATGTTAATATATGGCTTTCTAAGTCAATACAGCCCTTAGGGATCCTTACATATACGCATTGTATTAGATGATCTCTCTAGGATTCTGTCAGCTCTCAATCTTTGTTTCTATCAAATCCACTTGCATTGTTATTTCAAGATCAACAAGAAATTCTTCCCTCCCTGAGCCTCAGCTTCCTCACAAATAAAATGAAAGCTTTCCTCAGCTATAAAATGAGGAGATTAGATTAGAAGATGTCTGAGATCCCTTCTGGCTCAAACAAAATAGGATTCTATGGACCCATTTCAAGATGTGGCTTCATAGAATCCCCAACTACACCCTTCAAGTGAACTCCTTTTTCCAGTTATCCCTGTTATACCAGCAGTATTGTGCTCTCTTCCTGAGCTTCCTAATCTTGAAATTATCTTTGGCCTTCTTCCCCTTTACTTTGACAGTAGAGGGCAAAGTTTTGCAGATTTCCTTTGAAATGCTTTAAGAAGCTGCATGATTTATTCTGTCATTCATTTTCTTAATCATACTGTTCTAGGATACCTTAACTATACGCAGCAGGGGCTAATGGACCCTATACTGTTGAGGAATCAGATATTCCACAGAAGTGAATTTTCCAGATAATTGAAATCTATCTTTTCAATCCTCAAAAATTTTTTAAAGAGATTAATAAATATTTATTAAATGTATAACACATGCAAGGGCTTGTGCTGGAAGCTGGAGATACAAAGATAAAGAAAAACATGGACCCTGCCCTTCAAGGAATTTACAACCTGAATGGGAAGATAAGACGTATATGAAAGTGAGTATGATACAAATTAGACTGTTACAATTAAAGTTTTCTCAGAATTATTGTATCATAGATCTAGAAGTGGATGAGACCTCAGAGGCAAAATATTCCAATTTCCTCATTTTATAGATGAGGAAATTGAGGCCCAGGGTGGCTGAAGGGAGTAGAGGAAAGAATGTTGGAGTTGGCATCAAAAGACCTGGGTTTGAATCAGAGCTCTGCTTCTCACCACCTGTGTGACTGTAGGTAAGTCATTTAATTTCTCTAGGCATCACTTTCCTCATCTTTAAAATGGGGGAATTAAGCCTGGTGGAAAGTCCCTTTGAGCTCTAAATATCTGATCCTATATCCTTATGATCCTAAGCTTCTTGCCCAGGTTCACACAGATAATAAGAGTTCGAGGCTGGATATGAATAATCTGGTCCTTGACTCCAGAGTCAGCACTTTGTGCAGACAAATTGGTATGAAGGAGTTGGAGACAAACTATAGAGACAGATACAGAGAAAGACAGACAGGCAGAGACAGGCAGAGACAAAGACAGACAGAGAAGTGCAATAATCTCAGTGCAGTCTGCTATTCCAGGGAGGGAGGGAGCCTGGTGGCATGGAAAGAACAGGCACTAGCAGATAGGAATGACCTGGGTTCATATCTTACTTACTCACTAGCTGGGTAACCATGGGAAAATACCTACCCTCTCTCAGCAGTCTCTGTAAAATTGTAATAATAATGCCCATCTTATTTCAGGCTCTTACCAGTTCTCAGTTGGATTATTGTAATAGCCTCCCAACTGGTCTTTCTACTTCCAGTCTATGTCCATTCCAGGCCATCCTCCACAATGCTGCTAAAGCTATTTTCCTCATGCTTAGATCTTACCAGGACATTCTTCTCCCTATTCAATAAACTCCACTAATTCTCAATTGCCTTTAGAATCAAATACAGGGCGCAGCTAGGTGGCACAGTGGATAGAGAACTGACCCTGGAGTTAGGAGGACCTGAGTTCAAATATGGCCCCATATACTTGGCACTTACTAGCTGTGTGATCCTGGGCAAGTCACTTCACCCCAATTGCCTAGCCAAAAAAAAAAAAAGAATTGAATACACAATTATCCTTTGCACATCATGACTTTCCCCAACCTAGTTTTGATATATTGCAAGTTGGCATAAGAAATTAAATAGGAGTTTTTTGGGAGTTTTGTGGAAGCCGCAAGATGACAGCAGATGATGCAGAGTTTATGACCAAATACTTAACCCCGATTTTACAATAAGGTACTGTAAATACCCCATAAAAGAAAAAAAAATCAGACTTCTTCTCTAGTGTGAAGAAAGGACCACAAAGTCTTATGCAGATTTTCCGGATCATAGGGGCTCCATCCTCCTAAGCCCCACAATGTGGAAGAGATAACTGTAAATTCCTCTTTTAATATTATTCTGCATACATATGTCCTTGTCTCCTTGGTTAGAATGTCAGCTCTGTGCAAGTATGGATTATTTTACTCATTCTATTTTAACTCTTGTACCTAGCACAGTGCCTGGCACATAGTAGGTATTTAACACTTGATGATTGATTGGTATCTAAACAAAGTCTTGGGAGCATATTTCACAATCTATTCTAAGATCTCCGTATATCTTAAGGTATTATGTAAATATAAGTTTTATTGTTGTTATGGAAAAAAAAATGTTGCTGACTTCCTTCACAGATCTCAGAATTGTAAGGGATTTCAACAACCAATATCTGTATCGCATCCAAGTGGTTGAAACTTTCTGGTGAGTCAGAACTTGAAACTCTCTAGTGAGTCAGAACTCAACATTTGGACAACATAAGTCATTATAAAGCTTTTTAATTATTTTCCCCCTTTTATCAAATCTAAATTTGCTCCTCTGCAACACGTTTTCCATTTCTGACCTTAGGAATGAAATAGAAGAAACCCCTAACCCTTCAGTTACTTGAAGACTTCTCTTGTCTGTTCCATAGGCTAAATATCTCTAGTTGCTTTCATAGGGTCTCATATGTTACTATCCCTTCACTATCCTGGTTGCCCCCCTCTAAATCTTTTCAGCTATCTCCAGTGCCTCACACAGTAACTGGCATATAATAGGTGGTTAATTAATTGATTATCAGTGATCTTCCTATAAACATGTGCCCAGATACGATACTTCATATATGGCATGACGAGGGTAGTGTAAAGTACAATAATCACGTCCTTAGACCTGGACACTATGCCTCTCCTAATGAAGCCTAAAATTCATTACCTATTTTGGCTGCTTTATCACACTCTTGACTCATATTGAACTTGTGGTCCAAAAAGACTCCCAGATCTTTTTCAGGTACTATTGCTCCCATTTATACTTCAGAAATCTTACACTATTATTTCAGTTTGTTTGTTTTGGCTAGGCAATGGTGTTAAGTGACTTGCCCAGGGACACACAGCTAGTAAGTGTTATGTGTCTGAGGCTGGATTTGAACTCAGGGTCTTCCTGAATCCAGGGCCAGTGCTCTATCCACTGCACCACCTAGCTGCCCCTCCTTATACTATTATTTCAAAATTAGCACTTTTTTCCCTTTTTTTGGAGAGGGTGGATCAATTTTTGAGTCAGAATAATGAAACAGAACTTCCTGGGGGTACAGTTTTATGACTAGACTGGGTGTAAAACGAATAAAATGTGCTGGCTGACAGATGATTACGCAGGAGGCGTTAACCTTTTCTCTTTCCCCAACACATTTATCTCCTTCCTCTCTATCTCATCTTTTTGGAAATAATTCATGAAACATCCCAGTATAATTTGAATAACTCTGCCCAGGTGCCCTGGGGGAGGTTGGGGACTAGAGGAAGAATTGAGTACAGACTGAGGGTGCTCTCCTAAACCCTGAGGCTTAGTAGGCTAGTGGGACTTTTGCTATCAAGAAAAGCACTGCTCGTGTGCTGGGGGGAGAGAAAAGGACAATGATTTTGACTTGCTATGGCACATATTTGAACAATGCAAGAAAATGTGTTCTTTTAACACCTTGGAATTGGGCTTGGGCTGAAAGAGAAAGAGCTGTGGGACCTATATGTACAAAATAAGATTTTCAAATAAATAGAAGTCCTGAGGCTCTTGGGGTAGGGGGTGCTGAAAATTTGTTTTCAAGATGTTTAAACATGGTCAGATGAGGCAGAGACTCCTATAGAGAAGGAAGTCAGTGACTAGAGAGCTGGTCCCCTGGGAAAAGCAATGAACTCCATCTGCTGGAGAGTGCCAGAACTGTTTAATTGTGCAGTGGAGCTAAGTTACAGGAGACAGAGAATGGATAGCGACAGGAATCAATAACTGGTGAGAGCTTGCGAGAGCTGCTTGGGGAATAGCAACACTGTGTAGACAAAGAGGAAGCAGAGAAGACACCATAATGCATGTGTAAACACCAGTCTCTTCTTTTGCTGGAGCCCTACCCAAGGGAAAACAGAGATGGTACACATTTCTGGAGGGAGGGTTGAGTCTTGGGAATGTTTCTCAACTTGCAACGAGCTTAGACGAGAGCGCCTTGAGGTTGTGAGGTCATAGTCTAGAGACAGAAGGAACCTAGGAGACCATCTGAAGACTCCAACTCTCTCACTTTACAGATGAGACTCAGAGAATTGCCCAAAGATGGCTATTTGAGGTAGTATTTGAACCGAGATGTTTTGACTCAAGATGCAATATTCCTTCTACCATACCAGACTAGCTCTCTATCTCTATGAATTTGTCATTGAAATCAGTTTATGTTTTGAGCCTTATGGATCTGAGTGTTGGTAAGGGGCAGCTGGTGGAAATCTTTGAGGAAGTAGTAGATATTGACACTCCTAAATTCCACCAAGTCATGGAAATAAGAGTCCTTTACATGTGCCTGGGCCTCCATATCAGGAGAGCCTCTCACACAAGCTTTAAATTTACATCCTCTGCTTTGGAAAAGGTGTGGTCATTTCTATCATAAATTTCTGGTCCAGGGAAATGGGATTTTATACAAGCAGGGCTTCTTTCTGCCCCCCGGGCATTCTCAGGTCCACTTTTTTCCCATTCTTCAGTTCTCTCTGTTTTTGGAAAAATATAGTCAGAGGCTGGTAATTGGCATAAATTAATCAAAATCCATCTGAATTGGTGAAAAGTTGGAATTACCAGATGTTTTAAAATGAATGCAGTTTGTTCTCCCTAAAGCACGTATGAGACACTATATTGATTACCTATTAAAGGACTTTTGGAAACCAATTTTAATGAATAGAGAAGAAAGACTTATTATTAATATATCAAAATTTGTTTGTAAATGCATAATTTAAAAGGGCCCTGAAAACAGTTTGGGCAGAACAGAGAAGCTTTGACATTTATACAGTTCATGCTAGGGACAAGCTTACTGGAGAACCATCCAACTTAGCCTTTACCCTACACTGAACTCTGGTTTTCCTTACCTGTGGCCTCTGAAGATAGAATAGAATAATATTTTGCAAGAGAAATTGGTTATCAACCAGGGAAAACTTAAAGGGAATAAAGATCACAAAGGCCGTGAACTCAGGAAACTTATACTCTAGTGATCGCCACTGTAGCATCTATGACTGTGATTAAATCAACACAACACAAAACACAAACAAAAAACTCAGAAGCCATTGAATTGATCGAGAAGGATCCTTGGGAATCCATAATAGAAATCTGCAGGAGAGCAGTTTGACTCTATGGCTTCTTTTGGACCATATATTACTTTCACATGGGGTGGGGTAGGGAGCATTTTCAGTTGTCCTGATCTTTGTCTGGCCACCAGCTCCAGATGGCTCTGGAGGAGAAAGTGAAGCTGGTCACTTTGCACAGCCCACTATCACTTAAATCCGATTTACATGCAAGTCATGGTATCACCTCCCTGAGGTCATGGTCCTCTTTGAGAAGAAAGGACAAACAACCTTCACACATGCAGATACCAAAAGAGGGAAAAGGAGTGCTGCTTTTGGCCCCACACTTAGTAAATCTGTCCTCAAGCCCATATTAATTCATTTGATTTCTGGTGCAAAGTATTTTCTAACATCAGCAGTAGCAGCAGCATGGGGTCAAAGGAAGCTGATGCAGTCTTTTGAGGAAGCTCACTTCTTAGAAAAAAAAAGGTGCCTTCCATGTACTCTGGAAGTCATGCTCCCTCTGGAATGATGACTTATCAAAGTGCCTAGAAGAGTTTCTGCAGATATTTTTCTTCCTTTCTGATGCCCCTTCTTCCATACCTATACCCTTATTTATTTTTGTTATTTGCTACTTGTAAAGTCCAAGGAAAAATCATAAGTCCTTGAGAAAAAATATATACATCAATACATGCATATGTATGTGTATTTATATACATATATATATATATATATGTCTCTTTCTCTATTTCTTGTTCTCTCTCTCTCTCTCCCTCTCTCTACTTCTATGTATCTATGTATCTATATCTATACATATATGTATTATTCTAAGAATCTGTAAATCTTTGGGAGAGTGAAGAAGAGTCAGCTTCATCTAGTGCTTGGCCTAGTTACACATACTTTCTTTGTTACTGGCCCAAATGCAATTTCTAGCCAGGCCTCTGTGTGCAGCGTGTGGCTAGTGGGAGGCAGAGGTGTGGGTGAAGCTTTGGAGCAGGTCCAGAATAAAGGCTATGGATGCTTTACGCAACGTCTGATTGAGCAGAGGATCTCTTTCTTCCAGAGGACACATTAGGAAGTCCCCAGGTCTCCAATTTCAGGGTCTGCCTACAGATCATAATCGAAAGGGAAGGAGGGAGGGCGCATTTCTAAACAAGCCTTCTTTCCCTGTCAGAATGATCTTCAAGTTTATGAGTAAGTAGAAGAAAGCCTGAATTCATTTATGGAAGAGAAAGCACCTTGCTGAATCAGAAGCCCTCCTTCAGTACTGTGGCTTCTCTGACTTCCCGAGTTCAGTTAAGTAGTACGATAGAAAGCTCTGAGAATAGCATACTTTTCTTGCCTTTGCTCCTCCTAAGCAGCGGCCAAGTGAAATTTGAGGGGAAGCCAGAGATAACCAGAACTAATTGTATAATAGTCTGCTTATCAGCTTTGAGTTCCCTATGAGATCCTGAGACCAAAAGCTGGAATTAGCTAGTAACAGGCCCGCATGTCAACATATGGAGGGATACCTGCTACTTCCTGGACCCCAGAGAGGAAGTGCACCATGACATGCTTGAGTTGCTAAGTGGTTTCTCTTTGGCCTTCTCTCTGGCCTAGGCTACCTGGTGCCTGGCAACTTTAAATATATGAAGCAATCATAGATGAAGTGGGAGTTCCACATGTATGAAGCATGAAGACCTAGCCTGGAAACTTCATATACATGAAGTCTGTAGAAATGGCCTCTTCCAGGGAAGCAGAGCCTAATATTCTACCATTCCACTCCCACCCCCTATCAGAATACTGCTACAGGATAGAATAATATCTAGCATCTGTGTAGCCCTTCAAGACTCATAAAACACTTCCAAAACATCATCTCATTTGATCTTCACAACAACTCTGAGAGGTTCTGTTATTATTTCCATTTTACAGATGAGGAAGCTGAGGTTTAAGCTTAGGTTAAGTGGTTTACCCAGGGTGGCACAGCTGGGAATTATTCTGAGGCGAGATGAGAACCTGGGGTTTCTATACTCCACGGCCACCACTAAAGCACCACCTGGATGTACTCAGGTGCTGTCCCCTGCTCCTACTCTTGCTTTATGCCTACTCAGGCAAAAGTAGGGTCATGTAATCAATCTAAAAGTATTGATCAATAACTTAACTATGTTCCAGGCACTGTGCTTCTTGGGCACTGGAGATACAAGGACAAAAGCAAAAATTATCTCTGTCCTCAGGGAGCTTATAATCTATCTTGGAAGGCAATGTGTTGTATGTAGATAGAAAAAAATCCATGGTGATTGCAGGAGGCAGGCTCTAGCAGCTGGTTGGATGAGAAAAGGACTTATGGGGAAAGGTGGAATCTGAGTTTCTTTGAAGGAAACTAAGGTTGCTGAGAGATGGAGGGGAGGAGGGAGTACATGCTAGGCACTGGGGTAACCACTGCAAAGTCCTGGGCACAGGAGATAGAACATCATCTTGGAAGAACAGCCAGGAAGACTTCCTTGTATGGCATACTACATGGAGGTGAGCAATGGATAACAAGGCTAGAAAGGTAGGGTGGGGCCAGGTTGTGAAGGATTTTACCCTACTAATTCATGTGTGTGCATGTGTGTGTTTTGCAGGAAAGGAAATAAATCAATCCCCATCCCCCACATTAAAACAAATATTGCTTCCCTAACATTATGACATTCTTCTCCCATATTGGAATTAATGCTCTCTCATTCGACCCTTTCTTCTTGTGTCTGTTGCCTTGTAGTCACTGAATGAGGACTCCTTGAACTGAATTTGATATCTGTTTATTGATGGCAAATCAACGAGTCTATGTTTTTGTCTGTTCAGTTGAGAATACAGTGATTCTTCAGTTCAATTCAACAAACATTAATTATTATGCACAAGGCATCAAAGGTGTCAACATTAGATGAAGAAATGGCCCCTGCCCTGAAGGAACTTATATTCTAATAGTGATCTTGGTAACTCTATTAGCAACCCTGAACCCCAAGGGGATTTGGTGGGTAGGTAAATCCTTTGTGAATTATTACTGAGTTAGATTGAATTTAATTAAGTTGAATTTCATTGAATTACAAAGACAGTCCTTATAGCCCTTAAGATACTTTTGACATCCTTGGGAAAGTAACATTTGCTGCTGAAGCTCCATACTGGAGAGGCAGAGATGCTTCCTCCTCCTTTTATGTGTATTTACATTTATCCAGTTGAAGTCAATTCCTAAATTTAGGGGGTCAATCCTGATAGACCCCCTTCCAGGGTTGGGCCAGCTTGGCTGCCAGGAAAGTAGCACACACATTGCCCTTCCACTCTTTGTTACTACTCATTTCTTTGATTTCAAGTCTTGGTCCAAATTCTGGGTAAATGATTCAGGATGGTCCTTCTTTATTTTTTTTTCCTCACAATGTCTTTTCACAGTAGGCTGAGAAGATTAACAGTTGAACTGAGGAAGTGAAGAAGTGGTTTACAATGTGGAGGGGTAGGGAAGAAACCAATGGCTTTAGTTTCCAAATATATTTAATTTCTATTGACTTACAGTAAAAAGAAAGACAAGCATGTCCTGGGAACTGGAGTGAATTCATATGTGTGCCATAAGTCCTTTCAGCCCTAGAAAAAATCATGTGACATATTTCACAGAAGGCTAAAAATAAGCTGAAATAAAGGAAGATACTCCTGAGTGTGGCTTTCTGGCCAGTCCTTGTGCTCCTCTGGGGCAGTTTCTGAGTTTATGCTGTTATTTATACTCACCTGGAAGGATTGATCCCCTATTAGGGAAGACTAGGCTGAGGCAGACCTTCTAGTACTAAATCAAGGGGGTATAGAGAATATTTGGGAAATAACTGTATTATCGCATTGAAATTAATTAAACAGCTGTTTTATTTCATATGCACATATATATGCATACAAAATATATGAATATATACACACTATAAATACATATGCAAATCTAGACTAAAAGCACAGCAGGCACATGTAAGCCAGATCCCACTACATATCAGTGCAGAAGCTTTTACCTGCTCTGGTTCTGACCTGGACCCATTCTAGTTTCCTTTATCAGCCTGATACCCATGTCCCTTTCTGAGGCTCACCATATTGGTGTCAGAATTAGTGCAGACACATGGTCAACTTTATTTCCGTGATAGCTCAGAAATTCTGAGCTCAAGCAATCCCCCAGCCTTGGGCTCCCACCACTCCCAAGGCTCAACTCTTAATTTTACAGAAGATGAAACCCGAAGCCCACAGAAGAGCTATAATCTGTCACAGATCACATAGATAGTGACAGAGCTGGGACTTGAACCCAAGTCTCCTGCCTCCCAATACAGGGATAGATCCAGTACATTGTGTAATCTCCTTCCTTCCTCCAGTGAAATAAAGGGAAGAAAAGAAAACTCGTGGAGAACATTAGACTCTCCCATTTATTTGGGAGCAATCTTAGAGGAAAGCAGATTTGGAATCCTAAATGTTCCAGACTGACTTTCTATACTAATTAATCCATTAGATAAATTAATCAGCTCTCTGGGGGCTCAACCCATGGAAATCCTGCGCTCATCAGATCCTTCCGAATGTAGTCATCTACTTAGAGTTTTCAGCCTAACAGATAAAACCCCATGCCTGCTTTCCCTGGTGGTACCAGAGGCCCTTGAAGGGAGTGAAATCACTTGTTTAAATGTATTTGGCATTTTGGAATCCTTCTCCAACTTCCCCTTCTCCCCCTGAGAGTTTTGCCTGGAAATGTAATATTGGTGGAGTAGTGACGTAACAGTAAGAGACCTTAGCTAACTGGGGCCAACATGAAGATATTTATTTGCTCACTTGAATTGTGTTAAAGGTGAGGAGAGTGGGAAGGGGTGATAGTACAATATCAAAGAAAAACCTCAATTTCACAATTTTGCTGAGTGACTGACCCAAAAGTCTGTTTATAGATTATAAGAAAAGTTTGAAGAAGAATTATAGAATTAGAAGTTGTCTGAGCTGGACAGGGCATCAGGCATCTACCTCATCTATGAATCCCCTGTACAATATCCCAGAGAAGTGATTATCCAGTCTCTGCTTGAAGATAACCAGTGATAGAGTCCTGAGGAATTCCACTTTGGGTCATTGCTAAATGTTAGGAAGTATTTCTGTTGCATGCAGTCAAAATCAGTCTCTCTGTAATGTCCTATCACCTATCAGTCTTAGTTTGCAAGAGATAGAAACTAGGAAAAAGATATGACTATTTTGAGGGTTCACAAATGCCAGGAATTGTTAGAAAAAATATGGGTGCCACCACTGCCTTTCTCTCATGAAAAGGGGAGGAAGGCATGGCAGGTAGAGGGAACAGTGTGAGACAAAGGCAAGGAAGTGGGAAAAGTTGGGCAAAAGAGTTGAATGAATGTAACAAAGCATCTGTTAGGATAGCAGAAAGAAGTCATGGGATCACAGAATATTCAGTTTCAGAAGTGGAAGAGACCTCATTGACTACCTAGTCTAACCTATACCCTTAAAGCAGGGATGGGGAACCTGGGACCTCAAGGCCATATGCAACCCTCTAGGTCCTCAAGTACAACACTATCCAGTCAAAGGCTACACTTGAGGACCTAGAAGGACGCATGTGGCCTTGAGGCCTCAGGTTCCCCACCCCTGTCCTTAAGAATCTTCATTGGGTGGGGCAGAGAGGTGGTGCAGTGGATAGAGCACCAGCCCTGAAGTCAGGAGGACCTGAGTTCAAATCTGGTCTTAGACACATGACACTTACTAGCTGTGTGACCCTGGGCAAGTCACTTAATCCCATTGCCTTGAAAAAAAAAGAATCTTCACTGTGGCATAGCTGATATGTCAGGATATCTGCAAGTCAAAAAAGGGATTTCTAAATTAGTACTGTTGAAATAAAAGAAACTGAACTATAATAAAACCCCTGAGGGTGGTATAATAGACTCTAAGTTGTTATGGTTTTTGGTTTGATTTTTTTTTAATAATCACACTAATCATTTTTGACTATCAAAGTTGTCTCATACTGCTAAGCAAGGCATGGGGAATAAGACACTGGAATAAGAGTCTGGAAAACCTGGGTTAAAATCTTGTTTCAGTTACCTATTACCTCCATGGTTGTGCTAGGTCCAGCCAATTGTTAAATTTTCATCGTGAGCATTTACACTGCAGAAATCAGCAAACTGCAAATGGGGGCTTGGTTTATTGTTTTGTTGATTAATCACTTAATAAAGTGATGGAGAAAATGCATCTTAAACTTAAAAGTGTGTCGCGTGTACTTCTTTTAAAATTAGTGGTCAAACTTTTACTAGCGTACCTTTGTGTGTCGTCTTGGAAAAGTCACTACACCTCTCTGTGCCTCAGCTTCCTCATCTGTAGAATAAGGAAATGATGTCCTCCAAGGGCCCTTCCAGCTCTAAACCTGTGATCCTGGGATCCATACCAATCTTTGAAAAAGCACTAGATGAGAAATCAGGAAAACTGGGCTCAAGGCTGGGCTCTTTCATTTAATAACTGTGTGACCTTTGACAAATCACTTGACTATTTCTGGATCTTAGATTCCTGACTTGTAAAATGGGACCAATAGAGTTCTCAGTGTGGTGAGAAGAAAGGGCTTGCCTTTGGTAAGCTTTCCCGCACCAGCTTCTTCAAGGAAGCTGGGACCTTTCATTGGTACAGATCGCATCTCAGGTATGGGTCAGAACTCATCTACAGCTGTAGATTCTTTGTTTTTTTCTCCCATAAATCCTCTATGAAGGTTTTACCCAGTACATTGAAAGTCTTCCTCTGGCTCTTGGAATATTTCAGGAGCACCAGTGCAATACTTGGAATTTCATTCTGTTTTCCATTCCACACCTGCTTTTCTGGTCATACAGGCCTGTGCTGAGTCTTTTTGAGCACTTTCTGCATTCAAATAATTATTGTTGAGTCACTATAATAATATAATACATATTTATTTTGCTTTTACATAACTGATAAAACTTATATAAATGAGCTGCAACCATTATTATTATTATTGTTGTTGTTATTATCATCATCATCATCTAGCTCACCCCCAGTGAACTCCCCCAGTGTACCATTGTCTCACACTCTACCCTGGGATATTTGGTATGGCTTCCTCCCACTTTCATGATTCCAAGGCAATGGTGGAATATATTTTATTCTAGTGTTTCTAAGCATTTTGGAGCTATTTAAAATGAAATGCCTATGTTTTGGGCCACAATGGGAGGCGAAAAGTGTGTTGTATAGAAACCTCAAAATGATCTGTTAAAGGAAAAGAAAAGAAGATCCCATAGATCTTAATGATGAACTGGAACTCTAACAGAATACTTCCTGACATTCATGAGACCTTTTTTTATATAAACATTTTCCAAAGAGAAGAAAGTTCCCATCCAATGGGTGTCTCAGCAGGGCTGTTCCCAACAGTACATAGATGGTTATGTAAAAATTGACTTTCTCAAGTTCATAGAACCTGGCTTCAGCACACCATTTTCTCTTCCCTATACCCCAGGAGACATCGTCACAGTTTTCCTGACAGCAGAACCACATTTGGTGATGCAGCTACCTGGTCCATAATTCTGCGTATCATATCAGGTTCTCAACATGAGAACTGCCACTATCTTATTTAAGAATATAGGATTCTAATATACCAAAGAGTTTTCTAGACCAAAGCCTCTTGGGTGACTTGTCTTAGTTAGGCTCCCTTGAGGTCCTATGATCATATATTCAGAGCTGGACTGGAACTTAGATAGACCATCTAACATCATAAAATGAAGTTCCTCATTTTATAGAGGAGGAAACTGAGGCCCATAAAAATGGAAGTGAACTTGCCCAAGGTCACATAGCAGCAAAGTCATGTTCTATAGTGAAAAAGTACTGGATCAAGAGTCAGGAGACCTGTGCTCTCTCATGAACACACTGCGTGATCATGGACAAGACCTCCTTCCTTAGAACTGTTAGCCTCAGTTTTCTCCTCAGTAATAATCAGAATATTGGACTAGATGTCCTGGAAGATTCCTTCCAGATCTAATTTTTGACTCAGTGTATGAGACTCCAGACTGAGAGAAGATATAACACAAGTCAGGGCATACATATCAAGCCCAGTCTTTGTCTTGAATAGATATGTCAATTAGCACAGAGTCTAGAAACAAGATTTTGATGGCAAAGCACTCATGAGGCAAAGAGAATTTGCTCTTTCTGCCAACCCAAATGCTGTATTTTCCAGGCTACTTTATGAACTCACCAAAAGGTAGTAGCAGGTGTAAAACAAGGAAAGAAGAGACTAGATCATAGGAAATCCTAACCCTTGAGAATCCTCTGGAGAAGAGCAATAATGAATCTGTCAGCCTTTAGTGGAAAACATAAAAAAGACAAAAACAATAAGTCGGCACTCTTTTTGCCCCTGGCTCAGGCAGAAGGAGTGAGGCAGCAAACCACCAGAGTCACGTGATGGGTTAAAAACAGCCCACTGCAGTGAGAAACATGATGTGGCTGCATTGATGGCCCTCTCCCGGATCTCTCTGGGATCAGAACTTCTAATAGGTGGCTATTTGAATGCCAACCCAGCAGCAAGGGAAGACTTTATTTCAAGAAATCTCCATTTCACACAGGATGTGTATAACAGGAAGGATGTAGATATTAAACAACTCATATCAGGAATTTTCCATCATTAAGTAAATGGAAGGGCAGGGAGGTTTATTGACTGAAGCTGCCAAATAAATATGCAGAATTTGATATGGGAGCAGGCAGCTATCCTACAGCTCTCCCAAATGTTTCCTTCCTCTCACTATCTCTGTGTCTCTCCTGAGGGCCTTCTTGGCTGGCAACCCATCTAACTCAATCTCACAGCTGAGATAGGGAATTAACTAGCCACTTGCTTACATTCCAGCATAGCACAGGCATGGATCTCTGGTTCCTGAAAGAGATCCCCTTTCAATAAGCATTCAATCCATGGCAGATATCCCACTCCACCCTCCATTTCCAAATTTCTTATCCTGTATGTAGCACATGGCCGTTAACCAAAGGTTACCCAGGGAAACTGGGGAGTGAAGTTCAACCTAGTTCAACATTTTACAATTGTGTGAAACTGAGGCTTAGTGAGGTAAAGAGAATTGCCCAAGTTTACCCCAAAAAATAAGTGGCAGAGATGGGCTTTCAAGCCAGTTCCACTGACTCTAGAGCCCTGGACCTTTCTATGATGCCATATTACCTCCCTAATCTCAGGGATGCTTTTGTTTAGCTCCTTCATTTTATAAAAGAGGGAACTTCTGCTCAGGACAACTTGCCAACAATCCGGAAAAGCAGACATAAGAATCCAAGTCATTCAATTCCCAAACCGATGCTCTTTCTATCATAGGGAGCAAACAAAATAATGCATGTGAAAGTCATTTGTAAATTGTAATAGGTTTTACAAACAGAAAGGTGATCAGCCAGTCAATCTGTCAATAAACATTTATTAAGTGTCTCATATGTGCCAGGCACTGTGCTAAGCACTGGGGTTACAAAGAAAGGCAAAAGGCAGTCCCTAATATCAAGGTGCTCATGGTCTAATGGGAGAGACAAGATGTAAACAACTGTGGACAGACAAGATATGTGTAGGATAAATTGGAAATAAATCAACAGGAAAAGCTTCCTATAGGAGATGAGATTGTTGCTGTTGTTTATAACAGGCAGAGTTGGCCTCAGACCAGGAGGTTATAGATCAAGTCCTGACACATACTCGTTGCGTGACTCCAGTAAAGTCACCTAGCTTCTCAGTGCTCTAGACACAACCTGAAAACTGCGTGCAGCCCTCAGGACTCCTGAGCACAGCCTGAACCAGACTAAAACGTAGTCCTGGTCTGATGTGTTGATGCATTAATAAAAAGAAAAAAAGAAATATATAAACATATAGACATGTGGCTTTCTAAATCAATGTGCAGCCCCCAGGGATCCTTCTGTATTGTTTAGTGGGCTCCATTTCTATTTGAGTTTGGCACTACTGATCCAGACAACTTCAACAATAACAGTAGCTAGCACTTATATAGTCCTTTAAGGTTGAAAAATACCTCATTTTACCCTCACAACAACCTTGTAAGCAGATGCTATTATTTAGGGATGAAGATACTATGAATTGCAGAGAAAGTTCTGACCTTCATGGTAGGGAGAATTTCCTTATCCTGAAATTCCGGATACTAATACAATCACAGGTCTAGTTCGTATCGTTTTGTATTATTATTATTTTGTTGTTGTTATTTAACTCTGATAAAGAACCAGTTGATAGTTTTTTCTCCCCATAAATATACACACACCTACATAGTTTATGTATAAAACAAGTAACTATGCCACGTAAAAAGATAATACCTCATTTTTTATAGTCCTTTAAGATTTTATAAAAATACTTTCCTCAAAACAGTCAATCACTCAAACATTTAGTAAGCATCTAGTATGCTTCAGGTGCTATGCTAAGCACTAATACAGTGAGGAGGGTAGTTTTGGATTCAACCTGCAATTTGCTTGGTATAGAGAACTCCTAGTGAGAAAACTCCACCCACCAGTGGAGATCAGCACCTGCTCTTCAATCTAGAGTCTAAGAGAGTTGTCTAGAGTTCTTAGAGAAGAAGCGACTTACTCAAAGTCAGTGTATGTCAGGGTGGGACTTGAATTCAGATCTTCCTGACCCCACTGCAGGCTTGCTATCTATTATAACATGCTACAAATATGATTATTCTGTTTTAGAGATAAGGAAACTGAGGTTCAGAGAGTTTTAAATGACTGTTTCAAGAGTAGAGGAAAAGGACCCAAGTGGGAATCCCAGCTTTGCCACTTGTCCATATGACTTTAGCCAAGTCACTTCACATGATTGTCCAGAGATCAGTTTCATTATCTGTGAAATTATGGGGTTCAATTAGATGTTTTCTAAGTTCCTCTTGGTTCACATCTCTGGCTTATTACTTACCAAGGATCACACAGGATCAGAAAAATGTTTGGAATAATTGTGAAAGTTGGAAGGTGCCTCAGATGTCAGCTAGTGCAAGCCTCTTATGTTGCGGATGAGTAAACCAAGACCTAAGCACATTAAATTATTTTCCCAAGGTCAAATGGGTAGTTAGTAGCAGCTTTGTCATGTGAAGGCAGGTCTTCTGACCCTAAATTCAGCATTTCATCCCCTAGGACCCTTGTGAACCTATGTTCTGCTCCTTTTTATCTATACCCCTTCTACTGGGCATTTTCACTGACTTCCCCCCATGACTGGAATATTCTCATTCCTCTCTGCCTCCTGGTTTCCTTCAAGTCCCAACTAAAGCCCCATCTTTTACAAGAAGCTTTTACCAACCTATCTTAATTCCCATGCCTTTCATCAGTTGATTATTTCCTTTTCCTTAGTTTTTTTTATTTTTTAATTTTTTTTCAGGTCCCAATTCTCTCCCTTCTTCTACCTCTCCCTCACAATTTTGAGAAGGAAAGAAATATGATACCTGTCACACATCTGAAGTCATGTAAAACATATTTCCACATTAGCCATGTTACGAAAACAAACAAACAAACAAAAAAGCAAGAGAAATAAAGGAGAAAAAATATGCGTTCAGAGTACCTCACCTCTATATCTGGAGACAGATAGTATTTTTCATCCTGAAGCCATTTGAACTGTCATGGATCATGAGTTGATCAGAGGTGTCAAGCTTCTCACAGCTGATTTTCCTTACAATATTGTTGTTGCCATGTAGATTTTTCTCCTGGCTCTGTTCACTTCACCTTGCATCAGTTCATGGGTCTTCCCAGGTTTTTCTAAAGCTGAAAAATCCACTTCACCATTTCTTAAAGCACAATAGTACTCCACCACATTCATACATTATAATTTGTTCAGCTATTGCCCAGTTGATGGGCATGCCCTTAGTTTCTAATTCTTTGCCACTACAAAAAGAGTTGCTATAATTATTTTGATATGTATGGATCCTCTTCATTTTTCTTTCATCTCCTAGGGTACAGACCTAGTAGTGGTATTGCTGGGTCAAAGGATATGCACAGTTTTATAGCCCTTTGAGCATAGATCCAAATTGTTCTCCAGAATGGTTGGACTTATTCATAGCTCTAGCTACTAAATGCACTAAATGCATAGCTACAAGGCATTTAGTGCAGCTATTTTCTATATTGCTTCCAGCATTTGTCATTTTCCTTTTTTGTCATCTTAGCCAATCTGATGGATGTAAGGTGTACCTTGGAATTGTTTTAATTTGAATTTCTCTAATAATTCATGATTTAGAGCATCTTTTTCATATGACTATTGATAGGTTTGACTATTTCTTCTAAAAATTCCCTGTTCATATCCTTTAATCATTTATTAATTGAGGAATTGTTCTTATCTTTATAAATTTGGCTCAGCTCCCTATATATTTGAGAAATGAGACCATTATCAGAGAAACGATGTAAAAAAAAAATTCCCCATTTCCTGCTTTCCTTCTAATTTTGGCTTCATTGGTTTTGTTTGTGCTAAACTTTTTTGTTTTTTAATTTAATGAAGTTAAAGTAATCCATTTTACCTTTTGTAATCCTCTCTATCTCTTGTTTAGACATGAACTCTTCCCCTATCCATAGATCTGACAGGAGATTTTTTCCCAAGCTCACCTAATTTGATTACAATATAAGCCTTTCTGTCTAAATCATGTACCCATTCTGGACTTATCTTGTTATATGGTAGGAGATGTTTATCTATGCCTAGTTTCTGCCAGACCATTTTCTAGTTTTCCCAGCAGTTTTTATAAAATTATGAGTTTTTGCATTAATAGCTGAGATCTTTGATTGGGTTTATTAAACACTAGGCTACTGTGCCCATTTGCTTTGTATATTCTGAACCTAATCTATTACACTGATCAATCACTTTAGTTCTTATTCAATGCCAAATTATTTTGATGATTACTGCTTTGTAGTATAGTTTCAGATCTAGTACTATCATGCCTCCTTCCTTCACATTTTTTCTGTTGATTATTTCCAATTTATCCTGTATCTAGATTGTCTATTTGCATATTCTCTCCCCCATTAAACTGTGAGCTTCTCAAGAGAAAGGACTGTATTTCACCTTTCTTTGTACTGGAACATAGTAGACTTTGAAATATTTATTGACTGACAAGGATTTACAAAGGATGCCTAATATGAGTTGTGCTCATGCAAGAGTGGTGACATAAAATAAGGGTTCTGATGATCAAAGCACAGCTCCTTCAGCTTCTCGTGACTAGTCTGGACAGGACAGGAAGAGGATATGAGCACACTTATGTCCTTGTGGTCCCCTCAGAGTCACAGACATATTTATCCCATTAAACAGGAAGAAACTTGGGAGTTGGTCAAGAAGTCACAGTCCATGGATGGCCCTGTGTCTCCAACCACAGGAGAGCCTCCCCCAGAACAGTCAGAGAGCATCCAGAGGCTTATCATGGATAGAGGATCATATATTAGAGTTGATTGTAACTTGGAAGTCACAATCCTATTTTTGCTTTTGAAGACCCTGAGGTCTAGAGAGGGAAAGACCCTTGTTTTAGGTGATAAAATAGTGAGTTAAAGATCTAGGTTTATCCATGTCCTTTCCTACTAGACTAGTCATAGGGTTAACATTTCCTTTTTAAATGAGAAAAGCAAGAAAAGAATATTATTTAAGCATTAAAAATGCACAGATGAGAAAAGAAGCAAGGTCTATAGGAAGACAAGACAGACAAGCCAGACAAGCCAGGTTGCTTTGTTGGCTGCGTATGATGGTATGTGTCTGTTTTCTTTCTGGTGGGGTTGCTGAGGATGGTGGATCTTTTGAACTCCAGAGTTCTGAACTGCAGTGGGCTAAGCTGGTCAAGTGTCTGCATTGGATTCATTGTGAATATCATGAGAGATCCAGAAGTGGGGAGGAGCACCAAAAGAGGGGAGAAAGTGGAAGGGAGAGACAGAGGGGCGGGGAGGGCAGAAAAGAAGGAATGAGAGATAGAGAAAGAAAGAAAAAAGGAGGGAAAGGGAAGGGAAGGGAAGGGAAGGGAAGGGAAGGGAAGGGAAGGGAAGGGAAGGGAAGGGAAGGGAAGGGAAGGGAAGGGAAGGGAAGGGAAGGGAAGGGAAGGGAAGGGAAGGGAAGGGAAGGGAAGGGAAGGGAAGGGAAGGGAAGGGAAGGGAAGGGAAGGGAAGGGAAGGACATATTAAAATTCTTGTATATTGGAAGGTGCAGTAATCTGTATGTGTTGAAGATCATTGCTGCAAGTGAAATCTCTTTTCTGCTCTGCTTTGTATATGAAAACACCTACCTTCTCTCTGTTTGTTAAGTCTAACATTGTTTTTCTAGTATTTTTAGTTGCATTCTCAATTCATTGTTTTGTTCTCTTTCTTTTTTGTTAATTAAAGTGTTTAGAGTCATATATTTTTACATAAGGATTGCTTTGGCTGCAATCCACAATTTTTGATATGTTGTTTCATCAACGCCATTAGCTCTAATAAAATTATCTATAGTTTCTATGATTTGTTTTTTGATTCTGCCCCCAATATTTTAGGATTAGGTTATTTAGTCCTTAATTGATTTTTAATACTTTTTTTTCTGGAGCCCTTTATTTAATTGAGAAATGCAAATTTAAGTCTTTCTGAAATTTTACCTCATACTCATCAGATTGTCAAAGAAGGCAAAAAGAAAAATTATTAATATTGGAAGAGTTGTGGGGAAAAAAATTCATGCTGACATGCTGTTGGTGCATCTCTGAATGGACAATTTGGAATTATTAAAAAAAAAAGTTACTCAGTAGTGAGTGCACTTTGACCTAGATATATCACTGTGGGGGATGGAGCCAAGATGGCAGAGTGAAAGCAGTGACTTGCTTGAGCTCTCCCCCAAACCCCTCCAAATACCTATGAAAAAAGGGCTCTAAACAAATTCTAAAGCAACAGAAACCACAAAAAGACAGAGTGAAGCAAATTTCCAGCCCAAGACAACGTGGATGGTTCATCAGAAAGGTATATCGCACCGGGCTGGAAGAGGAGCCCAGTTTGGCATGGGCACGCAGGCCACAGTAAACCTGGAGCAGGCCTCAGGGGACTGAATTGTGGGCAGCTGTGGTGGTTTCCAGGCTTCTCGACCCATGAATGCCAGGGACAACTTAGAAGGTTAGTGGCAAAAGGCTGTTTCTGCAGTACTGAGAGAGGAGTGTAGGGTTTCAGCTCCAGTTTCCTGAGAGCGCAGCTGGGGGGCGGCGGCTGCCTCCTCAGCTTCTGGCCCACAGACTGAGGAGGAAACAAGTGGCTGATCAGAGAGGGATTTCAGGGATATCTTTGCCAGGGCTGAAGCAGGAATCTCTTGCTTTGCCTGTGCTTGAATCTGGGTCACAGTTCTGCAGTGGTCCTGGGGCAAAGAGGAGCTCTGGAATGGTGGAGCTTGTAATGGATGCGCAGAGCAAACCCTCCTCACAGTTCCAGGACAGAAAGGAGTGCTTATGGTCACTTATAGACCAGAGTACAGGCCAGGAAAGGAGTAAACACCTCACCCCTTATCATACCACCTTGGAAGAACTGAAAATTTACAGGTCCCTACAAGTATCTCTGAAAACAGCTATACAAACCCCCACAAAGCTTGGGGCAGTACATTCTCCACATTGGAAGCAGACTCTTACTTTAACAAAGAATTTAAAACTCAAGTAATTGGCCTGGATCATGAATAAGCAGTGCAAAAAGAGTTAGACTGTAATATCTTACTTTGGTAACAAAGAAGATCAAAACACACAACCAGAAGAAGACAACAAAGTCAAAGCTACTACATCCAAAGCCTCCAAGAAAAATATGAGTCAGTCCCAGGCCTTGGAAGAGCTCAAAAGGGATTTTGAGAAGCAAGTAAGAGAAGCAGAGGAAAAACTGGAAAGAGAAATGAGAGTGAAGCAAGAAACTCATGAAAAACAAGTCAACAGCTTGCTAAAGGAGACCCAAAAAAATACTGAAGAAAATAACACCTTAAAAAATAGCCTAACCCAAATGGCAAAAGAGGTCCAAAAAGCCAATGAGGAGAAGAATGCCCTAAAAAGAAAAATTGGCCAAATGGAAAAGGAAGTCCAAAACCTTACTGAAGAAAATACTTCCTTAAAAATTAGAGTAGAGCAATTGGAAGCTAGTGACTTTATGAGAAATCAAGACATTGTAAAACAAATCCAAAAGAATAAAAAATTAGATAATGTGAAATATCTCATTGGAAAAACAACTGACCTGGAAAATAGATCCAGGAGAGAGAATTTAAAAATTATTGGACTATCTGAAAGCCATGATCAAAAAAAGAGCCTAGACATCATCTTTCAAGAAATTATCAAGGAAAACTGCCCTAATATTTTAGAACCAGAGGACAAAATAGAAATGAAAGAATCCACTGATCTCCTCCTAAAAGAGATCCCCAAAGGAAAACTCCTAGGAATATTGTAGTCAAATTCCAGAGTTTCCAGGTCAAGGAGAAAATATTACAAGCTGCCAGAAAGAAACAATTCAAGTACTGTGGAAAACAATCAGGATAACACAAGATTTAGCAGCTTCTACATTAAAGGACCACAGGGCATGGAATATAATATTCCGGAGGGCAAAGGAGATAGGATTACAACCAAGAATCACCTACCCAGCAAAACTGAGTATAATCCTTCAGGGGAAAAAATGGTCATTCAGTGAAATAGAGGACTTTCAAGCATTCTTGATGAAAAGACCAGAGCTGAATAGAAAATTTGACTTTCAAATACAAGACTCAAGTGGAACATGAAGAGGTAAACAGGAAAGAGAAATCATAAGAGACTTATTAAGGTTGAACTGTTTACATTCCTGCATGGAAAGATGATATTTATAACTCATGAGACCTTTGTCAGTATTAGGGTAGTTGGAGGGAAAAAATTGTATGTATGTATGTATGTATAGACAGATAGATAGATAGATAGATAGATAGATAGATAGATAGATAGACAGACAGAGTGCACAGGGTGAGTTGGAGTTTAAGGGGTCATATCTGGAGAATAAAATTAAGGAATGAGAGAGGATTATACTAGGAGAAGAAGAAAGGGAGAGGTAGAATAGGGTAAATTATCACCCCCCCAAAAAAAACAGAAAAAAAAGGCTCTTATAGTGGAGGGGAAACCAGGGAAGGTGAATGGGAATGAGTGAATCTTATTCTCATCAGATTTGGCTTCAGAAGGAAATAACATACACATTCAATTGGGTATGGAAATCTGTCTTACCCTACAGGAAAATAGGGGGAGAAGGGGACAAGAGAGCAGGGGGATGGTAGAGAGGAGGGCAGATTGAGAAAGTGGGTAATCAGAACAAATACTTCTGAGGAAGGACAGGTCCAAAAGAAAGAATAGAATAAATGGGGGGGGGCAGGATAGGATTAAGGGAAACAGAGTTAGCTTTTCACACCATGTCTACTATGGGAGTGTTTTATATAACTGCACATGTATAACATATATTGAGTTGCTTGCCTTTTCAATGAGGGTGGGTGGGGAGGAAGGAAGGAAGAAAATTTGGAACCCAAAGTTTTAAAAACACATGTTTAAAAAAATATTTACACATGCAACTGAGAAATAAGAAATACAGGAAATGGGGTACAGAAGACTATCCTGACCAACAGGAAAATAGAAGGGGAAAGGGATAAGAGAAATGTGCGGAGAGATAGAAGAGAGGGCAGACCATGGGAAGATGTGTTCAGAATGCATGCCATCTTGGGGTGGGGGAGGGACAAGATGGGGAGAAAATTTGGAACTCGAAATCTTGTGGAAGTAAATGTTGAAAACTAAAAATAAATAAATTTATATTAAAAGAAAAAAAAAGATATATCACTGCTAGGCCTGTACCCAAAAGACATCAAAGAAAGAGAATATATATATATATATATATACATACATATGTATGCATACATACATATATATACACACACACACACATATATATATACATATATACACATATATACATACACACACACACACACACACACACACACACACACACACACACACACACACACATATATATATATATATCAGCTCTTTTTGTGATGGCAAAAAACATGAAAACTAACCTACATCCATCATTTCAGGAAAGATGAATAAGTTGTGATATATAAATGTGATGGAATACTATTGTGCTATGAGAAATGAAGGAATAGATGATTTCAAAGAGACATGGAAAGACTTGTATGGAGTGATGCAGAATAAAGCATGCAGAACTGGGAGAACAATTTATACGATAAGAACCACATTATAAAGACAATATTTTGAAAGCTATAAGAACTATGCTGAAAACAATGACCATTCATTATTCTAGAGAAACAATGATGAAAAATGCTACCTACTTGCTGACAAAGAGATGAGAGATTCAGATTCAGACTGAGATACGTATGTGTGTGTGTGTGTGTGTGCGTATATATATAAATATATATATATATGCACATATATACGTACATACAAATATATGCATATAAATGTATATGTATTTTTGATGGCCAATGGGCAAATTTGTTTCTCTTGACTATTCGTATTTGTTACAAGGAACAAATAGGTAGATTTCTCTTAATTACCAGAATTAAAAAAATAGAGAGGTGAGGGGTGCTCCAGATATGAAATGTTGTATGTACAACAGATGAGGTCACTTCATGATTAGCTTTACTTAATTTACTTAATGTTTTACTCTGTTATGAGAAACCTTTCACAAAGTGCAGGTAATCTGTAAATATTTGTGATATGAAAACAAAATACATTAATAAAACTTGGGGGGGGAATAGGTTACCACTGTTTAAACTAGGCCTCTTTTGGCTCATCAAGGGCCAACTGAAAGATTAGTTTGTAATCAATGTAGCTTTTCTTTAAAGCCTATGAGTCCACACTTAATTGTTAACATGAGGAAAAATGTAAAGGCACAGCAAGGTGGGGATAATAAAAGTCCCATAGAGAATGAAGAATTGATAAAGGGCCAGTTTTCCTGATAGGAATCGATAATAGTTTATTGGTAATTTCCCCATTCTTGGCATGGTCTCCTCTGCTCCCCAGAGATTTTGCAGTGATTGGACCAGAGACCGATGATTTTTCTTCCCAAGTTTTGCAAAGATTTGCACTTTCTTCTTCTCTGGCCAGTAGCCTTGCAGAGGGAGGAAGGAGAGAACAGGGCAGTGTGCCTGTCTGTGTGTGTATGGGGGAAGATGATGTCACGGAAGCAACTGGGTATGTGGAATGAGAAAGCCACTAGTTCCCTGTCCCTGTTAATCTGATGTTTCTGGCATCCGAGTCCTGTTCACTTACCCCGTTCCATCCTCTGTGCATTGCTGCTGCAGCAGTCCTAGTGGAGGCAGCACAGCCTGGCCAGATGGTATGCACCTGACATCTGCTCCCCCAAGACCATGGATATCTAAGACTTTGCTTGCTCAGAACAGGGCTCAGCCTGTTTCTATAGAAATGCAAGAAAACAGTGAGTGAGTGGTTTCCTCTCCACATCTCCCTTTGGTTTTGTTCCCTTTTTTTTTTTTGTCTTTTGTGACACAGAGACACTCGACAAATTTCATAACAGGGATGTGTCATTTCGCCATGAAGTTCCCCATGAAGAAATTGACTTTGTCTTCAGAAGCAAATTAGTAAAGGGCAAAGGCCCTAGGTATTGGAGAGGAGGAGAGGGCTGTCCAGCCAGAGGAGTTCTGAGTTAGCCTGCAAAGTCTCAGGGTTGGGTGCAGCTGCAGACAACTCTCTGTGAGCTCTGCTCACAGGGACAGTAAGAGATATGCTGAGGGCACGCAATCGATATATCTGAAGAATGCTTTAGCTGGGCCGTCCCAGGAGCAAGACCATCCCTACTCGTTAGAGGTTCTCCAAGTGTAGCGGTACAACATTATGGTTTGGCCGTCTTGACTTAAGCTTCAGATGTAAACTTCAAAGACAACAGAGGATTGTCAAGACCTTTTAGTGGAGGAAGGATGTGAAGTTTGGAGAGGTGGTGGTTCATGGCACTGAGTAGAATATAGGCCATAATGATAGCCATGGGGGAAAAAAAAATCAGGGGGGAGGGCAGTGTTCTTTAGTGGACTGCCAGCTTAGAACGAATCAGTGGTACTATATAACACACAAAAAAGCTGCTGTTATCTATCCCAGATGGCATTTAGGGAGGCAGAGCATCTAGGGAGGCAGAGCATCCAGAACTAGGCTGGACTCTGCCCTGTCAGACCATATCTGGGCTATTCTATTCTGTTCTGGATGCTACACATTAAGAAGGGCATTACCAGGCTGAGGATATCCACAGGAAGGCACTGTGATCATCAGAGGCCTGATACCACACCATTTGAAGAACAATTGTAGGAATTTAACAAGGAGAAAAGAAGACTTGGTGGAGTGTGTTTTTTGTGTGCAAGACAGCTATCTTTCAGTATTTGAGACTCATAAGACAGCTAGTTGGTGTAGTGTAAAGAGTTGAAGGACTTGGAGCCAGGAAAGACTTGAATTCAAATCCTTCCTCACCCCTTGACTGGCTGTGTGACCTTGGCAGGTCACTTAACCTCTGAACCTCAGTTTTCTCTTCTATAAAATAAGGATAATAATAGCACCTCCATACAGAGTTTTTGTGAAACTCAAATGAGATAACATATGTAAAATGCTTCCCAAACCTACATAACCTGTTAATGTTATTATTATTATTATTATTATTATTATTATTATAAGATTAGTTTCATTCTGTCACACCTTCCTTCTTTTCCTTTAAAATTATTTTAGTAGCATTTTCATTTACATCACTGTCATTCCTCAGTGACATACCACCACTGCCCTAAAACCATACCTTTTAACAGAGAAACAAAATTAATTAAAACAAGTCAACACATCATGCACAGCTTGAAATGTTTGCCTTTTTCTGCACCTATGGTCTGCCACTTTTCTCTCTGACAGTTTATTTTTTTTTCTCAAACAAATTTCTTCTCTGGATCATCCATCTGACAGTGCAGCTTACTTCTCCATCCTCACTCTGTTGTGGTTAAGGGCAACATGTTCAGAGTTTAAGAAATCACAGAGTGTTTGAATGGGAAGTCGCCTTCACATTAAGTCCAAATTCCTCTTTGCCCAGATGAGGAAACAGAGATGAAGAGACTTGACCCAGATCCAACTTAGGTCTTCTGAATCTTTGAATCTAAGTTCAGTGTTCTTTTCACTACATCACAGCATGCTGAGGACATTTCTGTGAGCTCCTGAGCAGAACCAACAAGAAATGAATGGATATTGATGTTTACCATTAGTGGGGAGCAGGAGATAATCAGACAGAATCTCCTGTATGGAAAAGCAAATATTTTTAAAGTGCCTTGAAAACAAAATAAGGCTAAATTTGCTATTAAGGACCTGAGACCTTGGGCAAGTCTCTTATTCTGTCAAGGACTCAGTCTTCTCATTTGTAAAATGAGGGAATAAGACTAGCAAACTTCTCACATCCCTTATAGCTCTTCATCTACGATCCCATTAACTGATCAGTTATTTCTATGCTGTATGGTAGTATAACATTAAATCCATCCATCCATCCATCCATCCATGTATTCATTAATCCAACTATCCATCCATTTGTTCGCACTTAGGATCTTGTTTTATTTAGTCCCACCAATAACTAGCTGTATGCTCAGATCAACAGCTACTGTGTTACAAACACATTGTGCAGTAGGAGCTTGATGGGAGGAATGGGAGGGGGAAGGATTAGGGACAAAATAAATAAGATTCAATTCCTACCTTCTTGTAGGCAGAATTAGAATGCCCCTAGAAAGCTACCAACAAAATACTTACATGAACTGATGCTGAGTGAAGTGAGCAGAACCAGGAGAACATTGTACACAGTAACAGTCACATTGTGTAATGACTAATTTTCATAGACTTGGCTCTTCTCAGTAATGCAAGGATCTAAGACAACTCCAAAAGACTCATGATGGAAAATGCTGTCCACATCCAGGGAAAGAACAATGGAATCTGAATGCAGTTTGAAGCATACTATTTGCTCTCCCTCTGTCTTTTTCTTACTGTTTTGTTGTTTCTTCTTTCTCGTGGTTCGTCCCATTGGTTTTAATTCTTCTTTACACATAACTAATGTGAAAATAAAAAAGGTACCAACAAAATGCTCTAGAAGTTCTAAGGAGATGGAGACTGCTTCTACATCATGGTGGGGATTGGGTGGGGAAGAGAGGGTGCAGGAGGGTGAAGTTGTAGATAAGGGAAAACTTCTTGGAAGATCTGGGCCTTGAAGAATATATTGAAAATCTTTGGGGAGGTAAGTATAGTCGGCAATAGAAGTACAAAGGAATTCTTCCTCTAATCTGGAGAATCCCTTGATTTAAAAAAAAAAAAGTAAAAGGGAAACACATACAAGCAAGGGTTACAATGACACACAATAAGTAGGCAGGTATTACCAGGAGAATAGAGTTAGTTCTTCTCTCTCCATCTACTTTTCTTCCTTAGTTTTGTCACCCCCCCCCTTAATCCAGTACAGTAGAGAGGAAAGATGGATTAATAGTAAAAAGGATATGAGTTCAAATCCCTGTTCTACTACTTACTAGCTGTAGCACTTCTCCATCCACCAGTATATTTAGTACTTTTTTGTATGTATTTTGCATGTCTGTCTATCTATCTATGTTCCCTCTCTAGCTCTCCGCAACTTCTTTTTTTCCCACTTCATAGTATTTTATTTTTTCCAATTATGTGTAAAGATAGTTTTCAAGATTCACTTTTCTAAGATTTTGAGTTCCAAATTTTCTCTCCCTCCCTCTCTCTCTCCCTCCCCTCCTTCCACCACAAGACAGCAAGCAATCTGATATAGGCTATATATGTACAATCATATTAAACATATTTCCACATTAGTCATGTGGTGAAAGAAGAATCAAAACAAAAGGGAAAAAACACAAGAAAGAAAAAGCAACAAAAAGGAGAAAATAGTATGCTTCAAACTGCATTCAGACTCCATAGTTTTTTCTCCAGAGGTGGATACCATTTTCCATGAATCTTTTGGAATTGTCTTAGATTCTCGCATTGCTGAGAAGAGCTAAGTCTGTCAAAGTCAGTCATTGCACAATGTTGCTGTTACTGTGTATAATATTCTCCTGGTTCTGCTCACTTCACTCAGCATCAGTTCATGTAAATCTTTCAGGTTTTTCTGAAATCTGCCTACTCAGCATTTCTTATAGCAAGATAATATTCCATTATGTTCATATACCACAACTTGTTCAGCCATTCCCCAATTGATAGGCATCCCCTCAATTTCAATTCTTTGCCACCATAGAAGGAGCTTCAATGCCTTCATCTGTAAAATGGAAGAGTTGAACAAGATAATCTCTAAGGACCCTTCCAGCTCTACATCCTGTCGTCTTTCCCTCCCCACTTTTCTCTCTCCCTACCCCTAGCCACTGCTGACTCCAGTTAATCTATAGGAGGCAGATCAGTACAGTGGAAGGAGCACTGGGTTCAGAGTCAAAGAGCTTGGGTTCAAATCCTGCCTCCAGTGTAACCTTTGCTTTCCTCATCTCAAAGGACTTGGCATAGATGATTGGTGAGATGCCCTCCAGCCAGGCGTGTGTGGGAGCCAACTGTTAAATTTTCAGGGCAAGCATTTATATCTTAGAAATCACAAATACTATGAGTCAACACTGATTTATTGTTTTGTTGATTGTTGAGACTTAAGAAAGTGATGAAGATGATGTTAATAATGCATATTAAACTTAAAAATGCATTGTAGGTACATTTTTTTGGAGAGATAGTTGTCAAATATTTACCAGCACACCCCTGCTTCCGGCTCTAAGTATTTCTATTATCCTGTGAACCTCTATAGGTGTCTGAAGGGCTTAGACCAAATCCCTTTTGAGGTTCCTTCTAGCTCTAAATCTGTGATTCTTTCTGTGTGCATGGAACTGGATTCTCCCTTTAACAGTGGTGTTTGCTAAGTATATCTAACCAGGATACAGAAGGACTTGATTGAGCTCCAGTCTAAGGTAGGCTCAGTGGGAGTCTAGCAGGGGTGGGGAATCTGTGGCCTTAAGACTACATGTGGCTTTCTAGGTCTTTGGGTGCGGCTTTCGGATGGAGTCCAAGTTTTACAGAACAAATCCTTTTGTTAAGGGGATTTGTTCTGTAAAGTTGGGATTCAGTCAAAGGGCTGCACTTGAGGACCTAGAGGGCCACATGTGGCCTTGAAGTCCCAGGTTCCCCACCCCTGGTAGGGATCAGCTTGGGTTGGGAAAGTTCTAGGATTGTTGCTTTTTGGAAAGATCAAACTTTAGCTCCATCTTCAAAGAGCCTTATTAAGAAAATGGCAAAACTGAGAACTGCAGAGCTGCCACCTTCGCCAGCAAACCTCTCTCCCTCCATTAATGACTCCTATTAAAGCATTTCATTGCCTTTTCTTTTTCTTAAGAAAGTCTCACATTGTCATCCAGCCCTATTAAACACTCTGTGTGCCCATTATCAAAATATCATTTTCAGCCTCACTGAACACATGTAGGAAATGTTGTCGTGTTTAAAAAAAAAAAGCCATGACAATCAGCCTATATTGTATTGGGAGTAATTATCCTTCCTCAAACAGCCTTTCGTAAAAGGAGATTTCCAATTTTTGAAAAGTCATAAATTTAAAAACATAAGTTGTCACTGATTAGATTAGTAACTAAACAATTGAAAGCTGACACCGGATGGATTCCCCACTCACCTTTTAATAAAGATGGATTTCACCCAGCTCTGGGAAGGCTGGCTGATGGTCATTTCCTGTCACATTTAGGAGGCAGTATAATAATAATAGGATCCTAGTATCTTTGATTTAGAGCTGAAAGGCACCTTAGAGGCCACTGAGTCTAACTTCTTCATTTTACAGCTGGGAGACTGAGGCCCAGAGGGGATAAATGATTTGCCCAAGATCACAAGGTATTGCTTGTGACAGCAATGATAATGGGAGCATGAATTAAGTGCCTATCATGTTCCAGGCATTGTACTAAGCACTTTACAAAACAACCCTGGGAGGTAGATGCTGTTATTGTCCCCATTTTATGGTTGAGGAGAATGAGACAAGCTGAGACAGGAAGAAATTAAGTGACTTGCCCAGGGTCACACAGCTAATAATTGTCTGAGGCTGGATTTGAACTGGTCTTCCTGGTTCCATGCCCAATGTTTTGTCTACAATGCCTTTTCTGTGGTGCCTATCCACTGTTTCCTTCCCTTCTCTTTACTTTTCTTTCCTTCCCTCCCCTTCCCTTCCTTCCTCTTCCCCTTCCCATCCCTTCCTGTCCCTTCCCTTCCCTTTCATTCTTTTTTTCTAAATTTGGAGTCAGACATCCTAGGCTAGGTTGCTGTCCTGGTTTTGCCACTTTGGTAGTCTTTTTACCTCCCTATGCCTCATTTTCTACACCTGGGAAAAGAGGGTTTGGTTCGATGAATGATGAGGTCCCTTCTGCTTCCAAATCTAGTCTGATTATCTGTAGGGCACAAGCATGAATATTTCTCCCATCCTAATCCTACTGCATGTTGGCTAGGATGTGGCTGGATCAAGTCTGGGGACCCTGCTCTCTCTTACGCTATAACCACAGGGGAAATATTTGCCTTTATCTCTTTTGCCTTGAGGTAAATATATTCTTCAATTCAGTAGACACATATCAAACACCTACTATATGCAAAGTTCATTGCTGGGGATATATGGATAAAAAATGTCATAGTTTTTGCTTTCAAAGAACTGAGACAATACAAAAAAAGGAGAATACAACATAGACTGGAGTTGGTGTAATGCAAGTTAGAGTATGATGGGGTAAAGGGAATTTCAAACAAAGAACTATGAGAAGGTTGAAGGAGGGAGAGATGCTTTCAGCAAAGAGTGGAGGGTGGAGAAGCTTCGGAGAGAAGGCAGCATCTCAACTGAACCATGAAGGAAAAGAAGAGTTTCAACAGGTAGAGAAAAAGAGGGTGTGCCTTCCAAGCACTCCAGTGGCTTATGCAAATACCTAATGCAGGGGATATAAGGATGGGATCTTGAGACAGCTAACAGTCTAGTTTGGTGAGGGCACAGAGTGGGAAATGATGAGGCTGGAAAGGCAGAAGAGACCCAGATTCTGGTGGGCCTTGAATGTCAGGATGAGATGTTTGAAATCTGTCCTACAGATAATAGAGAGGCCTGGCTTCTGTCAAGACAGCCCAGTTCTCATGTTCTGCAGGAAGCCTTACCTGGTTCCTCCAGCTGACCCCCCATACTTCCTCCCATCTCCTCTGTAAGTATCTTGTTATTTACATGCTATTTCCCCCCATTATATTGTGAGCTCCTTAAATGCTTATTTCTGCCTTTTCCTGTCTCTCTCATACTTAATACAATGTCTGACACGTGGCAAACACTGGATAAAGCTTACTGACTGACTAAAGGTTTTTGAACAAGAAGGACAGTGACGTGGTCAGTCCTATACACTAATCAGATTATGTGGCATCTCAGGGTCCTAGGACTTAGAGTAAAAAAGACGCACATCATCTCTCATTTTACTCAGAGGGTTAAATGATTTGCCCAAGGTCACAAAAAAGTTAGCAGCAGAGGCATGGAGTTAAGGGAGGAAATTCTGGAAACTGTGTTCCTTGGAGTCTTGGGGTTCCTGAAAGAAAAAAGAGAATGGGGAGAAAAGGATGCAGAAACAGGATGTTCCCTTCTAGTCTTTTTTCCCCCTCACTCATCCTGCATGTGTATTGCCATGGCAGCTGTGCCAAGGTAAGCAAGGATGGAGAGGAAACTATTTGAACCCTTCTGGTTGAGATGGAGAAGAAAGGGTTCTGTAAGTGCCACTGGACTATCATCACTGTGGACTGTTTCCTGGTTTTGTCAGTAAATATGAATCAACCAACAAATATCTAGTAATATTAGCGAGCATTTATATAGTGCCCTGTGCTAAGTGCTTTACATGTCCTCACAGCAGCCCTGGGAGCTAAGTGCCCTTTTACAGATGAGAAAATTGAGGAAAATAAAGGTTAAGTGATTTAGTCATGATCACACAACCAGCATGAACTCAGATCTTCCTGACTTAAGGTTTAGCACTCAATTCACTGACCCACCTGATTTTCTCTATGTATCTAGCCCTACTTATGTAGTGCCAGGGAGGTATAAAGATTGGAGAAGACCTGGGACTCCCAATCTTTTAGGAAATAAAATGCTGTTGCAGGTCTAATGCATCATATCACATATTAAATGCAGCTAGGCTGTGCTGTGGATAGAGCAACAGGCTTGAAGTCAGGAAGATCTGAGTTCAAATCTGGCCTCAGATACTTACTAGCTATGTGACCTTGAGCAAGTCACTTAACTCTGTTTCGTTCAATTTCTTCATCTGTAAAATGAGTTGGAGAAGGAAATGGCAAACCACTCCAATATCTTTGCCAAGAAAACCCCAAATGGGATTATGAAGAGTCAGACATGACTGAAAACGACTTGAACAGCAACAAAAATAAAATGCAGCAGAATGGCTCAAGCAAAATGTTGTGTGAGAGCTCCTCAGAGGATCGGAGTGGGAAGGGAACTTAAAGATCGCTAGATCCAACACCTTCATTTGAAGAGGGGGAGACCAAAGCACAGACAAGTGAACTGACTCACCTAAGGTCATACAAATGCTCAGGGCCAGCCAGACCCATGTTTCCTGGCTCCTAGTTCACTATTTGTTTGTTTTTGTTTGTTTTTGTTTTGTACCATGTTGTAGCTCAGAGTCTGGGGCTTGTTGGCACATTGGGAAAGGAAAGCATTATGGAAATTATTAAACCTGAGCCTAGGCTGGCAATAAGGAGACCCAGAACCATTTCTGCCACTTATACAGCACCTGAGCCTGTGTCCCTCTGTGGGCCTATTTTCTTCTCTATAAATGCAAAATTCAGATTGAAGGGTTTCTGAATTTCATGGCCTTGATACCGTGACCTTCCCACTCACTCTCTCATGCCTCATTCTTCTGAATCATGAAACTGCCTTTCAGTTCTACCTCTGTCCTTCTTTGATCCTATGTACTAAGGACTGTGCTAAGCACTGGGATAAAACAAACAAATAAAAACAACTGAAACTGTCCCGGTCCTCAAGGGGTTCACATTCTACTGGGGGAAAACAATGTGCATATTGATAAGTGAGTTCAACAAAACTTAGAAAATAAATGCAAGGTATTGGTGTAAACACACAAAAAAGCATGGGACACAAGATATGAAGACAGTTACCAAGAAAAGTACTGACTTACTAGTGAAATAGGAACTTCCCAAACCTTCCCACAATCGTGTTGCTCTTTCCCAGAAGAAGATTTGGTCTCTCAGAAGTCTCACAGCCATGAGGCATGCATCCCATCAGCCAGGCACCTTGGCTCCTGCCCCACCCCTGGGACAGCAGGCAGCAGCCCCTTCCCCCTCAGGATTGGCCAACTCAAGAGAGAACATTATGTCCTTCCCTGCCAAGAAGAAAGAAATACAAAAAACCGATCTCCCGGGTAAGTAAGCCCTGGCCACGCTGCACTTTTCATGTAGCATTTCCTCCTCCCAGAGATGCTGAGCTTGGCTCAGAGCAGGGGCTGATCTAGAGAAGGCTGTTTACCTTCGTTTTAACATAAAAAGCAACAAATGCTGTTATGATCCTGAGCTGGAGGAACAGTCCTGTCAGGCACACAGCAACAATGATTCCGGCCATGAGAAGGCAACTGTGCTAATTGAGAAAATCCACTGGGAATTTCCGCTGAGTAGTTAGCATGAGCAAAACTGAGGTCGGCTAGACTGTTGGAAGAATACTTACTTCTGTGTGTGTGGTTGAAGTCACAGCGAATAGTAATGTCCATCTTTGCTTCTTTCTTGGATGTTCAGTAGACTTGAGAGAAAATGAATGATTGAAAAAACATGTATTATGTACTTACTGTGTGCCAAGGACTGTGCAAAGCACTTAGGATTAAAAAAAAAGAAAAGCCTTGGTCTCAAGAACTTTAGGCTCTAATTGAGGGAGACGATACATATGAGAAACTTTAGTTTGGGGGCCAACAGAAAGGCCTTGACATCCTAAGAGTGTGACTACTAGAAGGCAAGTGCTAGGATAGGAGGAGTAAAAAAGACTTGAAGATCTTCTAGGAAGATCTGGTTTCAAATCATGCCTCCCTGAAAAACCCTGGATTCTGTAGCCTATTGTTGGCCTACAAAGAAAATTTCCTGTTGTCAAAATTAGTTAGGATGGGCTATCTCTGTGGCTTTTGATTACTAACGAAGTTTCTGAGACATTGTTGAATCATAGAATCTTAGAGCTGGAATGGACCTCAAAGGTGACCTATAAAGGTGAATGGAAGTCTCATTGGCCCTGAGCAGACTGTGAGCCTCCCCACTTAGTAATAATAATGATAATAATAATAACTAAAATGTACATCATTCTTACTATGTGCCAAGCACTTTACAATTATGATCTCATTTGATCTTCACAACAATCCTGTGAAGTAGATGCTATCATTAGCCACATTTTACAGATGGGGAAGCTGGAGCAAACAGAGTTAAGTGACTTGCCCAGGGTCACATAGCTACTAGTACCTGAGGCCAGATTTGAACTCAGGTCTTCCTGACAATCTTTAGTAATGTAGAAATCATACCACTTTTGGACAACTTTAACAAAGATGGAAAATGGAAAACCAAGTTTTGTATTTGCCCCAGAACTGCCTCTCTGCTGTTTCTACTCATGGTTTCTGGTTTAGCCTTCTTGGGCTAAGAAAAATGGAATTTAGTGACTCTCCTGTGTGGCAAGCTTTTAAATAGCGTTATCCTATCCCTCCTAAACCTTCACTTCCCCAGACTAAACGTCTCCCATTCCTTCAACCAAGAGTCAAATGACAAGTTTTCTAACCCTCTCACCATCCTGGTTGATCTATTTTGGATATCATCCATTTGTAAATATCCTGCCCAAAATGCTACCTATAGCACAGAACATAATGCTTCAGATTCTGTCTGAAGCAGCAAAGAGGTAATAGCGGCACTGTCACTTCTGTATTTGAAGAAAGGATGGTATTTGAGCTAGGTGGCAGAGTGGCTAGAGTGTAGGCAGGGGTGGTGAACCTGCAGCCTTGAAGACACGTGTGGCCCTCTGGGTCCTCAAGTGCAGCCCTTTGACTGAATCCAAACTTCACAGAATAAATCCCCTCAATAAAAAAGATTTGTTCTGTAAAACTTGGACTTAGTCAAAAGGCTGCACCCTAGGACCTGGAAGGCCATACATGGCCCTGAGGCCTCAGGTTCCCCACCCTGGATGGAGAATGTGGAATCAGGAAGACCTGAGTTCAATACTAGCTCCAGATGCTTATTAGTTGTGTGAGTCTGGCCAAGGTGCTTAAATCCTCTCAGTCCTATTTCCTCATCAGTAAAATGGGGATGCTAAAAGCACCTACTTTACAGGGTTGTTGTGAGGATGAAGCCAAATGAAAATATATTGGTTTGCTTTGCAAACCTTAAAGTACTATATAAATGGTAATTATATTAATCTCTTATTCATATAATGGTTTACTATTAACAAAGTGTTTTTTAAAGTCAGTTGAATAGGCCCACCTTGCATTACATGCACCCAAATATTGGCAAGAAATATTCATTGGAAAGTATGCTTCTCTCCATTGGTTTTTAGGGTTTCTCACTTCTCCTTCCTTCATCTTGCCTTCTGACTACGAGCATGTGGTTTTTGTTTCTTTCTGGTCTTAAGAGTGAGAATACCTTCTGACTCTTCTAGGGAAAGAACCATATGACCACAAGTGTTATTCTGAAGGTTAACTTCCATATTTCTCTCTCAGCCTCTAGTTCCTCACCTATAAACAATAAGGGTGATATACTACATATACCATGATGCCTTGCATGTTCCCCCCTTGCCCCCTCCCCCAGCCCTATCCCCACTCCTGTGTTCCATCTCTTGTTCTTGATCTGGGGGAAAATATCAAATCAATAATTGGACTGCTATTGGAAATAATGACACCATGATGCCTTGTGATGCCACTCATGATCCCTGTAGCCACTGAGATTCAAAATCCCTTCTTTGACCATCATTCCCCTGTCTGTATTGTAGCCATCTACTAGAATGTAAGCTTTTTGAGGGCAAGGAATCTCTCAGTTTTGTATTTATATGTCCAGTGCCTTGCACAGTGCCTATTGCTTAATAAATACTCCTTGACCGATTGATAAGCTTTAGGCCCTTTCCAATTGTGACGTCCTTATGTTCTATTTTTTAATAGTTCTACCAGTTCTTATATTCAATATTCTACAGTCTAGGGTCTCCTCTAGCTCTAAAATTATGTATTCTAAAGTTTCATCTTGTTCTGAGATCCTATGTTCTGTCTTCTAAGGTTCCACCTAGCTTTGACATTCTGTGTTCCATCTTTTAAGCAGTTCTTTCCCAGTCCTCTTGTTTTAGGACTCAATGATTCTGTGACAAAACGAACTTGTTGATGTGATAAGCAGGGACACTCCCAGCCTCCTTAGACAGTGGCTGATTTGAGATTCAGCTGAAAAGAGTGAGAACCTTGATCCCAGTCACACTGGTGCTGTAGGCTCGTAGTCCTGAAGGGTTGGGATGAGTAGGGGGAGCTCCTCAGTCAAGGTACAAGGGTGGAAATCTTTGGGTTTTTTTGCTCTGTGGAGACACTATTTTCTTTTCTCAACTTTTTCTTCTCCCCTTGCAATCCCCTACCCCAAGGGTGGAGAACCTGTGGCCTCAAGGTGAATGTGGACTTCTAGGTCCTTGGATGTGGCCTTTCGACTGAGTCTAAGTTTTACAGAACAAATCCTTTTATTAAGAAGATTTGTTCTGTGAGGTTTGGATTCAGTCAGAGGCCCGAAGTTGAGGACCTAGAGGGCCATATATGGCCTTGAGGCTGCAATTTCCTGACCCCTGCCCAACCCCTATTAAAAATGATTGGTCTTATGACATCCAGTGTTTGCTAAGAAATAAGAGCTAAGGAGATAATTCTTCATAAGGTAATCACAAAGTGGTACAGTGGATAAAGAGCTAATTTCAGAGTCAGGAAGCTCTGGGTTCAAGTTCTTCCTCTGATATGAGTTGGTTGGATGACTCTGGGTTAGTCACTCTCAGTTCTCCAGGTAACTCTGTAAGGCTATGAGCAATGCAACCATTGCTGAGATCTACAATGGTAAAGGAGGTTTCCTCAAAGAAAGTTCTTTAATAATACTTAAATCATAGGTCTGAGGGGAAAATAAAGATTGTAGATGTTGGACAACAATGTTAAAATGAGCCACTTGCCCTAGATAACAGATATATTTTAGTAGAATCTTTCCATGTATTAATCTAAAGTAGTGACTAATGGAAGAGGCAACTAGGTGGCTCAGTGGATAGAAGGCTTGGTCTGGAGTTAAGAAAACCTGAGTTCAAATGTGGCCTCAGACACTTACCAGCTGTGTGACCCTGGGGGAGTCATTTAACCTCTGTCTGCCTTAACCCACTGGAGAAGGAAATGTCAAATCATTCTACTTTTCTTTGGGGGTGGGGGGATGCAGCTAGGTGATTTAGTAGATAGAGAGGGGTCAGAAAGACTCACCTTCTTGAGTTCAAATCTGGCCTCAGACACTTACTAGCTGTGTAACCCTGGGCAAATCACTTTAACCCTGCTTTGTCTTAGTTTCCTTATCTGTAAAATGAGCTGGAGAAGGAAATGGCAAATCACTGCAGTATCTTTGCCAAGAATATTCCAAAAGGGGTCTTGAAGAATCAGACACAACTGAAAATGACTCAACAACAGTGATGAATGGGGACATTTCAGGTGGGTGGGAGACAATTACCATCCCTCAGATACTATAAAGGTGACTACTGCTTGTCTTTTTTTTTTTAAGTTTGACTGAAGTCTCTTTTATTTCTTTCTTTTAAATACCATGGCTATTTTCTGATATATCCCCTTTGTCCTGATTCTGTGCCACCCCCCAACTCTCTCATAACAGAGGAAAACTATTAAGGAGAGCCAACCAATATGAGTTTCAGACTAAAAACTCCAGCAGACTTTGGTACCTGTAGTCCCTCCTCTTCTCTACTCACTGGAGGGAAGTGTTTTCTTCATTTTCCTCTGGGACAAATCTGAATACAAATTACATTTTCATTTACATTATTGTGGCCATTGTCTGTATTATTCTACTGGTACTGCTTTCTTCATTCTTTATCAGGTCATATGTTTTCTCATGTTGCTCTGAACTCCTCATAATTGTCATTTTTTGTACCATGATGCTATTCTCTTATATTCATATAACACAATTTGTTCAGCCTTTGTCCAGTTGATGGGCACCTACCTTTTACTACTACAAAAAGGTCAGTCACTTATTTTCTGCTTTCTGATGGGGATGCTATCTTGGGAAATAAAAGGGATTATTCCTTTTCCTGAAGATCTCTTTCCATGTTGGGTCTATCCTGGTTCTTCAATTCTTGCTATAAATAAGTTAAATTCTCCCCAATTCATTCACACATTCATTTTCCAGGACCTTTGTCAATGTTCAGGCAGCTCACCATTGCAATTTATTTAAAGCTGATCTGAAGGGAACCAGTTAGTAAGAACCGGCTTCCTATCACACCTCATTCTCTTTCCAGCCCTTGAGGCCCATTCTGGTATTCCCCAGAGGTTTCATCTGATTAAGGCCAATCCCCAAACATTAAGTGCCTTTTCCAGAGCTGCTCCCATTTGCTTTCATCAAATCAGCTTTAAAGGTGAGAAGAGACAACAGAGAAATTAAAAGGAGGGAAGGAGCTTCTGTTGATGGGAAATCCACTTATCATAGAATCTCAGCCTTGGAAGTGAACTCAGACTTTATCTTGTTCAATGTGTACCTTCACAAGAATCATATTTGCAAGATTGCTAACAGTCATCAGTCTTTGCTTGAAGCTGTCCAGTGATAGGGAACTCACTACCTTAGAAGGCAGTCCATTACACTGTTGGATAGCTCTAATTGTTAAGTTTTCCCTTACATCAAGCCAAAATCTGCTTCTCCAAAACATCAACCCATTCTTCCTAGGCTCAGTTATGTGGGGCCAAGCAGACTAAGCCAGATGCTCCTTCCACAAGATGAACCTTCAAGTATTTTTTTAAGTATTAACTTAATAGCCACTTTCAAAATCAATAAAATGAACAGAATAAGGATTAATTCAAACCTACAATGATAAACTCCAAATTATTTAGAGTTGCTAAAAAGAAAATAGACAACTGTCTAAGAATTTAAACTATGTGATCATTATCTATCTGGTTGGTAGAGAAAATTTCATTATTATGAGTTCCCAATAGAGATCTAGAAAATGTATCTATATGTATACTATTGTATATGCAGCTCTTGTGCATATCATATCATGTTATATCATGTCATGATGTCATGTTGTGTTATGTTTATTATGTCATGTCATAGCATATTATGTTGTGTCATTATATGTTATGTCATGATGTGTTATGATATGTTTGTCATGTCATGTCATATCATATGTTCACACATGTATGTGTACCACGTGCATGCTTATGTATAATGCATATAATATATGCCAAGTACATGTACTATATCCATGTAAAGGCATATGCATACATGTATATGATCTTATGTATGCTACGCTAACTTGCAGAGTTGTTGTGAGGATTAAGTGAGATAATATTATAAAGCACTTAGCATAGTGCCTGGCACATAATAGGTACTCATAAATGCTACTTCTCTTCCCTTCCCCCTAGTGTTCCACATATACATATATAAATAAAATAACAGCTACTCTTTCCTTTTTTTTTATTCTGTATCATTTTGTTTTCTTTTTCAACTATCTGCTTAGAAATTGTTATTTTTGATAGAGCTTTTTGAATGTTCTGCTTCTGCTTTCTTTACTTTATGTTGTTTTATATTCCCTTCCATATTTATTGCTAGTCTTCACATTTGTAATTCTTTTGATGCACCAATATTCCATTACTAGATTCCTGTGAGGAGATTCTTTGAGCAAGGTTGAAAAAATGGCTTGGATTGGGTCTATACCACTCACTTGTTAATAAAGGCCCAGAGGCAGATAACACAGTAGATAGAGCGCTGGGCCTGGAAACAGGAAGACTTGAGTTCAAATACAGCCTCAGATGCTTATTAGCTTTGTGACCCTGAGCAAATCACTTTGCTTCTGCCTGCCTCTGCTTCCTCAAATATATAATGGGGATAATAACAGCATCCACCTACCAGGATTGTTGTGAGGGTGAAGTGAGATAATTTTTGTAAAGTACTAAGTACAGTGTCTGACCCATAGTAGGTACTTAATAAATATTGTTTCCTTCCATAACAGCCCAGGAGGCTGGGAGTATCTCTGCCTACCAGATCTGTCCTTGTGACTTTGCCAAGTGCAGTCATCATCAACTTCTATATATAGAAAGACGACCATCCACTACATTCTCTTCTAGGATTTGATTGTTCCATTTGGCAAAGATATAGGCCTATTTTTCTGAAGTGATTATTCTGGGGCGCACATGTGAACTTCACTTTGAGCTCTAGTGTACCAAAAAGTACAGGCTGAAATTTTTATTCTCAACTCATTAATCAACCACCACAATAGTGTCCCATTACATTCACATAGCATAACTTGTTCAGCTATTCCTCAAGTGATGGGCATCCCTTTATTTTTCATTATTTTTCCCCCACAAGAACAACTATAAATATATTTATACAATATTTTCTTTCTTTGATCTTTGTGGGGGAAAGGCCTAATTGTGGAATTGCTGGGTCAAAGGGTAACTTGGGACATATTCCAAATTGCTTTTCAGAATGTACATACCAATTCACTGCTCCATCAGCAGCACATGCTCCTTCAACATTCATTTTTAAATTTTTTTGCAAATTTACCTATTTGAGGGGTACGAGGTGGAACCTCAGATTTGTTTGAATTTGCATTCCTCTATTAGTGATTTGGAGCAATTTTTTTTCATATGGCTCTAGGTAGATTGGGTTTCTTCCCTTGAGAACTGCCGGTTCATCTCCTTTGATCATTTAAAAATTGGGGAAAAGTTCTTATTTTTTTAAATAAAATTGGATCAGTTCCTTACATATCTTAGAAACTAGATGTTTTGTATAGAAATTTGCTGAAAATATTTTTTCTTGGTTAAAAATTTCCCTCCAAATCTCAGCTGCATTTTATTTGGGCAATTAAAAAAAATGCAATACAAACTCTCTATTTGATCTTCTGAGTTTCTCTAGCTCTTGTTTGGTGATGAACTCTTCTCTTTTCCATGGATCTGAAAGATTATTTCATCCTTGCTCCTCTAATTTGTTTATGATGTGAACTTTGCTATCTAGGTCATTTATCCATTTGTAGCTTATTTTGATATGTGGTGTTAGATCTAAACCTAATTTCTGCCACTGTTGTCCAATTTTCCTAGAAGTTTTTGTCAGATAGTGAGTCCTTCTCCAGTGGCTGGGGTATTTGACTTCATCAAACATTGAGTGACTCGAGTTGTTTGCTTTGGTAGGTCATGTACCTAATCTGTTCTACTGATAGACCTATTTTATTTTAACCAGAACAAAATCATTTTCATGATTACTGCTTTGTAACATAGTTTGAGATCCAATAGCTTTCTTCCCACTGTTTTCTTTATTTCCCATGAGATTACTGATATTTTATTTTTCTAGATAATATTTTTCGTAGATCTCTATATAATCCTTTGGTTATTTGATTGGTATGGCACAGAATAGATAGATAGATAGATAGATAGATAGATAGATAGATAGATAGATAGATAGACAGACAGATAGATTTAAATTTTGTTGTTGTTGAGTTGTTTGTGACCCCATTCCGGGCTTTCTAGGCAAAGACACTAGAGTGGTTTGCCATTTCCTTCTCCAGCTCATTTTGCAGATGAGGAAACTGAAGTAAACAGGCCCAGAGTCACACAGCTAGTAAGTGTCTGAGGCCAGATTTGAAGTCATGAAGATGAATCCTCCTGATTCTAAGCCTAGTGCTTAGAATTTGTACCACTGTACCACCTACTTACTCATAGATTTAGATGGTATTGTCATTTTTATTTGATTAACTTGGCCTATCCATGAACAATTACTATTTCTCCAATTATTTATGCATTTAGGTATCTGATTTTTAAACAAAATAATATTTTATAATTGTGTTCATGTAATTCCTATGTTATCTAGGCAGTTAGATTTAGAGGTATTTTATATTTTTGTTGCTCAGGCATGTCCAACTCGTCATGACCCCTTGGACTGTAGCATACTAATACTGTCCAATGAAGTTTTCTTGGCAAAGATACTGGAGTGGTTTGCTATTTTCTTCTCTGGTGGATTAAGGCAAACAGAGGCTAAGTGACATGCCCAGGGTCACAAAGCTAGTAAGTGTCTGAGCCTGGATTTGAACAGAGGTCTTCCTGACTCTAGGCCCAGTGCTCTATCTACTCTGCAACTGCCTCCAAGTATTTTATATATTCTGTAATTATTTTAAGTGAGATTTCTTTTTCTATCTTTTCCTGCTGGGTTTTGTTGATGATTTTTGTATTTATTTTATATCCTGCAACTTTGCTGGAGTTATTAATTGTTTCAACTACTTTTTAGTTGGTTCTCCAGGGTTCTCTAAGTATAGCATCATATAATCTTCAAAAAGTGTTTCTTATTTGCCTATGCTTATTCCTTCAAATTTTTTTCTTGTTTTATTGCTATAGCTAGCATTTCTAGTGCAATATTAAATGGTAGTGGTTTACATCATTAGTTTACTCCTCATCTTATTTGAAAGGACTCTCTTTTATCCCCATTATACATAATGCTGGCTTTTGGTTTTAAATTGATTTTACTTACCATGTTAAGGATAGATCCATTTGTTCCTATATTTGGTAGTATTTTCTAACAGAAATGGGTGTTGAATTTGGTCAAAAGCTTTTTCTGCATCTATTGCTGAAAATATTGCAGATATTGCAGGTATTATTTATCATTTTGTTGTTGTTATTTACAGGGTAAATTGTGTTTGTGATTTGCCTAATATTAAACCAATCCTGCATCACTGAAATAAATCCAACCTCATCACCATGTATAATCTTTATGACATGTTGCTATAGACTTCTTGCTAATATTTTATTTGAAATTTTTGCTTCAATAATCATTAGGGACATTGAGCTATATTTTCTTTCTCTCTTTTGAATTTTCCTGGTTTAGATATCAAGAGAATCATGTATGTATCATGAATGAATTTGAAAGAATCCCTTCTTTTCTATTTTTACAAATATTTTATGTAACATGGAAGTAATTTTCTTTCAATGTTTGATAGAATCCCTTTGTAAATCCATTTGATTCTGGGCTTTCTCTTTTGGGGAATTCATATACAGCTTGTTCAAATTCTTTTTCTGAAATTGGGTTGTCTAAATTCTCTGTTTCTTGTTCTATTAATTTGGGCATTTCTTATATTTATAAATATTTATCCATTTTATTTAAATTATTGGTTTTGGATTAGGGGTTCTTCATTTTATTACTAACAAATTTATATAGTGCTTTAAGATTGGCAAATGGCTCTACAAATATCATTTCATTTGATTGTCACAACAACCCTCCTGAATAGAAATCCAAGATAAAATGTAAAATTCTCTGTTTTGTATTCAAAGCCCTTTAAATCTGCCCCATTCCCCACCTTTCTAATCTTCTAGGACCTTACACCTCCTACCCCACTCCCCGACCCCCACCAACCTCAACTCTTACTCTGTGATCTGATTGCACCAATTTCTTTGCTATTCCTTGAACAAGATGCTTCATCTCTTGACTCCAACCATGCCCCTCATCTCCTGTGCCCAGAATGTTCTCCTTTCTCATCTCCACCTACTGGCTTCTGCGGCATCCTTCACTTCCCAGGTAAAATCCAACCTTCTTCAGGAAGCCTTTCCCAATCTCTCTTAATTCTAGTGTCTTCCCTTTTGTTGATTATTTATTTATTCTGGAAGTAGCTTGTCTGTACGTTGTTGTTTGCATATTGTTTCCACCATTAGAGTGTGCCCTCCTTGACAGCAGGGTCTGTCTTTTACCTTTCTTTGCATCTGCAGCTCTTAGTTCAATGCCTGGCACATAGTAGGCACCTAATAAAAGTTTACTGACTGACTAATTAAAAAAGTAGCCCCCTTTGCCTTTCCAGTCTCCTTATGTATACTCTACAATCCAACAGCACTGACCTTGCTTTTCCTTGAATACAAGACTCCATTTTTTACTCTGGGCATTTTCACTTGCTGTTCCCTGTGCCTGGAATGTTCTCTCTCCTCACCTCTGCCTCCTGGCTTCCTTCAGGATTCAGCACTAATCTCACCTTCTACAAGAATACTTTCCCAGTCCACCTCATCCCCATTCCCTACTGTCTTTCCTCTGAAATTACCTTCTGTTTACTCCATATATGTATATATGATTTTATCCATATATTATGCACATATATGATTAGGCATACACATATCATATGTATGATTATGTAAATATATATTATATGCATCTATCTTCTCTCTCTCTCTTTCTTTCTTTCTTTCTTTCTGTTTCTCTGTCATGTATTCATAACTGTTTCTCCAATTAGAATGTGAGTTCCTGGAAGGCAAGGATGATTTTTTATGTGTGTGTGTGTGTGTGTGTGTGTGTGTGTGTGTGTGTGTGTGTGTGTGTGTGTCCCCAGCACTTAGCACAGTGCCTGGAACATAGTAACCACTTAATAAATCCTTGTTGGTTGACTGACTATTCCTTCTCTTATTCTGCATTTCCCCCCCTCCCATCATAACTAAAACAGACACACTTTTGCTGCCCTTCCTCAGCTTCTTTCATCAGCTTCAACTTATTCTGAGCTTTAGCATTCATGACACTCTTTTCGTAGGACCGTATCACAGTCTTATGTTTATCTTCTGCCACCTGACTTAAAGTAAGCTCTGGGTTCTACTGGGAAGACGTGAGGAGGGAATGCATCCCAGACATGGAGAACAGGTAGTACAAGGGCCTGGAGATGGCAGATAAAGTGTTGTATGTGAGGAACAGCAAGAAGTCCAATTAGGACGGACTTTAAAAAGTCCTTACCCCGTGGAGAGCCAACCTGATGATGAATCTCTCCTTCCTTAACCAAGATGAACCTTGGTCAAGAGATGTACTAGAACCTTATTACAGTATGAAGGATTGTCATAAATAATAAGCTTGGAAAGGTCTTAATGTTGCAAAGGTCTTAATAGATATTATGTTGATTACAATCCAAGCTGGGGTGTTAAAGGAGCAAAGAACAGGTCAATGATAAGTGTTCTAAGGAGACAGAGAGAATGTTAACAACTAGACTTGGAGGAAGTAGCACCTGAGCTGAGCCTGAAAAGAAGAGGATTCAAAAAGGTGGAGGTGAAGGAGAAGTACATCAGAGAGGTGGGAAATGGCCTTCTTGAGTATATAGAGGTAGAAGATAACATTTAATTTAGGCGAAGTCAGTTCTCTTTCTACTGTATAAAAACAGCTTCTTTACACCCAACTTCATGTGGTCTCTATCTATCAGACGCGACACATATCAATTCACTAAGACAAAAATTAACATATTTCCTGGTCTTCCTATGCTTTTATGGTGTTCTTTGTCCTTCATTCTTGAAAAGGACCATGACATCAGGAAGGTGATGCCATGACTCGCATGGCAGTAGAGGAAAAGGAAGAGAAGAAGAGCAATGTTCCCCTTCTTTCCCCCTGGGTCTGTGGTTTTGTAGGAAATTACTCATTCTTCCATTTCAGCAGTGGTCATACCCTCCATTGCTGTCATAGCCGAAAGGCCTTGGTGACTGGGCGCATTACTGAGAGGAAGTTGGTAGGGTCCAGAAATGACTGGGCAGCAGTCCTGTTAGGGTCCCTAGAGCCACCAGGTTAGTTAGTAGAATGCTGATGAAAGACTTTGACTGATTTACTATGACCTTTCCACATTTCTACCTACACAGCATAAGGTTAAGAGGAAGATGGATAATTAGCTACCAACTCAGTGGGAATTGGGTTAACAGCCAATGGGATCAATGGAACTAAATCCCTACTTATAAACTTTCTGTATTGGGTCAGATTTACCTTGCTGGCAGTTTACATGGATCTAGCCTATTAGATCACCCTCCAATCCATCCTTATATATCATCCTCAACATCACCCTCTTTCACATTCCAAAGTATTTTATGTTTTACAAAGTACTTCAGAATAACCCCCTGAAATAAGCAGTAGAAGTATTATTCTACTTATAATAATAATAATAGCTAACATTTATATGGCATTTGCTATGTGCTGGGCACTATGGTAAGCACTTTGCAATTATTATCTCATTTGAGATAATCTTCACAACAAGCCTGCGAGGTGGGTGTTATTATTATCCCCATTTTACAGTTGAGGAAGCTGAGGCAAACAGACATTAAGTGACTTGCCCAGCGTCACACTGCTACTCAGTGTCTGAGGTCAGATTTTAATTCAGGTCTTCCTGACTCCAGACCTGGTGTTCTATTTACCTAGGTCCTCAATACTTACCTTAATGCTTCCTGAATATATCATTTCTTTGGTATAGGTACCCTCTCCATTGAATCATTCAGTTAGCATTTATTAAGCATGTACTATGTGTCAAGCACTGACTTGGCAGTGAAAATATAAAGACAAAAATGAAAATAGTCTTAACCCTTGAGGCACGTATGGTCTGGCAGCTGGCAGCATATTAGAGCCAGAAAGCTCAGTCATTTCAGTTCTGTCTGACTCTTTATGACCCCATTTGGGGGTTTTTGGCAAAGATAGTGGAGTAGTTTGCCATTTCCTTCTTCAGCACATTTTACAGATGAGGAAACTGAGGCAAGCAGGGTTAAATGACTTGTCCAAGGGTCACACAGCTAGTAAGTGTCAGAGGCCAGACTTGAACTCAGGAATGAAGTCTTTCTGACTTCAGGACTGGCAAACCACTCCAGCATCTTTGCCAAGGAAATCCCAAATTGGGTCATGAAGAGTCAGATACAATTGAAAACAAATGAACAAATGAAAAGAACACTCAATTCAGAGTCAGGAGTACAAATGCCACTTCTGACACTGTCTGTGTGACCACAGGCAAATTCCTATGCCTTAATTTGCTTTTCATAGGGAAGTATTTGTTAGAGTCCAATGGGAAAGTTCAATATAAACCGTAATTTTCTAATTAAATACCAACTGTCATTATTGTGATGTTCTCAGCTTTACCATTTAGTAACTGTGTGATCTTTGTCAAGTGTCTTCCCATCTTTGGGTCATAGTTGCTTCCTCTATAACGTGATAGGGTTGGAATAGGTGACCACTGAAGGGCTACATGGGAGCCACTGCCTACTGACTCAGGAGAGTGATCTTCAACTTTCATTGTGAGCATTTATTTATTCCTTGGAAATTAGCAAATGCTTCAAACCAGGGTTTGCTTTATTGTTTTGTTGATTGTCTAGAATTAAGAAAGTGGTAGAGAAAATGTTAGCAATCCAAATTAAATTTAAAAGTGTGTCTTACATTTTTTCCCCCAGAAAGCCAATCATTAAACATTTACCAGTACACCACTACCTCTAAGGTATCTTCCAACTCTAGTGATCCAGGATTCTCTGATTGATAAGTTGGAATACGCAAGAGAAGTGTGGCTGTTCAAGATGGCAAAAGGCTTTGAGATCATACTGTGTCAGGACTCTCTGAAAGAATGGAGGGCACTTAGTCTGGAGAAGATTTACTGTAATGGGGAACATGACAGCTAGGTTGAAGTATTTGAAAGGCTGTCTCATAGAGGAAAAAGTGGTGGGGGATTACATTTGTTCTGCTTGGCCCTCAAGAGTATACCAGTAGCAATAGGAAAAAGGTTACAGAAAGGCACAATGAACTATGTCTGATTCGAGGAAAAAGCCTTCTAACAATCAGAGCTTTCCAGAAGTAGAGTAAACTACCACAGGAAGAAATGGATCCTGAGTCCCTCAAGGTCTTAAGGCAGAAAGGCTGGAGGAGCACTTGTTGGAGAAATTCTAACAGGAATCCTCTTTCAGGTACAAGCTGGATTAGTTGACCTTTGAGGTCCCGTCCAACACTGAGACTCTGTGACTTAGGTTTTCCGGTTTCTCTGAGTTTAGCCATTTTGGACTGATTTATAAATGGAATTTCATACTTCTCCTTGAGGACATTGCTAAGTGCCCCTCGGCTTTCTCATCTTTACTTTTGCTTACCTTTGGCAGTTCATAGTCCTCTGACAAAACTGTGAAAGTGTCCAATTTCATTTGTTCTGGAGTTCACATCACCCAACTCCTGTGCAAAAGTTAATGTTACTTCAAAGTCAATTTTGTGCATGTCCACATGCTCGTGTGTGTTTGTAGCATATTGCGCTGTATGTGGTATGTGCTATATGTGAGGCATGTATGTGTGCATAAGGGGTAAGTTTTAGGGGCAACTAGGTTGCGCAGTGGATAGAGTATGAGTCAGAAAGCCCTGAGTTCAAATCTGGCCTCAAACACTTGACACTTACTAGCTATGTGACCCTGGGAAAGTCACTTAACCCCATTGCCTAGCCAAAAACAAAACAAACAAAAAAATAACAAAAAAGAGGGGTAAGTTTTAATGATTTGGAGTCACATTAGCAGAGTTCTTTGAGGTGAAGAAGACATATTTTTGTTTTCATTCTGAGGCTTTATAAAAGTATTAGCATGTAAGATTACATGCACTTTTCAAGTAACTTTGAATAGTATGGTTTTCTGTGTTTGTGTTCAGTCTCCTACTGGACTGTAAGTTCTATGAGACCAGGGAACTTGTCTTATTATCTAATCTTTGTAGATCCTCTCATGCCTGATATGATGTTTTGCTCACAGTAGACATTAATGCCTTTTGAATGGACGAACAAATGTATAAATGAATGAATGATGTAACTTCCAAGTAATAGCTAGTCATTAACAATGTAAAACACAGCATGACTATATGCTCCCATTTTTGATGGGAAGTAGCCAGAGTATACCAATTGACTAATACCATGACCTCCATATGGATGATGGATCAGTAACATGGTTTGTACAGAATAGCTCATTGTCTAGTTATTCTTTGTTTTTTTTTTTTCTCCTTGATTGGCACATGGGATCACTAGGAATAGATTGGAATCCAGGGAAGGACTTGGAGTAAAGTAAGCAGGGGATTTCTGAAGAGAAAAGGTGAGTGCAGCAGAGGATTAGAAGGTAAACAGAAATAAAAATCAAGGGGACACAGTTAGTAGAAGAGGAAGGAGGTCAAAAGAATAGAAACTTCTAGATCAGAGGTTCAAAGAAGCTTTAACATTCTATGGAAGGACAAAAGAGGGTCATAGACAAAAGAGAACTCAGGCCATCTGGCCCAGTTTCCTCCTTTTGCGAATTAGGAAAACAAGGGCCAGAATTTATGTGATTCATCTAATAACATAAAGGTAACAAGTAGAAGAATCTGGATTTGACCCCAGGTCCCCTGATGCCAAAACTAGCCGATTTTTCCATAGTACCACAGAGTCAATATATAACCCTACATCAGGGAAAAGAGTCCAATAACTTAGGTAGTTTGCTATAATAGCAAATTTGGGATTAATCAGTGAGAACCAATCTTTTGTGAGCTGAGGTTTGAGGCTCACAGGTGATGATGTCAGTATAGGAGCAGGGAACAGATATACTTATCTGGCAGGTGCAATTCCTTAACACCGTCCCATTGACATCTGAAGCTAGATCAGAGACTGAGAACATTAGAGGCTTTCTTGGAGAGATTTGGGGTAGGGTGGGGTGAAGAATGCAGACTTTCCTCCTATGCCCGTTTTCTGAATTTCCTCTTTTCAATTCCTTGTCTTACACCGTCAAGCAATGTTGAGGGCTTGCACTGATGGGTTTGAGGATTTAGGACAGGCCAGGTTGTTCCTGTTCCTGTCCATTATCTAAGAGCTGCCTCAGTCAGAACATAGGCTCTCCAACTGCTCCCAAGTGCTGTCTGTCCCTTGAGAAGATGAAGGATTTTCAACAAACCTTGAAAGATAATCGGGAAGCAAGGAGACAATTCCGGGGTGACTCCCCCCAGTTACTGTTACCATGAGAAAAATTATTGTTGATACTTGGCTTTTTCCACTCTGGGTTCTGTTCCCATGAATGGGGTATAAAAACCCTAGCCCCCAGATCAATAAATGGAACTAGTTCTGGACCTGTTACCCACTTGGCCTGCGTATCTCTTTATCTCTCTCATACTCGCCAGAAAATAAACACTGCCAGGGACACAGGTGCCCGCGACAAAGCAACAGTGAGATTTCTGGGAAGGCAAATACAATCTTCTTGACTGTCTAAAAAAAAAAAGAAAAGTTAAGTTTTGCCTAAAAAGAGTGAAGGCTGCTAGGTGGCACAGTGGATAGAGTACAGGGCCAGGAGTCAGGAAAACTCATCTTCCTGAGTTCAAATCCAGCCTCAGATACTTATTAGTTATGTGACCGCGGGCAAGTCACTTAACCCTGTTTGTCTCAGTTTCTGCATCTGTAAAATGAGCTGGAGAAGGAAATGGCAAATCACTCCAGGATCTCTGCCAAGAAAAGCCTAAATGGGGTCATAAAGTTGGATATAACTGGAAATGACTGAACAACCATAATATAAAAGAGCACAGAAAGGGCACCTGCATTACCTTGCTCTCATGATTAACCTGGAGAAGCATGTCATCAGAAAGAAAATTAGAAAAACATTGGGGAAATCTTTGACTTCCCCATTCCTCCATTTTGTAGCCTCATATTACTGTCAGTCTGCAAAAGGCCAGGGAAACAAAGAGATCATTCTTTATAAAGCAACAACAATAAATGTAGAAAATCCAAGTGAGGAGTGTGGGTAGGGTGAGGTAGCCATAGACTGTAGAATGGATACAGCTCCATGTAAATAATTAAGGATCACAGGATCCCAGATCTGATACTAGATGGGCTCTTAGAGGCCATTTAGTATAACTCCTTTGTTTTACAATCAAGCAGACTTATACAGAGAGCAAGTGATAGAGGCAGAATATAATGATAACAACTAATAATAATAACTAACATTTAATTGTGCTTTAAGGTTTGTAAAGCACTTCACATATATTATCTCATTTTATTTAGGTATTCTGATGCCAAATCAGTACAGATTCCGTTGCACTTATATACATAGATAAAGGAAAGTTGACTACAATAGATTTGTCTCCATGGCCATGTTGTATAGTCATTTCTACTAAAAGGAATTAATTTTGGGTGGGAAAATCAGAGTCTTCACAGTAACCCTTTATGGGTACCCTATCATGGGCCTTCTTAGGGCTGTGTTTAAAGGATGACCTTGATGGTGGAAAAGATTGAAAACAAAAGGAAAAGGAGTCGACAGAGGATGAGATGAATAGATAGCATCATGGAAAGAACGAATGTGAATTTGGATAGACTTTGAGAGATATTGGAAGATAGACGGGCCTTGGTGTACGATGGTTCATAGGGTCACGAAGAGTTGATTATGACTGAATAGCTGACCAACACCAAAAAAGGATGACCAAACAAGTTGACACATTTGAATAATTTAGCTTTGAGGGGGAAAAAAATCACTCAAATTGGTTATTTGGCGTTGTGTCGACAAAAACAAATCAAATAAAAAACAAAGCAAAACAAAAAAAACCCACTAAACAACAGAAACAAAAACTGATTGGCTCTCAACATTTTTCACATTTTAGCTAAGTATTTTGTTGTGACAGAGATGTAGACTGAGTAGAAACTAAGAGAAGAAATAAAAAGTGGGGATGAAAGTGGCCATGTAGTGTGTTGGCTGGGCCAAGGAGAGAAAAGGAGTTGGAGAGAGATAATGCCAGATAACATCAACAATTTCCATTTCCCAACAGGACCCTAATTAGAGGAGAGAGATTCAACATGGGACCTTGTGCCAAAAATTCACCCTAGAAACAGAGGCTTCTCCATCTTTTACTCATTACTGCCAAATACTCGGGGCTGAATCATAGTGGTGGCGGTCAGGCATAGCATGGATTGACTGATTTACATAGTTCTCTTTTGTGAAACCAAGACTGAGAATGAGAGTTCAGCTTCTTACCTTCTTTCCATCCACTTCCCAGAGTTTCTATTATCAACCTTCTTTCCATTTTGAGCCTCTCTTTTTTTTTAATCCTATTTTTTTCTTTCTTTACATTCTATTTTGATTGAGACATTCATTTCTTTACTATAGCAATAATAATAACTCACACTTGTATAGAATTTTAAGGTTGACATCACGTTGTGCGGTAGGTATGGCAAGTATTGTTATTCTCAATTTACAGATGAGGAAACTGAGGCTCAGAGAAGTTAAGCAATGCATCTAAGGTCATATACCTCCAAGAAAAGCAGTTCTTCCACCCTAACATGCTTCTACACCAGTAAGTGTAGCTTCTTAAAAGTCATAGCCTTGAAGATCTATGAATTCATGGATTCTATTAATTTCCTCATTCGTGATACATTTAAGAAGCACAGGCTGCTTGCGGAACAGTATGCCAAGATTTGGTGGAGGTATAAAGATTAAATTTTAAAAAAGATTCTGAAGGAGTATGCAAAATAGTAGGAGAATAAAACACGATGGCAAAGGTAATTCATAGTGATACGTGGTAAGTAAACTAGAGAATTGCAAAACCCTGTGCCAAATGAGGTGAGATGGGCAAGGTTGGTATTGATAGGAGGGATCACAGAAGTATCATAGGAAGTGTTTTTGATGAGGGGTCCAAAAGATGGGTAGGAATTCATTAGGCAAAGAGTGCAAGGGAAGACATCTCAGAAATATGAAATAGTGGTAGCCAATCAATGGAATTTAGAAAGTCCAAGTCATGTTTGGGGGCACAGAATGAAATCTAGTTTAACTGGAAGGTAGGAGAGTAAGACGAGAGAATGCTTGAAGATTGAGGGGTACAAGATTATTGAGAAAATTGCATATCTGGCAAAAAAAATCTGGACTTTATTCAGTAGAAAATAAGGGAGAAACCAAAGATTTTCATGTAAAATGTGTTTTCTTTAGGTACAAGTACTCTTCCCACAACCTTTCGCCAACTTTAACAGTCTTCCATTCTTCTTCCTCAGCTTCTTTCTCCACTGCCACCCCATTAGCTACTGAACCAAATTCATGTGATAGCTTTTTGCTCCTTAGAAATGTCCACTGGATAAATAGCAGTGAGGCTGACCTCCAGGCATCTTGACCCAGAAGAGGGAATTCACTTAACAAGCTACAAGGTTTTGTCCCTAAGGATGCCCTAATCATCCTCTCTGAATAGAAATTCTTACACTCTTCTCGCAAGTACCCCTGCTGAGGTGGAGGGGATATGAGGCTTTTGTCTGAATTTCTAGGGGGTGTCAGCTCCCCATAAAATAGAGGTGCTGAGAGGCAGAAACCAGAGCAGCCTGACTAACTGGCTACATCAAATTGCCAGGGGAGAAGCTATTAGATATATGAGTAAATTCTTAGGAGATTTTGCTGAAAAGTGCTTACAGTTTTTTTCAACTGAGTGTTCATATAAACCTTATGGGCAATAGAGGAGAAAGGATACAGGGTCTATAACCAAGCCAGGCTGTTTCTCCCTCGGGGAGATTTCGAGTGATTTGATTCAGCTCTCTAACATTGTTCAAGGCAGACTTCATCTCCCCCAGCACTCATCAAAGCTGCTAATAGGTCCTTCAGAGCTCATAAAGAGATGACCAAATCTTGGGCATTGGGGACTCCAGCTCATTTATCTTCCACAGGCAGAATCAGATCTGATTTTTTACACTGCCTTCTTGGATGTTAATGCCATGCATGGTCTCTGCCACTGGTCGGAAGCCTCACAGTATCCACCAGCCTCTGGGACTGACTGTGCTGAGCTTTCCTAGCCAGCTAAGCTTTCCTAGCCAGCTAAGCTTTGTCATTATAGACGCTTGTCTGTTCTGGTTATCTGTCTGCCTATCGATCAAGCAATCAAAGTCACTCATGCTTGGGGTGTGTTTAGTGGCAAGAGAATGGAAGGTTTCAGGGAGGGCTTGGACGGTGAGAACAGATTTGAACAGCAGTGTTATACACACACACATATGTATGTATGTGTATGCATATATGCACACACAATATATACACATACACATATATGGTATATTTATGTACTCATCCATAAATATATACATATAGACATGTATGTGTGTGCATGTGTACTTATATCTGTACACATGTATGTATATGTGTGTATATTGGATTGTCTCCATTATAGAGAATATTCATGTTTGTATATATCCATGAATCCATACAAATCATGTATGGCATATGCATAAATATTTTGCACTCTAGGTATAATTCAATCTGCTGTACTATATATACTTATATAATGTAAATTCGTGTGCATGCACAGTCACCCCCCCCACAACACAATACAAATTAAGTAAATTAGGAGCCTTCTCAGAAATCAACAAAAACCAGTAGCTTTCTACTAACAGATTTTTTTTTTTTAATGTAGTCTCGGTAGAGATTTCCTCTATCTGATGGAATGTGAGGAGTCCATGCTACATTTAGTTAGATAAAAATCTTTTTTTCTTTAATGCAAATCTTGGGTGATGATGAGAATTTAAGAAAGTACAATGAAATAAAATTATTGGTATCATTTTAATCCAGTGTTTAGTATATACCTTCCCTCAAAATGTTTATATAAATAGTTCATTTGAGTGACAGAGATAGAGACAGAGAAAGAAAAAGACAGAGAAAGACAGATAGATACGCAGAGATGCATATAGTAGATAAGTGTCAGAATGTTTCATTTCAGAAATATTTTTACCACCAGGCTTAATATTGAGCCCCTTGGAGTAGTATTGTGGATTACAACATAATCTAACCGTTCTTCTCTAAGAAAGAATTGTTGTTTATTGTGTATTTAAAAAAAGTCTATCCATTAATAGCTTGAAATACTGAATGTGGGCCAAGAAGCCCCTAGCTGTATTCCTGGCTATTTTATTGAATCCCCTGGCCCCCTTCACCTGAATCAATGCTTGCATTGTTTTCAAATGACCCCCATGATTCCTGAATCAGGCATCTCCGTGTATTCTATGCTAGAGAGAATGTGGAGTATCATCAAGAAAATAAACAGCAGGAACTCAGGGATACTTGGACTGAGCTCAGAGGTTGTAAATATATTCTACCTTGTCTATAAAATTGAAGGGTCCTCCTGTTATTATACCTTATGCAATTCTAATTATGGGTGAGAGGGCAGAGATTAGCAACTGAAGTGGCTGTAAAATGCGCCAGAGAGCATCTCTGGAGGCAGAGCATTTGCTTGTGTTCATCAATGGTTCTTATTTCACATGTTTAACACAAGGCACTTACCCCAGCTTGATGCCCCACTGAATGGAAGGACAGAAGGTCTTAGAGCATCAGGCTCCATTGAGGGATCTGTGATTTGCATGCCCAGTGCGCAAACATTTGGAGAAATTGGGTAGTGGGTTATTTCACTTCTAGAAATGGAAGCCCACTGTCTTCCTCATTAAGAGAGGCGAAATGTAGAAAAAGACCTTCTAGAAGACTATCGTTGAGGTCAACGCATTGTATGGTTGCTGAGGGTGTTGCCCAGGAGAAGCCAAAGTCAGAATAGGCAGGAGATATTGTGTGTCCTGGGGACACATTAGCAACTACAAATATTAGTTGAATGCCTCCCATGGGTGTATGTGTGTGTGTGTGTGTGTGTGTGTGTGTGTGTGTGTATGTGTTGTGGAGGAATGTTAAAAGTTCAGATAAATAAAGGGTCCCTGATCTCAGAGAAGTCACATTCTACTAGTCATCTCAATCTGGAATGTTCCACTTTCCTATTAGCTATTTGTTCCTGTTCTGGTAGCCCTACCCCCATGCCCTTTTCAAGAACCCTTTGTATTTTGTCTTACTTTGCTAGAATGTAAATTCCTCCAGAGTAAGACTTGTCTTATCTTCTTATATTTATATCTCCAGTGCTAAGCAAAGTGTTCAGCAAATATTAAGTGCTTAGTAAATGCCCTATCTGTCATCTATCTGATCTGAATAAGACATAAATGCAGACAGCTACACTGGCTAATATTTTATGTTAAGTAGAATGGTGCAAAATACGGTACTATGTGAGGGCTGAGGGGAAAGGTCATTATCAATTAGGGGATCAGAGAAGTTACAGGAGGTAGCAATTGAGTTGAGTTTTAAAGAATGGGAAACATTCAGGGCAGCTAGCAGGTACAGTGGATAAAGCACCAGTCCTGGAGTCAGGAGGAGCTGAGTTCAAATCTGGCCTCACACACTCACTAGCAGTGTGACCCTGGGCAAGCCGCTTAATCCTGATTACCTCCTCTACCCCTCAACAAAAGTGGGAGGCATTCAACATGCAAAGAAATGGGAGGATATCCCAGGAAAAGGGAGGACTATGTGTTCAAGTGACAGTCATCCAGTTTGGATATAGTGTGGTGGAGTGTATGGAGAGAAGCAGGGCGATGCAAGGTGAAGAAGGCAGGGTGAACAAAGCTTAGTATGGCCTTGGCTCTAGCCAGTCAGAAAAGTCATTCATAGCACTTCTTACTGTTCAGGAGCCACTGGTGGGATGTTAATTTTGTGTCCCTCTGCCTGGGGGCCTTGGATGCTTGAAAAATATGTTTTCTTGAGATCTTGGCTTATCTTCTGGCTGAATAAAATATTAATGCTATAAAGGAAATCAGACAGTACAGGCCTTACCAGGAAACCAGTTTCATGGAACTAAAGACCTAAGAAAGGCAAAGGTTCTTAGAGATAATGTATCTGAGCCCCTCATATTAGAGAGAAAAAAAAAGTCTCAGAGAAAAGTGACTTCACAAGTTCACGTAACAAATAAATAACAGAGCTTGGATTCAAACTCAGTTTTGTTTTGTTTGTCTGTTTTAATTCCAACTCTAGGACGCTCTGGGGCACATCTTTTCTGAAATCATAATGGGAAGACCCTGAACTAGTTTACAAAGAGAATACAAAAATCTGTTGTGTGCATTTTCAGCTCTCCCCTGGCTGCAGGTCACCAGGTGAAATGTGCTTCTTCCACACTAGACTGGTTGACCAGTTGGTCAGTGAGCCAGCAGGTATTTCTTGAGGCTTTACCATCCCCTCATTGGCCTGCTAGGAATTGGGAAGGGGGCAGAACAAAGTGAGGGCAACTCTGGATATCCTCCATATCTTCATACTGGGGAAGGGAGAAGGGAATGAAAATTTATGTAGTGCCTTCTACGTGCCAGGAACTGGGCAAAGCTCTTTGACAAATATGATTTCATTTGGTCTTTGCAACAAGCCAAAGAGGTCACATTTCTCTCATGCTTTAATTCCTGCAGAGCCTTTCCATCTTCCCAGTTCTGTATGATCCTGTTTTGTAACTTATGGAAACTGAGAGAAAAGGGAGAGAAATGACTTCTCCATTCCAGAGTAGAGAATTTCAGAACTAGATTCCAGATCAATAGCTTACATGGTCCAGATCCCTGCCTTGAGCAGATCTATACCTAAGGCAATCTCTTTTAAAAGATCTCACAAAGAGATTTCCGCTTACGGGAGTCAAGATGGTGGAGTAAGAAGTAAGTCGCTCTCACTCTCCCTTATTGACCTCTGAAAGTCCAGAAATATCACCCTGGGAAAAAACCCTGGAACAGCTGAGCCAGCAGAAAGATGGGATACAGCAGTCTTGTAGCCCAGGAAGCTTGGGGAATAATGGGAAATGCCCTTCTTGCTCTGGGGGAGGGGGAGCAGTACAGGACAGGATGTCCCAGCAAGCCAGCAACAAGCCCTACCTCAGCATACCAGAAGGAGATCCTGAGCCCCAGGGTGGTGGAGCAGGCAAGTGCCAACACCAGGACCTTCCCAACCCCCTCTGAGTACCTCAATATAGGCAGGGAAACCAGTAGACACCAGCTTGGAAAGCCACCATGTGCTACGGTGTTCTCCAGCAGCTAAATCTCTCAGTGCTTCGGCACAATTCCAGGAAGCACAACTCCAGGAGGCAACGCTCCGGCCTAACAGACAACCTCCAGCAGCCAAATATACCAATGCAAGGCCTGGGTGAGCAGGTGTCCTCCAGGGGCCAGACTCCTCACCCCTACCCTGAGAGCTCCAGTGTTGCTGACTCAGCCCAGCACCAGGTAAGGTGCCAAAACCCTACAGCCTCCAATGGATAGTGTCTGAGGCCCCAGCACACAAAGCCAGTGACCAGGTCCCAGGGTCTCAGCACAAGAGCTTGGGTCAGTGCTCCCTATGCTCCAGCAGGAGAACTCAACTTTTTTTTTTTTTTTAAAGTCAGGATATAAGCAAACACCATGAGCAAAAAGCAGAAATGGATGATGACCATAGATTCTTGTTATGGGGACAGGGAAGAATCAAGGCACAAAAGATTTCACAAAGAATGAAATTTCATAAACCTCTTCTGGGAGTTAATCCTAAAATTAAAGATTGTGTCTATTTATTCTGTTATTTGTGGAGATGAGGAGACAGTCATATACTTAAGTCAATTTGTAATCTTATCCATCCCTACAACCAGCCTTTGCTTTTGCAGGTTAAAAACACCAAATGTTTTGCCTTTTTCCCCATGAAATCTCTTTTTTCTGTCATTTTAATATTATTTATTGCTTATTCTCTCCCAGTCACCTTCTAAAGAAAGAGGACCAAACTGGACACAGTGTTATGTCCACTGCTGAGTGTAAGGGAAAGAGGCACCTTGTCTCTGGCACCTCATGTTCCTGCCCATAATTCTAAGTATCATATTTGTTTGTTTTTTAATAACAGTGGGTCTAATTCATTCAGCTTGGAGTCCACTGTGACCCTCTGGCTACATTTGCCAAGTCTCTGCTTCCTTGGTCTTTTGCCATAGTATATCTGATATTTGATTTGAATCCCTAAGGCCAGACTTACTGGGTAGGAGAAGGAATCATGATACTGTGTCATTTGCTCATAAGCCACCAATCCTTCTCTTTGTTAGAAAAATTTTTGGGGCCAAGTATTAAGGGAAGGGGGAAGAGAATGAACATTTATGTAGTACCTATTATGTGCCAGGCACTGTGTAGGTGCCTTTTTACAAATATCACATTTGAAAATGACCCTTTAAGGCCATTCCTAACAGAGAAGCAACTAGGGCCTTTGCCTAATTCAATTTAATAAGTACTTCTAGAAGACCTTCTCTGTGCCTAGCACTATACTTCTCTGTGCCTAGCACTATACTAGGAGTTATGAGGCTGGGGGGTGGGATGAGGGCTAGGCTAAAGCAATGAAAAAGCCCCTGGCCTCCATATGTTGCAGTCTCACAGTGAGCTTTTTCAAGTTAATTTACTTGTCCCTCAGGAATCTGTAATTTCTCTCAGTTACCCAGATTTTTCTGTTTGAGCTAGTGATTTGCCTTTTTGATGCCTGTCTGCTTTTGGCTCCTTCCTTTTTCTTGATGAAACATAAAAAGAAAGAAAAAAATATAGAACAAGTTCTTAATCTGAGATTCATGGATGCCCAATGAGTCCATGGGTAGATTCAGGAGGTTCAAAAACATGGATGTGAAAATTAAAAAAAAAAGACATGTCTTCATTTTCACTAACCTCTAACTAAAATTTGGCATTTCCTTCAATTATGGGGAAAAATTATTCTGAGAAAGGGTCTATAGTCAGAAAAAAAGCAATATTCTTCTTCAAGTGCCTATATGTTTCAATAGCCTGCCAATGCAGTCCATGATAGCAAAAAGGTAAAGAATCTGCAGAAGGGAAAGAATATTGGTTTGGAGTCAGGGAACGTCTGTTCAAATCTGCTACCTATTAACTGTGTGATTTGGGCTAGTTACTTCCTATTCTATGGGCTTTATCTGACGTTAATAATAATAGGTTCATTTAACAGAATTATCTCTATGGTAAGTTCCTTGGAAAAAAGGATTGTTTCATTTTTGTCTTTGTATTCCCAAACCCTAACACTGTTACCTGTCAAATAATAGGCACTTAATAAATGCTATTGATTAATATTTCAGGAAGACCTGGTTACAAATCTGGCTTCAGACACTTACTAGATGTGTGACCCTGAGCAAGTCACTTAATTTCTGTTTGCCTTAATCCACTGGAGAAGGAAATGACGAACCACTCTAGTGTCTTTGTCGAGAAAACCTTATGAACAGTGTGGTCCAAGGGGTCATGAAGAGTCAAACATTACTGAACAAATGAACAACAACAACCACAAAAATTGATTAATTGAGCATACGAATAACAGAAATGTTACACACATTAGTTGCATGAGATCTTTAAAAAAGTACATTTTGTTTATCAAGTAAAATCTTTTTTTAATACCAAAAAAGAATAACACAAAAGAATCTTGTGTTTGTTTGTAACTTTCTATTGTTAGAGTGTAAAAATGTCCTCAGCTGTTGAAGATCACTTGTGAAGGTCTGCCTCTTTCCTTCTCATATTTCATCAAGGATACCCTCTATATGTGTGTAGATCAGTCTCATAAAGATTGTAAAAGATAAAAAGTAGATATAAGTGTAAGTTATTGATATTTTGTGATGGTTTTTTTGGGGGTGCAAAATGCATAGTCTGTTATTTTTCCCCTCCTTGAGATAACAAATGACTATCGTGTAAATTTTTTTTATGAAAAGTAGGGATTATGATAGCAATAAAAGATAACATTGTTAAGGAATCTGACTTATAAATGAATGCATACTTTACAAGAAAATGGGGTAAATTGTGAATCATTTCATCATGGGTTGCAAAAAATCAGCACCTAGTGAATACTTAGATAGACATGATTTGAATGACATACCAGAATCTTACTATCCTTCATAAATTAACAAATAAATCTTTGTGCTACAAGCAAAAACTCCAAAGTATCCTTGAGAATGCAAAGAATGACTACACTGGAAGTAGAACAGCATCACAGACAAAAAGCTGTGGGTCACAATTACCTGAGTGTAACATTGACCCATGGGAGCAATGTTTCAAATAAATGTCACCAGAACAAATGCCCATAGCCTCCAGTCTATTAGAATGAAAAGCTCCTAAAATATAGAGATCTAGAAGAAGAAATCAAAACTATTTGTGAACAGGATAAGGTACATATCAATCATGTTACACGATCTGCTAGTAGAGTCGTCTCAAAGATGCTTTTGGTGGCCATAAAGAGGATGAACTTACATCCTAATATTTTTATTCAATTACAAAAAGCAAACAACTTAGCCACCAAAGAAGATGCTGACCAGTAAATGTAAATGAAGATTAATATGGTGACATAACTCAGGATAATATAACTGCCAGTTACTTGGCACTTCAAGGTTTGCAAGGTGCTCGCATTTGGTTTTCATTATTTCCAGTTTACACATTGAGAAAATGAGGCTGAGAAAGGTTAAGCAACTTTCTAAGGACACAAAGTTAGTAAATACTTGATGTGGGAGAATACTATCATAAACTTAATCAATCAAAACAATCTAAATGTTTTGGGTTTTGTTTTTCTTTTTCTTTTTGGCCAGACACTATATATTAAGTGTTAGGGATAGGAAGAATGATAAAACCAGTGCTTGCCCTCAGGGACTTCACTTTCTAAAGGTGGTGACAGCACTTAAATAACTAGAAATATTTAAGATACATACAGAACAGATAGGATAAAATCTCAGATGGGAAAACAATGAGGTAGGGAAGGAAAAACCTCTTGTAGAATGTGAGATTTGAGCTAAGTCTTGAAGGAAGACAGGGAAATCAGAAGTAAAAGGAAGCAGGGAGAGAATAACAGATATGAGAGACAGGTAGTGCAAAGGCACATATAGAAAATGGAGCATCCGACGGGAGGAAGAGTAAGTAGGTCAGTGTAGCTGCAGCATAGAGTACATAGGGGAATCAAGTTTAATTCTAGAGATACAGGAAGGGTCCAGTTCATGAAGGGAATTTTATTTGATCCTGGAAGTGACAGGGAGACACTGGAGTTTAATAAGTAGGAAGATGACATGGTCATCTTTAGGAAAATCACTTGGGAGAGTCATTCTGACAATTGAGTGAAGAATGGATTGGGGTAGGGAGAGTCTTGAGGTAGGTGGACCAATTTAAAGGTTATTTCAATACTGTAAGTAAGAGGTATTGAGGGTCTGAATAGGGTAATGGCTATGTGAGTGAAGAAGAGAGAATATTATGGGGATGTGTTGTGAAAGACGAGATGACAAAATTTAGCAACACATTGTATATGTGGGGTGAGTTAGAATGAGAAGCTAAGGGTGACACTGAGGTGGAGAATCTGGATGCTTAGTGGAGCAGTGATACCCTCAACAGTAATAGGAAAGTTGAGAAGAGTGGAGGGTTTAGGGGCAAAGATTATGAGTTTTGTTTTGGACATGTTATATTTGAGATACCTACTCACTGTCCTGGGAAGCTAGGTGGTATAGTAGATAGAGTGCTGAGTCTGGAGTCAGGAAGACTTGAGTTCAAATCCAGCCTTAGACACTTACTAACTGTGTCACCCTGGCCAAGTTGTTTAAACTTGTTTGCCTTAGTTTCCTCATCTGTAAAATGGGCTAGAGAAGGAAATGGCAAACCACTCCAGTACCTTTGCCAAGAAAACACCAAATGGGATCACGAAGAGTTGGACATAATTGAAAATGACTCAACAACAACAACAACAACAACACTTATTATCTAACTTGAAATGTCTAAAAGGTAAACGGTGATGTTGGAAGAGTTCAGGAAAAAAATGATTAGCGCTCAGTATATTGATCTGGGTGTTATCTGGATAGAGATGAAAAGTGAACCCATAAAAGCTGATGATGATATCCCCAAATAAGATAGCTTAGAGGGAAAAGAAAAGAAGGTCCATGTCAGAGGACTGGACAGCACCATGAGTTGGTAAGCATGATATGAATAAGGACCCAACAAAGGAAAATGAGGGGTGGCAGGATAGTTAGTAAGAGAACCAGGAAGATCAGTGACATAAAAACCTAGTGAGGAGAGAGAATCCAGGAAAGGAGGATGATCAATAGTGTTAAAGGCTTCAGAGAGTTCCAGAAGGTGAGTATTCAGAAATGGTTTTTGATTTACCATTTAAGAGATCTCTGATAACCTTAATGAAGGCAATTTTAGTTGAATGATGAATTTAGAAGCAAATTACAGAAGGTTTAGTATGAGATAAGAGGGAGCAGAAACACCAACTGTAGATGGGCTTTCTCAAGGGTTCTAGCTAAGAAGGGGAGGAGAGAATAATGGTGCAATAGGCAGTTGATGTAGTTAGATGAGGTGAGAGTTTTTGTTTTTGTCTTGTCTTTTAAGAATAGGGGAGACATGGACATGTTTGTAAGCAAAAATGAAAGAGCCAGTAGATGGGGAGAAATTGAAGTTTAGAGAGTGAGAAATAATAGAAGAGACCGTCTGTTGGAGAAGATAGGAAGAAATGGGAACAAGAGTCCATACAGAAGAGTTTGCTTTGACAAAGGAAAGGTCTGAATCTTCATGGACTGGAGTAAAGTGATAGTAAGGGAAGGTGTCTGAATGATGTGAGATGAGGAAAAGGGGAGAAGAGGAAGTTATAATTCCCTTTTGCCTTCAGGCATCATTTATTACAAGAAGAATAATATTGACATGGGCCATTTTACATTTACATTTAATGTAAATGATGTGGGACATTTTGCATTTACATTTAGTTAGTGCTTTTTGTCATGGGATAAAGATTATAAGACCATAGTCTTCAAGCTTTCAGGATCTTTAGAGGACATTTGATTCAACTCCCTCATTTGACCGATGAGGAAACCAAGGCCCAGAGAGGTTCAGTAATTTGCCCAAGCTAATAAGTGGCAGAGCTGGGACTTGAACCTAGGTTCACCGGATCCAAATACAGTGCTTCTTCTTCTACATCAGTGTTTTATTCTTACTGCTTCCCATCTTCATTTCTACCACTCTACCACCATTACTGTGGAAGTGGAAGATAATTACATGAGACAGAGGGGCCTTTGGTACTTTTCTATATTTCATGGGATGCCATAAATTGAGAGACCATCATTTACAATAGCAGGCAGCCTACCAGGAATGAACCTTTCCACTCAACAGCCACCTTAGAATATTGAATGTAGCATTGCAAAGCTAGAAGCAAACGTAAAACAGCAACATAGAGGTCATCTAGTCCAACTCCTCATTTTACAGTTGAGGAAACTGAGACCTAAAGAAATTAAATCACTGCCCAAAGCCACACAGGTAGTAGGCAGAAGAGCTAAGCTTTGAACTCCAAGCCTTTGATTCCTATAATACTTAGTCAGTCCTTTAGTCAATCATGTTTGAAGCCTTTCCAACTTGATAAAAATAGACAAGTAGATAGCTAGCTAGCTAGCTAGACAGATAGATGAAAACCTGCCAGCATTTAAACTCCACTGACATAGCCTTCAAGAACTCAGATTGCCACCATGTCATGGAAAGACATTAGAGAAGGGCTTTGTGGAGGATTAATTGTTGCTCTGTTCAGTTGATTTCAGTCATGTCTGACTCTTTGTGACCCTTTTTGGGGTTTTCTTGGCAAAGATACTGGAGTGCTTTGTCGTTTCCTTCTCCAGTTCATTTTACAGATGACGAAACTGAGGCAAACAGGGTTAAGTGCGTTGCCCAGGGTCTCACAACTACTAAGTGTCTGAGGCCGGATTTGAATCCAGGTACTCCTGACTCCAAGGCCAGAGCTCTATCCCCATCTACCCAGCTGCCTATGTCCAGAGAGCAGCCAGAGATGGAGGTCTCAGATGAACATAGGCCAGGTGCTCGGCAGAACCCACTCTCTGCTTAGTTCACAGCACTTTTCATCTTATCCCTGTTGTTTGTATTTCTTGTTTTCTTAAAAGCAAAATCATCTTAGCCTGTGTCATGTCTGAGTGGTAATTACCCAGTGTCTGTTCATCTGCCTTCAACTTCTTTTTCCCATCTTCACTGCCAGGGCCACCTGTTTCTTATCTCTATTGTCCTCCTTTAAGGGGAACAGGGGACTTGTCTCTTGACTCTCACATTTTTGTTCCTATGTTAAAAAGTCCCCTTGAATGTGCATTTTCCAGAGCTAAGAACAGCCTAATTGTCTTTGTGTAACCTGAGACATCTCAGTGGTGGAGCCCTTTGCAATTACTGTATGAGCTGGCTTTGGGGCTCACGCACGCGGAGGCCCCAGAGAAAACAGGCCTCTGACAGTGCATCTTTGATGAGCCGTAGAGTTATTATTATGAATGTTATGCAGAGATACTAGTCACATTCCTATGACTGTAGCCTTTCTTTATCTTTCCTCAGCTTTTTCATAGATACTAGTAGAGACCTATTTTCAGGGAGCACAGGAAATAGAGCAATTAAACTATGGAGTCAACCTAAACCTGGATTCCCTGGGCACCCCTGAAGTTTTCCCTCCACCCAGCTCTTTACCCCTAATGAGCCTTTTCTCAATGGTGAGTCTGAAGGTCTGTGACTTTAACCTAATTATTAGCATGTAAGCTCCTTCAGGGCAGGACCGTCTTTTTTTTTTTTTTTAATCTTTGTATCTCCAGTATAGACCACACACAATTTCTTGCACATAACACTCATTTTATAAATGTTTGTTGAATTGAATTAAATTGAATTGAAGTGTACTGAATGGCATAGTGATAACTCCCTTTTTTCTGATAGTCTGCCAGAGATTCATTTTGTTTTGTTTTGTTTTTGTTTTTAGCATGGTTCCTTGTAGTAGGTGGTAGAAATACTTCTGAACATTTGTAAATGTGATAAAATATTTGCCCATGTCCACTCTTTTTAAGGATGTCCTGTATCTAAGAAGAGGCATTCTGGCTCAACTATTTTACTAGCTACGTGACCTTGAACTAGTAACTTTCCTTTCCTGGGCTTCAGTGTTCTCATCTGTAAAGTAAGGGGATTGTACTAAATGAACTCTAGGGTCCTTCCCAGTTCAAACATTACATATTAATGTTCTAAGGTCCCTTCCAACTCTAGTGTTCTACATTCTATGTCCTCAGCTTCCTTTCAGCCAGAAATTCTATGACCTTGCAATGTGCAGTAGAAAACAGGAATAGTTTTGTTGGAACCTTGATTTTTACCTGGGTCCTGATGGTCAGGTTTATCACATAAGCATGGAATTTCAGATATGGGAAGGTGTCAATTAACATCTAGTCCAATGAATATTTTAATGAGAATCCTCTTTATCATGCAGACTTCACGTGAAAAATCTGCCAGGACAGCTTATTCCCGTTTTTTTCTTGTATCAAGTCTAAATCTACTTACTTCTCTGAAACCTCCATGAGTTGTTAGTACTTCTGCTCTCTGAAGCCAAACAGAAAAAGCCAAACTTTTTTTTTTCTCATGACAGTCCTTCCACTACTTGAATAATGGCGTACTATATTCCCTAAAGCTTTTCTCCCCATGACAAACATCTCCAGTTCCTTCAACAGATCCTCCTAACCATGGTGGCTATTTCCCTCATGATCCTACTCATCCTCTTCTGGATTTGTTTTAGATCATTAACGTCCTTTTAAAATGGGTCATGCACAATGGAGTACAAAATTCCAGATATATTCTGACCCAGACAAAATACAGTGGGATTCTTACATCCTTCATTTCAAACCCTATACCTCTCAACTCCATTTGTTGGTCAGTCATTTCAGCTGTGTTAGACTCTCTGTGACCCCATTTGAGATTTTCTTGACAAAGATGCTGGAGTGGTTTGCCATTTCCTTCTCCAGCCCATTTTACAGATGAAGAAACTGAGGCAAACAGGGTTAAATGACTTGCCCCAGGGCACAGGGGTAGTAAACATCTGAGGACAGATTTGAGTCAATTCCATTAGCTTTTTTAGTTTGGAATTATACCCCCAAAGTTACTAAACTAAACTGTGCATACCCTTTGGCCTAGTGATACCAGTACTAGGCCTATAACCAGACATATGCTGGCAAATGTTTAATGGTAGCTCTCCAGAGCAGGACACCCTCTTCATTTTAAACTACACTATTAACATTTTCTCCAGCATCTTTTAAAAAGTCCAGACAATTACCAAAAAGTAACCCCCCCCCCAATTTGCAACATTTGCTGATTTGGGAAGTGTAAATGCTAACTCTGAAAATTTAACAATCTGATTCAGCTGCTTCCATAGTACCCTATTTATTCCCCTCATCCCACCCCCCCCCGAGACATCAAAGAAAAAGGAAAAGGAGTCATATGTACAAAAATGTTTTTAGCAGCACTTTTTGGAGTAGCAAAGAACTGGAAACTAAAGGAGTGCCCATCAGTTGTTGAAGGGCTAAACAAAACTATTGTCCATGAACGTAATATAATACTATTGTGCTATGAGATAGGATGAGAGGGAGGGTTTTGAGAGAAACCTGGGAAGGCTTAGATGAGTTTAATGCAATATGAAGTTGAAAGAACCAGAATACTCTAGTCAATGACAAAAACATTATATAATAAAGGAAAGGAAAAATGACTTTGAAAGACATCAGATCTTCTGTACAATGCAGTGACTAACCAGTATTCCTAAGAACTGAGGATAAAACTTGCTACTTATGTCCTAAGAAGTCATGGACTCAAGATGAAAAACTAGACACACATTTTTTCATCTCACGGATAAACAATGAGAAGTCTATAATGTGTTTCACCATGACAGCCCTATAAACTAGTTCAGGTAATATTATCATATCCATTTTGCAGATGGGGAATCAGGCTTTGAGAGATTGTGAGTTCCCCTAAATCACTCTGCTTCTGTGTCAGTTGCAAGTTTTGATGTTGTTCAGTCATTTCCATGACCCCATTTGGGAGTGATTTGCCATTTCCTTCTCCAGCTCATTTTACAGATGAGGAAGCTGAGGCAAGCAAGGTGAAGTGACTTGCCCAGGGTCACATAGCTGGTAAATGTCTGAGTCCAGATTTGAACTCAGGTCCTCCTGACTCCAAGGCCAGTGCTCTATCCCCAGCACTACCTAGCTGCCCCTGTCAGTTGCAAGACTTAAACCCAATTCTCCTGACTCCAAAGTCAATGCTCTTTTGAATAATGCATACAGCCTCAGAATTTAGTCATAAAATGTTAAACAGCCATTTGTAGATATTATAACAATAACACTTAAGAACTACTTAAATTTGTGGATTTAGTGAGAAGTCAGATTACAGATTACTGGTTTATAGGATGAGACAAAATAATCAGCTGACAATCATTAGGGAATGACTTTTTGTTTTTTTAATTTTTGTTTTTAATAACAATGACTCATCAAGGAACCGAAGTTCAAATGTGGCCTCCAACACTTACTAGCTGTGTGATCCTGGAAAGATTACTTGACCTCTCTGTCTCAGTTACTTCGTCTGTAAAATGAGGGATATTGATAGCACAAAATTGTTGTGGGGATCAAATGAGATCACCTATATAAAGAGTTTTGCAAACCTTAAATAGCTAATGTTTATGTTGCCTATGGTTTATATAAACATTAGCCATTATTATGGATAGAATTTGTAGAGAGATAAATCCAGCCTCAATATCAGGAAAAACAACAACAACTTCTTAACAACAAAGACCATCCAAAAATGAGGAGTCTGACTTAGTAGGTAGTGGGTCCCTTTTCATTGAAGACCTGGATGATCACTTGTCTGTTACATTACAATGTGATTTCTTTGTTTCCAAGGTCCCTTCCAACACTCAAATTCAATGATTCTGTGCCTTCTTTGGTGCTCCTGTGATTTTGTGTTGAACAGAATTTCTTTGACATTTTTTTTTCTCCAAAGAGAAGATCAACATACATTCAGAGACTTCATTATTCTCAGTAATTCCTCTTAATACAGAACTAGACTTGCAGTCAGGAAGACCCAAGTTCAAATTTAGATTTAGATATTTGCTAGCTGTGTGACCATGGAAAAGTCATTTAACCTCTGTCTGCCTTGATTTCCTCATCTGTAAAATGGGGATAATAATTGTACCTATCTCACAAGGCTGTTTGTGAGGATAAAATGAGAAAAAAAATATTTGTGTACTACTTGAAAAACCTCAAAATGCAATATAAATGGTAGCTGTTCTCACTCCTATTTTACTGATCGGGAAACTGAGGTCGAGAGGTTAAGTGACTAGTTCAAGGTCAAATAGATATTAAATATCAGAGGCAGGATCTGAATCCAGATTTTCTAATTCTAGAGTTTAATGCTCTTTCTTCTATGTATGAATTCTAGCTTTGCCACTTGCTAGCCAACTGTGTGACCAAAACTGACCGGTATTCTCATTTATGAAATGGTGGTGTGGTGATGGACCAAGTAATTGCTGTTTTCTTCTAGCTTTAAAATCTATAGTTAAGGGGCAGTTAGGTGGCACAGTGGATAGAGCCCTGGCCTTGGAGTCAAGAGGACCTGAGTTCAAATCCTGCCTCAGACACACAACACTCACTAGCTGTGTGACTCTGGGCAAGTCACTTAACCCCAATTGCCTCATGCACACACACACCCAAAAATCTACAGTTATGTAATCCTGTGATCATAATCCTAACGTTCTTTCTTTGCTCACTTTTATGTGCCATTGACACCTTTTGTTTTTATATCCAATCAGTGATTTCTGAAAACACAAATTGCTACCCTCACCTCCACTTTGTAATGAAAAAGTTAAGCAAAACCAATAAACATAATGACTGTACTTGATAGTGTATGAACCATTCCAAACCTTCTCCATCTCCCCAAACCTCTACTTTAAAAGATGAGAGTTGTTTCTTCATCTCTCTAGTGTGTCATCACAGGGACTCCCTCTTTGACTTCATTTCCAGTGTTCCTTTTGTTTATATTATCATAGTGATTATTTCCTGTGTCTACACAGTCAATCCATCAGTGAGCATTTATTAAGTGCCTACTATATGTCAGATACTAGACAGCACAAAAACAAAAATGAAGCAGTCGTTGCCCTCAAAATGCTTATATTCTATACGAGTAGACAACATGTGCATATATAAATAATACAAGGTAGTTAGGGATAGAGAACACCAGCAGTGGGGGGAATCAGAAAAGGATTCATTAGAGCTTTGTACTCACGCCATATATTAAAAGAATTATGGGAAATTATGAGGTGGAGGCGAGGAACAAGTGGATTTGAGGCACAGAGGACAAATGCTGCAAAAACACAGAGAAAAGAGATACGTGAGAAACAGAAGGAAGGCCACTTTGGGAGGACTGCAGGATTGTAGGCAAAATGAGCAATGTGTAATGAGAATGGAAAGAGAGGATGGACCCTGTGATGGACTTTTAAATCCAAACAGAAAGTTTATATTTTATTCTAAAGGCAATCAGGACCTATGAGTAGAGTAATGACATGATCCTATCTGTGCTGAAGGAAAAATTACTTTGGCAACTATGTAGAAGGTGGATGAGAATAGCAACGTGATGTTTAGAAGGCCATTGTTATGGTTTAGGTGAGTTGTGATAAGGACTTTGATCAGAATGGTAGCTGTGTGAGAGAAAAGGGTTATATTCTTATTAGATGTTTTGTAGGTAGAAATGGAAAGACTTAAAAAGTGATTGGAAATGTGTGAGTCAAGAATACCTCTGAGGTTATGAACCTGGAAAACTAGAAAAATGGCAAAAAAAAGAGTAGGTTTGGGAGAAAGATGGCAATTTCTGTTTTAGACATATTAAGTTTGAGATGTCTATGTGGCATCTAGTTTGATATATCCAGTAGGTGGACATGCTGGAGTTCATGAGAGAGACAGGGACTGGATATATAGATCTGCAAGTTATCTGCGTAGAGCTGATAATTAAACTCATGGGAACTAATGAGGTCACAATCAGGAGAAAGTAGACAAGAAAACAGGGCCTGGGATGGAACCTTGAGATATGACCACAGTTACAATAGGGAAGAAAAATCAGTAAAGGTGGAGTCAGACAGGTAGGAGAAGAATTAGGAGAAAGTTGAGTGATGAAAACCTAAAGAGAGGAAACAAGGAGAGAGGAGTTCATAGCATTAAGTAATGCAGGGAGTGATCGGGAATATGGGGACCAATGAAAGGCCCTTGTATTTGGCAGTATCGACATCATGGCTAAGTTTGGAAGAAAAAAACAAGTTTCCATTTATTAATGAGGTTAGAAGTCAGATTGCAAAGGATTGAAGAGTGAGAGAAAAAGAAGTGGCACCAATGAATGTAGGTTATACTTCAAAGGAATTTGACTAAGAAAAGGAGAGATGTAGAATGTTAGCTTGAGGGAATAATAGGATGTAGTATCTTCCTGAGTATCTCTGAATTCCTCATATTGTTCAATAGTAATTCACCGCATTCATTTACTACAACTTGTTTAGCCATTCCCCAGTGAAAGGCACCCATTTTGATTCTTTTTTTTGGCTACCATTAGAAAAGCTCTCATGGATATTTTGGTATGATTGTGGCCTTTCTGTATTTGACTTCCTTAGGATATATGGCAGTAGTGGGATCCCTGGATCAACAAGTGTGAAGAATTTAATGACTCTTCTTGCAATTCACATTATTTTCCAGAATGGTTGGATCAGTTCCATCAACAGTGTACTAGTGTACCTGGCTTCTCATGGCTTTCTTAAACATTAACTCATTCTGACTTTTCTCATTTTTATAATTTTGCTAGGCACATTATGAAATCTTAGAGTTATTTTAATTTGAGTTTGGGGCAATTTATATCATTGTTTATAGTTTGCAGTTCTTTTGAGAATTACTCGTTCATATCCTTTGACCACCTACTTAACAACAGCAATGAGATAATATAAAATATTTCATAAACCTTAAAGTACTATATAAATATTTATATTCTTCCTACTACTAGCTGTGTGAACCTAGGAAAAGTTACTTAATCTTTGATCGCCTCAGTTTCCTCAACTGTAAGGAGATAATAATATCACCTACCTCTCATGGTTGTTGTCAGGATAAAATGAGATGATATCTGTAAAGTGCTTAGAATAGTACCTAGGACATAGTGGGTGCTATATAAGTGTCACTTATTATTATTATTATTATATTATATTATTATTATTATTATTATTATTATTATTATTATTATTATCATAAGCTTCATCTTAGGGAATGACTCTTGGTACTATGCATTTATGTCAATTCCCTAAATATCTTGTAAATTAGACTTTTAAGGCAATTTTTTCTTAGTTGACATTTTCTCTTCTCATGCTAGCTACATTATTTTTACTTGTGCAAGAGCTTGTTAATTTTATATAGCAAAAATTCCAGTTCTCTTTGTACTAATATTAGGCAAGAGACACATACAAGAGGTTAACACAAAAGGCATTAGCAAATAAGACTGGGATCAGTAATCCTAGAGTCTGAGGCCAGTAAGTCCTGGACTCAGATAAATGGAACCAGCCCTAAAGAATAAGGTATGATTTTAGAAAGGACCCTAGCCATGGGCTAAAATACCCTGGTCCACGTCCTGCCTCTGATATTTGCTAGCTTCATGAGATTGCAAAAGTCCCTTTTTCCTCTGTGGGCCTCGGTTTCCACATCTATGAATTTAAGGGGTTGAATTATGGAACTAACTTGATTGTACTGATAGCGCTAATTTCTGCTGTTTCATTTCCTTTGTTCCATGATCCAGAGAAGAAACAAATGGCTAGGAGCCATCCCGTCAAGTCAGCTCTATAAATAGTTTGGTTCTCCTTAGAGTGATGATAGGATTTAAAGCTGAGAGCTGCCCTGTAGAGATCATCTAGGCAAGCCTCATCATCTTGCAGAGTAGGAAACTGAGACCTAGAGAGATTAAGTGATTTATTCTAAGTTACATAAACAAGCAAAAATGGGCTTTGAACCTAGTTCCTGGGACTCCAAAGCCAGCACTCTTTCCACTGTGTCTCAATCCCTCCGTACTAGCTGTGACTAAATGTCTATGATCTTATTATGTAAACTAGTTAGAAACTTCCCCTCAAAATTGTAAATAACAAACAAAAACCTGGCATTCAATTTACAATCTGGACTAAAGTGACTTTTCCAACATCATCCCTTACTATACTCCATCATGAACTTTCAATTTTAGCCGGGACTATCTGCTTATAGGATCAGAGATTTAGAGTTAGATGTGACCTTCAATATCATCTAATCCAACCTCTCTCATTTTATAATTGAGGAAATTGAAGCCTAGAGAGATTAAGTTATTTGGCCAAGGTCACATGGGTAGTAAATGGCAGAGGCAGAACTTGAACCCAGATCCTTTGTATCCAAACCCAACACTTTTCCCATTGAACAAAGATACCTTGCTGAGGCTGGCATAGACCATCTTATTTTTTTTTTCTTCTGAGCTTTTATTTATGCTAGTATTCCCATCCACAACTTCCCTGTCTTCTCTTTGCCTTCTATAACATCCCTGTCCTACAAGACCCACCTCAGGTCCCAGCTCCTCCATGAAGTCTCTTCCAACCACTTGGCCCACAAGAGTCTTTCCCTCTCTCTGCCTTCACATATTTTCTAGATCATTCATTTGGCACCTAATTATAGACTGCCTTGTGTCATTAGCTAAATTTCCATGTGAATCTGCCTTGTGTCCCCTTGAGGGAAGAAATATGTCTTCTCACATTTGCTGAGGACATAAAACTAGGAGGGAAACTAATTGGATGACAGAAGCAGTATTCAAAAAGAGGTTGGTAGGTAGACTGAACTAAGCAAGGTGAATGGTAATAGGGAAAAACGTAAAGCCCTGAATTTAGGAGAAAAACATGAATGACACAAAGATAAGATGGAGGCAACAACCCTTCCATGAAGAACAACCCTGGAGGTTCATTTGATTGAAAATACAGCTTGAGCCAAGAGTAGGAAGAAAGTGGCAACCAAACACTCAATCCACTGCAACAAGTCATCCAGATCAAGAATGCTATTTCCCTCGTATTTTCTCCGGGTCCAGTCACATTGGGAATGTGGTGTTTAGTCCCAAGTGCCACATTTTAAGGGGAATGTTGCTAAGCTGGAGCAGGTTCAGAGGAGAGTGACAAGGAATTTGAAGGGCCCCAAAATCACGTTATATAAGACAGCAATGAAGGGATTTAGAGATGTTTAGTCTGGAAAAAACTTTGGAGTGGACATGATTACTTTCTTTAAAGATGTGTAGGGTAGAACCATCCCCCCCATGGATAACTAGTTAAAAGATATAAAAAAATAGGTCTCAAAAGAAGTGCCAACTCTTAACAACCATATGAAAGTTCATTCCCAGTAATTACTTGTAAGGGAATTGGTAATCAAAGCAATTCTGAGATTTTACCTCTTACCTGCAAACTGAAAAAGAGCACAAAAGATGAGGGTAGTTGATGTTTGAGAGGCTGTGGAAAAACTGCAGGGAGTCTATTTCTCCCCTCCTTTCTGCCCCCAGGCCACTCTGAACCCATCTAATTGCTGGAAAGAAGCAAGTTGGTGGGGGGAGGGTGCTCTTCTGCCCTATCCTCCCCATGTTCCCTTACCCTCTTCTAGCTAGACACTGATGCTCCCATCCTCATCCCTGAAGGAGGGAAACCAAAAATCTCCATTCCACTCAAACCCTCAGGTCCAATACCATCTGCCTCATGCTACTTAGTAGGACCACCACTCCAGGACTCCTGCCCTATTTAGAGGACATAACTGCTATTACGTGGATGAATAGGAAGTCACCAAATATAATCCTTCTAGCAAGATTCAAGTGCCTCTTTGTCCTAAAGTCCTCTGGACCTTCCCATCAGTCTCACAGCATCATCCGTAGGACTTCTGAGCCTTGGCATCTGTGCTGAAGCTGAACTCTCTTGAATGTGTTGATTGTGTTAGAACGTGAGCCCTGTTAGAATGTCAGCTATTTGAGAATAACAGCAGTCACATTTTCCCATTTATATCTCCAGTGCTTATCACAAAGCTTGGTGTATGGTAAGCACTTAAAAAATGTTGTTGTTGTTGTTGTTGTGTGTTTTTCATTCAGTCATTTAAGACAGGCACATCTAAAATATTGTTCGCACCTCTATGACTTAATCTGATCATTCTGAAAACAAAGTGGAATCATGCTAAGAAAGTGGTTAAAATGCCCATCCCCTTTGACCCAGATTTTCCACTGCTAGATAAATATCCCAAGCAAGTAAAAAAAAAAAAAAAGATCCCATATATATCAAACTATTTATGGAAGCACTTTTTTTTTCATAGCAACGAAGACCTGGAAACAAAGTAGATGTCCATTGACTATAGAATGACTATGCACATAGTTGTACACAAATGTAACAGGATGTTACTTAGACATAAGAAATGAATAAAAATAATAATATAGAAAGGCATGGAAATATTTATATGAACTGATGCAAAAGGAAGTAAGCAGAACTAGGAAAGCAATATATACAATTGCTATGGAAACAACAAAGCAAAATTGATTGCCACATAATTATCATTACTAAGCTTATCCCTGAAGAAAAAAGGGGGGGAAATGTACCTTCCTTCTTTCATTGAAGAGAAGAGGGAATACGGGTGTGGAACATTGTATTTATTGTCAGACTTGTGCTGATTACTTTCACTGAACTGCTTTACCCCCCCCCCTTTTTTAATTCTTTGTTAAAGAGGATGACTGTTTGGATAGGAGAAGAATGTGGGATATATTTGGAAATGGAGATGATGTAAAAACCAAACATAATTTTTTTTTAAAGAAAATCCATCCTATGAAGAATTTTTCAAAATACTGAAAATGAATAAGTAAAAATATGAAAGACTATCCTGGAGAAAAGAAATGGGGAGGGGGGGCTTGTCTGTGTGGCTCCTGAGCATAGAACTAGAACAGATGTGGGGAAAATTATAAGGAAAATAATGAGACTTTGTTTCAAGAAAACAACTTGAGCTGTCCAACAATAAAATAACTTGTCTCAAAACTAGTGAAGTTCACTAGGCGTGTTCAAGCCAAAATGAGGTGACCTGTCAGGGGTACTGTAAAGAAGATTTCTGAATGGGGGTATGAGTAGCTTTAGATGGCCCCAAAGATCTGGCCAGTTCTAAGATCCATTGAATACCCTTTTCTTCCTCAACCTTGTTGAGTTCCTACTATATATAAGAACACCAGATTTGGAATCAGGAAGCCTAGGTTTAAGTCCCAGCTCTGATGCTTATTAGCTGCATGATCTTTGGCTATGCTCCTGGGCTCCCCAATTCCTCCTCTGTAGAGATGGGGGAAGATTATAGTAATTGCATTGCCTACCCCACAGATATAAAGACAATATTTTGTAAACCTGAGGGGCCATAGAAATGTGAGCTGCTATTATTGTTGTTGCTATTATAATAAGCATTAAGTGTAGATTGCTTGGGTGGATATTTGGATGGATGGGTGGATGGATGAATGAATCAATGAATAACATTTTAGTAATGCATATACACAGGATAACTGCTTAGCAGGATTCCAGTGTGTGTGTGTGTGTGTGTGTGTGTGTATTTATACGTATGTATATTTATTTACACACACACATACATGCGTGTGTGTGTGTGTGTGTGTGTGTGTGTGTGTGTGTGTGTATATATATATATAAATACATCTCATCACCTGGTTAATCATTCCCCAAACATGCTTCTCATCGTAGTCATGGGCTTAGTCCCCAGGCCTGTAGTCAGACACACACACAGAAGAAAGCCTCTGCTGCTCCCAGAAGTTAACCTACCCTACCTGGAAGGTAGCTCTGGGACGAGCAGAGACTCCCAGGGCAGAGTGGTGCTCAGAATCCAAGTAAAAGGGCTGTTCCTTTAAAGCCTATTTGTGGCTTTTCCTTTCAACTTAAAGTAGTAAGGCGTTCAACCCCCATGCTCATTTAACCCTTGTGTAAACTGTCTGCTTGAATATTATCATAATTACCCTTTTCAGAGATCCAGGATTTTGTGAGATTCAAACAATGTCTGTGGAGTGCTTTGAAATCCTTCAATGAAAGGCCAAGGGTTATTACCACTGACAAGATCCCAATGAACATTTGCCAGTTATGGCTTTCTCAGAGCCAGTATGTCTGTTATTAGTAATTTGGGGGCTTGGCATCGAAGCCTGGGAAGTTTTTTAATGGCTTGTTTTCAACCCCAGAAATAGATTTTGAAGTTTTTATTTATTTATTTTTAAAAGAAAAGTTTGTTTTCTATTCTCTTTCTGTACAAATGGGTCTCCTCAGGGGAGAACTCAGGTTCCCTGAATGGGGCAAAAAGGGCAGAAGGTCCAGTGCTTTGTGGACTTCAATAACATCTTCCCAACTCCTTGTTCTAGGGATAGCTCTTATAGGCTTTCTCTAGTTGGGGACTTACTTGCAGAGCAGGTAGCACTGGGGTGGTTGGCTAAATAACTGAGGTAAAAACTAGGGTGGGATGACTAGAGCTTTGTTCCTAGAACATCAAGAATTAGAGGGTACTAATGTCACTGAGGAGAGCTTGGTTTTCCTAGGGCTTCCTGCCTGCTTCCTCATCCCTGCCTAGTAGTGGTATCTTTTAGAAGCATAGAAATGCCATAGTGTTTCAAGGAGTATGTCCTCTCTCTGGCAATCCCAACCCAGGCAAGTTCTTCCCAATCCTAGCTTCTCTTTCCTTCTGCCCCAGATACAAAAAACTCATTATGACTTCTGGGAAATACTTCTGGGGTCACCTAGAAGAGATGACTACTTCCAAAAGAGTACTAACACCTAAAAGAGATGGCTGGGAGCCTTCTCCCTAGAGAAATATTTTCAAAATATTTGTTATTGGTATAAGCTAGTTCATTTCCAAGCCAAAACAAAATTGCTTTTCAGGACCATCTTTATGAGCCAAGAATAAAATGATTCCTGCCAGGGAAGCCTGGAAAGAATCCAGAGAGAAGACAGTGAAGAATACATGAAATCAGATGAGATTATGTTGGAAGTACTTCTCTGGGACAGTTGGGCATTGAAGAGTTATTTTAAATAAAGTTTTGAAATTTTTTTAAAGCCTTCTCTGGCTACCAGCTAGAATAGAATCTAGTCTAGTTCATTCATTTTAAAGATAAAGAAACTGAGGCTGAGAAAGAGGAAGTCACTTGTCTGAGGTCACTTAGGAAGCAAGTGACCAAACTAGAATTTGAACCCATGTTGTCTGACTTTCTAACCATCATGTGCTGAATGTTTGCTTTTTGTTTTCTTAGTCTCTTTTCTTCATTTCCCTCTTTAGTCCCAGTTGCCTCTCTTTCTATTGATTTTTTTTTCTTTTCCTGTCAGTTGTTTTCTCACTCATTTCTTTTCCTTTCCAAGTTTCACATGAAAGAAGCAGTGACCACCATGTTTGCACATTCTGGACTCCACTTGGGTGGGATATATTCACATCACTGGTACCAGTTTACCTCTCTGTATGTCCTTCAATAATAACCCCTGCCTTTCCCATCTCTCCATTCAAAGCCAGATACCCAATAACAACCATTCATCCAACCATCCTGTTGTAACTTCTCTATGCCCAAATGGGAGAAGTGGATGAGAGCTACTCCCTTTTTCCACTGATTAGAGAAGTGTAGACAGAAAGAACTAGAGTTAAGTGAATCCAATTAATGACTTCAAAAGAATTCTAGCTATTCCTCTGTTTATCCCTTTCTTAGCTACTTCTAATTAATGTATTTATAGGTGCTAAAGAGATACTTGGGACAACTAGGTGGTGCGGTAGATAGAGTGTAGGGCCTAGAGTCAGGAAGACTTAAAATCTGGCCTCAGATACTTACTAATTATCTGACCCTGAGCAAGTCACTTAACCCTATTTGCCTTAGCTTCCTCCTTCAGGAGAAGGAAATGGAAAACCATTCCAGTATCTTTGCCAAGAAAACCCCAAACAGAGACACAAAGACTTGAACACAACTGAAGGGACTGAACAACAACAACAACAAAGAGATGTTTGCCCTAGATGAGTACATTATCAAGAGATTCTATCTTCTTTTGTCACTCTCAGGATAAAACCCAACAGCCCCTCACATCTGTGGGTCATCCAGAACTGATCTATTAGCTGGATATAGCCATTTGCTTAGGCTGCAATTATGTGTGTAGCATCATTTCCTTTAATCAGGGTAAAGTGGAAATGCAAGATGGCACTAATGCAGGGTTTACAGATCTTGTACCCTTCTATGAGTGAGTATATATACCAAGTCAATTTTATGTCATCAATGGGAAGTTGCATCAAGTAGAATGTGGAAGGCTGGGCAGTTTGGGAGTCAGGAAGACCTGGCTAAAGCCCTCCCTCTGACACATATTAGCTTGTGAGCATGGCTAAGTCATTTAACTTATAACTTATTATGTTATAACAATAAATGTATAATAAATAATATATATTAATATAAATAAATAATAAATACATGTGATATATTACTATCTATACTATATATTACTATCAATAAACTCTGTGGTTAGATCAACTTAGTGTGAAGTTTTGTTCCTGTTCCTTCACATGCCAGAACTGGCACGTGATGGATGGATGACCACAAAAGTCCACATAGGAGACACCATCATATTATATTTTGTGGCTTATAAAGGTCACAGAAGTTGAGACAGCTATACCGTGGCAAATTCACACCTGGAGACATGGCTAGAAGTTGCCATTTTTGTCATGCATTGCAAAAATAAAAACACAAACATACCACACCGCTGAGTTTGGAGCCAGAGGATCTGAATTCCTGTCTTAACTCTGCTGCTCCTTACCATCTGAGTCACTCCATCCCCCTAGGCCTCAGTTGCCTTCTTTATAAAGTAAGGGAGTTAAACAAAGGGGACTCCTATAGTCCCTTCCATTTCAAATCCTATGCTTGCAATTCTGGTATAGGTTCAGGCAGGTTGGTTATGCAGGAGTGAGTTATGTAAGAAAGGTAAGCTTTCCTGAGTCTCCCTTTTTCTCCCCCTGCAAATCATAGCGAGAAGTAAAAGCATTTTCTCTTTCCTTTGAACTCTCAAAGTGTTTTGTTAGTACTCCTCTTAAGACCTTTCAGCCACTTATTTTTATTCTTTTTATATGCATTCATGTATGACATCCCTTCCTAGAGACTGTGAGCTCTGTGAGTACAGGACCAACCTTACATTCATCCTTGCGGGGCCCTTTGCTCAGGATTGTGTGGCAAAGAATCTAGTGGTTCAATAAGTGATTGTGGAATGAATGGATATATGCCATGGAAACATACAAATGTGAATATTTGATGGAAATCTTTTCCCCAAACCTAAGGTGTGATGCTTGAGGGTAATGAGCCCAACTCTCTTTTTTGGCAAATCTTGTATGTGCTTACCTTTCAGACATTAAGAAGAAACACTTGAAACACATCTGAGAGGTAGTATAGAGTAATAGAGAGACCTGAAGTTGAATCCTGCCTTTGACAAGGCCTGTGACCTTGGGGAAGTTATTTAACCTCTCAGCCTCAGTTTCCTCATCTATAAAATGGGGATAAAAATATCTTGCCTCACAAGGTTATTATGAGAATCAAAAGAGATGATGTATAAAAAGCACTTGAAGATCTTAAGGAGTTGCAGAAAGTACAGTTATTAATTATCATTATTAACAATGGGGGGGAATGAGAATCATGATTTCAGTACTGTATTCATGGTTGCTAATAGGCCAGTAACTTTTAGAGCTGTCATTTATTATCTGGCTTTGGGCACATCAAATTTCCTTGAATCTCAGTTTTTTCATCTGCAAAATTAGGAAGTTCCCTTCCAACTCCAAATTTTATGATTCAGCAAGTGACAATTTGTTGAACTGAAATGTTAATGCTAATACTCACATTTATACCATGCATTAAGGTTTAGAAAGCTCTTTCTTAGCAAATACTTAATGAGATTCTTGCTAGGTGGTCAGGCCCAGATTCAGGATTAGTTGGAGATGGACTATGTCTACACAGCCCAGACTGATGTGGAGGTTGCACAATTATCTGGTAAATTAAACCCAGGCAATGCAGTCAGTCCGGGACATGCCAGTTCATCCAGTGGCTCTTTGTCCAACCTCAGAGCTATGAGTCTGTGGAAATGCCTTTCTTGCATGTTTTCCCTAGTGACCTCAGCTGCTTCTCTCTCTGGCCTTAGAACAGTCACCAAGAAAGCAGTTTTCTTATTAAAAAGTCACTGAATAACGAGAAGTAGTTCTTTATAAGAAAATGGATCAGGCCATTGTATTATGGGCTACCTAATGGTAGCCCAAGGGTACTTAACCTTTTTTGAGTGTCATGGTGACGCCTACGTGCTCCTTTCAGGAGGAAAAAAAAAGTTTTTAAATGTATAAAATAAAATATACAGGATAACAAAGGAAAGACAGAAATAAGAATTTATTAAGTACTTTCTACATGCCAGGAATGGTGCTAAGTGCTTTACAAACATTATCCCATTTCTATATGACCCTGAGAGACAGGTGCTATCATTATCCCCATTTTAAGGTTAAAGAAACTGAGGCAAAGTGACTTACCCAGAATCACACAGGTAGTAAGTGTCTGAGGTCAGATTCAAACTCAGGTCTTACCGACTCTACGCCTAGCATTCTTTCCACTGTGCCACCAAGCAGCCTCCAGGCATCTGATTATGTTGAAATGCCATTATCAAAATGTATCTTTATTTTAAGTTCATGAACTTCTGGTTAAGAACTTTTGAGTTAGTCATGAGCCCTGTGTACAAATGTTGGCTCTCTTCTTATTAGCCATCTGACCTTAGGCAAGTCGTTTCTTTGTGAATCTCAATTTCTTCATCTGTGATACTGAAGTAAGGCAGCTTGCTCTACCTGCCCCCGAGGACTGTTGTGAGAAAAGTCTTTTGTAAGAGAAGGAGCAGGAGGTGGGGGGGGGTGAGCGTCAATTGTTTCTGTTGTCATTGTTCTGGTTGTTTCTACACCCTCTTTGTAGCCCACTGCTTACTTCACCCCTCTATATCCAGTTTACGGTTACTCAAGGCTTCACCACAGAGAGAGTGGCCACAGCTGTGGGAAGCATGTGGTCCCCCCTCTGCATGCTGCTTCCCGTCAAAACACAACAGAGCCAAAAATTAAAACACGCTACTGGCATATTTGCAAGATCACAATGAGTTCCATTCTTACCAATTTCATGACATTTTACAAATCTTTCCATTTGTATGAAAATTTCCCCTGAATTTTGCAGGATTATTATTGTTTCTCGCAATTACTTTATGTGGGAAGATTTGCCAAATCCATGGTACTCTTAATACACAGATGTGAGGCGTTAGCCATCTCTACGTGTGTGTGTGGGGGGGGGGGAATGAGACAGACAACACCAGACAATTAGGTCATTTTTGCAAATAGTAGGAAGAGGACTGCCTTCAGAGTCAGAAGACCTCAATGTTAAATAAGAGATCCTATTCTCAGTAGCTATGTCACCTTGGCCATAGCATTTAACCTTTTGAAGCCTCAATTTCCTCATCTATTAAATGATGAGAATTATATTTAGTGTTCCCCCTTCCAGAGGTTCCTATGAGGAAGATTCTCTGAAAGCCTTCAAGCCCTAGTAAAAGGGTATTAGTACTTCTTCATCACTAGGGTTTTGATTCACTGCTGTCCCAGGCACAGAGGGGATACTAACAGTCCTAGGATCATCTGAAAGTGTGCTAGATGTGGCTACATGGGCTCAGTGAAAAATGCCACCAATCCTTCCCAATCATTGGAAGGGGTGGGTGCCTCGCCTTACAAATTTTGTTTAACAAATCATTATTCTAGAATGTGGTTTCTGAAGTAAGCCAACTAACATTGCATATTTATCAAGCATGCTCTAGAACCCAGAGAGGGAAACACTTTCTTTGGTAAGCTAATTCTAAGGTCCTGATTTTATTCACTCTTGGCACTAGATAGGAGCCAGAATACTTGGGTTCATATTGGCCTTACTGCTTGTTACCTGTGTGACATAAGCCCTCAGGGCCTCAGCTTCCTCATATGTATATTAAGGGGGTTGGAATAGATCATTTTTTTTCCCCTTCATATCCTGGTAGATTTATTTCATTTTTGAATTAAATATTTTTCCCCCAATTACATGTAAAAACAATTTTAACTTTTTTTTTCAAATTTTGAGTTCCCAATTCTCTCCCTCTCTTCCTCCCTTTCCCCCTCATTGAGAAGGCAAGAAATTTTACATAGGTTATAGGTGTGTAGTTGTGCTTACATTTCCATGTAAGTCATGCTGTGAATGAAAACACAGAAAAAAAAAACCCTGAAAAAATAAAGTAAAGAAAAAGTTTCTTCGATCTGAATTTGGGCTCCACTAGTTCTTTATCTGCAGATGGACGTGCCTTTTATCATAAGTCCTTCAGAATCATCTTGGATCATTGTATTTGAACTAGATAACTTTCAAGTTTTTTTTTTCCAGCTGTAAAATCTGATTCTGTGACTCTAAGTCAGAAGAAGTTCAAAGGAGAAATCTGTGTGGTCTTAGGGAAGTCTCCCAGAGGAGACAGGGCTTGAAATGGTTCTGGAGTATGGGAAGGATTCAGAGAAGAAGAGAGTTAGGGTAGGATATTCTAGACCAGGAATTCTTAATCTTTTGTGGATCATGAATCCCTTTGGCCGTCTAGTGAACCCTATGGATCCCTTTCTCAGAATGCTTTGAAATGCATAAAATAAAATATGTAGGAATACAAAGGAAACCATTCTACTGAAATACAGTTATGAAGAAAAAAAATTAATTTCATGGACCCCAGATGAATAACCCCTATTATTTAGATAATGGCATATGAAGATCAGGGACCTTTAAACACTTTGTGGTAGTTTGCATTGTTTTTCAAAACTGTAGACTATGTGAATCTATGATTTCCTCAATGTGGAGTATCACTAGACTTAATCTGCCTGTACCTCAGCTAATTCTTAGTGGAGTTGCTAAGAGTAACCCCTACTTAGTGGGGCTGTAAGGATGCATCAATTAATTTGCCTACCCATGGTCTCATAGCTAGTTAATGTCAGAGGTGGGATTTGAACCAAAGTCTTCATGATTCCAAGTCTAGCATGTTATTATCCATTTACAACAAATCTGCTTCTGGTCTCAGCTCTGTGGTGGGGTGGGAAAGGAGACTGGAGCTAGAACTAAGGCTACAACCCAACTGTCTTGGTGGCCCTCAGGCTATAAAAAAGAGAATTCATTGGCCCAGCCTAATCTCTAATTTTGGGTCCCACGAGAGCCCCCAGGCATGGATCTAAAAGGTTATTGGATAATCCAATATTGATTCCTGATGAGGATGGAGGGAAAGGGGCAAAGAATAATGGCAGTCATATGATGATGGGTGTGGGGATGATGAGAAGGCCAATCTGGCTAGAGCAGAGGGTGCATATTGGAGAACAACAATAGTGGGATGGATTTTAGAAAGGGCTTGGATGCCAAAGTACATTTAGATTTGATCCATAAGCCAATGAGTAAACTGGGTCTGTGAGGAGACATGTGATATAATCAGGACTATACTTAGAGGATATTAGGCTCTTACATAGAGTTAGAAGTCATGTTAGAGGCCATACAGTTCACCTTCTTCCCTCATTTTACAAATGAGGAAACTGAGGCCAAGGAAGGTTAAGTGACTTACCAAGCTCACACAAGTGATCCAGGATTCCAGGTTCAGTGACCGTAAACCCAGGGTTCTTTTTACTTCACCACAGTGATGTATATGGGATAGATTAGATAGAGGCAATTGGAGGCAGGTGGACCAGTTTGGAGGCTAGTATCATAAGGCATACTCCTTTCTATGTCTTTTAATATAGATGATGACCTGTTTAGAAAAAGCTCAGAAAAGCAAGTGGCACGACAGGATTCATCCAATTCGATAAATGAAATTCAATTTAACAAACAATGTATTAGGTGCCTACTATGTGCAAACTGGTGTTTTTTGTGTGTGATAGAAAGATAAATAGTAGCTAGACTCTGCCTTCAAGGAGCTTACTATTGCATAGGAATGGGATACAGTGAAGCAAGTAATTATGATGCAAGGCAGAATAATATGAATACAGAATAGAGAGTGGAGAGAGGTTACTCTTAGCTAGGGTTGAGGGGGGAGGGAGTAATTAGTAAAGATTTCATGAAGCAGATAACATCTGAATTAAATTTTGGAGGGAAGGAAGTATAAGGTACAATAAGAGGGGACACGAGCTTGGGAGTGGATATACCATGAATCTGGTTACTTGGAAAGAGAACCATTGCTTACAGGCTTGTTCCTGTAAAGCCCAGAGGGGATGTAGGGGTGTACTGAAGCCTCATCAAACCAGCTAGTGAGAGCTGATTATGTTTTTCAATGTGAGCTTTTGCACCTAGAAAACTAGCAAATGCTACCAATCTGGCCTGGATTTATTGTTTTGTTGATTGCCTGCACTTGAGAGAGTGATGGAGAAAATATTAATAATGCAGATTAAACTTAAAAGCATATCATGTCTGAATCTATACTTCCACACTCCCCAAGCTGGTTGTTAAACATTTACCAGAGCACACACCTGGATGGATGGAAGCGGACAAAACAGGACAAGGATCTTGGTTATCCCTTAGACAACTTCTACCTTAAATAAAATTCCTCCAGTGTCTGTAAAGTGAGGACTGAAAGGAGGCTAAGCTGGTATCAGGAACTTTGACCTTTGTTATCCCCCCAAGGGCATATGGTGTTAGCTCTCAGCAAGTCTGGCTCCTCATCTATAGGACTCGATTTGGACACTGAGTGCCAGGACGTTCTTGCAACTTCTCCTGCTCCCATGTTTGTTCTCTCTGTGCCTGTCTGGATTGTGGGTCCCCAGATTCTGTTAGGTCCTTTACATATGATCTGGTCCCCATAATAGATCTCTGGGGTCAAGAATGTTGTTAATCCAAAAAAAGAAAATGATCTGCATGGAAAACGGTTTTCCATCTAGTACCCAAGTTGACAGTTTGGGAACTGGGTGTGATTTCTTCCTGGAGGTCCTCGTTAGGGATGTCTGGCTTGTCCAGGGCTTGTCAACAATTTCCAGAGACTTTCCTTTCCCCTGCAGACCAGCCTTGGAGCTGTGTCATACCAGCCCTCCACTGCAGCCAGATGAATTCGGATGCCTCCCAGTCTCGGGGACTGGGGCCGGAGCTGTCTGCTGGGACAGTCACCGCCTGGCCATTCCTCCCCCTGCAGAGGCTGGGCTCTGGGCCATGGGCTGGAGCAGCGCCAGCAGCAGTCATTCGCCTGCTGCCTGAAGCTGGGTCAGCCTCTTGCCTGCAGCAGGAACCCAGGGAGCTCCAGAGGCCACGCCCCACCAAGCTTATGCAGGGCAGCCTCTCCCTAGCTGCACAGGTTCAGACAGAGGCCTGGGCAGACGGCTGGGCTGTGCCCGGGTCAGCGGGGGCAGCTCAGGGAGCTCGGTCTACCTCCCCGCCCAGGTTTCCATGTTTGTTCTGAATTGGCGTGTCTGTAGGGAAAACCTGTTGGGTAACCTTTGTTTTTTTCCCTTGAAATGTTGGGTCCTATAATCAGGGTGGTGAAGAGGGGTGCAGGCGCAGAGGGAGATTTTCATTGGATTTGACATCTACTTGAATGCATGCCAAGTAATGGTTTGTGTTTCTGAAAGAGACTTTTTATCTTGGGGATCCAGCTGGCTTGGATTGGGGAGGAGGACCTGGTTCTGCCTGAGGGTGCTGCTGGCTGACACTCATAATACCTCTGCAAGAGGAGGAGGAGGAGGAAGAGAAGCTTAGCAATGATCATTGCTACTATCCTTCAGAGACATTTCTCTGGTAGCATGGGAGGTACTCTGGGCCCAAGAGTTAGAAGACCTCTGTTCTCCCTATAACTCCAAACAGTACTCCAACACAGTTATTGATCATGGGCCAGTCACTGCCTCTCTCAGACCCTCAGCTTCCTCAGAAAAAAAGATGATAATCAATACTGGCACTACCTACCATACAGTTACTGCAAGGGAATGGTTGGGCAGACTTTAAAACTCTCTTGAAATTGAGACGGTCATTGTCTGTTAAGCTCACCCATTGGCATCATACAATGTGAAAATAACTTAAGAAAGGCCCCCAGGGAGTTGGGTGGACTGTCTTCAGTGGACTTAGAGAAGACAGAGATGAGGGTCATAAAGAATTCTTCATTTTACTGCTTCCTAGATGTTACATTTTGGAGGAGTCACTTAATCTCTACATACATCCATTACATGTTTTTGTAAAGTGAGGAAATTGGAGTAGATTAGCCACTGAGAGCCTCCTAGATGTAAAGCTGAGATCGTGAGGCATCTTCCACTCCTTCTTGCCCCACTTCCTGTGTTGAATTGATTGTTGTCTCATCATTCTGATCACCATAATATCTCTTGCATCTAATCCCCACTTTCTACTTCTAATGCTACCACCATTCTAGTTGAGACTCTTACAAATCCTTGCCTGGAGTATATATTGTAATTTTTTGCTGTCATTCATTTGTTTTTCAGTTATCTGACTCTTCCTGACCCCCCCCCCTTTTTTTAGTCAGAGATACTGGAGTGGTTTGCCATTTCCTTCTTCAGGTGATTTTACAGATGAGGAAACTGAGACAAACAGAGTTAAGTGACTTGTCAGGGTCACAGAGCTGGTAAATGTCTATGGTGGGATTTGAACTCAGGTCTTCATGACTCCAGGCCCAGGCCTCTATCTACTTAGCAGCTTTCTGCTGTTTCTTTTGTTTATTTCACTGTAACACACCTCCAATTCTGATGTTCTGTGATTCAGAGAATCCTGGCTCCTACTTACTGTTCTTTCTTTAGGAGACTGGATCTTCTTCATCTGGGAGGTAGGGTTTGAGAGCTTTTCCCCAATGAAGGCAGCAAGATACAAGAGATATATTTTACAAAGTGGAAAGACTACTGACTCCAGAATCAGAAGTCCTGGATTCAAATCCTGCCTCTGACGTTTGCCACTTGTGTAACATTCAACAAATCACGTAACCTCCCCGAGTCTCAGTTTCCTTATTTGTAAAATGTTGGAGTTGGACTGGATGGCCTCTCATGTCCCAGTCAGGTTGAGATCTTTGCTGCTCTCATGTACCCCTCCTGCTCCTGAAGGTGGTAATGTAACCCCGATAGCCCCTTTCTCCTGTTCTGTTCTTTCCAATAGTAGTGTCACGGTGAGATCTCAGTTTCTATTCTCCATGGTTTTCTCAGCAGCACCCACTTCTGGGCAGACCTCTCCAGGTACAAGAAGTAGGACTCTATTAATGCCTGCAAGCATTCCTTTTGATTGGAAGAATCAGGCTATTCCCTGTGGCCTGTCTATTCTAAACACTACAAAGTTGAAAGGGAAGTCTGATAGATTGATAGCATCCAAAGACTTACAGCTTGATTGAAAGGGACTTTTGAAATCAATTAGCCTAAACAACTTATTTTTCAGATGAAGAAACTTAGGCTTAGAGGATCTGTGTGACTTTCTTAAAGTCACATCAGGATAAAGAGCAGAACTGAGTATGAACTCAGGTCCTCCAACTTTAGATCAGTGTACTTCTAGTTGGCTCTATTTTGTATGTCAGTGTTGTGGAAGCCATGGGGTTGTTCACTGGCTTGGTTTCACACTGATTCAGGATTTTCTTTGCCATGCCCTAGCTCTTCATTCCAAAGTTTGCTGCAGCCCCGGAATTCTATCCTACCACTCTGAGTTCTTTTCCTCTGAATGGATGGCTCCTCCTTGGACTTCCATCTAAGGAGGGTATCCAAGCAACCTTGTCCCATTCCTCTCTAGACCACACTCCGAACTTTTTCTACCATGCTCTGGCTCTGTTTATCTCTCCCTCATCCCTTCCCCTTTTCCAGAATCTATTTCTGTGTTTTCTTCCTGCGTTAGAATGTAAGCTCCTTGAGAGCAGGGACTGTCTACTTTCATTTGTATTCCTAATCCTTTCCACAGTGGCAGGCTCATAAGAAAGAGATCAATGAATGATTGGCGGTGGGTGTTGCTGTTAGGTGGGCTAGCATGTACCTTCTATAGAAGGTTACTGGATTTGGGGTAAGACTTCTGTTCCCTGCCCCCCCCCAAGTGTCCCCACCCTGTTTATGTCCAAGGAATGGATGTGCTGGCAGAGCAGATTGGATTTCATCTTAATCTTGATTAATTGATGATAGACAGTGAGCTCAGCAAGTGTGAAGTCAGAAGCTGTGAGAGCGTCAGACAGACAGACAGACCCTGAAATGGAAGCATTTTCACTCCCTAACGAGATCTAATTGAGATCTAAATTGGAGCAGATAATCTGCTTAAATAAACTGCCAGGAAAGGAAACAGCTGCTAGAATATTATACTTCTGTGGATCCAGCTCTAGTTACAGAAGAGAATATTATAAACTGAAGGCTTGAAACAACACTCTGTGTGTGGCAGTGAGGGGCAGCCAGGGGGGCAGGTAGAACAAGCAAGAACTTTTATATTTCTGAGGTTTTAGTCTGGGGAGTTACAAAGCAGGCTAATAATAATTCACATTTACCACTTTAAGGTTTGCACAATGCTTTCCTCACAATAACCCTGTGAGGTAGGTACTGTGGTTATTCTTACCCCTATTTTCCAGAAAAAAGAGAAATTGCTGGTCAGAGAGAGGCTTTTACACATAACCAGAAGGCATCTAGGGGAGCTAGGTGGTACAGTGGGTAGAGACCTGGAGTAAAGCAAATTTATCTTCCTGAGTTCAGATCTGGCCTCAGACATTTACCTAGCTGTGTGACCCTGGGCGAGTCACTTTACCCTGTTTACCTCAGTCTCCTCATCTGTGAAATGAGCTGGAGAAGGAAACAGCAAACCATTCTAGTATCTTTGCCAAGAAAATCCCAAATGGGAAGACTCACAAAGAGTCAGACATGACTGAAAAATGACTGAACAATAAAGGCGGTATTTAAGGCAGGATTAAAACCAAGGTCTCTTGACCCTAACTAGTCCATGAGAACTCTAAAAATATTTCTGTGCTTATGGATTCCCTCTGTACTTTCCTGGGCAAGAAGAGTCAGAAAAAAAAAACAACAGGATGGGGAAAATCTGAACAAGTTACATATCTTCTCTGGGACTCAGTTTCTTCATCTGTAAAATGAAGTTCTGTTAGATGATCTCTAAGATCTCTTAGTAATCTGACATTCTAAATTCTATATACTCATGTTCCCTCAAACTCTAATGTATGTTCTATTCTCTAAGATTCCTCCAAACTCTTCTGTGTTTCAAGGGCCCTTCTCAGCTCTGACCTTCTATGTCCTATATTTCATGTTCCAAGATACTTCCAAACTTGGGCATCCTTTATGTTCCGAAGATCTCATAGTCTGTATTCTAAAGTCCTGCAATCCTATTAATTAATTCTTAAAGAGTAACTTGCTCCCCTGGGCTCAATTTGGAAATAATTTCCTTGGAGTTGAATCTGTGTTGCTTAAAAGTGTTCTTCTGACTGGGGAAATATTTAGGAGCACCCAGACCTAGGCAAGGCAGGCTATTTTAAGGAAGCAGTAACATTGCCTTAGGCTCACAAGCGTTCTGGAGTTCGTTTTGCAGTGGCCTAGTTGCACAAGCAGTCCATAGACAATATTTGGCTCCAGTAACTTAAAACAACAGTCACCTGAGTTGTTTGACATGACAAGATAGGATAGCTGCTTTCTAACATCACCACACCTGGGGTGTGGGCTGAGACCTGAGTCTGAAGTCTGAATGTCTTCATCTACTTTGGGGCGTGGTGGTGTCAAGTACTCTGTTACCTTCTGGGAGAATCTGGCTGTTAGTCAAATTATTTTGCACATGCTTTGTGTTTCTTTTCTAAGGTCTTGACAACTCGGCAAACCTTTTAATAAAGTAGCTAAGCTATTGCCCACCATTTTATAGATGGGATCAAGCATTTATTAAATACCTACCATGTTGCCAAGCACTTTGCTAAGCTCTTTGCAAGTATTATGTCATTTCATTCTCACAACACTGAAAGGTCAGTGCTATTATTATCCCCATTTGACAGTTGAGGAAACTGAGGTAAACAGAATTTAAGTGACTTGCCCAGGGTCACATAGCTAGTAAGTATCTGAGGTCAGATTTGAATTCAAGCCTTCCTGACTCCAGGTCCAACTGTATAATTCACTGGGCCACCTACCCATGGCCCAGATAAGCTCCATGAGGACAGGGACCATGTCTCATCTAAACTTTCTACCTCTCCCTAATACACTATATATATATATATGGTAGGTATTTAATGAAACCCTTAATGAATGCTTGTTGAATGAATGAATGAACAAATTAATGGTAAGACTGATCTGAACCAGACATTCAGCTCAGCAGTTTAGACTTGAGATTAGAATGAAATGTGATACTCACAGACCAGCTAACAAAATAAATAAATAAATAAACGACAATAACATAGAAAGGGTAGCCGCCAAAGATACAATGTTGATTCAGCTGGGCACAGATCCACTTGCTTAAGCATTCACCATGGGGACTGGTAAGAAGTGTATACTAGGCCTGAGGAACCAGTGACACCTCATGTGACAGACTTGTATTTAGGTGACCAGGAGGCTACCTCAATGGCTCAAGCCTTGGTACCTTACACTGGTGGTTAAATTACTGAGAACCCTACCAAAGAACTTCTGTTTATGTGGGTCATATCTATAATTTTTTACCATAGTAGAAATTAAAATCTTGTTATGATCATTAATATAGTTTAGACTCCATGGACCTCCATTAGTGTCTCCACACTTTGAAAACCACTGCCCTAAACCAGTCAAATGTTACAGACAATTTCGTCACCTTTTAGGGGAAAACAAACCCAATCTATATGGCAAAGACATTAAGAAATGTTGTTCCTACCGCAGTAGGGTTAAATTTACCCTTTCACCTCCCCACTGTAACATACACGAGCACTCTGTTTTTTCTTTCTTAAAAATTTTTTTAGCATTTTATTTTCCCCAGTTACATGTAAAATAAATTTTTAACATTCCTTTTTAAAATTTTGAGTTCCAAATTCTCTCCTCTCCCCGTACTGAGATAACAATCAATTTGATATAGGTTATACATGTGCAGTCATGAAAAACATATTTCCATATTAGTTATGTTGTAAAAGAAAACATAGACCCCCCAAAAAAAAACCCAACAAGAAAAATAAAGTAAAAAAAAAAGTATGCTTAGATCTGTCTTCAGGCTCCATCAGTTCTTTCTCTGGGGATGGATAGTATTTTTCATCATAAGTCCTTCAGAGTTGTTTCAGATCATTGCATTGCTGAGAATAGCTAAGTCATTCAAAGTTGACCATGGTACAATATTGCTGTTACTATGTACAACGTTCTCCTGGTTCCATGCATTTCGCTTTGCATCAAGTCATGTAAGTCTTTACAGGTTTTTCTGAGAGCATCCTACTCATCATTTCGTATAGCACAATAGTATTCTAACACAATTATATACCACAACTTGTTCAGCCATTCCTCAACTGATGAGCATCCCCTCAATTTCCAATTCTTTGCCACCAGAAAAGAGATGCTATAATATGTTTGTATGTATAGGTCCTTTTCCTTTTTGTTTTTTATCTCTTTTGGGCTATAAATCTAGTAGTGGTATTGCTGGGTAAAATGGTTCCAAATTGTTCTAGATAATGGTTCAATCAGTTCACAACTCTGCCAACAGTGCGTTAGTGTCTCATTTTTCCCACATCCACTCCAAAATTTGTCATTTTTCTTTTCTGTCCTATTGGCCAATCTAATAGGTGTGAGGTAGTACCTCAGAATTGTTTTAATCTGCATTTCTTCACTCAATTGACACAAGCAATCTTTTAGAGCATCTTTATTCCTCTTAAATAGAGTGAAGGGAATAAATTAGGCCAGAAATCCAATTTCTGCTTCTGGAGGCAAAAAAGGCGGTGAGAAATGTTCCAGTGCGCGGTGGGTACGGCTCCTGAGCACAGCTCGGGGTTCAATCGGTCATCTTCCTTGGGTCCCATACAAACTGTCTGCAGAGGCCCATTTGTTTTTTGTTTATTTGAAAATAAACAGCTCTCTAATGTCTGTCAATATAGAGGCAGCTTGAGCAGTATTGGGGAGCCAGAAAAATTAGGAAAAAGGTCACAGTTATTTTCATGTGCCATCTAATTCCAGCTAGCTCACCATTGTCTCCTGTACATTTCATCTAGAAGAGTGGCCTATAAGTAACTAATTTCTGTTCACTGATCTATTTAGCAGTGGAGTTTGGGAGGATTTAGATAAAATAAAGGCTGTATATAGATGTCGGGTTTGATGGACTCTCAACAATGCTAAGAATTCTCTGTAAATGTTGGCTGGTTGAATTAGCAGAGCTTTGGAGCCATCTGCCCCAGGCTGTAGACTGTGACTTTCCAGATTGATCATGGTCCTTTCTATTCCATTCAACAAATATTTATTGAATGTCAACTGTGTGTAGAATATTCTATATTATACCATTCCAAGAAATAATTCATTGCATATCCAGTGCAGAAGAGATTTGTATTTCTAAAACCCTGAAAGTCATGAGGTACAAGAAACAATGTTAACATTCCCTGAATGGGTCATTTCTGTTTGCTTTAGATTTGGATGAAAAGTGAGGCCTCAACCCAGATGAGTTAGAATAAAGATTATGAATCTCTTTTAAAAATGTCACTGTAGCAATCTTAATCTCCTCAACAAATTGTACAGTAATAGAAAAGAGATCATCCTAGACATCTAAACTAATAACACAAAGTGGATGAAAAATACATATCACCTGAATTATGATATATATTTGGAAGGATTGCACATTGGCTTAGCATAGCAGTATAAATATCTTACATAGGTGTTGGAAGATGGACTGAATTCAGGAGGATGAAATAAATCTGAATCACATTTGGAAAATTGCACAAGGCTTATTTTTAATAATCCTAAGCTGCTCCTTGAGCAAAAGCTCATCTTTTTAATATCACTGGTCTTCTAGTGACTTTATATTGCATTGAATCAGTGAATATCACAATTTCAGAAAAAGGGAATTATAGATCACCTAATGGGCAGAGGAAGATAATATAGTAGGTTCAAGGGAGATAAGTAAACAGTAATATAATATCAACCATTGTTTGTGCATGGGAAGTGTCATTAAAAAAAAATCAAGGATATGCTGGACTGGAAAAAGGGAATGGAGCAGTCATGTGGTGAGAGTAAAGATGGGAGACAGACTGTCCTGGCTTTCTCTATTTCTATTGAGGGCACCACCCTTCTTCAATCACCTAGGTTCACAACCTAGGAGTCATCTTTGACTCTTGACTCTCACTCATTCGTCACATCCAATCAATTGCCAAGTCTGGTCAATTCTTATAAACCAATCAATCAGTCTCATTTTTAAGCACTTATATGTGCCACTAACTGTGCCTTTTTTTCTGCTCACATTATACCCACCCTAGACCAGGCCTTCACCATCATTCATCTTGACTCCTACAATGGTTTTCCCAATCACTTTCCCTGCATCATTTCCCTTCCCCCACTCTAGCTCATTCTCTACCCAGATGACAAATTAATATTCCTAAGTTGCAGGTCTGATCATGTCACTTCTCTGCTCCATAAGCTTTAGTTGCTTTCCATTTCTTATCAGATAAAAATAAAACTCCTTTGTTTGGCATTTAAATACCTTTGCAATCTGACTCCTGTCTCTCCAGGCTGACTATGAATTGCCCTCTTTCACACACTCTGCATTTCTGCCAATCTGGTCTGCCTACTGTTGTCCATAGATGACACTCCAATTCCTGCTTTGGTTCTTTATTCCCTGGCCTGTAATGTCTTCCTTCCTTTTTCTTTTCCTTCCATCCTCCCTTCCTTCCTTCCTTCTTTCCTTCCTTCCTTCCCTTTCTTTGAACTCCTGAGCCTTTCAAGGCTCAAGTCTTCAAGAGACCTTTCTCTATTTCCCAAATTGCTGATAGATCCAGGAGATTTTAATAAAAGATGAGGTGGTCAAGCAGGACACTGACAGCCAACTGGACCAACCTGATAATGTGGCTGGACAGATACCATCCAAAACTGGCTTCACGGATTGTTACCCACAATCAGTAAGCAGTGTGGGTTGGTGGTATAGAACCTCTATTTCCCCCCCGCTAGGCCTCAATTTCCTCTTCTGGATAATAAGGGAAGAGGAGTGATACATAGATTCCATGCACACCATGGGCACTCAAGAAATGTTTGTTGACTGAAGGAATGTCTTAGATATGTGCTGCATACAATACTTAGATATTGTTTTACATGGACTCTCTTAGACAGTCAGGTCATTGAGTCATATTGAGTCACGCATCTAGAGAAGGCCTGAGGGGGTCAATAAGAAACAGCTGGGCTAGACAACACAGCTTCTACTGCAAAAATCAGGTCCAACCAGGGAGGAGATTGGCCCTAGAAAAGAGGAGAAAAACTAGAGTGGGGGGAGGTTAGAAGGGATTGGCTTCCCAGGAAGGAAAAACAAAATGGAATAGGTAAACTCAAGAGAGCAGATTGAGCTTTGGTGGTTTCTGGAAAACAGTGACAGTTTATTAACATGGTAAACAATGGAACTTTGCTTATCAGCTGATAATAAACTGAGAAGCTTACATGTGCCGGCTATATTATCATGGCCAAGTCACTTACCTATTTAGTGTCCCAGGTAACTCTCCCAAACATTACATTATTAACAAATTGCCAATCTGTATTAATGGAGAGAATTTTCACTCTGGGAATTCAATACAGTGAAGAAATCACAGATCTAGCCCACTTCCCCCAAAGTGGGGGGGGGAGCTTATATAATGAAAAGGTTATTAAATTAAGAGATGGTAGCAGGGAAGTTGGGAAGAGAAGCTAAGCTGGAGGAGGGAAGATGATTCATTTAGTTTTGGGTGAGTTGAGTTTGAGAAGACAGAAAATGGGCATAGCCGATTTTTATATAGGTCACTAATGTTAGTAGACCTCGAAGCACTTTTAACAAACACATACCATTTGAGCCTCACAACAACTGTGACAGGTAGAGAATCCATTATTGTTATTATTATTATCCTCAAACACTTCAGGAGTAGCAGAGCAGAAACTTAAACCTAGGTCTTAGGATAAGTCTTCTGACTCCAGGTCACAGGATAATAGATTTAATGTTGAAAGGGCCCTTAGCAGTCATTGAATCCAGGTCCCTCATTTTACAGGTATAAGGAAGGTGAGATTAGAGAACTGAAGTAACTTGACCCAGGGTCACATAACTGGTGTCTAAGACAAGATATAAACCCAACTTGTCCTGACTCCAAGTCCAGTGAGCTTCGCTGTACTAAGTTGACACTGTCAGTATTCTTGGCATCACAGTCCACTGTCACTTTAGTGAACTAGATATCTATGTAGTGATTTCCTGAGGTCCCTTGGAGTTATGGAACCAGAGTTCATTTCAGAGTTAGAGCCACTATCACTAATGAGATAATGCCTAAAGCTATGAGACAGGATAAAGGGGGGAGGGGCAGGGAGAGAGAGAGAGAGAGAGAGAGAGAGAGAGAGAGAGAGAGAGAGATCAGAAAGTCAGAATTCAAACCCTAGGTTCAAATCCTGCCTCATATTTACCTTGGACAAGTCATTTAATCTCTTTGGGCTCCAGTTTCTGCATCTGTTAAATAAGGGAATGGGGTGGAATTAACCCTTTGGCTCTAGTTACTTTGTGGTAGGAAATAACCATAATTAGAAGGCAGAAGGATGAAAAGAAGTCTATAAAAGAGAGGGAAGAAAAGTAGCTGTGGGGTGTGGGGGAGAAAAGAAAGAAAAAACAAGAAAACAAGAAAAGTTATTATTCTTGAGCAAACACACAGGCTTTGAGGGCTGAATGCCAGGTTCAGACCAAGATGGCCACCAAGTTGAATTTTCCCAAAGTACATGTTTTCAGTGTCTTTTTTTTTTTTTTTTTTTTTTTTTTTTTACTGTATGAAGGCATCTGCCTTCCTAGCTCATCATTTCTGGTAAGACTCTGGAGGAGCCAAAAAGCTTTCTTAACTCTGAGGTCTGTTGGCTAAAAAGCCTTGCCCCTGGAGGGGGTTGCAATTGCCAAAGTCACTCCATCCCAAACCAGAGGAGAATTTCAGAGAATAAAGGGAATGATTTTGCAGTGACTTAGCAATTAATTAGTTCATCTAGCAGGGACTTGGTGTACCCATGTGTGATTTGCATCCTGCCTTTCTCACATTTTGTGATTCTATTGGAACAGGGGGGTCATTGTGTTGGCTAAAGACCATCTCATTGGTCCACAGGAGTGTGCTAAGTGACACACTGTCCCTTTTCAGGGTGGTCTGTGGTGGAGCAGCTTCATCTCAAGCAGGGCTGAGATGACAGGCCATTGAAACAAAGACATATTGTCTGCTCTGACTGGGGAGAGCCAAGCAGCTCAACTTTGGCACCAAACCTCATGGACTCCAGGCCAGGCTCAGGGAACTCTGTAAGAAGATGGTATTCTTCTCTTTCCTTTGGGATTAGCTGAGTATGATTTCTCTTCTGTTCCTCTCCTAACCTCTCGAGAGCATAAAAACTGACAGTTGAGCTCAAGAACTCACAGTTCAGAACCGGCAGAAGGAGCTACACATTTATTTAAAGCCAATGAATCTCTTCCTAGGGGTAGCTGCATGAAAATGCCCCCAAATGCCTTAGGGCCTTCAGAGGCTGAGAGGGTTAAGCTGATTAAAGCTTCCTGCCAAATCACAAAACCCAAAAAGATAGACTGTGGCCACGGATGGGGGTTTGAGATTAAACACTAAACTGAGCTGTCTCTGTGGTATTGTGGTTACTGTATTTTTGGAAACTGGGTACTTTAAAAAAATAACAACAATATTTTATTTTCTCAAGGCTAGGGCTTGTGGACTTCATTAGTTTTGCAGGAAGGAAAACAATTGCCCCCAATGCCATCTGGCAAGGTTCTGAAAGTTAGAGATGCTACACACACACACACACACACACACACACACACACAAGCATGCATATGCATACATACCCATATACCCATACAAAATAGCATAGAGTCCACATCCACTTAAACACACACACAATCTACATGTGCACAAAACAATTATAGATTATACTTATCTTAATTCAAGTTTTGCAAAATGTACTTTATGTAGTATCAAGTTTGATCTTCACAGTGACCTTGTGAGAACAGATTGGAATAGGAAGAAAATTCAGGTAAGGAGGCTAATTAGGAGATCATTGCAATAGCTCAGGCCAGATGTGATAAGGACCTGAGCTAAGGTGGTGGTTGTGGGATTGAGAGAAAGAAGCATATGTGAACGATTTTGTGTTGATAGAAAATACAAGATTTGGCAACTGAATAGATATGTAGGATGAGAGAGAGTAAAGCATTGAGGACAAACCTAGAAGACTGGAAAGATGATGGTGTCCTTGACTGTGCTTAAGGAAGTTCATAAAAAGAGTGGGTTTTGTGGGAAAGATAATAAGATGTTTTGGACATACTGAGTTTGAAATGCCTCTAGGATACCCAATTCAAAATGTCTAATATACAGTTAGGGATGTGAAACTAGAGCCCAAGGAATACCAGAGAAGAGTCATCCCATGCTTCTCTAAGGTGGTGAGATGGCAATGTGAAGCACCTATAATTGCGCAGCTGTCTCTCAGTCATTCCCTCCAATGACAGGAGTTGGAAAACTTTGGATCATCATTTCTGGACTTTAGATACTCAGATCCTGTCCCAGTCATAGGAATGTAAACTCTTACTGGTAGAAGAGAACCAGTCAATCAAGAAGCATTTACTAAGTGCTTACTTTGTGCCAAGCACTGTGCTAAGTGTTAGGGATATAAAGAAAAGAAAAACAAAACAAAACAGAACAGAAAAAACAAACAAAAACAAGAAATAAAATAACAAAAATAATCCCTGCCTTCAAGGAGCTTACATTCTCAGGAGGGAAATAGCATTTCAATAAAGAAGCAGATTCATATAGAGGAAATGGAAGGTAACCTTAGAGGAGGGAATACTAGCAGCTCAAGATACTAGAAAAATACTCCTGCAGAAGATGACATTGGAGCTGATTTTTGAAGGAAGCCAAGGATTCTAAGAGGTGGGGGTGAGAAAGGGGAACATTCAAGGGATGAAGGACAGTCATTGCAAAGGCACATATATGAGAACTGGAATGTCATGTGTGAGTAATGGCAAGTCTGCCAGTAAGGCTTACCTTGAAAAATCTTCTAGTGACTCTGGTCCTCATTAAAGACAAGGGAAGCCACTTATTCAAGATCATGCAGGAAGAAGTATGATTAGAACCAGCCCGGCCCCATCCAGGCCTCTTTCTTCTGCTTTGTGTTACTCCTGGGATGAGAACCCAGTAGTTCTTCCTGTAAGAACATTTATGTAATAAAGAAAAGACTGGCTATCTCATATAACTCCATAATGAGGAACTTCCCCAGTTAACCTCTCTATATCCAATAAGACACAATTAGTCTTACCATCCCTGCTCCAAGTATCCAACAACATGACTCAAAGTAAAGGATTCCATGTTTTTCTGAATGCATCCTCCTTGGCCAGACAGCAGTTCTAGGTGGCTCTGACTAAGAAGACTGACCAAAACTTTGGAACCAAGTCCAGAGTCCACAAGTCTTTACTGGATACCTACCATGAGCCATGCCTGTGTTTGATGTGGGCTGAATAAAAGAGAGAAAGAAAACATAGCCCTGGGCCTCAAGGAGCTTGCAATAAAACCAGTGAAACCTTATGAGACCTTCAAGATTTTGTTCCAAGATCTTTGGCACAAAAACATTCTAGGAGCCACCAATACTTTAGGATCATGTCCTGACTGTATGTGTACTATCTGTAGGCCCAAATGTTTCTTTGTCTCCTCCATGCTCCATGTCACCACCTTGTGGGCAGCGGGAATTCATGTATTGTTTGGAGTTGTCTGTACTTCTATAAATTACATGATACTAAGCAGAATTGTATTCCATTCATATTTATTTAAGGAAGGAGACTTCAGAGGTAATCTTCACTCAACTATTCTATTTTGCCAAGGGGTACATTGAGTTTTAGAGAGGTTAAATACTTTGCCACCACTTTCCTTCTTCTCAAAGGCTATGTCATATGAAATCTTTCTTCATCCTCTGATAAAGCTTCCCCAACAAAATTATCTTGTATTTATTTTGCTAAGAATTTATATGTGTCTGTGTTGTATCTGCTGACAGAATGCACTTTTCTTGAGGGCAGGCAGTCTTTCATTTTTGTCTTTGTATCTTTTTGTATCTCTAGAGCCTACCAACATGATAGACACAGTACACAACCACATAATAGACACAATAAATAAATGCATGTTAATTGATTTGTTGATTGATCTTCCCCAAGCTCACACGGGTAGTTAGACCTTGTTTTGAATCCTGGTTTGACTATTTTGTGTCCATATGAGCTTGAGGAAGCCATTTAACCTCTTTAGAGTTAGGCTTTCTCACTTGTAAAATGTTGGGGAAGAATTAGATAGTTTCTAAGACTCCCTTTCATTTCAAATTCATGATCTTAAAAGAAACTTTAAAATGTTTTTTTTTCTTCCCTATCTCCCCCTCCCTTTTTCTTTTACCCTATGATATAAGAATAGCTTTCTAGGTGGACAAAAGGCATGTATTGGAGAATGAAAGTAGTATAAAAAACCAAAGATACCAATACAAATTAGTCTTTAAAAAAAGAAATTTATTCTTTTACTGTAGGTTAAACATCTCTCCTGAAATCTAATTTATAATATTTCTTTAGTAAACTCTCTCTCTCTCTCTCTCTCTCTCTCTCTCTCTCTCTCTCTCTCCATATATATATATATATATATATATATATTATATATATATTATATATTATATATATATATATTATATATATATATATATATATAATATATATATTATATATATAAATTAATGCTACAAAAGAACATTTGGCCCCTGTAACTTCCTATCCAGTAAAATATTTTACCACTATGTCACCACTGATAATTCATTCTTTCCCAGCACTAAATTCCTTTCCACCTTACAGGCTGATAAGATCACTTTGTTCACAATGACAGCCCTACTATTCAAGATCTCTCTGTGTTGGATAATCTAGTTTTCTTTAACTTTTTCAACCTTGTAATGCTTCAGTGCATCTCTCAGAGAGACAGTGCAGCCAGACAAAAGTCAACAGAAAAGGGGTCAAGAAATCTGGGTTCTAGATGAAATTGTCACTACTCACCTAGGTGACATTGGGTAGACTGTATGACTGCTCTGGGCCTCAGTTTCATTTGAAAAAATTGGCATCATACCATTTTCCTTGCCTGCCTCATTAGGATGTTGTCAAAATAAAGATGTAGATGAATATGTAATGAACATACAAGCTATTATTACCTGGTGTTCTCCATGTCCCTATCAGAGATGAGCCTTGAACTATGACCAATATGCCAGCCTCCACCTTCCACTTCAAGTCTCCACATCCTATTAGACTCTAGGCTCTAATAATGAGCATTCATTTTAATACAGCCTGGTCTCAAGCAAAAAATTTCAGTAACCTCAGAGTTTTCAACTTTTCCTTCTTCAGATTTTAGTAAAGGCTTTGCTTTTCCTCTTATTTCATCTACTCTTGTCTTTGACGTGATTTTTTTTTTTTTGTGATTTATCTACACTGGTCAGCAATATGTTAGTTATTGTATGACAAGGAATTGAGGCTACCATGTCAGGAGAGTAGAGGGGCACAAGCCATATGAAACCCTTGTCTATCACTGGCAAGATTTGTTTCTTTTATGATCTCCTACTGGTGCAGATAAAGAAAACCTGCATGACTTTTTCAGTTCCCCTTGTGGACACTTGCAATTTGTTCACTTCAGTCATCAGTGCCATTGGTACTGAAGCATTCCAATGCATCTTGCCTTCTTGTGGTACCAGGACATGAAGGAGATCAATTTACTCCACAGTTCTCCATGTCAAACTGATCATCATTCAGGTGGGGTCAGCCTGAAACTTTGTAACCTCCACCCCCCACCATACTGACTGGGTATATGTGTGTGTGGCGGGAGTTAAGCATTGGTATCACCAGAGTCCAATTGACTAACATTTCAGAGTTTCTGCCACACCTTCATGGATACTACAGCAATCTCAGTGTACACAGAATGTCCCTCCATATATCATCCTGGTGTTTATTCCCTTAATTTGCCATTACCTCCTTCCCCCAATTCTAAACATGATATTAACAATGGGGTTAACCTTTGATGGGGCTTTCATTATCATCACCCCCCCATCCACCATAATTTTAGTTGAAAAACAAACTTATTGTGCTTGGTGACATCATAGCTATAGCCTTAGAATCTTAGAGCTTTAAGTGACCTCAATGGCTCTCTAACCCAAACCATTCCTACCAAGAATCCTTTCTACAGCTTCCCCCCCAGCTTTGAAAACATTAGGTAGTCAGGACCCCTTTATCACTGTAGGCAGTCCATTCTACTTTTGAATAGATATAAGTACTGCTTAAGTAAGAAGTATGGCTTTTTGGGCCAAGATGGTGGAGTGAAAGCAGTGACTTGCTGAGCTCTCCTCCAAACCCCTCCAAATACTCATAAAAAATGGCTCTAAACAAATTCTGAAGCAGCAGAACCCGCAAAAATACAGAGTGAAACAAATTTCCAGCCCAAGACAACCTGGATGATAGATCAGAAAGGTGTATTGCACTAGGCTGGGAGTACAGCACAGCATGGCGTGGGTGTGCAGGCTGCAGAGAACCTGGAGCAGGCGTCAGAGAACTGAATCACAGGCAGCTGTGGTGGTTTCCAGACTCCTCAATCCACAAATACCAAAGACAACTTAGAAGGTCAGTGGGAAAAGTCTGTTTCTGTCGGTGCTGAGACAGGAAGGTGGGGTTTCAGCTCCATTCCCCAAGAGCATGGCCCTGGGGGGGGCAGCTGCTTCCTGAGCTTCCAGCCCACAGACTGAGGGGGAATCCAGTGGCTGATCAGAGAGGGATTGCAGGGATCTCTTTGCCAGTGCTGAGGCAGGAATCTCTTGCTTTGCCCGTGTTTGGATCTGGGTCACAGTTCTGGGCAGCGGTGCTGGGGTGAGGAGGAACGCTGGCATGGTGGAGCTTGTAGTGGCTGTGGAGAGGAACCCTCCTCACAGTTACAGGACAGAAAGGAATACTTGTGGTCACAGGCCAGGAAAGGAGTAAACACCTCGCCCCTTATCATACCACCTTGGAAGAACTGAAAATTTACAGGTCCCTACAAGTATCTCTGAAAACAGCTATACAAACCCCTGAAGCTTGGGACAATACATTCTCCACATTGGAAGCAGACTCTTACCTTAACAAAGAGTTTAAAACTCAAGTAATTGGCTGGGATCATGAGCAAGCAGCGCAAAAAGAGTCAGACATAATCTTACTTTGGTGAAAAAGAAGATCAAAATATACAACCAGAAGAAGACAACAAAGTCAAAGCTCCTACATCCAAAGCCTCCAAGAAAAATATGAATCAGTCCCAGGCCTTGGAAAGCTCAAAAGGATTTTGAAAAGCAAGTAAGGGAAGTAGAGGAAAAACTGGAAAGAAATGAGAGTGATGCAAGAAAATCATGAAAAACAAGTCAACAGCTTGCTAAAGGAGACCCAAAAAAATACTGAAGAAAATAACACCTTAAAAAATAGCCTAACCCAAATGGCAAAAGAGGTCCAAAAAGCCAATGAGGAGAAAATGCCCTAAAAAGAAAAATTGGCCAAATGGAAAAGGAAGTCCAAAATTACTGAAGAAAATACTTCCTTAAAAATTAGAATAGAGCAATTGGAAGATAGTGACTTTATGAGAAATCAAGACACAGTAACAAATCCAAAAGAATGAAAAATTAGAAAATAATGTGAAATATCTCATTGGAAAAACAACTGACCTGGAAAATAGATCCAGGAGAGAGAATTTAAAAATTATTGGACCATCTGAAAGCCATGATCAAAAAAAGAGCCTAGACATCATCTTTCAAGAAATTATCAAGGAAAACTGCCCTGATATATAGAACCAGAGGGCAAAATAGAAATTGAAAGAATCCACAGATCTCCTCCTGAAAGAGATCCCCAAAGGAAAACTCCTAGGAATATTGTAGCCAAATTCCAGAGTTCCCAGGTCAAGGAGAAAATATTACAAGCTGCCAGAAGGAAACAGTTCAAGTACTGTGGAAACACAATCAGGATAACACAAGATTTAGCAGCTTCTACATTAAAGGACCCAGGGCATGGAATATAATATTCTGGAGGGCAAAGGAGATAGGATTACAACCAAGAATCACCTACCCAGCAAAACTGAGTATAATCCTTCAGGGGAAAAAATGGTCATTCAGCGAAATAGAGGACTTTCAAGCATTCTTGATGAAAAGACCAGAGCTGAATAGAAAATTTGACTTTCAAATACAGGACTCAAGTGGAACATGAAGAGGTAAACAGGAAAGAGAAATCATAAGAGACTTATTAAGATTGAACTGTTTACATTCCTGCATGGAAAGATGATATTTATAACTCATGAGACCTTTGTCAGTATTAGGGTAGTTGGAGGAAAAAAATTATATGTATGTATATGTAGATAGATAGATAGAGGGCACAGGGTGAGTTGAAGATTAAGGGGTCATATCTGGAGAATAAAATGAAGGGATGAGAGAGGATTATACTCGGAGAAGAAGAAAGGGAGATAGAATGGGGTAAATTATCTCACAAAAAAAAAAGAAAAGTCTCTTACAGTGGAGGGGAAACGGGGGAAGGTGAGAGGGAATGAGTGAATCTTATTCTCATAGGATTTGGCTTAAGGAGGGAATAACATACACATTCAATTGGGTATGGAAATCTGTCTTACCCTACAGGAAAATAGGGGGATGATAGAGAGGAGGGCAGATTGGGAAAGGGGTAATCAGAAGTAAATACTTCTGAGGAGGGACAGGGTCAAAAGAAAGAATAGAATAAATGGGAGGGCAGGATAAGATTAAGGGAAATAGAGTTAGTTTTTCACAACATGTCTACTATGGACGTGTTTTGCATAACTGCATGTCTACAACCTATATTGAGTTGCTTGCCTTTTCAGTGAGGGTGGTTGGGGAGGGAGGAAGAGAGAAAATTTGAAACCTAAAGTTTTAAAAACATATGTTTAAAAAAATGTTTTCACGTACTACTGGGAAATAAGAAATACAGGAAATGGGGTACAGAAGTCTATCCTGCCCTGCAGGAAAATAGAAGGGGAAGGGGATAAGAGAAGGGGAGAGAGATAGAAGAGAGGGCAGACTAGGGGAAGGGATATTCAGAACGCATGCCATCTTGGGGTGGGGGGAGTGGGGAGATGGGGTGAAAATTAGGAATTCAAAAACTTGTAGGAGTGAATGTTGAAAACTAAAAATAAATAAATTTATATGAAGTGTAAAAAAAAAAAGAAGTATGGCTCTTTGGAATAGATTTCTATGTCTGAAATTTCCACCAGTTGCTCTGAGTTTTGGCCTCCAGTTTCAACCAGAACATATTTTCTGTCTGATAAACTTTCAAATAGTTAAAGACGATGATCACCCACTCCTCCCCCCACAACACACACACACACACACACACACACACACACATACCACAAGTCATATCTTCTTCCATCTAAACATTTCAAATCCCTTCAATTAGTTCAGAGGTTCTCAACTTGGTGTTCATGAACTTTATAAAAAAAAAACTTGAAAAATATATTTTAATTAGATTGATTCCCTTAGTCATCCTATGTATTTTATTTAATTAATTTTAAAACATTATTCTGAGAAGGGGTCTGTAGGCCTCATCAGATTGTTAAAGGGGCCCATGGTGCACAAAAAAATGTGAAAAACTCCTGAAGTAGAAAATTTACGATATGAACTGTAGGCCCTTCGCTATCTTTTTCACTTTTCTACATGGTCTTATTAATGTCCTTTCTAATGTAAGGTGTGCTTCTGGTACAGATATAAGATTTTAGGATATGGACTGGCAGCTGGGTAGGACTTTAGAGAGATCATTTTAGTCCAACCCACCCCATAATTTTATAGATAAGGATCTCAGAAATGAAATGACTTGTCCAATGTCATACAAAAATTAAGCAGCAGAACCAGGATTCAAACACATGTCCTAATTCTGAAACTACCATTCCTTCCACTTCACCACATATAGCAATATAGGATCAGTGTTCAATTATTTCATTCATCAGAATATCCCTATTGAGTCTAGTTTCCAAAATATTTTCTCTTCTTTGTCATATCAGCCCATCCTAAAATGTCACACTTCAACAAACACCTACTTCAGCCAGTGGTCCTATGCTCAGTGCTGGATGTGCAAAGATGAAAAGGACTAGAATTTTTTCCCTCAACACATTTAAAATCAAATTGAATCTAGTCTTTCTCCATCAGATTTTCAACTTGTTGAGTGCAGAGATTGTCTTTGTTTTTTTGGATGTGCATATCCAATGTCTGGCACAGGGTAAGTACTTGAATATTTATTAACTAAATGTTTGTTAACTAAGGGCAGTGAATAAGAATACTATCAATAGAAATCAATGGAGAGGAGAGACCCATGCAATATGCCCTAGGAAATTTTAAAGAGGGAGAAAATATGTTCATCTGGGGATATCACGGAAGTCTTTAAGGAGGAGGGGGCAAATGGGCTAGGCTTTGAAGGAAAAAATGTCAACATGCGGATATGTGGAAGGAGCACATTCCAGGAACGGGGGATAGTCTGTGTAGAGGTCCAGAGATGATCTTAGTCCTTCTCCAATTCGACATTCATCCCAACAATTTTTATGCCAATAAAACCTGAGGAAATCCAGCAGGAAAAAAAAAACCCAGTAAAATACGTGTAATTCAAAAGCCAGGTCAGCCATACAAAGATACATTCCTTAGCCAGGAGTCTATCTTATTTTCCTGTGCACTGACTTCATGTAAGTGAGACAGGGGATGAGGAGGGTGGAGATAAAGAAGGTAAGTGATTTATTCTAGGTCAACTACACCAAAAGCTCTGATTTTCAAGTTTTAGTTATAAAGTATGAGTTTCTCAGAGCTGAAAGAGACCGTAGATATCATTTAGTTCAACTCTTATTTCACAGAAAGGCAAATGGATGTGGTGTGGACAGAGCGCTCCTTTCTTGGTCAGAGGGCCTAGCCCCTCATTCTGACTCTGCTATTGATCAAGCTTTGGGCAAAGCATCTCTGGCCCTCAAACTCATAGGATCATAGGACCTTAGAATTCAAGGGACCTCTGAGGACATTGAATCCAACAGCCTTCATTTTTCACAGAGAAGTAAACTGAGGCATCCAGCGATAAGTGACTTGCCCCAGGGGACACACATCCAGTGTCAGAGTCAGGATTGCAACTCAATGTCTTCCTGACCCTAAGTCCAGCAGTCTAACCACCAAACTGAGCATTCCTCAGTTGTAAAATGAAGGTATTAGACTAGATCATCCCTAATGTCCTGATCCCTGTCAGATGTAAAGCTTATGTACCCACGAAATTAAGGTTCAGAAAGGAAGAACACTGGTATTAGGCAGCTCGGGAGGGTCATGAGGCTGGGACCACAACAGAGCTCAAGTTTCCCAATTTCTAGGCTGACTAGCATTATTTCTAACGTGCTGAAGTGTGAGCCAACCAACCAGCATTTATTAAGTGCTTACCTCAGGATGTATACCACATACTTTGTTAGGGGGGCTGGAGACACTGTGCTAAATACTGGTCACTGTGGTAGACATCATTTCAGACTGGAAGGGACCTTAGTGATCACCTAGTCCAACCCCCCCTTTTATATAGAAGAGACAACTGAAGCCCAGAGGTAAGTGACTTCTCCAAAGTCACATGACCACAAATGAGTGTCCTTTACTTTCCACCACATCCAAAAGCCAAGGACTCTCTCAGGATCCCAAAGTAGCTACCTCCATGGTGATCAGAATCAATGTCTCCTAAGCTTGGAAATGTCTGTTTTGACCTGATGGACCCCACTTCACTTGCTAATTTTTCCATCTGAGTAAATTCAAGGAACAGCTACTATGACGTGAAGGGGCCAGTTTTTGTGAACAGAAAACCAGCTTTGGAAAAAGGGTCTTTCTGAGGAGATAGGAGCTTTTCCAGAGACCCCACCCTACCACTCCATCCACACATTCTACCTTGTTTCACTGTCAATATTATCTTCCAAGGAGAGAACCCACTTATTTTTAGGAGCTCGAATGATCTTATTAAAAGAATGAAAGAAATTGAATTTGAGATTTCTTTTACTACCCCGCCCCAACCCGCACCATGTGCACCCTTCTAACCCCAACCTAAATCTGCCTTCTTTTCCCTCATTGAACCCTGCCTCTATCCCCTGGGCAGAGGGCTTTTTGACCAAGTGTGACATGCATAAGGATGCCCATGGAAGCAAGTGAATCTTGAAGATGTAAAACATTGAGAAAAGGCCATGACAATGAGAGGACACTTTTCAGAGCTGCCCCAGCAGAAAGGCAGGGAGATTGAAGGAACAAAGATTAATGGCCTGCTAAATATGCTGAGGAAATACACTGGGGAGGACCTCCCTCTCAAAGGAAGCAGCTGAAAGCACTGGAAGCCAGGGGGTCAGTCACTAGTAGACATATGTCCATGGAGAATTGTGTATATATTGAAAATTGTTCCTGGATGATTTGGGACACGCACACTTAGCCCTGGATCACTAATCCGTTCAAACAGGGGACTGTATTTTCATTTGTTGTGACGTTTCGGTCACACCATATTATTCCACATCATGCCTTGCCACACTAGGCTGCCTTCTGTTCAGTGATGGAGGGGCTGTCAGCATCAGACTAGGCCCATCTGAGAGAAAGAAGCATGGGGTGGGCAGCCTCTCTGGCTTGGGATTTCTTCTAGCCTGCTACTCTTAGCTCACTCTCCTTCCTTTCACTTGTTTGAGTTTTTGTCCTTTTCCTATACTTCCCCCCTATTAGATTGTAAGTTCCTTAAGAACCAAGTTTGATTTTTTTGTGCCTCCAGCCCAGGGCATAGAAACTGGGATACCAAAGGTGATTAATGAATATTGGTTGAAAAATGGAATACTGTGTAATTATTGTGACCAAGCCTTGCCCAGAAGAATATAGGGGAAAAGAAAACCCCACCCACCACCATACATACCCTGCTTTGAAGACGTGAAGGAATATAGATGTAGAACATCGCATTTATTGCAGATTCAGATGATATGTTGGGTAATTTTACTGAACTGGGTTTTTTTCTTTCTTTGCTTTTTTTGTTTCAGGGCATGGCTCTCTAGGGAGGGATGGAAGAGGGATATATTTGAAACTGAAGGTGATACAGGAAAAATAACAATAGCAAAACCTAGCTCTTCCTCACAATGACTTTAGATGACTGGGTATTAGAGTAAAAGAGTCAGAGTCAATAAACACTTATTAAGGGCCCACTATATGCCAGAATATTGTTATTATCATTATTATTTTCATTTTACAGATGAGGAAACTGAGACTGAGAGAACTTAAGTGACTTGTCCAAAGTCACACAGTTAAGTAAGTGTTTGAGGTGGGATTTAAACCTAGGTCTTCCAGAACTCAAGTCCAGGCTCTATCATTGTGCCACCTAGAATTATATATATTTTTAACTAAATGTTGGTTGGACATCTAGATGTTGGCTGAATTGAACTGAGTCGAATCCCCTAGGATCCCATGCTTGAATCCTCTGAGTTGTAGTTTTGTGGCCATTCAGTCGTGTCTGACTCTTCATGACCTCATTTGGGATTTTCTTGGCAAAGATACTGGCTTGGTAGGCCATTTTCTTCTCCGGCTCATTTTGTAGAAGAGAAAACTGAGGCAAACAGGATTAAGTGACTTGTCTAGAGTCACCCATCAAGTAATTGTCTGAAGCCAGATTTGAGCTCAGGAAGATCAAGCTTTCTGACCTCAGGCCTGTCACTCTATCCACTGCCCAACTTAGCTGCTTCTCCACCTAGCTGAGTTTTAATACTAATTCCAATATTTTTTGAGCCACTACTGTTAAATATTTCAAGGATCAGTGCTTTCTTCATTTCTCCTCTGTGACTTAAATATTTAGAGTTTCCATGGGCAAAAAATCCAACCCTGTAAGGCCAAGCTAGTGATGAGCCTCTTTGTGCTAAGCTGGACTAATTCTGAGACCAGAGAAATGCAGTCCTCACTGGGCTTCATGTTCAAAGCCCTTTTTCTGTCTCCATAAAAACTCTTAGAGTTTAGGGTCAGCTAGCAGGATCTTCAAGAATGCAGGGCCAATACCATGACTTGGTGAAGCATGTAAGGAGGACTTTGGTATTTTATAAAATAAATTCTTAGTGAGGTGAAAATACTTAGGCCATGATCTAAACATAAACTTTCTGCCAGTAAGTGAGCAATAGGTTTCAAGAAGAACAAGAGATTTGGAGTAAGATGACCTGAGTTTATGTCCCAACTCTTCCAATTATGACCTGTGGGATCTTCGGCAAACCACTTCCCTGGTTAGTCCTGACCAGCCAAACCCTCAATTTCCTTCTCTTGAAAATGAGGGGGTTGAATGAAATGATCTCTCGGGTCCCTTTGAGCCTTGAAATAATGAGATCTTAAGTTGTAGCTAATCTCAAGTGACCCCCCTACAAGGCTGGGAGAAAGGGGTTCCCTGTTATACAATGAATTCCAAAAGGAGCCAACACTTGGAATTTTGAAACTTGGGTCAAGAATTTCTACCCTTACCCTAGGCACTCTGGTCTATATAAGGTAGCTTAGCATGTTAACTAGTTGTTTTTGCTGATAAAGGACTAAACTCTGTTCTTTCTCTGGTACTAATAGACTATAAGTGTTGTTAGAACTTTTTAAACTTAGCACTAGACAAATATGGTCCCCTCTGAAATCATTACTCAGGGGACAAAGCCTTTCGTTACCCTATAGTCCAGGCCCCAGAAACCAACTTGGAAATTTCAGTCAAGGATAGAGCAAGGATTTTATCTCAGTCAGGTGCTCAGTCTTCTCTCTCTTCATAAAATTAAGTACCATACAAATAGCCCTTCAAAAAAGATCATGTTTCCCATATTTTGGAAAGTTAAAAAAGGTAACATATAAACTCTTTTCTTTATTCTGCTACCCCCTACTATCTATGCCAAATAACTTCAACTTTGTGGCTGTCTCCAAGGGATGCCACCTGCCCTTTATGCCTCTCACCCAAACTCACACATATATCTCTTGGAAGCGTGGCTCTGATTGGTGAGTTTGTATCTCATTTAGCCTGGTCTCTAGCTCGTGACACCTTTTTTCTTCATTCTCAAGTCATGACATTGCACTGGTACCCATCCAGCCTTTCCCCTTTCACTCCTCTCTCCCTATGCTATATTCCTCACCCCTTCTTGAGTTTTAGGTTTTGACTTTTGGATCTTTTGATGAGTTGTCTTCCTCTACTAGAACATAAATTCCTTGAGGACATGGACTGCCTAGCTTGCTTATCTTTTTATGCCCAGTGCTTAACTTACTGCCTACCCCCACTCCAACTTTTGGCAATCCACACAAGCTCATTCTTTAGCCTTCTGTTCTTAATTACAAAATCATAGAACTTCAGAGGGGAAAGGGGCCTCATCAATCATCAATCTAACCATACCTGAATAAAAATCATATCCACAACATAGCTGACAAATGGTCACCCAACTTTTGCTTAATGGCCTGACAAACCTACTACCTCTTTTGGCTGCCCAGTGTACTTTTGAGAACTCTAATGGTCAGGAAACACTTCTTTATGTCAAGTCCAGATTTTCTTCTTTGCAACTTCTACCTGAGAATTCTAGTTGCAATTAGGAGGCATGGTGGATAGTGAGCTGGGCCTGTAGTCAGGAAGACTGAATTCAAATACTGTCTCAGACATTTACTAGCTGGTTAAGATCCTGGGTAAGTCACTTAGCTTCTCTCTCTTCCTTAGTTTCCTCAACTGTAGAAATAGAGATTAAAAATAGCACCTTTTCCCCAGTGATGTTGTGAGAATCAAATGAGATAATAATTGAAAAGCTCATAGCAAACCTTAAAAAGCTATGTAAATGCTAGCTATCACCACCACCACCACCACCACAATCATCATCATCATCATCATCATCAATTTGACCTTCTGTATCTAAGCCCAATAAATCTAATTTCACATAAATCTAATTCTACATAACAGCCTTTTATATACTGGAAGAGAGTTACCATGTCCCCATTAACCTCTCTCTTCTTCAAGCGCAACATTCCCAGCTTCTTCCAATAATTCTCACAAGACATGAATTGAAAGGCTTTCACCATTCTGATTGCTCTCATTTGGATACTCTAGTTTATCAGTGTACTTCCAAATACCAGAACTAAACATTACTGTACATGTGATCAGATCCTAAAGGATCAGAGTACAGTGGGATGAACACCTCCCCATTTCCAGAAGTTTTGCCTTTCTCAATGCAGACTGAGATTATATTAGCCTTTGTGGTTACCATTATCATGTTGTTGTTATATTGATCTTCTGCTATCTAATCATGCCTCTGCCATCTTGTACTAGGGAACTTTATTTTTTTTTTGAGCCCAAGTTCAATACTTTACATTTATTCCTACTGGATTTAAACTCCTCCCTTCTTCCCAATTTAGTCCAATATTCTAACCTGGAATCCTAACTGGCTTTGAGTTAGCTATCCCTCCCAGTTTTGCATCACCTACAGATTTGATATGCATGCTACCCATGAATTTATCCAAATCATTGATCAAACTGTTAAACAGTATGGGGTTAAGCATCAATTCCTGGTATATTCTACTAGAGCCTTCCTTCCAAGTTGCTATTGAGCCACTAATCATTTCTATTTGGATCTGGGCCTTCAAAAGTTACAAATCCACCTTAAATTTACTAACATTATTAACCTATATCTTTTCGTCTTTTCCATGAGAATTTTATGAGATTCTGCCAAATGCTTTGCTAATATCTCAGTAAGTCATATCTCTGCATTCATTCTTGTTGTATACTGGTGTAGTAATGCTGACAAAATAAGGCAAATCAGCCATGACCAGATCTCAATGAAGCTATTCTGGCTCTTAGTCATTCCTTCCTTTTCTAGATTTATACTGATTTTATTTATGTGTATATACATACACACACACACACACACACACACACACACACACACACACACACATATATACGTATATAATACAAATTATGTACAATGTCCATATATTCTTATATATTTAAACAACCATTTTAATCACATATTCTAGAAATTTTCCAGGAATTAAAATCAAGTTTACTGACCTATAGTTTACAAAATGGATTATTTTCCCTTCCTTAAAAATTACCACTTCCATCTTCTGATCCTGTAGTTCTTCTTTCTTCCATGATCTTTCTTTTAAAAAATACTATTTTTTTAACTTTTAAGTTTTAAATTCTCTCCCTCCATCCCTTCACCTACCCATTGAGTAGGCAAGCAATATGATATCAATTATACATGTGAAATCATGCAAAACATATTTCCATATTAGCCATGTTGCAAAAAAAAGCAAGAAAAATAAAGTTTAAAAAATTTCAATTTGTACTCAGAGTTCCTTAGTTTTCTCTCTGGAGGTGGATAGCATTTTTCATTATGAGTACTTTGGAATTATCTTTGATAGTTGTATCGGTCAGAGTAGCTAAGTCATTCACAGTTGTTCATCATCGCAATATTGTTGTTACTGTGTATGATAATGTCCTGGTTCTTTTCCCTTCCCTTTGTGTCAGTTCATGTAAGTCTTTCCAGGTTTTTCTGAAATCGTTCTGCTCATCATTTCTTATGGTACGATAGTATTCCATCAAAATCATATGCTACAATTTGTTCAGCCTTTCCCTAATTGATGGGTATCCACTCAATTTTCAATTCCTTGCCACCACAAAAAGGGATGTTGTAAATATTTGTATATGTATAACTCCTTTTCTAAAATCTCTTTGAGATGTAGACCTAGTGGTGGTATTGCTAAGTCAAAGGGTATGCACAGTTTTATAGTCCTTTGGGCAGAGTTGCAAATTGTTCTCCAGAATGGTTGGACCAGTTCACAATTCCACCGACAGTGCACTAGTGTTTCTATTTTTCTACATCCCCTTCAGCACTTGTCATTTTCCTTTACTATCATGTTAGCCTATCTGATAGGCATGACATGGTACATCAGAGTTGTTTTAATTCGCATTTATCTAACCAACAGTGATTTAGAACATTTTTTCATATGACTATAACCAGTTTTGATTTCTTCACCTGAAAACTGCTTGTTCATATCCTTGGACCATTTATCTATTGGGGAATGCCTCTTTTATTAAATTTGACTTGATTCCTGATATATTTGAGAAATGAACACTATTTTAGAGAAAGTTGCTATAAATTTTTTTGGCTGCATTGCTTTTGTTTGTGAAAATCTTTTTAATTGAACATAATCAAAGTTATCGATTTTACTTCCTGTAATCCTCTATATCTCTTGTTTGTTCATAAATGCTTTCACTGTCCCTAGATCTGACAGGTAAATTTTTCCATGCTCCCCTAATTTGCTTACAACATCACCCGTTATGTATGAATCATGTACTACCTCCATATCTTTCAAAGATCACTGGCAGTACTGCCCAGAAATAGCTCTACGTTCTCTCCCTTGGAGAACTGATTCATTCTCATAGATCCAACTGTTTCCTGTATTTACTTGACTACCAGATCGATGTGGAGATCAATGCTATCTCATTTGTATCTGAGCCCCAAATTCTTGACAGCTCTTTGGACATTGTGTATATTCCACCTCTCCCTTAAATTTCTGGATGCATAGCCTCGTGACTCAACATGAAGTTAGCATTGTTGTTGGTGTCATTCTGATCTTTAGCTTATTTTAGGAAACTAGACTCTTGGTTTGTTCCCTAGTTCTAATAATTAAATAGCAGTTCTCATTTATATAGTGCTTTAAGGTTTACAGAGCACTTTTTAGAAATTTCATTGTATCCTCACAATAATCCTGGGAGGTAGGTGTTATTATTACCCCCACTTAACCAATGAGGAAACTAAAATAAGTAGAGGTTAAATGGTTTGCCCAGGGTCTTTCAAAACTCTACCTCACTTAAAACCAATTCATGTGCAAGTCAAGAAGTCATTGATGTCACTGGTCCTCTTTGAGAGCAAAGGAGGAAGAGCTAATAAGTGTTTGAGATCAAATTTGAACTCAGGTCTTTCTAACTCTGGGTGAGACACTATAACCACTGTGCTACCTGGCTGTCTAATTGTACTGTCTCCCTTTCTTTTACCCCTCCCCCCCATATGGAAATCTGTGTCTTGATTTCTTGTTCAGAATGCCAGTTTTAAAGGACTGAGATATTACCTCAATACTAGTTCATTTTTTTATAGTGTTTTAAGGTTTGCAAAGCATCTTCATCACAATAATTCTGTGAGGTTAAGTAATACAAGGATTATAATGCCCATTTTACAGATGAAGAAACGGAGGCTCAGAGAAATGAATTGACTTGCCCATGATTACACAGCAAGTAAGTGTCAGGGTCAAGATTCCAACTCAGGTCTCCTGACTTCAAGTTCCACATTCTTTTTACTATGCCTGAGTTATTAATTATTATAATCCATCCTCCTGGGGACTAGAATGCTTTCTCTGCACCTAAAAGCATAATTGGACATTTTTATTCTGGGGGCAGATTGCAGTGTGGGAGGTGGCAACATGGAGAGCAGCCCGCTCTAGGTACAGTCAGGGGAGTAAAGGGGAAGAGGAGACCTGAGTTCCAGAGAAGCTACCTTGGGCAGCATTGTTTCTAACCCACAGGAAAATGCAGAGGATTATGGCAATAGGGTAGGTAGGTCCCCAGATAAGATGAGACACTGAGGGTAGGCAGCTTAGAACTGGGCGGGACCTGGGCAAGGGCAGTTGTGCCATGTAGTATGTGCTGGCAGAAGACTATAAGATGTAGGAATGCCAGGCCGGAGTAGCAAGGAAGAGAGTGTAGACCCAGGAGTTGGTATCCAGAGGCAAAGCTCCAGTTACCCCACCCTAGTTATAGTTATTCCTGAAGCTCCTAATAATTGCTCTCTACTACCTCATTTCAGACCTTTTTGAAGCTGACCATCTCTAGATATCCATCTGTGACCCATCATACTGCCCAGACAATACCTATGATGCCATTCGCCTGTGGGGATTTTCCCTTTGCTTCAGTTAACTGGTTCCATGCCTTATCTTTCTATAACTGACTCCCTATCTTTTTTAATGGCCTCATACCTATCTGACACACGAGATAATATCCAGTATGTTTAAATGGAAGATCAGGTGGCAAGAGGTCCATCAATGCAGCTTTTTCCAGTGAAATGTACCAGAAACGAGCTAGAAAATCCCTCATCTTCCTTCTATTTGAGCTGACTCTGGAAACCCTTCTTAGTGATTTTTATGCCCTCAGTCCCTCTTCTAGTCAATACAGTCAGGAAAGAGAGTGATGGTTCAGCTTCTTTTGTAACTGTTTGGGTGCTTTTTGTATGTATGAATCCTCTTGGCACATTACCATCACACAATGCTTACCATAGCTGTGTAGAGGTAAAAAGAAACTAATGGATGAAATGACCTGGTCATAAATCCATATACATACTTTTTACATATTAGTAAGTCACAGCTGAGAAGCTAGAGGTGTTCCAGATTAGTAATTTAGACCTAGCATCCCCAGACACTGGGGGATTGTGTCATCTTATCACTGTCTCTTTGATAGAGCAGAATTTTACTTTCCTTCTAAAAAATATTACAGAAGTTGTGACTATAAACAATCAGGTCAAAGGCATGTTGTCTTCCAAAGAAGCCCCCTTGGGAAGGCTCACAAAAACTAGCAGTTTCTAAACTCCTTTTACATGTGACCTTCAGCACTAGATTAGTTCCCACACAATAAAACTAAACTCATTCCTTTACAGTCTTACCTCATGGGGATATATTTCAATCATTCACAGATATTTATGTTTAGGTCTTATGACGGAATATGAAAGACAAACAATAATGCTTTAAAATTAAATTGTTTCTGAGAATTTCATGCTACTCCTTAAGAGCACTGGAAAAGTTGACTGGTATCCCTAGAGCAAGATTTGATATCACCAATTAATCAATAAAGTACTTATGAAGTATTTAATAATAATAATAATGATAATAACTAACATTCATATAGCACATAGTGTTAGCACTAAGTGCCAGGCACTGTGCTAAGCACTTTACAATTATCATCTCATTTGATATTCTTGACAACCCTAGGAAGTAGGTGCTCTTATTACTCCCATTTTACATATGAGGAAACTTAGGGCAAACAGAAGTTAAGTGAATTGCCCAGGGTCACACAGCTCATAAGAATCGAAGACTACATTAGGACTCATGTCTTTCTGACTCCAGGCATGGCTTTCTATCCACTATGCCACCTAGTGTGAGTTCTGCTATGATCTGACATACAGTTTCTAAAAAATCACCAAGCTATTCAAAATTAAGCCATAAAAACCACAGGGTTTATGAGGGAAATGGAGTTAGGAGAATAACACTTTAAGAACTCCATCATTGATCTTTTTTTTAAAAGATAGGAATTTAATGAAAAGTGGTAGCACAGTTCCACACATGTTAAATGATTAAGAAATACATCAGTTGTGGTGGCATCCTTGGCCTGGGGCTAAAGCTAGGCTTTTGCTGTACCATAACTCCCTGTCAGAGAAAGTGTGAGGGACAATGGAGTTCAAGGGTGCAGACCAACAATCCTCTCCTCACATACTACTGTGTCAAAAGATATATAATGAATATGGTACTGTATCTTATGAAAACAAAACAAAGCAAAACAAAACCCTGAAGTTGGAAGTGGTCAACTGAATTCCATCTCATGGAAAACCACCATGGCTGAAACATGAGGAATCCCTATCTGGTTCACCAACAAGGCCAGATATTGCCCTGTGAGTGTCATAGATGAGATCATCCTCTGACTGGAATGTCAGAATGGTGGCATAGCCTCCTCCATTAAGTGCCCCTGGGGACTATAACCTAGACCAGAGGTGGGGAACCTGCTTCCTCGAGGCCACATATGGCCCTCTAGGTCATCAAGTGCGGTCCTTTGACTGAATCTAAACTTCACAGAACAAATCCCCTTAATAAAAAGATTTGTTCTGTAAAACTTGGACTCAGTCAAAAGACCACACCCAAGGACCTAGAAGGCCACATGTGGCCTTGAGACCACAGGTTCCCCACCCCTGGAGGTTAGGTTTTATTGGTCACCTGTGGGGAGCTACTGATAATGGTGATGATGATGATGATGATGATGATGATGATGATGATGATGATGATGGACAGATCTGTTTGTTAGGAAGATTAATACAATCGGGGTATATTAGAGTAAGAGGAAACTAGAGAAGGAGTGATTTAGAGTCTAGGTACAAGGTGTTCCAACCTCTCAGCAAGGGAAAATAATTGAGTAGGGGAAAAGCACGCCCACGACAGCTAGAGCAGGAAAGGAGCAAACTAAGCATTGCTAAGTTAACAAGAATAATTAACTAGAAGCAGCTACCCTGCCCAGGCCTAAGCAATAGGGTGAGGTCTGCATCAAGATTCAAATAAATGAACATTGGTACAGCTAGGGATGAAAGCCTGAGTTTGAAGGACAGCTCAGGATTCTGTAAAAAGCCATTCCCAGTTCTGAGACTTGGTGCCTTCCCTCTGAGATTGTCTCCAATTTACCCTGTTTGTCCAAAGGTATTTGTATGCTGTTTCCCCCATTAGACCATAAGCTCTTTGAAGGCAGGAACTATTTTTATTTTTTATTTTGTTTAGTTTTGCTTTTCTTTGTATCCCCAGCACTTAGCATAGAGTCTGACACATAGTGGGTGCTTAATAAATGCTTGTTAACTTGTATGAAGTTACAAATAGCTGGGATAGCTAGCACACTGGATAATAAAGTCAGGGTCCAAAAAAGATCTTGACAGAATATTAGACTATTTCTATTAAGATGAAATTCAGTAGGGGGCTAAATGTGATACATTACGTTTAGGTATATAAGAACGTATTAACAAATTCAGGATTGTGGAGTCATAACTAGACAGCAATTTGCCTAAAAAAGATCAGGAGGTTTTAATGGACTTCAAGCTCAATACAAGTGAACATTATGATATGGCAGACAAAAAACTAGCAGAACTTTGGGCTATATAATGAGAGACATAGATTCTAGAAATAAGGAGATGATATACCCTCTAAACTTTGCTCTGATCTATACATACATACATATACATACATATAAACACATACACATACACACACACATATATATATATATATACATGCATACATATATACATACATACACACACATACATATATAGATATATATAGATATAGATATAGATATAGATAGATATAGATATAGATATAGATATAGATATAGATATAGATATAGATATAGATATAGATATAGATATAGATATAGATATAGATATAGATATAGATATAGATATAGATATAGATATAGATATAGGTATAGGTATAGGTATAGGTATAGGTATAGGTATAGATATAGATATAGATATAGATATAGATATAGATATAGATATATATATAGATATAGGTATAGATATAGGTATAGGTATAGGTATAGGTATAGGTATAGGTATAGGTATAGGTATAGGTATAGATATAGGTATAGGTATAGATATAGATATAGATATAGATATAGATATAGATATAGATATAGATATAGATATAGATATAGATATAGATATAGATATAGATATAGATATATAGATATCCTGGATGTATTGGAGTGGAAAGAGAATTGAATTTGGCATCAGAGAACCTGAGTCCAAGTCATGGCTCTCTAATTTATGATATTTATAAACTTGGGCAAGACACTTAAACCACACACCTTCTCTAGGTCTCAATTTCTTTTATATATGAAGTGAAGAAATGAGACTAGGTGACCTCTTAGATCTCTTTTAGTTAGAAAGTTTATGCTTATGCTCTTGCAAACAGTTGTGACACATCTGGTTTTCTTAGTACTACGTAACATATCACTTTGAAGCAAAGATTCTAAAACAGTGCTTTCCATTGTAGATTGGGTTGAAATGGTAAGGAGTTGCTTTTGTCCCATGGTTCCAATGCATTACTTCATACTGTTCTGGCTACTGGAAAGCTTAGACTGTGCTTTATCTTGTATCTACACAGGGGAGAGCATGCTCATGGCCAACAGGTAGGGCTGGGCTGGCCAAGAATTCAATTTAATTCAACAAACATTTATGAAGTGCCTACTATGTGTCAAGCACTATTTAGCATGCTGGTGGTACAAGGGCAAAAATGAGAGTCTGCACCATCAAGCAGCCTATATGCTATTGGAAGAAGGGACAGGACTATGTTGCCTAAATCGGGTGTTATATGGAGGCAGGAAACATGGTTAGGTATAAAACACAACCTTAACAGTAAAGCAGTGGGATGATGATGATGACAAAATTATGGTATGGTATGGTATTGTATTGTGTTGTGTTATATGGTTTCACATCATGCTGTATTGTATCATATAGTATTGTATTGTATCCTATACTATTATTTATTGTGTTGTATTGTCTCCTCTCCTCTCCTCTCCTCTCATATTGTATCATATTTTGTACTATCATATTGCATCATTTGTAATTGTATCTCATTGTATTACATTGTCTAATATATCATATCCTATTATATGATGTGAGATATTAGTTATATATTAATAATAATAATAACAGTATATGGTACTTTAAAGTTTACAGAGCACTTTATAAATATCTCATTTTATCTTCACAAAAACTCCAGGAGGTAGGTACTACTGTTATTCCCAATCTATAGATGAAAAAACTGAGCCAGATAGGGGTTAAGTGACTTGCCCAGGGTTGCACAGCTGGTGAATGTCTGAGGCTGGATTTGAACTGAATTGCCCTTCCTGACACCAACTATCCTCCTCCATCCACTGTGTCAGTGACTGACTTCGGGACTAATCTTAAATTTCTCACAATTACAGAATCATAGATTTTGAGCTGGAAAGAACTTCCAAAGCCATCTAGTTCAGCCTGCCATTTTACAGATGAGGAAAGTGAGGCCCAAAGAAATGTATAGTGAATCTGCTTAAGGTCACCCTTATTACCCAGGTAGGAAGATGGCTAACTAGGATTTGAACTTGCTCCACTGTTCTCTCATACCTTTGGAGCTGTGCAAGGATCAGGGCTGCCGGCATGTGCTTGGAGCCAGTCAGGTCTCTCCTCCTAGCTCTTTAAGTGGTCAGGAAAGCTACTTAAGCTAGAGTTCCAGGCTGACCCAACAAAAGCCATAGGTCGAGTCTAGGGAGACATAGTAAATTGAGAAGTATCAGATAACCGCAAGAGTTAGCTGAAGCAGCACTGTTTGGCAGGGAAGGTCTGTGGTCCAGAAGGTAAGAGATAGTGGCATTAGTAAGAAAGGGACTGAGTCACCATTATAGTATCAAAGAAATTCAGGTCAGGAAGGAACCTTTAAGGGTATCTAGTCCAGGCTATATCTCATGTAGGAATTCCTTCTAAAACATCCAGAAGAAGAGCTCACCTACCCTACTTGGGAAAAACTTCTGATGATGGAGAACTCACTATCTACCCAGGAAGTCCATTGAATGACAGACAATTCTAATCGTTGTAGACCTGTGTGGCCTTGAGAAAATCACATAACCTTCTTAGTATTCAGTTTCCATATCTATAAATGTGTGTGTGTGTGTGAGGCCTTTTGTGTTCCTTTCAACTCTATCTGTTATTCTATGATCCTATGAAAGTTTCTTTTCATTTTTCCCCTTCTGCTGAACTGAAATGGACTTTTTTGTAGGTTCAAACAACATTGCTTCCAGTTCTACCCTCTGGGATAGAATCAAATTCTAACCCCTTTGTCACACTTCAAAGCAGCAGTCACATATCCCCTCAGCTTTCTCTTCTATGGCTAAATATCTCCAGTTCTCCCAACCAGTCCAGTTTCAAGTCCTGTCACTGTTCTGATTACCTAGTAGGTGTTCTCCAGTTCATACTCCAAATGTGGACCATGGGGCTGTGCCTTCTCACATTATAGACAAGATGGGACTCTCAATGCAACTGAGATGGCTTACACTTTTTTGGCTGTCATATCACACTGCTGACATACAGTCTACTAAACACCCCCAGCTCATTTTCACACAAACTGTTGTCTAGCCACACCTCCCCCATCCTACACTTGTGCAGTGGATTTGTTTTTTAAACCCAAACACAGGAATTCACACTTATCCTTATTACATTTTGTCTTATAGGATTTGGCCCACTATTCTTGTCTGTCTAGAACTTTTTGGATCCCAGCTCTGACATCTGATGAGTTAACTATCCTGCTCATCTTTGTATCATCTGGAAATTTGATAAATGAGGCTGTCTATGCTTAGACTACATAATCCTTAGTCTATGGATGAGTTTGGAGTTTGGAGTTTGGACACGTGAGCTCAAAGCCAGAGGGAGAGTCATATTCACTGCACTGACATCTGAATGCTAAAGAGGGATAATAATTCCTTTGGAACAGAAGCACTGTAAGAATTTCTTGGGAAGTCTAGCTTTTCTAATTAAGATCCCAGGGGTATGCAGAAGAGGTAGAAAGGTCAAAGAAGACTTCTGAAGGGAGTTAAGGGGTTTCTCCTTTTCTTAATTTATCTTGCACTTAATGCCTATATCATCCATTTCTCAATGAATCTTATACAGTCTTGTGACATCTTTTTTATTATTACTCTGGACCATTATTGAAGTCTTAGATTACTTAAGTTTTCCAATTGGTCTTACCTCCCCTAATGGATAGTAAACTCCTTGGACTTATGGAAGTACTGTATCTATAGAGTCTTTAACATACTATCTATCTATCTATCTGTCTGTCTATCTATCTATCTATCTATCTATCTATCTATCTATCTATCTACCTATCTATCATGTACTTCTCTCTTCTCTCTCTCTCTTCTTTCTTGGAAGAGAGTCTTCTAGACCTTTGGTTTTCTTGATGCCTCCCAGGTTATAAACTCCCTTGACTGAAGTACATCAGCAACTCTCCTCCACCTTAGCCTTAGAAAGTTCTCTGGGCATTTTGAAAGGTTAAGTGATTTGCCCATGGTCACACAGCAAGTATTTGTCAGAGACAGGACTTGAACCCAGGTCTTTCTGACTCCAAGCCTGGCCCTTTATCCACTATGACATCTTAACTCTCATTACATATGCTTAATCAATGTTTGCTGATTGAATTGGGCCTTGATTCATACTTTGAAGGGTAAATAGAATTTAGGTAAGCAGAAGGGACAATGCAGAGGGCATTCCAAGTGGTAGAAACATCATGAGCAAAGGCAGAGAGGAAATGACAAACAAGGTATGTTTAGGCAACAAAAAATAGACAAACTTGGGAGCTGGGTCTGTACAAGTGAGCTCATAATTTTCTGACCTTAGACAAGGCATATTACTCATGTGGACAACAGTTTCCTTCTCTGTAAAATGGAAGGTGTGTGGGGCAGCTAGGTGGTGCAGTGGATAGAGCACTGGCTCTGGATTCAGGAGGACCTGAATTCAAAGCCAGCTTCAGACCCATAACACTTACTAGCTGTACGACCCTGGGCAGGTCACTCAACCCCATTGCCTAGCCAAAAATAAATAAATAAATAAATGGAAGGGTGTGTGTGTGTGTGTGTGTGTGTGTGTGTGTGTGTGTGTGTGTGTGTGACTTATCACTCTTTAAGGATCTTACAGACTATAAATGCTCTATAGAATCACTATTAGAATTCACAACACTCTATGGAGATAAATGAGGTATTCTTCTTCTTACACTCTGTAAGGTCCTCAAATCTTGGCATGAGTACTGCCTCCGGGGTGAATCTTTTTCTTCTCCTCTACTTCACCTCCCCAAGTTGGTAGTGCATTTCCCTTGAAATAACTTTGCTTTATTTGTATATATTTTGCAATTATGTCCTCAGCCTAGCATATAATTGGTTCTTAATAAATGTTAATTGATTAATTGGTTCTTGTCATTTAACAGAGAAAGAACTAATTAAATAAAAGGAGATTTTGTGACTGGCTCAGGATCTTACAACGACTTAACAACAGAGATGGGAATGGACTTAGGTTTCCTGATTCGGAGTCCACAGGTCAGGCATAAATCATAACATTTTGGGGCCTGTCATTTTAATAGTTGGCAATTATTTTTCTAGGCCAGCATGAGGAAAGATTGCTAGTTGGTGGATTATCAGCCATGCTGATGCTACCAACAAAACGTGCTGGTAATAAATAGTAGGTGGGCCTGAACCTTGCATAACACATCACAAGAAAGATGGCTTCAGAATCTTTCCCTGAGCCACTCTGAGCATTTGAAATCATATAGCAGGGCTTTCTTTGCCATTTCACAATTTTTAAAGTGATTATTATGTGCCATGGCCTAGGCTGTGTTATAAAGGAGCTGCCAATGTACATTAGTGGAAGGAGTTTCCCACACAAATGAAATCACGGATTTGGGCTGGAGAGAGAGACAGAGAGAGAAGAGACACAGACACAGCAAGAGAGATAGATAGATACATACAGAGAGACAGGCACACACAAAGGCAGAGTGAAAGAGACAGAGACACAGAGAGAGACAGAGAGTAAGCGAGACAGAGGCAGAGAGAGAAGACAGAGATTGCGATGGCATAGATAGACTGACAAAGAAGCAGAGAGACAGAGACCAAGGGACAGACAGAGATACACAGAGACACACAGAGACAAGAGTCAGAGACACACAGAGAGCATATAGAGTTAGACTGAGACAAAAAGAGACAAGAACAAAGAGACAGATTCAGAGAGATGTATAGAAAGATAAAGATACACACAGATAGAGACAGAAACAGAGGGACAGAGTCAGACTGAGAGACACAGCGAGAGAGACAAAGGCAAAGAGACAGAAAGAAACAGAGAGAAGATAGAGACGGAGAGAGACAGGCACAGTTAGACACAGTGAGAAACGAAGACAGAGACAGAGACAGAGTCAGCAGCAATAAGGGAGTGTAGTAGGCTCTCAAACCAGGACAACAAAGAGTTAAGGAGGATGTTTGAGACTTCACCACCACAGTCTCTTGCCTTGGTAATTCAACCCACATGGCCTGCCTGGTGACTTGTGCATTTCTCCGGGGTCTTTGCCATACAGGCGTTGTAAGTACTACATGGGGAGGAAGGCTACAGTTTCGGTTTTAACTTGGAATTTCCTGAGCTGGGGAGGTGGAGGGCCAGGATCTGAAGTCAGAACCTTTGGAACCTTTGCTAGTGCGGGAGTTCAGCTGCCAGAACCAGACCCATTTCATTTTCTTGGACCGCCCACCATGAAAGGAACCAACCCTTCTTCTGGAACAATTGGACCCCAGCCCTGGCTCTCAGAGCGCTCTTGCCATTCCCTTCTCTATATAAACTCATGTGGCATATAAATAAACTGGCTGCAGGGGAACTCTTCATTCCTCAGACCTCCAGTCTGTCAAAGGGATCGAGTTCTTCTGCAAGGGGAGGACAAATACTTGGAAGAGGCAACTCCCATCGCTGCCCACTGGGCCTGGGGACCCAGGATCTGGCCCCATACCTCACATTCACAGCTGCAGCTGCTGCTTATACCCAAATCTTACAGGCCATAGTGAGGTCCTTGGGGGAGCAGTGGAGGGGCGGGGGAAGTGGAGGTTAGAGAAGAGGTGGGGCTGAGTTTCTGGGCCTATAGATGTGCAGAGCAAGGGGAATTCCCAGCAAAGAGCCTACAAATATGTATTCCCTTCAGAGGACAAACCTAAGTAAGATGGGTTTGTCTACATTGATTTAGGAGACCGATAGCCTTTAGCCTTACCCAAGAACAAGGGATGGGGAGAAGTAGAATCCTTGGCTTGGCAACAATAGTGACACCCCTAAAGGCAAGGTGATGCTTCTGGTCATTTTTAACTTAGCTATGGGCTTTCAGCAAAGCATACCCATGGGGAATGGGGTGAAGGGCTAGAATGAAGGATAGGGTATTTTAGGGAAGAGATAAAAAAAGTATTTTTGCTTATATGTGCAATTATATATAATATAATTCTAGAGCTGAAAGGGACTTTGGAATCATAGAATTAGAGTTGGAACAGACTTTAGGAAATATTTACTTCAAACCCTTCATCTTATAGTAGAGGAAACCATGATAGAGTGAAGATTGCCTATTGACAATCTTATTTTACTGATTTGGAAAGTGAAGGGGAGAGAGAGAGAGAGAGAGAGAGAGAGAGAGAGAGAGAGAGAGAGAGAGAGAGAGAGAGAATCTGCTCCCTAATATCCTATAGCAGCAGAGCTAGGGATACACCATACTGTCTCAGTTATAGTCAGCCAGTCATTCAGTCACTTGGTCCACTGGGCTTGTGATGCCTGAACCTTGAGTTGACCTTTTGAATGACAGTGACAAGTCAGAGGACACTGATTTCACCAGTGAATAAAGCGCTTGGAAAGGCATTGCTTTACTAATTCATTCAGCAGAAAGGCTGCCTGCCCCAGAGGTCATGCAGCTGTACATCCTTTCACTTGGACTTCATGAGAAAGAGGCAAATGAGCAAAAATCAGGATATGACAGGGATTTTTTTTAAAAGCTTGTCATAGGGTTTTCCCTAAGATCTATGCCCAAGTCATCCTAATGTCCTCAATGATGACTCTAAGTCCTCAAAAGTAGAGTCAATTGAGTTTCAAAGAGAGGTGGCAGTCGTGTGGATAAATGCTGTACTTGACATCAGGAAGAACTGGAATCAAAACCTACCTCAGACGCTTATTAGCTATGTGACCCTGAGCAAGTCATTTGACTTCTGTTCCTCAGTCTTTCTCAGCTGCAAAATGGAAACAATAATACCTCCATTTACCTCACATTGTTAGATTCACAAGAGGTAAATCATGTAAAGATGTTACATGAATGTTGTTTTTGTCTGTTTTCTGAATAATTACCCACTCTTGTGCCTATCCGTGACTTCTATTTTTAAATAGTATAACATTTTTCAGTATTTATTCTGGAAAAGTCACCCCAAACACCTTATTCCCCAACAATGCTCATAAGTAATGACAACTGAGTAGAAGATAAAGGAGAGGATTTGCAGGGGAATTTTTAGATAGAGAACTTGAGACTTGAAAACTAACTTTCTGGTAGCTTTGTGACCTCAGGCAAGTCACTTAATTTCTCTGGGTCTGAGTTCTGTCAACTCAAAAATAAGGGGGTGGGGTCAGCTAGGTGGCATGGCTGATAGAGCACTGGCCCCGGAGTCCCAGGTTCCTGTCCAGGCTCAGAGCTGTGTGACCCTGGGCAAATCACTAACCCCAATTGCCTCTCTGCACCCCCCCAAAAAAATAAGGGGATAGGATTAGGTGCCTTTTGAGGTCCCTTCCACCTCTAGCTCTGTGGTCTTCTGACCCAATAGTAGATGACCTCTAGGTCCATTCCATTTCAAATTCACTCAACCTACATGTTGCTTTATCAAATGATCAGTGGATCCATGTCATGTAGATAAAACATCATTGTGTTTTATCCTGATGTTTTGCTTTGGGTAGACATAGCCAAAGATGTCCACATGAAAAGAATTTGATAAAACTTTGCACCACAGCTCCTGAAGACCCTGAAAATAAAGATCTTGCCTTCAACATTCTTGGAACCATCAAATGGTTCAACCTTGGACACAAATATGATTATGAGTAGAAAAGACATTAAAGAAGATACATTCCCACCGAATTTGCTGCTGCACCCTGAGGGTGATGGGCCCTTTCCATCTGACTTGCAGCTGAGACTTCTTATATGTGCTGTCTTTTTTTTTTTTATTATTATTAGAATGTGAGTTACTTGGGAGCCACAATGACCTCAATTTTCTAATTGTACCACCAGTGCTTTGCATACAGTGAGTGCTTAATGTTTTTTTCACTCATTCATTCATCTGTTCATTTATTTATTTATTCATAGTAAGATTTAGTATTCCCTAGTGTAATTGCTCCTTTAAAGACATTTTGCTGGGACTTCTCCTTTGTACTTTATGTCCCCTTTCTTGTATGTGAGTTATTTGTTTAAACATCTTCACCCATTTAGATGTAAGCTCTTTGGAAGCCAAACCTGCACCACATAGACCTCTTTATTTTCAGTGCTGCATACCAGGGTCTTACACATGGAACACATTTAATACAAGTGCCTTGACTTGAATTGTTAATAGCTTAGATTATGTGACCCTAGGTTTTTATTTTTTTTTAATCTTCATCATAAACTTAAGTCATCAACAAGCAATCATTCCAATACTCAGAGAACAAAAGTGCATTATGTATAACACTATGAACTTGTGTTATGTCATTTGGTTTTAAAAGTTTACAGTAAATTTAAAAAATAGTGATAAAATTGCCCAGTTTATGTCCCTTTCTGACTTTTTGATATCGTATTTGTATTTTTAAAATGTTTTATTGTGCTCTTCTTCTTTCCGTCCTTTCTTTCTTGTATCTCTCTCACTACACATGAACTTACACCCTAGTAGAAATTCTCTCTTGTAATATTGTGTGTGTGTGTGTGTGTGTGTGTGTATATATATATACACACATATGTTCAAATGTATATATATGTATACGTATATACATACACATGTATATATAATGTGTACACTATTCTATTAAAGGGAACATTTCCATATATGTGTATGTATATTGTGTGTGTTTGTGTGTGTGTGTATGTATGTATACACACATAGTATTATAGGGGAGAATTTCTACTAAAGTTTAAGTTAATGGGTAGGGAGAAAGGTTGAAAGACGAGAAGGCAAGAAGAAAGAAAAAAAGAAAGGAAGGAAGGAAGAGAAAGGAAGAAAAAAAGAGAGGAGAGGAAGGGAGGAAGGAAGGAAGAAAGAAAGAGAGAGGGAGGGATGGGGAAGGAAGGAAAGAAGGAAGAGAGAGAACATCAATAGAGTATTTTGAAATATGTGTAAGAAACCAAAAAAATCAGAAAAGGACACAAACTGGGCAATTTTGTTATATTACATTAGATGCATCTAAAAACATATGTTTCATTGTGCATCTCTAGACCTCACTTCTCTGAAGCAAGCCTGAGTTAGGCTTCCTCAAGAGTCCTGTGAAGTCACTTCTCAAGAAATCAGCTCCCCCTCTCTTGATTCTGGGACAGGACCAAGGCTGAATGGAGAAAGTGAGTAACAGGACAGATAGAAAATGAGATGGATCCTGAAGCTTCCAACGTTGCTTGGCAGCGCAGTTCCCAAAGAGATGGCGCTCCATCCCTGGCATTTTATTTCCCCGCTGTCGTTTTCAGTAGCTCCTTCCTTTCTCTGTAGGTTAATGAAGACTTAAGCACTCAGTCTCAGCAGCGTGGATGTAAAAGAGCTGCTTATTGCTTGTTCCATCTCACTGACTTTTATTGTGATACTTAAGGCAAAATGGTGAACTATTACACTTCATAGCCTGCAAATAAAAGTGGAATGTTCCGAAGCAGGGGCTATAACCTCTGATCCAGTTGAAATTGCTCTAAACGTCTGAGGCTCATAATCTTGAGACAACTTGACTCAGCTCACAGGGGCCAGGGACTAGGGTGCTTTGTCAGCCCCTGACTATGATTTCTCTGAGTGATAACAGCCTCGACCTGCCTACAGTCCTGCTTACATGCAGACATTAAGCAAGCATCCTTTGGTAACCATATCTTAGCAGTGGAAGATGCTGTTAAATCCAAGATGGCTAGAAAGATTGGGGGAGGGGCAGAAGGGAATCTCTTTGATTGCTGGGGTCACTGGACCACATGCTTTCCGTGGGCCATACTGATGATCTATTACTACTAACAGCAGTTCACATTTAGAGGAGTGAGAATAGTGGAGTGGAAAGGACCCTAGATACGGTGCTGGAGGACCTAGGTTGAAATCTTGGCTTTGCCACCTGCGTTCTGCCAGATCATTCAACTTTTCTCTGCCTCAATTTCTCTGTTATAAAATGGGGGGTGGTGGGAGACAGCATGGAACAATAGAAAGTAGTTAGAAATTAGACGAGTTAAAAAGCCAGGTTCAACTCCTGCCTTGGGGCCATAGTTCCCTCATCTTTAAAATGAGGAGGTTAGGGGGCAGCTAGGTGGTGCAGTGGATAGAGCACTGGCCCTGAAGTCAGGAGGCCCTCATTTCAAATCCGGCCTCAGACCAAACACTTGACACTTAACTAGCTGTGTGACCCTGGACAAGTTACTTAACACCAATTGCCTAAAAATATAATAAATAATAAAATAATAAAATGAGTAGGTTGGTTTCTGGAGTATAGGTGACTTTTGGAGTCCCTTTCAGATCTAAATCAATAATCATATTATGACTACATAACCTCTATAATTGGAGTTGGAAACGGCAAACTGCTCCAGTATCTTTTTTTAAATTTAAATATAAATTTATTTCTTTTTAGTTTTCAACATTCCCTTCCACAAGTTTTTGAGTTCCAAATTTTCACCCCATCTCTCCCCTCCCCCCATCCCAAGATGTCATGCATTCTGAATATCCCTTCCTCTACTCTGTCCTCTCTTCTATCTCTCTCCCCTTCTCTTATCCCCTTCCCGTTCTATTTTCCTGTAGGGCAGGATAGACTTCTGTACCCCATTTCCTATATTTATTTCCCAGTAGCATGTGAAAACATTTTTTTAAAATATGTTTTTAAAACTTTAGGTTTCAAATTTTCTCTCTTCCTCCCTCCCCACCCACCATTGAAAAGGCAGCAACTCAATATAAGTTGTACATGTGCAGTTATGCAAAACACGTCCATAGTAGACATGTTGTGAAAAACTAACTCTATTTCCCTTAATCCTCCCATTTATTCTATTCTTTCTTTTGACCCTGTAACCTCCTCAGAAGTATTTACTTCTGATTACCCCTTTCCCAATCTGCCCTCCTCTCTATCATCCCCTGCTCTCTTGTCCCTTTCCCCCCTATTTTCCTGTAGGGTAAGACAGATTTCCATACCCAATTGAATGTGTATGTTATTCCCTCCTTAAGCCAAATCCTGTGAGAATAAGATTCACTCATTCCCTCTCACCTTCCCGTTTCCCCTTCCACTGTAAGAGACTTTTCTGGGTTTTTTTTTGTAAGATAATTTACCCCATTCTACCTCTCCCTTTCTTCTTCTCCAAATAATCCTCTCTCATCCCTTCATTTTATTCTCCAGATATGACCCCTTAATCTTCAACTCACCCTGTGCCCTCTATCTATCTATCTACATATACATACATATAATTTTTTTCCTCCAACTACCCTGATACTGACAAAGGTCTCATGAGTTATAAATATCATCTTTCCATGCAGGAATGTAAACAGTTCAATCTTAATAAGTCTCTTATGATTTCTCTTTCCTGTTTACCTCTTCATGTTCCACTTGAGTCCTGTATTTGAAAGTCAAATTTTCTATTCAGCTCTGGTCTTTTCATCAGGAATGCTTGAAAGTCCTCTATTTCACTGAATGACCATTTTTTCCCCTGAAGGATTATACTCAGTTTTGCTGGGTAGGTGATTCTTGGTTGTAATCCTATCTCCTTTGCCCTCCAGAATATTATATTCCATGCCCTGAGGTCCTTTAATGTAGAAGCTGCTAAATCTTGTGTTATCCTGATTGTGTTTCCACAGTACTTGAACTGTTTCCTTCTGGCAGCTTGTAATATTTTCTCCTTGACCTGGGAACTCTGGAATTTGGCTACAATATTCCTAGGAGTTTTCCTTTGGGGATCTCTTTCAGGAGGAGATCTGTGGATTCTTTCAATTTCTATTTTGCCCTCTGGTTCTACTATATCAGGGCAGTTTTCCTTGATAATTTCTTGAAAGATGATGTCTAGGCTCTTTTTTTATCATGGCTTTCAGATAGTCCAATAATTTTTAAATTCTCTCTCCTGGATCTATTTTCCAGGTCAGTTGTTTTTCCAATGAGATATTTCACACTGTTTTCTAATTTTTCATTCTTTTGGATTTGTTCTACTGTGTCATGATTTCTCACAAAGTCACTATCTTCCAATTGCTCTATCCTAATTTTGAAGGAAGTATTTTCTTCAGTAAGCTTTTGGACTTCCTTTTCCACCTGGCCAATTTTGTTTTTAGGGCATTTTTCTCCTCATTGGCTTTTTGGACCTCTTTTGCCATTTGGGTTAGGCTATTTTTTAAGGTGTTATTTTCTTCAGTATTTTTTTGGGTCTCCTTTAGCATCACTCTCAGTTTTTCCTCTACTTCTCTAACTTGCTTCTCAAAATCGTTTTTGAGCTCTTCCATGGCCTGGGACCATTTCATATTTTTCTTGGAGGCTTTGGATGTAGGGGCTTTGACTTTGTTGTCTTCTTCTGGTTGTATATTTTGGTCTTCTTTTTCACCAAAGTAAGATAATATAGTCTGACTCTTTTTGCCCTGCTCATGATCCCCCAATTACTTGAGTTTTAAACTCTTTGTTAAGGTACGAATCTGCTTCCAATGTGGAGAATGTACTGTCCCAAGCTTCGGGGGTTTGTACAGCTGTTTTCAGAGATACTTGTAGGGACCTGTAAATTTTCAGTTCTTCCAAGGTGGTATGATAAGGGGAAAGGTGTTTACTCCTTTCCTGGCCTGCGACTACAAGTACTCCTTTCTGTCCTGTAACTGTGAGGAGGGGCTTCTCTCCGCAATCACTACAAGATCCACCAAGCCAGCACTCCTCCTCACCCCAGCACCGCTGTCCAGAACTGTGGCCCAGATCCAAACAGAGGCAAAGGAAGAGATTCCTGCCTCAGCACTGGCAAAGAGATCCCTGCAATCCCTCTCTGATCAGCCACTAGATTCCCCCTCAGTCTGTGGGCCGGAAGCTTGGGAAGCAGCTGCCCCCCCCAGGGCCATGCTCTTGGGGAATGGAGCTGAAACCCCGCCTTCCTTTCTCAGGCACCGACAGAAACAGACTTTTCCCACTGACCTTCTAAGTTGTCTTTGGCATTAGTGGGTTGAGGAGTCTGGAAACCTCCACAGCTGCCTGTGATTCAGTCCTCTGAGGCCTGCTCCAGGTTTGCTGCAGCCTGCGCGCCCACACTGAGGCTTGTGCACCCACGCTGCGCTGCGCTGAGCTCCCAGCCCGGTGCGACACACCTTTCTGATCAATCATCCACCTTGTCTGGGGCTGGAAATTTGTTTCACTCTGTCTTTTTGTGGGTTCTGCTGCTTCAGAATTTGTTTAGAGCCATTTTTTATTTTTATGATATTTGGTTAGGGGTTTGGAGGAGAGCTCAAGCAAGTCACTGCTTTCACTCCGCCATCTTGGCTCCGCCCCCTCACTGCTCCAGTATCTTTGTCAGGAAAACTCCAAATGGGGTCATAAAGAGCTGGACATGACTGAAAATGACTGAACAATGGTAACAAACTTCTGTGGTGTCAGATACAAACCTATGATGCTCATAGCAGCCCTATGTGGAGTAACACCATGGTAAGGGGAGGGGAAGGGGAAAAGAACTGATTTCACATCCTTGTTCTGTTTTGAAAAATATGTTTTATTGATGCCTTTGGACTTTATATCACAATAATTTCCGGACTCCTGCTCCCCCTTGCCATATATGAACCTATAACAAAGAAAAGTGATAAAGTATAACCACAGTGCTTGTGTTTGACAATATATACAACACTACAGCCTGGTAGGAAGAAAGGAAATAAGCATTTATTTAGTGCCTACTATATGCTAGGCACTCTACTAAGAGCTTTCCAAACATTGCTTCATTTGATCCTCACAACAACTCTGGGAGACCTGTGCTATTATCATCCCCATTTTCTTGTTGTTCATTTGTGTCTAATTCTGCGTGACCCCATTTGGGGATTTTCTTGGCAGAGATACTGGAGTGGTTTGCCATTTCCTTCTCCAACTCATTTTATAGATGACAAAACTAAGGCACAGTTAAGTAAGTTGCCCAGGGTCACATAGCTAGTAAGTGTCTGAGGCTGGATTTGAACTCAGGAAGATGAGTCTTCCTTGACTCCAGGACCAGCACTTTAACCATTATACCACCTAGCTGTCCCCAATCCCCGTTTTACAGATGAGGAAACTAAGGCAAACATGGGTTAAGTGACTTGCCCGGGATCTTTCAGCTAATAAGTATCTGAGGCTGTATCTGAACTGAGGTCTTTCTGACTCCAGGCCTCTATCCACTCTGTCACCTAGCTACCTAGCTGTCCCCCTACCACTCTGCTGTGAAGAGGGCTGTGTATTATTTCTTTTCTAAGGCCTACACTGTTTGTTTTGTTTTTTAGTTACCTAGAGTTCACCTACTTGTCAGTGATCTTTTCATTTACATTAATCTTTTATCATTGTATATATGTAATTCATATTAATACATTATTTGTATATATACATATATAATATATTAATATAAATTACTGGAATGGTATATATGTATATATACATTATACATATATATATACACACACACACATGCATTTAAAATATGTGTGTATATATATATATATATATATATTTATATAAATATACATATATATTTGGTTTTTATAATTTGTTTGATATAGGCATCTCAGTGGTTCAGAGGATAAATAAAGCCCTGAACCTGGAGTCGAGATGAACTGAGATAAAATCCTGCCTCAGACACTTACAAGCTATAACTCTGGACAAGTCACTTAACCTTTCTGTGTCTCAATTTTCTCATCTATAAAATGGGGGTAATAATAGCATCTACATGCCAGGGCTCTTGTGAGGATTATATGAGATAATATTTGTAAAGTATTTTGCAAATCTTAAAGTAATATACAAATAGTAGATATTCTTTATGATTTCACCCTGTATTCATTTTGTATGTATATACAAATGCTTCTCTGAGTTCATCAATTCTGCTATTTTCTACTCTGAAGTGGTGCAATTCACGTAATCTCTCTCCTCTATACAATGAAAGGTAATAGTGGTCCCATTATCTCCAAAGTTCCTTCCATTTCAAAATCTATGTTTCTTATAGGTAGCTTGCATAGCACTAAAATATCATTTTACAGGAGAAGAAATAGGCAGGAAAGGGGGAAACTGGCTGTTCATGGTCACACAGCTAGCAAGGGGTGAATCAGGAATTCAACCTAAATCCCACAGGATCATTGAATATGGAGTTGGAAATGATCTTAAGGGTTACCTCATAAAACCTTTTCATTTTACAGATGAGGAAACCGAGCCCTAAGCATAGTTAAATCATTTTTCAGCGGTATCAGACTCTTTGTAACTACATTTTGGGGTTTTCTTGACAAAGATATTGAAGTTGTTTGTCATTTCCTTCTCAATTTTATCTTGCAGATAAGGAAACCGAAGCAAACAGGGTTAAGTGACTTGCTCAGGGTTCACATAGCTTAATAAGTGTCTGAGTCCAGATTTGAACTCAGGAAGATGAGTCTCCTAACTCCAGCCTTGTGTTCTGTGCACTGTGCCACCTAACTGTGCTTTCCACATAGTATTACTTAAATGCTTCAATCATTTATCCATTATTGCAGGCAATCATTAACAAATACCTCCATTATTGAAAAAAATGAGAGCTGAGATTTCACCAATAAACATTTCTCTTTCCAGGCTCTTCCTTTTCCAATCTAGCCTTCCTATCAGCTACTAGAGTAATTTTATTTACATATATCCCATCATGTCTCTTCTCTTCTCAAAACCCTTCCATGGCTCTCTGTTGCCTACTGGGTAAAGTACAAGATCTTAAGCCAGGCATCTTAATCCCTTGACAACCCAATGCTACTGTTTTAGCTTTATTTCATATCAATCCCCTCCACATGCTTTATGTTCCAGTCAAGTTGAATTTCACAAAATTTGTTAAGCTTTCCCACCTATGTTCTTTTGCTCATGCTATTTCCTGTGTCTGGAACTCCCTCTTGGGCTATCTCTGACTTTTGAAATTCTATCTATATTTCAAGCCATATATATTACACAGCATTTTATTTTTGTGTATGTGCTATATCTCTCCCCCCTAAGTCTGTAAGTTCCATGAGGGTGGAGACAACATCTTAATTATCTTTGAACCCCCCTCCCCACTGTCTAGGGCATCACAGAACAGTTCACAGTAGATGCTTACTAATGGTAGATGACTAATGACATCATGAAGGCCAAGGAAGTTGTTGAACCACAAGATGGTTTCTACAGTATTCCTTTTTGGGACAAAATCCGAGGCTACTGGACCAGCTCTGACCAAGGGCTTTGCTTAAAACACTCTTTTAAAGTGAACAAATAGCATCAAATAGTGGATCAAGTCTTGTACTTTGGAGTAGGGCTTGGAAAGCCTAGGTTTGAATCCGGCCACAGACACTTAGCTATATGATTGAACAAACCATTTAATGTCTCTGAGCCACAGCTTCCTCATCTATAAAATGGGGTTTATAATAGCACTGACCTAACAGGGATGCTCTTACATGGGAGAAGGCATGGAAAGTACCTTTCATATCCTATCCAATCTCTAATTTGGTGGAACCTAACCTCCACGATATCTCTCATCTGTCCCTTTCTCCCCACTCACGAGCTGTTCCTCTCCTTTGGGCCCTAATTACCTCTCACCTGAGCTATTGGAATGGCCTCCTAGCTATTCTCTCTGCACTACTCTCCCCTTTCTAATCCATCCTCCATTTCATCTCCAAACTGTTGGCCATGAAATCATAACTCTGATCACATCATTCCCCTGGTAAAGAAGTTTCAGTGGCTTCCTGTGGACTTCAGGATAAAATACATTTTCTCTAATTGGCATGAAAAGCTCTTAGCAGTCCTGCTCCCACCCATTTTCCAGATTGCTTTTGCACACGGCTCTTGTAACATTCTACATTCTAGCCAAATGAGCCACTTGCTGTTACTTGTATAGAAAAATACTATCTCCTTCCTCGGTCTTGAAGATGCTGCCATCCCCCTCACACCACCCCCACCTCCACCCCGACCTTTACCCTCACCCCAGGGCCTTCCTGTCTCATCTCTGACTCTTGGAATTCCTAGTTCCCTTTAAAACATAGCTCAAGGGTCTTCCCTTCTGAAGTCATTCCTCCTCAGCCCCTTCCAGTTGCCAATGGCCTTCTGAAGTTACTTTGTGTTCACTCTGGATGTATTTTGTCTTTATTGAGAGTATATGCCACTTCCCCATAGTCCCGTGTCAACTCCCCAAGTGGCTTTGTCCTTGTCTTTGCCACCCCAGAAGAGAGAACAGTATCCTATGTACAATACGAATGATAATTGCCAGTATTTATTTAGTGGTGTAAGGTTTACAAAGTGCTTTTACGCATAATCACATCAGATTCTTACAACTATCTCTGTCAGGTAGGTGTTATTACACTCCTCATTTTGCAGATGAGGAAACTGAAGCTGAGAGAGGTAAGTGACCTGTCCATGGTCACATAGCTTTTCATTGTTATTGTTTGTTTAGTCATTTTCAGTTGTGGCCAATTATCTGTGACCCAATTTGGGGTTTTCTTGGCAGATAGTGAAGTGGTTTGGCTTTTCTTTCTCTAGCTCATTTTACAGATGAGGAAACTGAGGAAAATAGGGTTAATTGACTTGCCCAGGATCATACAGCTAGTATCTGAAACCAGATTTGAACTCGGGAAGATGAGTCTTCCTGACTCCAGGCCTGGCGCCATGGGCACTATGGTGCCACCTAACTGTAGGTGAGGAAATTGAGGGCAAGAGAGGTCAAGTGACCTGTCCAAGGTCATATAACTAGAAAACATCTAAGGCAGTGATCTGAACTCAAGTCTTCTTGATTCCAAGCTTATTTCTGTAGCCACTGTGGGCCTAGATGCAGTTTTTTTTTTAAATCAAATTTTTGATGCATTGAATATTGAATCTAAATGTTGCTGTGGATGAAAAAAAATCATCTGCTGGAAAGCCTCTCTGTTGTGGTGCTTGAATGAAATAAACAGTTCATTGCTAGATCAGTGCACATATATTAGTAGTAGTAGCAGTGGCAGTGTGGGCAGACTTGCTAGAGCTAGCACTTTGCTAACATGGCTTTGGGAATGCAGGGTTATTCTACACACACAGGAGACATGGAGGAAAACCTTAGATGATGCTTGGAAGCATTTCTGTACAAAACACATTCATAGACTCAAAGCCTGAATCCAATGAGTGCCCTTGTCACTGTCTTGGTGAATGCCATCTCCTCCAGGAGGACATAAGCTCATGGAAGCTAGGGTCTATTTTCACTTTTGTCTCGGTATTCTTAGTATTGGGCCCATTGTAGGTGCTTAATAAATGTTTGTTGCCATTGTTATTATTATTGATGATGCAGACAAGCTGGGTTGCATTGCTTCTAAAGGAATCTATAAAATGTTCTCCACTTACCTGGTAGTGAAGGAATGGTTATGAAAAATTGCAGGTATTCCCTTCTTTGAAAAGGGTTATAATGATACAGACCGAAAAAAAAAGAAAACAATGAAAAAATGACTTTTGGATGCTGTATGCTGCCTTGATTCCTGGAGATGCTTGTAAGCACAAAAAACAAGATCATTTCAATGAATGAGATACAATATAAATGTGTTCTTTGCTCCAGCTCCCCTTGTCTGTCTCTCTGTCTCTGTCTCTCTCTCTCTCTCTCTCTCTCTCTCTCTCTCTCTCTCTCTCTCTGCTGTATCTCTGTGTCTCTGTGAATCTATCTCTCTGTCCCTCCATCCCTTTTTTCTTCTCCTTTCCTTTCCTTTCCTTTCCTTTCCTTTCCTTTCCTTTCCTTTCCTTTCCTTTCCTTTCCTTTCCTTTCCTTTCCTTTCCTTTCCTTTCCTTTCCTTTCCTTTCCTTTCCTTTCCTTTCCTTTCCTTTCCTTTCCTTTCCTTTCCTTTCCTTTCCTTTCCTTTCCTTTCCTTTCCTTTCCTTTCCTTTCCTTTCCTTTCCTGGAATGTGTGACTAAGCCTTAGAAGTCATTGTGGCAGTTGCTAAAGTCCCAAACTGAATTATCTTCCATTCTAGAAGTATGTACAACAAGAGGTTAATAGTAAAGAAAACACAGTCATACAGGAAATCTTCCAACTCCCACCCCTCCCCCACTCCATCTCTCCTGAGAGTGGCTCTTGAGATTGGAGAAGATTGAGGGCATCAGCCTGGGCAGAGACAAGTGCCTGAGAAACCCACGGAAGGAGGGAATCGGCAGGAACTTTCAGCAAAAATAACGGTGTTCTTCTTCAGTGAGCACAATCAAACCAAACAAACAAACAAATAAATAAATAATTCATGAGCCCCATCAGAGCACAGATCTCCCTCTCCCTCAGAAACTCTGCAAAGGAGGTCATAGCAAAGGGAAAGGGGAGGAATGTGACGACAGGATTTAAAGTGAGAGGGGATCCTAGCTGGAGCCAGCAGTGTGCTGGAGCCAGGTCAAACCAGCTGAGGAGAGCCAATCTGGTCAATCTTCAGTGTGAGAATTCAGAAATCAGCAAGCTACAAATCAGGATTTGATTAATTTTTTTTGTTGACTGTTTAGACTTAAGAAAGTAATTATTTCTCCATGCTAACAATACAAATTAAACTGAAAAATGTGTACTTTCTTTTGTTTTTGTTTTTGGACAGCTGGTTGTTCAGCATTTACCAGTACACTCCTGTCAAGGCTCAGTTTGTCATCCCTTTCAAGAGATCTTGAGTGTGTTGTACTTACCTGTGTATGGTCTCCAGTTTCCCCTCAGTAAAATGTAGACTCTATAAGGTTGGAGACTGTCCTGCTTTTGTTTTCCTATCTCCAGTGCCTGAACCTTGCAGGGAACACAGTAGGTGTCTAATTAATGCTTGTTCCTTGGTGGATGTAGTCCAATACTCTCATTTTACAGTGGAAAAAACTGAGGTGGGGGAAGGGAGGGAAGTACCTTGTCCAAGGTCACATAGAAAGTGAAGGCCAGATCCAGAACTGGAACTCAGGTCTTTTGATCCCAGTGCAGGGCCTGAAGTTAGGAAGACCTGAGTTCAAATCCAGCCTCAGACACTTAAAAGCTGTGTGATCCTGGGCTAGTCATACAATCCTGTATGCCTCAGTTTCCTCACCTGTAAAATGAGCTGGCGAAGGAAATGACAAACCACCTCAGCATCTTTAGCCAAGAAAACCCCAAAAGGGGTCACAAAGAGTTGGATATGACTGAAACAATAAACAACAACTTCTGATCCCAAATTTTTTGTTCTTCCCACTACACCATGTGCTGATTTAAAAATACTGATAATAAAAAGGAAAAAAAAATATATAGCCTTATGTCCCTACTCCTGTCTGGTTTCTTGCTCACCTGTAAGAAACCGAGAGGCACTGACAGACACCTGTGGTGGGTTCCCAGGACAAAAGCAATCTCACATTCCATCAGCTAGCCTCAGTGGCTGTTCTATCCCCTAACACAACTCAGGGCTATTTGCTGGGGGGAGGATGGGAAGGCTGCACTGTGACCCAACTGCTCCACGGCCCTGGCTGGCAGCCAAAAGGAATTTAGCTTCTCTTAAAACCACGCATCTCCCCTATCCCCACCCCCACCCCCTTCCCCCATCCTCCTGCCAGGCCTATTCTCTCCTTTCATGGTAATGAGCCCTTTAATCTATTAGGGAAATGGAGAGCTTCACTGGTGCTGCTCTTTATTTCTGATCCACATTTCCTCCCTTTCTTCCTCTCTCTATTTCTTTTTAGGTTAATTTATCTGATTACATGCAACGCACTGCAGCCGTGTTAAGACACCAGCCGAGTTTCCACTTGGAGGCTGGGAGAAAAGATTACCATTAAAACGTGACTTCCATCCACTCAGTTGAAATTACTATTGATTGCCAAAGAAAAATATTTGTGCTGTGAAGCTGGGAGCTATGATGTTGAACCATATTAACATAATGTTAGCATAGCTACGGGTGTTTAGTAGCACGCAATCAGATTTGAAATGAACGTTGATTATAGATTGAGATTAATGTTCACATATTCATAGGAACACAATGAAAAGAGCAATTTCTTTTCTACTACAGATCAATGGTTTCCCCATTCAATTATACAGCTGTAATAATTGCATTATGCTGAAATATTTCTTAATGGCCTATTTCTTTCCTTTTGTATGTTGTGTGTATGAGATCTTTTGTCGGTGATAGCTTCTGAAGCCTGAGGACAGCATAAGATGTTTTAATCACTGGTGCAGTTTTGCAAGCTTTGACCAAGCCCATAATTTTCCCCTTTCCCCTTCTCTGCTCTCCTCTCTCATTACCATCCAGAAAAAAAAAATCATCACTTTTCACCTGCATGATTGAGATGTATGAGTTGGCCCCAATGTGCTTCCTCCCTGGTGCTGAGTAGGAGAGAGGGCCCAGACCCTTATAAAGGGCTCCATTGGCAAAGGCCTTCAAATAGGACAAGGATTCCTAGCCTGTTTCTGTGATTGTGTTCATCCACCCTCTGAAAAAAAAAAGTCCCTACTTAAAAACTCAAATCACTATCTTGAAGTCTTAGTTGGTAGCAAAGATTCTGTAGAAATACAAAAATATAGATGAGGGCTTGTAGCTCGCCCTTGTTTTTAGAAATAGTAATTTTTTTTTCTATTTCCTGGGACTCAGTTTAGATAGATTGAGACTGAAGTTGTCTCCTTAGCCTTTTTTTTCTTCCTGCTTGAGGAAGGGACTGTTGATTGATCAGAAGGAAGTAAGGCTCTTATTTATAGGATCACAGATTTAGATCCTGATTTCACAGATGAGAAACTGAAGGCTAAGAAAATTAAATGATTTGTTCAAGATGTTACAAGTCAATAAGTGGCAGTTAGGATTAGAATTCAGGTCTTCTGACTCCAAGTCTAGCTTTCTTTTCACTGCATCTTCTTGCCTCCGGTTCATTTCTCAATTCACTGATTCATTCAGCACATACTAAACAAATACATACAGGTATATCCAAGTAGATACAGGGTTGGCCCTGGGCATGAGGGCCTGCGAGGAATTAAGAAGATATAGTGTCCCTGTTTTCAAGAAGCCATGTCTTCTGATACTGTGCCCGCTCTCTTATCTGGAAGGAAAGGCCCTTTGCCTCTGTAATGGGTAAGAACTGAATTTCAGAAGCCTTATTTTGTTTCATTAGAGGAAGGGTAAATTAAATGGAGGGGGGAGGGAGAAGTGGAAGATGAGTGTTAAATATTTGTAAAATTCAGGCATTCCTATAGAGACCAGGTAATATTCCAGAATGGAGGTGGGACGGAAGAATGCAGGGTATTCAGCATCGGAAAGAAGGGGTATTGGTGCTGTCCTGCATATGTGAGCAGCAGGCACAGGAAGCCTGAGAACTAAGATAAGAATTACCCCTTTGTGGCACAGAACAAGGACTAAAGTGTGTTTTTCAATTTAATGAATTAAAAAAATATATTTTTCAAGAACGAATTATAACTGGAAGTGTTAGGGCATACCTATAATCCTGATTACTAGAGAGACTGAGGCTGGTGGAGCTCTTGAATTCAGGAATTCTGAGCTACAGTGGGCTAAGCCAATAGAGTATCAATGCTAAGTATAGTGTCAATATAATATAGTGAGTCTCTGGGAATGTGGAGAGGCCACCAAGTTGCCTAACAAAAATTGGACCTGGCCCAGATAGGAATCGGAGCAGGTTAAAGTTTCCATTCTAATCAGTAGAAGGATGGATTGGTGCTGTTCAGTTGCATCCGCTTTGTGACGCCATTCAAGGTTTTCTTGGCAAAGATACTAGAGTGGTTTGCCATTTCTTTTTCCAGTTTATTTTGCAGATGAAGAAATTAAGGCAAACTGGGTTAAGTGACTTACCCATGGTCACACAACTAATAAATATCTGAAGCTAGGTTTGAACTCAAGGAGGGAGGTCTTCCTGACTCTAGGGCTGGCACTGTATCCACTGTGCCACCTAGCTGTCCCATGGACCAGTGAGTTGCGTCTATACTTCCAGCCTGGGTGAGATAGAACAGACTTTTTTTTTTTTAATATGCTAATATGTACAAGTGATGAGGTCTAAAGGTTAGGGGTCCTGGAATCCCAAAATGACTACATGAGGGTCCTGCCTGAAAGAATTCAACTCAAGCCTCCTTTCAGCCAAAAACAAGGCTTATTGAAGATTCACCATATTAGCCAGACTCTTAAGGAATCTGAGCATTGTGGGCTATTGGCTAGATTGTGAAAACCTGTGCAGTGGCTAGATTATGAGAATCCCAGATCTGGGTTCATTGTTGGGGTATAAAGATAGATATGAGGCAGTCCCTGCTCTTAGAAAGCTTAGAATCTAATGTGAGGGAAAATGCACAAAAATAACTGATGTAAAGGAAATTCAAATGTACAAAGGAAAGATCCTGGTGATGTGCTGCAATAAATTCACAGAGCGAGAATGGTAGTGAGAACAGCATATCAAGAATGCTTCATAGAGGAGGTGCTGAGGTGGAGCTTGAAGAAAGGCGGGACCTCAACAGGTGGAAGTGAGGGAGAGGGTCCATTTCAGATATAAAAGCAAAGACACAGAGATTGGAAGAGGCACAGTGAGAACAGGGGACAAGGAGTAGTTCAGTGTTACTAGAATTTAGAGTATAAAACGAGTTGTATGAGATAAGACTGGAAAGATAGGGGAGAGTTAAATTGTAGAGACCTTATGTAGTCAGAGAGTTTACATTTTATTTGTTAGACAATGAGGAGGCATAAAAGTGTTTGCTTAGGTAAACAACCTAATCAAAGCAGTGCATTTTGAAGATTATGAGGATAAACAAATTAGAAGAGAAGGAAAGGAGATCATTTTTACAACTAAATGTGGGAGAAAGAAAGGTTGACCAGTCAAGGGTTAGAGATGATCATAAAAGATAAAATGAGCAATTTTTATTACAAAATCAATGCAGAAAGAATTAGAAGGGACACAATCAACTGGGGAAAAAATCTTTGCAGCAAATTTCTCTGATAAAAGTCTGAGATCCAACATAGATAGGGAATCAATATAAGTGTATAAGAACAAGAGTCATTCCCCAGTAGATAAATTGTTAAAAACTATGAGCAGGTAGTTTTCAAATGAATAAATATATAATATGATCAACAATCATTTGAAAAAAAAATCCAAATCACTAATAATGAACAATTTCAAATTAAAGCAGTGCTAAGGTTCTACCTCCCCCTCATCAGATTACCAAAGATGTAAAAAAAAAAAAAGAAAGAAAGAAAAAAATGAAATGAAAAGAAAAAAAGCAACTCTTAAATGAGCTGGGCGGGAAAGGCACATTAATATTCTGTTGGTAGGAGGGAAGGGAATAAGCATTTCTTAAGTACCTGCTATGTGCAAAACACTTTACAAATATGTCATTTGATCCTCATAACAACCTTGAGAGGTAGATGTTATTATTATTCCCATTTCACAGATGAGGAAACTAAGAGAGATAGAGGTCAAATGATTTGCCCAGGGTCACAAAGTTATTAAATGTCTGAGGCTGTATTTTAACTCAGGTCTTCCTGACTCCATATCCAGCACTCTCTCCCCTACACCAGGTCGCTGTCTAATGAATTGGTCTAAATATTCTGAAAAAGAAATTTTGAATTATATTTAAGATATCACTAAAATGGGCAGAAATAGTATCACTAGGCATATGTCCCAAATAGGTCAAGGAGAGAAGGAAAGGATCCATATGTATAAAAAATATTTATAGTAATACTTTTTATTGTGTGAAAATTTTGGAAATGAAATAGTTACTCTTAAGTTGGGGCATAGTTGAACAGATAATGCTATATGAATGTAGTGCACTATCATTATGAAAATAATAGATTCAAAGAAACCTGGAAAAACTTGTGTGAACTGCTGTGGTGTGAAGTGAGCAGAACCAGTAGAATTATTTATGTAATGATAATAATGAAAAGGAAAATAATTCTGGTAAGACTTAGGATCTCTTATCAAAGCAATGAATGATCATGTCCTCAAAAAACTGATGGTAAAGTATGTTTTCTATCTCTTGGAAGAAAAATGAGAGGTATAGAAAGAAACATACATTTTCAGACAGCCATGATACTTATTTATTTTGCTTAATTGTACTTCTTCATTACAAAAGAGATCTATTTAGAGAGAGGGACTTTAAGATGGGAGAACTTATGTATAATTTTGAGGACACAAAAAAAAAGAAGAAAGGAAAAACATCAATAAAACATGTTAAAATACATGAAATGGAGGGAGTAGAAGGATGTTCAGAAATGTCTGCAGATAATCAGGGAAGTTTTGATATTATCATGCTAAATTTAATATACACTTAAAAATAAAGATTACTATATATCAGTGTAACAGAGTAGTACAGTGAAAAGAGTGATGGTTTTGGAGTTTGCTCCTTTCATCACTTATCTTACGTCTTGTTTTGGGACCAGATCTGTGTTTTCATTTCTATAAGGAATTCTTCATGAAGAAATTCCCTCTACCACTTCTACAACATAAAATCTTAGAGAGTTACCTAGTGGCATTGAGATATTACCTGACTTACCCAGGGCGACATTATCAATATGTGTCAGAGACAGGACTTGAACCCTGGTCTTCCTGACTCAGAGGTGGGAGATAGGCTCTTTATCCATTGTGTCATGTTGTCTTTTGGGAGTCTACATCATCTAGTTAAAAGCCCTTCATGGAAATCCAGTTCCTTCTAATTCACATCGAATGGAGTCAATAAGAAATAGCTGTGCTTTGCATAAATGGAGTTAAATTACTTTATTGCACAGACTTTTCTTGTAAAGGGCAAATCTATTCCCCTATGTTCACCTAGAAGCTTTTTACCAGCTGCTGGTACCTAATGGAAATAGAAGCCTTTATTTTATGTCTTAGTCTGATTTCTAAGGATTTCTCAGAAATAATTAGGTTTAGATAAATTCACAGAGAGGTTCATCTTCGGTCATTCAGACAAAATACTGGAGGATGCTTGAGAGTTAATCCTGATCCTTTGAATACCAGCAAGGACAGCCATGACCTTCTGCTCATGTATCTCTATTGTGGTTCCATTAGACAAAGAATTCTCAGTTGTACTAATCTCGCCATTGAGGAGACCATAAGAGACCCTCTGTTCCTGTCCATCAGTGGCCCATTTGCCTAATCCATGCAGTGCTTTCTGCCTGCTTCTCTAGAGATGATTCTCTGGCATTTTACGGCTGCTTTTCCGAGGCCATCTCTCTGGCACTTGGATCATAGGGAATTCTCATCTGAGGAGCCTTGACCATTCCTGACATGTAGCATTACCCCCAGATTATTTTTCTGGGATGTAGGAATTTCCAAACAAACTCAGTGGAGAATATTCTCATTCTTCCTCCTAGTTCATTGCTATCATTGTTATTTTTCTGACCCTGGTTTCATTGGAGTCAGGAGTATGAGCCACAGGAGATATAGATACATGATAGATTTAGCTTTGGAAGACCTTAAAGATCATTTAGATCCACACCTTTATTTTACAGTGAAGGAAAGCAAAGCCCCAACTCACCATGGTAGCAAATAGGACATCCAGTATCTAAGCCCAGGTCTTCTGACTGAAAATCTAAGGCTCTTTTCACCACCCCACCGTGTTGGTATTATCAATTATCTTTTCATTGGCCTAGGGCTTATCTTCCCAAATAGATTTTAAGTTCTTTAAAAGGTGGAAGCAGGTTTATCACCATCAGGACCTAACACAGGGCCTTTGCATATAGTAGGTGTTTCATAAATATGGATTGATCCATTGAGAAACTGGACCTTGTGTGTGAGTCTGACAACATATAGCTTGGGTTTCCCAAGAAGTATAAATAAGTTATAGGGAGGAAAGGAGTCAGGTTAGAGAATAAAGTGAGACCTTTATCCTCCCCTCCAAACTAGAAAAATGGAGATTGAAAGAGAATTGGGTGGAAACCCATAACATTAGGGAGGTAATAGACAGGTATGTATAGTTTTGTACATCTAATCCCACAATACTACATTTAAGAGGGCAACTGCAAAATTTGAAAGAATTTTTAGATCAAAGAAAGCTTTAATTCTGACAATGGATTGCAAGAATCTAGAACTTACTACCTCAAGAGGTGATAATATAAGTACAATACAAGTTTAAGCTAATTGTACAAGTAGCTTCCTAATAAGGCTTAGATAAATTCACAGGTAACAGATTTATATTGTGTTGTTCAGACAAGTTACTATAGGACACTTGAAGGTTAATTCCAAGATTTGAATACAAATGAAGAAATCCATGCTCTTTAGGTAGGTCTACTAGATTAAAGAATGCTCAGTTGGATCTCATCAAGATTTATCAGAATTGGTGAGAATTCAAAGACCACTTTTCTTTCACTCTTAACTTCATATACAAAGAATCTGAAGTCTAGCAGAGCAATTTATTTTTCCTCATGTAAAATTGGTAATATTTTCAAAACAGATTATAATATATTGGGTAGACATAGCCAATATGATTAAGTATAGCCAGTATTAAGAACAGTTTATACATCTCATATAAAGTTTCAGACAATTAAGAGTTAAAAGCCAAGTCCTATGTTATTGGAAAAGTAATTTTCTATAGATTTGCAAAGTAGTCTGGAATTTGACCTAACACTTGACATTGTAAATGTGGAAGCATATGGCATGACCATCAACTCAAAATAATCTAGGAGGAGTTAGTTTGACAATTTGAGATCAGAGGTCAAATCTAGGGGTTCAGAGGTCCATCTCAAGAACTTATTGTAAATGAAGGGAAAATTACTTTTGCAATGATACTTCGCCCCTTTACAGGCTATGAGAAGTTCATGGTCAACGTATTCAACAACTTAAAATCCCCAAAGTACAAAAGAGACCATGGGTGTAGAAAGCTCTTTAAAACCAAATATGCATGTATACATTTTCTTTTATTTTGGTCAAGAAATTTAGAATTAAGTAGCTTGAATTTTCAATTTCTTCTCATCTCTTCACCATCTAATTTTCTCATAGCACTTTTATCTTTTCATATATTCACCTCATCATAACAATGGGCATCATTGCAATGATGTTTCAACATCTCAATGACAGGTGTATTTCAAGGATCCCATTAATGTGGGTTTTTCTTTCCATGACACACATAGCAACTCACTCAGAAACCAGCAAAGTTGGTGTAATACAAAGGAGTATTCCAAACAACCTCTGCTTTGCAACTATTCCAATTAAGATCTAGGAAGAAGAATTAGGAGGAATAGTGAGGAGGAAGTTTTGGAAAAAAGAAAGTGAATTATTTTTCTAGCCCAAGCCAAAATAAGGGAACATAGGCAGAGAGCAAGGGGGTCAGTCAGAGATCTGGGCTTAGCAAAGAGTGAAGGGGCAGAGGAACAGACTGCTTCAATTATAGATTACTAGCATTTACCTGATTCCTTCTTTTCCTCCCATTCCCTTGTCCTTTGTAAAGAGGGGATTGAGAAGGAAAGAGGAACCCTAAGAAGATATCATGGGGGAAACATTCAACTGACTGTTACATCAGTGAACATACTTCAAATGAATATAAAACAGGGTGGCAGAATGTATAAGAAAGCAAAATCTAATAATTTGTTGTTTACAAGAAAGACACTTGAAATATAAAGATTCATACAGTTAAAATGAGGTTCTGGGGTAGAAATTATTTCAGGTGAATTCAAAACAACAGAAGTAGTGACCATGATATCTGATGAAGCAATAATGAAAATAGACATGGTTAAGAGAGATAAGTAGGGAAATATATTGAGCATAAAAGCACAATAGGTAATGGAACATATCAATGTTTAATATGTGTGTGTGTGTGTGTGTGTGTGTGTGTGTATGCATGATAATTGGCATCTAAGTATTTGAAGAAATAATTAATTGAATTGTAAGGAAAAATTGATAACAAAATATAGTAACTATCGGTTCAATGTATACCTTTCAGATCTAGACAAATTAAAAAAAGATAAATGAGAAAGAAGTTAAAGGTCTGAATAGAATTATGGAAAAGTTAGACATATTTCTGGAGATTACCAAATGGTAATAGAAAAGAATATACATAGCTACCATCTGAGCATTTATGACACTTCTAAAATATGATCCTGCACTATGGCATAAAAGCCTGATACACAAATGGAGAAAAATTAAATAAACCTGTAATGATCACAATTAATAACAATTCTAAACAATAAAACTCACTGAAGAAAGTATTCAAAATTATAGGAAGACTAAATAATATTAAAGATTTTGTGGGTCAAAGAGCAGAAGAGTAAGTCATAAAAAACAATAATTTCATTAAAGCAAATGTCAATAATAATGTTGTTTTTATTAAACAGGATATTTGGGAAGCAACTGTAGTAATATGTAAGGAAAATGTATCTCAAAATATTTTCATTAGCAAAAAGAGGAAGAACAGAACAATGAATTAGGTATGTACTTAAAAAAAACTAGAAGAGACAAATAAAAAAACCAATTAAACACAAAAATATAAGTTCTAATCATCAAAGAAAATATGAAGTAGCAATCAAAAAAACCCTTACTATTTAAATAAAAAAAACCTAAGAGCTGTTTTAAAAAGCATAATAAAATACAGAAACTGCTAGATAATCTGATTTTTTAAAAAAGAGGAAAACATTTGCTACTATTAAAAAAAAAGAACTCTCAACAAATGATGAGGAAAAAGTTAAAGTTATTAAAACTATTTTACTTAATTAAATGCCATTAATTCAAGAAGTTAATTTATATTTACAAAAATATAGTATACCCAGGTTATCAGAATGAGAGACAGAAAATTTAAATGACCCAATATCAGAAAAATAAATTCAACAAGCTATAAATGAATTCTCAGAGGAAAAAAGAAATCGCTCTAAAACTAGATGGATTTACAAGTGAATTCTATCATCCATTGTTCAAGTACAAATTAACTCCAGTTTTACAAACATTATTTGCAAAAATAGGGAAATATGGCATCCTATCAAACTCCTTCTGAGACAAATATGGTTCTGATGCCTAAACCAGGGAGAGTTATCAGAGAAGAAAAGACCTATACACCCATATTCCTAATGAATACTCATCTATAAGCTTAAACAAATATTAACATAGAGGAAAGAAGGAAATAAGCATATATTAAGCATCTACTATGTGTCAGGCACTATACTTTGCATTTTACAAATATTATTTCATTTGATCTTCACAACCTAAGAGATAGATTAAATGACTTTCCCAGTGCTAACAATTGTCTGAGGCTGGATTTGAAATCAAGACCTCTAAACTCCAGGACCAAAACTATATCTACTGTGCCACCTAACTGTTTCTAAAGAAGCTATAGGAATATATTTTAAAAATTGTACCATACGACCAGATTGAATTTTTATCAAGAATGAAAGGCTGTTTCAATGTTATGGAAAACTACTAGCATCATGATGTATAACAATAACAAAAACAATACAAAAACATGATTATATTAATAGGTGCAAAAAAGGCTTATGATAAACTACAGTATCTTGTTGTATTAACAACAAAAATGTCGAACATTAGAAATCATAGAAACACATTGCATTTTCTTTAATATGATAAATAGTATCTATCTAAACTCACACCCAATATCATCACTAATGTAAAAAAAAACACAACAAAAACAAACTAAAGGTTTCTCCAGCAAGATCAAGGGTAAAACAAGGATGCCTATCATCAGTACTATTATTTGATGTAGCTATAAAAATATTAGCTGTAGAGAGATAAGAAATGAAAGAATAAGCATAAGTTCAGAAGAAACAAAATTATCCTTTTTGCAGATGATACAATGATACTTAGTAAATCCTAGAGATTCAACTGAAAAATTAATAAGAATAATTAATCAGTAAAGGTAATAATATAAATGAAATTCACAAAAAAATCAGTCTTTATATATATTTTAAAAATAGCAGAAAGAAATTCTACCTTAAAATTACTAAAGATTAAATAAGATATCTGGAAGTCTACTTAACAAGACATATAGGAATTATATGAATAAAACTACAAAACCCATTTTATAGAAACAAAAGAGGATTTAAATAATTGGAGAGGAATTAATTGTTTATCATTGGATTGCATTACTGTAACTAAACAAACACATATACCAAATATAACAAAATTCATTTGACAGAACAAAAAGTCAGGAATCTCTAGGGAAATAATAAAAAAGTAGGAATAAAGAAACCTAACAGTGCCAGATTTTAAACTGTATTTCAAATTAGTAGTCATAAAAACAATTTGGTACTGATTAAAATACAAGAAAGGCTATCAGTCAAACAGCTTTGGGGCAGCTAAGTTGCACAGTAGATAGGGCACCCTACCTAGAATTAGGAAGACTTGAGTTCAAAGTGGGTTTTACTAGATGTGTGACCCTGGGCAAGTCACTTTACCTCCGTTTGCCTCAGTTTCCTCAATTATAAAATAGGGATAATGATAGCACTTACTTCCAGGGTTGTTGTGAAGATCAAATGAAATAATATACATAAAGTGCTTAGCACAGGCACATAGTAGATACTATATAAATGTTAATTGCTGTTGTTATTATTGTTACTGTATTCAGTTTATGAGATACAGGAACAACTGAACAAAAAAATAGTTTGATAAACTCAAAGGCAGAAACTACTCAGGCAAGGACTTAACTATACTCAGAAAAAATTATTGAGGGTATTAGAAAGTGGTCTGGGAGAAATGGGCTTAGATCATCACCTTCCATGACATATCCCAATTAGATCCAATGATTACATAATCTAGATATTAAAGGTCATTTCATAAACAAAATTGAGGAGAATGGAAGGGGATACTTTTCACAACTATAGATTGGGCGTAGAGTTCTTGACTAAGAAAGGGATAGAGAAGATCACAGGAGATAAAACACAATTTGATACCATAAAGTTGAAAAGGTATTGCACAAATAAAATGAGATGCAATTAGAATGAGAAGAAAAGATTTAGCCAGGAAAAATATTTGTAGAGATTTTCTGATGAAGGTCTGATATCCAAGGTGCTTAGGGAACTGATGCAGTTGCATCTGTGGGTATGTATAAGAACCATTCACCAATAGAGACATTATCAGAGGATATGGACAGTTGTCCCCACAAGACTGAGGGATAAAAGAAGTGTTTATGAGGAGTGGGGTAAGAGGGGTGTGTGGTTTAGTTAGGCTGACCCTGAGGGAATTAATATGAGATAAAGCTGGAAAGATGTGAGTGGTCCCAGCCTATGGAAGACTTTGAACAGCATCTAGAGGAATTTCAACATTTCTCTGTGGGCAAGAAAGAGACAGATAAAGTTGTTGAGGTTTAGGGGTACTGGGACCCCTAAATATATGCCTATCCTGCCTGAATGAATTCCAGCCAAGACTTCTTTCAGCCAAAGACAAGGTTTATTAGAACGATTGGGAGTGGACAAGATTTTAAGAATCTGTCAGATTGGTCAGACTCTAAAGGAATCTAAGCATTTGTGTTGCTAATGCAAGCCAGCCAGATTGAATCTGAGCCATTGTCCAGATTTTAAGAATCTGAGTGCCTTCACAGAGGCTAAGATGAATCTTATATAAAGAAAGACTGTGAGGGATCTAGGAGTGGCCAAGTAGTCTGAGGTAACAGAGAAGGACCTGGAATGCCAGGGACCTGGACCACATGGCTAAGGGAGACTGGAGTCTAACTAGGTAAGTGGCCAGGGGCAATCAGGAGGTAACGGAACTGAATTGAGATACTGGGTGTAGGCACAATGAAAGGCCATTTGAGAGAGTTACCTGGATGATGCTTCTGGGGAATTGCCAGAGACTTGTCCACCAAGGAAAAGGAGGAAACTGAAGGCGAGTTGGGGGGAAGGTTTTTCCAGGGCCTGTACCAAAAGCCACTCACTATTTCATTTGGAATTACTAATCTTTTCAATTCACAAATTTCACATGTATTTGTTTATTGTCTACATGTAGATATCTGTTTACACATTTTACTTACCCCTTTCCCTAGTAAAATGCAAACTCCTCGAGGACAAAGCTTATTTTGATTTGTTTGGCTTTAGTATCTTCAGAGCCATGCATAGCACTCAATTATGAGATTGGATTGGTAGACTTTGGATATCAGACCTTGGTATGCAAGGATAAGTGTGAGAAAGGCCTTGCTGTCAGGGAGTTTACAATTGAAGAGGAGATGGGCAAGAATATAAATAGTTATGATACTTAGAGAATAAGTGCAAAATAGAGGCCCAGGCAAACTGCTCCAAGGAATTAGAAGATGGGTCCTGGAAATCAGTTTTTTGCTGATATTCATGATGAGACAATACGTTAGGACATGAGTACCTGAATGCCTGGATAGAGTACTTTTTAATTGGGTTATCTATCTATCATTCTATCTGTCTATCCATCTATCCATCTTTCTTTCTCAAGAAGTTTTGTGTTGTGTGTGTGTGGTTTTTTTTTTTTTGCGGGGGGAGAGGTTTGGTGGGGAAGGGTGCAGGTCTAATAAGGTCACTTTGTTATTAATAGTGTAGGGCAGGGGTGGGTATTGCAGAAGATACAATGGAGGATTAGCCAAGAGAGGAATACAGGCAATAGAAGGATATAGCTAAGATGGATGAATATGAGGGGCAGGAATGGTGGCTAAGGAAAGGGGCTTTAGCTGAGGCACCCCACTACTCTGAATCTCTGTGATTACAAATGGAGACACAGAGCAATAGACTGCTATATTCCTTCATAGGAAAAGTAGTGTTGATCTGATTATCTCCCTTCGGATGGAGAAACTCAGGAGGGTCTTTGTTCCCAGACTGATGGCTAGTATGTAGCAGAAGGAGCATCAGTGCGTGTGTGTGTGTGTGTGTGTGTGTGTGTGTGTGCATGCACGCATGTGTGTGTGTGTGTGTGTGTGTGTGTGTGTGTGTGTGTGTGTGTGTGTGTGAAGGCTCAAGAGTATCTCTGGGCTGGTGGCTTGGCATAGAATGGTATATATTAGAAACTTAAAACAATCAATTTCTTATTTAAGTTCAGTCACTGGCAGTGTGGTTTTCTTTGGCTCCTATCAGGGAGTCGACTGATTCAATTCAATTGGCTTAGGGTCATGGGATCCTAAAGTAGAGGAGACCTTGGAGTTCATTGTTTTTCAACTCTCTCTCCCAGATTTTACATAGGAGGAAATTAAGGACCAGAGATTTGTGACTTTTCCAAGGTCACAAATAGCAATGCCTATAACTGCAAAGTCACATGTAGCAAGTGACAGATCCAGGAGTCAAACCTAGGCTATGATGTTTCTGCTATGGCAGGATGTTTCAGGGTTTTGGACTTCGAAAAGCAAGTTAAAATGTTAAACTAAAAACAAAGATTGCAATCCTTCCCCTTCCCCACCTTTCTTTGTGTCAAATTACAAAGTGCCTAGAAGTACCTCAATACTGGGCAGTGCTTACCAGTAGAAGGGCCTATGGGCCATGCCACATTGAGTTATGCAAACAGTTTTCACCTCAGCTCAGTGAATTTTTGGCATCAATCACAACTGTCTCCTTCTTCACATGAAGTGGTTTACACAAACCAGCTATAATTCACACTTTCAGAGGTTAAGCTGTCACTGAGCCAGACAGAACAAATGCAGCAGGCATGTGCTTAGAGGATGTATTGGTCCCCCAACCAGAAAGTTGTAAGAATTGGGCTGGAAGTCACCTGGGATGGGAAGGCAATGCTAGGAGCAACTTCTCTACCTTGTCTTTGGTTTCAGTTTACTGGTTGATTTCTATTTAAGAAAACTAGTCACTGACACTGTTCCAGGGGCTTTCTGCTGGAATTCTGCTGACTTTCTGCTGAATCATTATATTAATCCAGTGCTCAGTGTCTGTGACCTCATGGATGGGAGTGCTTCCTCTAAATTTGTGGATTGCAAGGCCTCCATGTCTGTCCATCCAATGCTAAACTCCATTTCGCCTCATGAATTTGACACAGGCTAGAGGTAGATAAACAATAGATAACAGACAGAAAGATGAGAGATAGTCAGATAAGTAGATAGATAGAAAAACAAACAAATAGATTAGACAAATAGGCAGACATAAACAAATACACAAATAAGTAGATAGATAGATAGATAGACAGACAGATTAGATAAATAGATAAACAGGTAGATAGATAGATAGATAGATAGATAGATAGATAGATAGATAGATAGATAGATAGATAGATAGATAGATAGATAGATAGATAGATGATAGATAAAACGATATGCTTACACATATAGATAGACATAGGTTCAAAGGCAGATAGAATGGCAGATGTAAAGCATTTATTTAGTACTTAACAATCCTCAGGCACTGTGCTTAGCACTCTGGAAATGCAGTGCAGACTTGGAACTGATAAGCCAGCAAAGCTTAGCATGTCTCCAGGGGCTTCATTCAGCTGGGGAGGGAATGAAGATCATGGCTCTTGTGGGGTGGAATGTAGGCACTATGGCTAATGTTGTCTAAGAAGATGAGTTTGGCCCAACGTGACAGGGATCTTCTTTATATTTTCCTGACATTTGTGTAACAATGGAAGACTCTGGTATCTATCATTTATCCTTCACTCTTGGTATATGTGTTCAGCCCATCTTTTTTCTGGGCATCCACTTAATATATGTTCAGAGCTAGAAGAGACCTTAGAGGCCACGGAGTTTGCCCCCCTCATTTTACAGGTGAGAGAATTGAGGTATAGAAATGTCAAGTGACTTGTCCAGAGTCACATAGCCAGTTAAGTGTCTGATGCAGGATTTAACTGCAGGTCTTCCTGGCTCCATGTCCAGTGCTCCTTCTACTGTGTTACCCATTTACCAATTTCTCTTTCATCATTTCTCTGATGACCTCCTTTACATTTCATTTCCTTTGTAACTCCTCACTTTCAAAGCGCCCGCCTATTCACAATCACCATGTGCCCTTTAATTGCCCTTTGGGTAAAGTCCATCATCTAGTCTCCAGAGACTGCATGCATTATTGACCTGATGAAGTTATGTAACATCACCTGAAGACTACTGGTGCTTAAGAAAAAAAAAAGTGCCCTTGTTGAGAGAGAAACTTAGGTTCATTACAATAACTACAATTTTTGTAAGTCAGCCCATTTTCCTCCTGATGCCCAATTCTGAGCCTTGCTAAGTGTCCATAGCCTGTGTCTGGTGAAGATGCACATACTAATCAATGAGCTCTACTAGTACATTATCCATTTACCTGAATATCGTAATCAAGACGATAAAAGATTTTCAACCACTAATTGTAGTTGTTATTGTTTTCCACCATTTGTAGTTAGGTCAAATCCTCATGAATGATTATAGATCTCATTTAGGAGGCACTCCTTGAGGTAATATGTACTATGTCATCTACCAACAGGACCATATGGACAGTCTCCCCATCCACAAGGAATCTCTCTTTGTTTTTCATGCTAACAGTATGATACAGTCAGGGGTGTGCTGGTAACTGTTAAACAGCCAGCTATCCAAAATAAATATGCACAGGATATACTTTTAAGTTTAATCTGCAACATTAAGCATTTTCATCATTTTCTTAAGTCTAGACAATCAACAAAGCAATAAATCAAGCCCTGATTTTTAGCAGTTGCTGATTTCTGAGGTAGAAATGCCCACACTGAAAATTTAATTTATTTTTTTTAAATATTAAACATTTACTAATGTATTTATTTTTAGTTTTCAACATTCACTTCCACAAGATTTGGAGTTCCAAATTTTCTCCCCATCTCACTCTCCCCCCTACCCAAGATGGTGTGCATTCCAAATACCCCTTCCCCTAATCTGCCCTCCCTTATATCACCTCTGCCCCTTCTCTTATCCCCTTCCCCTTCTATTTTCCTATAGGGCAGGATAGATTTTTATACCCCCATTGCCTGTATATCTTATTTCCCAGTTGCATGTGAAATCAATTTTTAACATTTGTTTTTAAGACTTTGGGCTCCAAATTTTCTACCTTCCTCTCCCCCCACCCACCTTCATTGAGAAGGCAAGCAACTCAATACAGGTTATACATGTGTAGTCATGCAAAACACTTCCACAGTAGTCATGTTGTGGAAAACTATATTTCCCTTCGTCCTATCCTGCCCTCCATTTATTCTATTCTCTCTTTTAACCCAGTCCCTCCTAATAAGTGTTTGCTTCTGATTACCCCCTCCCCTAATCTGCCCTCCCTTTTATCATTATCCCCCCCATTCCCTTCCCCTCTATTGCCCAGTATGGTAAGACAGATTTCCATATCCAAATGAGCGTGTATATTATTCCTTCCTTAAGCCAAATCCAATTAGAATAAGATTCACTCCTTCTCTCTCACCTTCCCCCACTTCCCCCTACACTGTAAAAGCTTTTTCTTCTCTGTTTTATGTGAGATAATTTACCCCACTCTACCTCTCCCTTCCTCCTTATCCCAGTATAATCCTCTCTCACCCCTTAATTTTATTTTTTAGATTATTACCCCTTCATCTTCAACTCATCCTGTGCTATCCGTCTATACTTTTTTCCCCCTCCAACTACCCTAATACTGACAATGGTCTCATGAGTTACAACTATAATCTTTCTATATAGGAATGTAAACAGTTCAACTTCAATAAATCCCTTATGATTTCTCTTTCCTGTTTACCTTTTCTTGCTTCTCTTGAGTCTTGAATTTGAAAGTCAAATTTTCTATTCAGCTCTGGCCTTTTCATCAAGAATGCTTAAAAGTCCTCTATTTCACTGAATATCCATTTTTTCTCCTGAAGGATTATGCTCAGTTTTACTGGTTAGGTGATTCTGTCTGTGGGCTGAGAGCTCTGGAAGCAGCTGCAGCCCTGGGGTTACACTGGGACTGGGGCTGTTCCGAGCTCTTTTCTCACTATGGTCAGTCAGACTTTTCCTACTGGCCCTCTAAGTTGTCTTTGGTGTTTGTTGGTTGGGAAATCTGGAAACCAGCACAGTTCCCCTTGATTTAATCCCCTGAGGGCTGCTCCAGGTTCTCTGAGGCCTGGTTTTTGCTTATGCACTCATGCTGAATTGTGTTCCTCTCCTAGCCCAGTGCAATAGACCTTTCCAATCAACCATCCAAGTTTTCTTGGGCTGGAAATTTGTTTCACTCTCTCTTTTTGTGGGTTCTGCTGCTCTAGAATTTATTTAGAACCATTTTTTACAGGTATTTGGAGGGGTTTGGGGAGAGCTCAAGCAAGTCACTGCTTTTACTCTGCCATCTTGGCTCTCTCCCCACCTCCCCCCCCGCCCCTGAAAATTTAACCGTTGGCTCTTGTGAGCCTTTGCAAGCTGGCTTCAGTTAAATCCTGGCACTGCATACATATTGTTTACCATCTTGTAGATTCCATGGAGGCTAAGGAAGGCAGCTACCATTTTGATGATAGTTTAAGGTTCAACAAAGTAATTTTTATATACATCATCTCACTTGACAATCACAACAACTTTAAAGTCAAATAGTTTTTTCCCTTGTTTCATATATAAAGAGGCTGGAGTTCAGATATACTAAAAGACATCCCCAAGGTTACATAGCTTGTCAGTATAGAAAATGAGATTCTCTACTAGGTTTGTCTTGACTCCAAATGCAGGATTCATTCTGCAATACCAGATCTGTCCTGCTATGAGGGATTTGGGTAAGTTGGAAGAATGGGGTTGGCCCTCCCAAAACTGAATTCTAAGCTTGCATCTACCTGCACAGCCTTTAAATATAACCAATGAAAGATAGGCTTTTTTTAAAAAATAGCTAACTTCTTGTTAGTCACCTAGCACTGAAATCTTAAAACTTGAAACTCAGATCCTGTCTTTTTCCTCCCCACCTCCCCTCAGACTTTATCATGAATTTATAGCTTTGGTCCAACTTCTATCTTTGACACTGCTTCCTACCTCTAATTCTCCAGATCATTGACTAGTCCAATCAGATCTTGACATTGGCATATGGGGAGGGAAAAGGAATCAAACAAGCAGTTTTTTAAAACACCATTTATGTGCCAGGCACTGTGCTAAGCACTTTTGCAAATATTATTTCAATTAATCCTTGTAACAGCCTTCAGAGGTAGGTGCTATTATTATCCTATTTTCCAGTTAAAGTAACTGAGACAGGTAGAAGATAATTGACTTGTGCAGGGTCACGCAGCTCAGAAATAACTGAGGATGTATTTGAGTTTAGGGCTACCTAACTCTAAGGCCACTATGATACATAGTTACTCCTGGTGCCCATCATTGCTAAAATCTTAAATTTCCCCTTATGTTTGATCCCCAGACTATTTCTCAGGCCATTACTCAGGAGTGTGTGTGTGTGTGTGTGTGTGTGTGTGTGTGTGTGTGTGTGTATGGGGAGGGAAGTCACTTAATCAGCAACATGGGCTGCTTCTAATCCTCTTCCCTCCTCATTCTTTCCAGCCCTCATCATGAGCCTGGCTTAAAGATTTATTCATAGAGGCCAAAAGAATTATCTCCCTACCCCCAAAGTATATATGTGTCTATATACACAGACACACAGAGAAACCCCCACATATGAATATACACATGTGCATTATAAATATATATGTGGTATTTATTCATATATGTGTATATCTATCTATCTATCTATCTATCTATCTATCTATCTATCTATTTACACATACACATAATACATACATACATATGTGCATACACAACACCGCACACTTACACATGGACATGTTGTCTCCCAGTTACAATGTAACTTCCCTGGGGACACACACCATTTCTTTTTTGTTTTTGTAACCCCCAGTGCTTACCTCACTGTCTAGCAGAGAACAGGTGATTAGTAAGTACTTGTTGCTCAATTAACAATGTACAAAAAATAACAATGATAGAAGGGAGAGTGGAGAAGTAAAAGAAAAAAAGTACAGGCAAAGATCCACAAGACGTTTCAAGACGGAGATTTCATTTTCATTTGGGTACCTCCAGGATGATTTTGTTGGGGAAGTGGCATCTGAATTGGTACTTGAAGGAAAAGATGGGCTTCCAGCACTGCTATAACAGAATCACAGCATCTCTGAGTTGGAAGATACCTTAGAAACCAGCCAGTTTAGTCTCTATATGACCAAAATTCAGTTTAACAGCATTACCAACAAACAATCTTCATTTGAAGAGAGAGAGAGCTTACCACCTCTTCAGGTAGGGCATTGCATTTTTTAGATAGCTCTAATTGTTAAAAGTCTTTCCTTAGCTAAATCTACTTTTCTGAAACTCTTACCCATCATTCCTAGTTATCCCCTCTAGGCCCAAGCAGATAATCCCTCTTCCACGTGACAGCCCTTTAAAAACTTAAACATAGCTATTATGCTCCTCTTACTCTTCTTTTCTCCAGGCTAAACATCCCTGGTTGAGGCTCCTTCCTCAAATGGCACATTTGAGGCCATTGACCACTATGATTGCCCTCCTCTGAAATGTCTCTAGCTTATCCTTTCTCAAATGTGGCAACTCAAGCTGACCACAAGAGTCCAGAGGCCACCAGGGCACCTTACAGGCACCTGAAAATTTCTCATCTTTACAGATGAACTGCTATCTCACCATTCCTATCCTTTATTATGTTTGTAATGTTGATTTTTTTTTCAAAATGGAAGTAGGTAAATTCAAAGCAAGATTTTGCATTTATCCCTATTGAATTAATTTGACCTGATGTTCTGGCCAGCCAAGATTTGTGTGGCTTCTAAGCATGAGGAATACAAGCATAGGTGAGAGACAGACAATCCTTCTTCTCAAGGTACTCACAGTCTGATGGGAGAGGCAACATACAAAGAACTATGTACAAATAATCTATAGATGGAATTAATTGGAGGTAATCAATAGAAGGAAGACACTGATATTAAGGGAGGTCAAGCAAGGCTTCCTGTAGAAGGTATGACTTTAGTCGGGACTTGAGAGAAGCTGGGAGACCCAGGAGGCAGACATGAGGAGGGAGAGCATTCTAGGAGTGGGAGCAGTCAGTAAACATTTGCAGAGCTGGGAGATGGAGAGTCTGGTGTGACTAACAGAAAGAAGGCCAGTATCATTGGATCACAGAATACATAGGAGGGAGGGAGTCAGGTGAAGATGACTGGAAAGGTAGGAGGGGGTCAAGTTAAGAAAGTCTTCAAAAGCCAAACAGAGGACTTTATATTTGATCTTGGAGTCAATAGGAAGACACTGCAGTTGAATGAATGGTAGAGGGAATGACAAGTTCACAATTGCTCTTTAAGAAGATCAATTTGACAGATGAATGGTGGGGGGATGGATTAGAATGGGGAAAGATTTGTGGCCAAGGAAATCAACTGATTTCTTTCCATCAGACTACTACAAAAGTATAGAAATAAGGTGATGTGGGCCCATACCAGGGTGGTAGCAATGGTGGAGGAGAGAAGTGGGCATATATAAAATACGCTATGAAGGTAGAAATGATAGGACTTGACTGCTGATAGATTATCAGGGGTGAGAGTGAGGAGTTTAGAATGATACCAAAGTTGTGAGTCTGAGTTACTGGGAAGATGATAGCACCTTTGACAGTAATTTGTTGTTGAGTCATTTCAGTTGCATCCAACTCTCCATGACCCCATTTGGGGTTTTCTTGGCAAAGACACTGGGGGAGTTTGCCATTTTCTTCTTCAGCTCATTTTGCAGCTGAGGAAACTGGGGAAAACAGGGTTAAGTGACTTGCCCATGATCACACAGCTGGTAAGTGTCTGAGGCTGGATTTGAACTCAGGTCCTCCCAACTCCAGCATCAGCACTCTATCCACTGCACCACCTATCTGCCTTTAACAGTAATACAGAAGTTAAAAAGAAGGGAGGGTTCTGAAGAAAATATAATAAGTTCTATTTTAGACATGTGGAGTTTAAGATGTCTATATGACATCCAACTCAGGAAGTCCAATAGTCAATTGGAGATGTGAGACTGGAGGTCAAGAGAGAGATTGGGCTAAACAAGTAGATCTGAGAATCATCTGCAGAGATGACAATTGAATCCATGGGAGCTGATGAGATCACCAAATGAAATAGTGAAGCCAGCTTAGACAAGAGCCTTGAGAGACACTCACAGTTGATAGGTCTGTCTTGGATGAAAACCTAGCAAAGGAGATTGAGAAGGACTCTGACAGACAAGCGGACAACCAGGAGAGCACCATGACATGGAAAGAGAGAGAAAAGATTATCAAGGAGAAGATGGTGACTAACAGTGTCGAAGGCTGCAGAGAAGTCAGGAAGGATGAATATGAGAAAAGGTCATGAAAATTAGACAATTAAGAGGTTATAAATAATTTTGAAGAAGGCAGTTTCAGTTGAATGATGAGATTGGCAGTCAGACTGCAGAGTGTTTAGAAAAGAGTGAGAGGAAAGGAAATAAAGGTATCCAATGTAGATAGCCATATCAAGGTGTTCAGCTATGAAAGGGAAAATAGATACAGGATAATAGCTAGCAGGAATGGATAGACCATGTATGGCCCTGGCCAAGTTATTTCACCTTCAAGTGATCTAGACAAATCTCTGAGTCTGTATGTTGCAGAGAGGGTGCCCACCTATATTGATAGAGGAAGTTTTCTCATCTGGGAGTTCTCTATACCAAGAAATTAATAAGTCTGGTCCTTGTCCCTTCCTCTAATACTACTCGTATTGTTCTAGGGAGGTTCCAGCCTACTATAAATGGGGGTCATGCAATGTAAGGTAAATGCAAGCACCATAACTCAACATAGCAAAGGAATGGCATAAATAACAACAACAGTTATCCTTTCTATGTCTCCTACTATGTGCCAGGCACTGTGCTAATCACTTTACAAATATCTTATCTGATCCTCACAGCAACCCTTGGAAGTAGGGTTTATTACATATTACAATTGAGGAAACTGAGGCAGGTAGAAGTTAAGTGACTTGCCCAAGGTCACTGGATTCAAAATCATGTTTTCCTGACTTGAGGTTCAATAGTCTATTCACTGTGTCACCTAGAGTACTTCTGCTTCTAATTTTGCAATTTTTTTTTTTAGTAATAATACAAATTGAGAGTCTGGCATAGCTGTCATAACAGAAAGAACATTAGATATGGAAATCAGATGTTTAAGATTCTAATTCTAGCCCTTTTGTTCACTACTTGTGGAACCTTAGACAAATCTCTCCAGGTCTCAGTTTACTTTTACATGAAATGTTGATCATTTGAAAATAAAACAAAAGTGAGCATTAAACAAGATGATCTCTAAGATCTCTTCTAGCTGTGAATCCTATGACCTTATGACCCTTCACATCTCTAAGATCAGATACTGTGGACTCCTTAACCTAAAGGTGGCTTGTGATCTCAATGTAGCCCTTAATTCCAGGGCATGTATACCACATACACTAATAAAATAATCTCTATTGTTAATCTCACTTCCTAGATCCAGATACCCTCCTTTTGTCTCTCTCATTTCCTTAGTATGATGTCTTCACACCTGTTCTCTCCTACCTCTGATCCATCTTTTGACAGCTCATTACTCTCTTCTGTATATATAAATCTGGTTACGTCAATAGTCTTCTCAAAAAGGTTCCCTGACTTTCTATTGCTCACCCAATAATGTCACTTGCCCTTGTGCTGTCATTCAAAGTCCACACATTTGAGCAATAGAATCTATATCCAGGCTTATTTCATATCTCACATCTCTACTATATTCATTTCCCCTTCTAGCCAAATTGGGACAATACTCTGTCTTGAATGATCTGTGTATTTTCTCACCCCATATTTTTTTTCATACCTGAAAAGTGCCCCCAGCCCTCTTTTATTCTGAATTCCAATCCATCCATTAAAGCCCAACTTAAATGCATGTTATTTTTTAGCACTCTAATGTACTTGCCACATATTATTGCATATTGTGCTTATCTGTGTTGGTGTCTTATCTCCCTACCAGACTGAGAACTCTGCAAGGGCGCAGTTAGTGTATTATCTAAGAGTTGCATCTGTGTTAAGACATAAGCATAAAAACACATTACTTTCCAGTGTAGCTATATTTTAATGCAGACACAGGTCCAGATGGCTCGTATCCCTATATCCTGCAGGAAATTTAAGTTCCTAGTACCTTAGAATCACGAATTTAGAACTGAAAGGGATTGTAAAGGACTTTGAGTCCAACTCCTTTTTTTACAGATGAGAAAACTGAGTCATGGAAAGAGAAATCTCCCCATAAGAATGTTTTCCTAGCATGCCAGGTTCTTGCTTGAGCAAGATCCTTTTGGGATACAGTAGAGTAGGCATAGAAGCATGAAGGGCTGGGGAGTATTTAAACCTGTGGCAACCCTGCCATCAGGAACATGTGATTATATTTGTGTAGTTCTATTTTCCCCTTTGGTGGAATTTGATTTCTCTCTGACAGACACTTTCCAAAAAAAGCAAATATGTCCCATTTTCAATGAGGTGTGAGACAGGCCTCTTCTCCTCAGCCCTAATGGCTTTCTCAGATGGGAGGAGCCATACATGCAAGGACTGAAAGAAAAGAAAACCAAATGATGAATGGGTCATACACATTGTTCATTCTGTGGCTTAATATATGAGTTTCCACTTTTGTAGCTCTGGGGGAAACCCTATACTTGGATAATAGTTGACTATGGAGAATACTAAGAGAAAGTATGTGTGTGTTCAGATGGCAGTGGAGCTAAGTGAGATCTTGGCACTTGTAATTTAAAGAAAATTTAAAGGGAGCTTTGTGCTCACCGTCATGTGAGGGAGGAAGGGGTGGCTGGCACTGGGGCTACCTCTGGGATTCAGGTCCCTCAGCATAGACTCAGCAGAAGAGCCAGTCCAAACAGTATCTCTCATGGCCTGCTGGGGAAGTGTTAGAAGGCCATGCCACTTTCCTTTGGGGAAAGTATCAAATTAGACAAGAACTATAATTACGTTTAAAAATTATCTTCAAATGAGTTACTGCATGAAAGTTACTTCTGTAAGAAATTTAATTTAATGAGCAGCAGTATAGAATGTTGCCCAGAGAGTTGGGCCTTGAAGTCAGGAAGACCTGGATTCAAGTTATGTCTCTGACATAGAGATTACAACTAGATGGGCCAAATTGTGCTATTTCCAGAAGGCTGACATTCAGCGGGATGCCTATCCTTTCTTCATTGTCCACTATGCCCATTGGATACTCCTCTGCTCTGATAAATCCCATCCTCAGACTCTACCTTATTTTGCTATTTTTATTCAAGTGAGACAATCCCTATCTATGGCTCTCTTCTGACATATATTGACTTTGTGACTTTAGGCAATTCACTTAACCTCTCAGGGACCCAGCCAAATCTCTATGATGAATTGCTTATCTGCATCGGTAGTAAGAGTTGACATACTGGGAGTTCTACCATACTGAAGACATCACAGGTCAAGATTTCTCTTGGTCTTTCTGAAAATATCTTATTTCTATAGAACTCTAAGGTTTATAATTTTTTCACACCAATTTTGTGAGGTAGTGAATGGAAGTATAGTGAGTTCCATTTAAAAAATGAGGAAATGGATCCAGGGAAGTGAAATACCTTGCTCAGTCACTCAGCAGGTAGGAAGAAGTCTAGAGTTTAGAGCTAGAAGGGACCTCACAGATCATCTAAGTTGCTCAGTGGATACAGCACTGGGCCTAGAGTCAAGAAGCCTCATTTTCTTGGGTTCAAATCTGGTCTCAGACATTTACTAGCTGTGTGACCCTGGGCAACTCATTTAACCCTGTTTCCTTAAGTTTTCTTATCTGTAAAAGGAGCCAAACAAGGAAATGACAAGCTACTCCATTGTCTTTGCCAAGAAAACCCCAAAAGGGGCCATGAAGAGTAAGACAAAACTGAAAAAATTGCTAACAAACCTCCACCCCAAAAAATACAAGTAGACTAATTTAACCAGAATATAGAATTCATAAAGGACAGTAAACTGGAAAACATAGAATGGAGCCAGATCGTAAAAGTCTTTAAGTGCTAAATAAAGGGATTTGAATTTTATTCTATAGGCATTAGGGAGTTATGGAAACTTCTTGAGGAGGAGAGTGGTATGGCTATACCTGTACTTTAACAATACTAATTTGGCAGTTCATCAAGGATGGATTGGAGAGGTAGACTTGAGGCAGGAATACCAGTCAGGAGACTGTTCTAATAAAAGTATGGATAAAAAGCGATGAGCTTCTAAAATAGAGCAGAAGTTGTGCTATTAAAAAGAAGAAGATGGATGCAAGAGAAGTTAATATTGCCCTAGGTCAAAGAGGTAGTAAATAGCAGGGTCAGAATTTGAACCCAGATCCTCTCACTTCTAATTTAGTGTTTCTGCCTCTACACCCCACTGTCTTCTACAATATTATGTTGCAGCTAAATTTCTATTGAGTGAAAATTGTAGAACCATTTAAAATGCCTCCAGGGCAGCCCAAAAGTTCAACTTGATCAGTGCAAATTTGGTCCCTGAACAAGGAAATCTACTGTTGAATTTGGCTTCAACTGATATGACAAAGAACTTCTGCCATTCTCTTGGGAGATACAACATAATAGGCCATTAATTATATTGAATTTAATAGTCATGCATTTTATATTAAATAACTGTCCACTCCTAAAGTCCAATTTAAAGCCTAACTAGTGTCTCAAAGGAAATCCATCAATCATTATTTTAGAACATGCTTATGATAAGCTATCAGTTCTCTGGCAGCTAGGTGGTGCAGTGGATAGAGCACTGGGCCTAGAGTCAGCAAGATGTGAGTTCAAATCTGACCTCACACACTTACTAGCTGTGTGACCCTGGACAAGTCACCTAACCCTGTTTGCCTCAGTTCCCTCATCTGTAAAATAATCTGGAGAAGGAAATGGCAAACTACTCCAGTATCTTTTGCCAAGAAAACCTCAAATGAAGTCACAAAGACTGAAAAATGACTGAGTGACATCAAACCAGCCCTCTCCATCTAATAACACCTAACACAAAAGTTCTACATACTCCTTGAAGCTCATTGCTTCCTATTTAGAATCATTCAGTAGCTCTAATCTTTCAGTTTATGGAGGCTTGGAGTTTAGGTCACTTCTAGGCCAGAAGTTCTTTTGTCAGTTATGCTATAGGTCATGTTCTGCTGAATCTTCATTAAGACAGATAGTCTAGGGTGTCCTTGGGATAACAGCTTTATCTCTCAACACCCTTGTTTTCAAAGTCCTCTCCCAAGTGTTAGTGAGGGAGGGATGGAATTTCATTCTAAATTCCTTAATAAGAGTCATCTCCCTGGTACAATGGAAAGAATTCTGCAGCTAGCTGATATGGGTTCAAATCTTACTTCTGACACTTTCGATCTGTGTAACCTCAGATTAGTTGCTAACCCTATCTGAGCCTCAATCTCCTCATCTCTAAAACAAGGAAGGGTGACCTTTGTGGTCCCTTCTGATGGGGTATGAGCCCAAGCTGAGACATTTGCCCTTTACCCCAAAAAGAATTCTCCTTAAATTTTCCCACTTGATCAAGGAAGTCTCTGGTGTTCCTCTCAGACTATAATCCTATCAACTGGCCTTTCATTATAGCCTATACCCAATCTCCCAATTCTCAAGTACCCTTAATTTAGCCCAGCCCTCCATTGTCTATTACCTCCCAATGGTCCCTGGCTACTTCCCACCCTTGACCCTATCTAAACCCCATTCTCTTCCAGTCACTCCCATCAAGATCCTTCCTAGATCCTTCCCATGTCTTTCTGTATATAAGGTCCATCTTGTCTCCATTAAGGTGCTCAGATTCCTTAAGAATCTAGCCAATAGCTCACTAATGTTCAGATTCCTTAAGAGTCTGACCAATATGGCGGATCTTTAATAAACCTTGCCTGGCTGAAAGAAGGTTAAGGTCAAATTCATTCAGGTAGGACCCGTGAGTTGTAATTTTAGGGTCCCAGAACTCCTAAACCTCTAGACCTTAACACCTTCCTGCTCTGGGTTTATGATTCTGTGATACAGTCACTCCTGTAAGGCTATACAGGTATGCCAACACACCCAGCCCATGTTCTGTAAATGCCTATGAGGACGTAGTAAATAGAAAATTGAGTATAGAGCTGGGAAGAAAAGGAGACACATTTTGCTGCTGACAGACTATCTGTATAACTCTAGACTAGTAGTCACTTAACTTCTACAACCCTCAGGCAACTCCCTAGGACTCATCACCAAAGACATGGGGGTGGGAGAGGGGTGAGATCCACTTCCATGGAGGAAGTTCCCATCCATGGAGTTCATGGATTTAGAGCCCTGGATTTAGGATCAGGAGACTTGGATTTAGATACTAAGTCTACTATTTAATACCTGGTTAACTTTGAGAAAGTCATTTAATGGCGCTGTGCCTGCTCCCCAGTGTGTAAAATAAGGGATTGACGATATGATAATAATCATGAATGACATTTCTGTCACTTTCAGGTTTGCAAAGCACTTTTTACACATTTTCTTATAACAACACATAATAGCAAAGCAATTGCAGTTATTATCTCTATTTTACACTTGAGAAAATTGTGACTCTAGGAAACCAAATGACTTGCTGAAATCAGAAACAGGATTTGAACCCAAAGCAACCAGACTTCAAGTACCTGTGACCAGAGCCAAGCACCTATTACCTCTAGAATGAAGTAATCATCCTAAAGGACATTGTATCTGCAAATCCCATGATCCCCATCACAGAAATAACTCTACCAACAGCCCCAGGGAAGGATTTCAAGAGGCACTGATGCTTGTTCCCTTTCTCTCCATATCTTGATTTTTGAAGAGCCAGTGTGTTTGAACCCTGGCTCTGCCACTTAGGAATTACATGATCTTGCTTAAGCTTATTTGTGGGAAAGAGTAAACCAGGTTCTTGGGAGAAGGTTTTGTATTAATTGTCTTTACCTTGTTATCTGGGAAGAGGAGTCACTGCCTTCTGGCCCCCCTACCTGCCAATTGGAACAGCAGTTGGGAAATGTTGCTATTATTTCTCTCCTCCTTCTCCTTAATTTTATTTTAAGCTGGGACAATTTACTTTTGTCCTCTTTTTTTTTTTATTTCTTGAAACATATCTCTGAAAAATAGGCTTTTAAAAAGTCCATTATTTTTTATTTTATTTTTTAGCTAGGCAATGGGGTTAAGTGACTTGCCCAGAGTCACACAGCTAGTAAGTGTTATGTGTCTGAGGCCAAATTTGAACTCAGGTCCTCCTGACTCCAGGGCTGATGCTCTATCCTCTGCCACCTAGTTGCCCCTAGTCTATTATATTTTATATGGAGCTACTTGACTAGGCCTTTAAAACCCAAATCATTCTGGCTTTTATTGAATGGCCAATGATAGGCCCAGCCCAAACCTCTGTAGCTCATTGTTTAGGTCTGATGGCTTAGAATGAGTATAAATAGCAATTGTTTTTCATTCTGGCCAGAAACTCTGAGGATCTTCTACTCTCAGAGTGATATCTTTGGGATGGTAAATATGATCATCTTTTGTCTCAATTCTGACCTAGCACTTAGTCATTGAATGGGTATAGCCTCAAACAAACTGAGACCTGGGAAAAACCTTAATTAATTAATTTATTTTTTTAGAGGTCTTATTGGCACTTTTTTAAAAATTTTTAGGCAATTGGGGTTAAATGACTTGCCCAGGGTCACATAGCTAGTAAGTGTCAAGTGTTTGGTCTGAGGCCAGATTTGAACTCAGGTCCTCCTGACTTCAGGGCTGGTGCTCTATCCACTGTGCCACCCACTGCATCCTGGGCCATAGCCAGTCATCTTGACATTTGTCTTGTGGCTGGACTCCAGTGACTGTGGAGAAGATACTAAAGTTAAAGACTTTGTGCACCTCTGTTTCACTCACATCCAATTCATGTGCAAGTCAAGATGTCACCCTTGCGACATCCTTCATCCTCTTCGAGAACAAAGGAATGACAACATGATCTTGGGTAAGTCACTGAAACTTTCTGAGCCTTGGTGTCCTCATTGATAAGATGGGAATAATACTTGTACTATCTACCTCCCAGAGTCATTGTGAGAAAAGCATTTTGCAAACTTTCAAGTGCTATTTAAAAAGAAATAAAAAAAACATAAATGATTATGAGCAGAAAAATATTGGATTTGCAGGGAGAGAATGTAAGTTCATTTCCCACATACTTATTACTACCTGTGTGACCCTAGGGAAATTATTGCCCTTCTCTGGGCCTCTGTTTTATTCTCTGTCAAATGAGGGAGTTGGATCAGATGATCTCCAAGGACTCTTCTGGTGCTGAAGCCAAATGATACTACAAAACCAATCCTGTGTCCCATTGATAGAATCTTTGCTGTCTAAATGGTAGCACACCTGTATCACAAGAAGAACAGTGTAAAAGGGAAGGAAGGAAGGAAGGAAGGAAGGAAGGAAGGAAGGAAGGAAGGAAGGAAGGAAGGAAGGAAGGAAGGAGGAAGGGAAGGAGGAAGGAAGGAAGGAAGGGAAGGAGGAAGGAAGGAAGGAAGGAAGGAAGGAAGGAAGGAAGGAAGGAAGGAAGGAAGGAAGGAAGAGAGGATAACATACCCTTTTTTTTTCCTAATGAGAATCAAGTCTGAAGGACTTCCTGATTTTGTGTAACTGAGGGTCATGTCTTTTTGTCCTAGGTGCTGTCTACGTTGTTTGACTTTCCCAGAACCTGAAAGTGAGCAGTACTGTCAGTAAGAGCCTGGGGAACTTGCATCTTTAATCACTGCCAGGATGGGAGGAGGAGGGGCCAAAGGAAGAAAGAAGCAGCGAAGAAAAGAGCAAAACTGACGGAGATTGATCACATCATTTGAGCCAGGCCTGTAGCCTGTACACCTCAATCCAGTGCCGACACTAAGTAATGGGCAAGGCCGAGATTATCGATAGGCAGTGGAGTGCGGGGTCTGGAGATGGACTTTATCAGCTAGAGCCCTGTAGATTAACCTCTTGGCCTCCTAATCGAGAGTGTTCTGGTCTTGCCATTTATTACCTTGAAGGTCTGGAGGGAGAGAAGGGCTGTCAAAAAAGCTGAAAAGTCTTCAGAGGTGCTGTGTTTATTCTGCCCTGGCCTATAAAGCGTGAAAGATGTGTCCTTTTCACAAGCTGTGAGGGACAAAAACTGATTTGGGGGGATTTTTCTAGTTTCATTCCCATTTGTGTCCAAAGGAAGTTGTGTTGCCCTTTACTAGAATTCTCTGCATTTCAGGGGCTCAGTGATGCTGCTTAGGAAGTCCTCTGAGCAGGGGAGCTTAATTTAGGTCGGGATTGCACTCCAGAGCTCTCTGTCTTCTTATTAAGTGGAATCTTAATCATTGTGGTGCCCCTCTGAGCTTCCTCCTCTGCCTCCCTCTCTAACAACCTGAATCTGGCACACTTCCTTTCCCCTTTAACCCTGCAGAGCTAAAAATAATATTCTCTTGGAATGAGCCAAAAAAGAGTGAGTTGAAGGTGTTTAATTAGCAGGAGTGCGGAGGAGACAGAACCAGCCATCCCGTTTTGCAGCATTTTCTCTGGGGAGCCAGAGCCAAACACCATTTGAACAAAATCCAGGTTTTCTTGCCTTAGAAGACAGAGAATTCTGACTTACAGCAAAGGCCTGCCTGGTGACAAGAATGGAAGTCAGCTGCTGGATCTCTGAGAGAAGGAACATTCTAGAAGCTCAGACAGACAGATGGATGAGCCTTATTGGTTCCCATGGGACCATAGATGTTCAGCTGTAAGGGACCTCAGAGATCATCTATTCTAACCTCCCTCATTTTACAGATGAGGACATTTAGCCAAAGGGAGGTCAAATCACTTGCTCAAGGTCACACAGGTGGTGAGTGTCAGAGGCAGTATTTGAACCCAAGTCTCTAACTCCAGAGTCAATGTTGTGTCTATTATGCCATAGTGCCTCACATTTCTTTGTGTTCTTTCTCTTATAGTTACTATCCCTTGATTTCTATGACAAGTAGATGGCATTTATATAATGCTTTGTAAGTTTATGATAGAGGTTCTTAACCTCTTTGCATCATGAACCCCTTTAGCACTCTGGGGACAACTATTGTCAAAAAATATTTTTGTTTGGTTTTTAGAATTCATAACTGAAGTAAATGATAAATTTCAGTCACAGGCTAGTGAAAATAAAGATGCATATACATACATGTATATATATATATATATATATACATATATATGTATTGTATATGTATGTGTGTATGTATATATACATACGTGTGTCTATTCATCCAAGTTCATCTGAAATCTATCCATGTACCTATTGTCCAAGAAGCAAAGAATCTCTAGTTTGTAAAATCCTTTATATATATGATCTGTGATTCCCACAGCTAAAGAAATTTCTATTTCAAAGATAAGAAAATAATGATAATGACAATAATAGATAGCATTTATATACTGCTTTAAAGTGTGCAAAGCACTTTGAAAATATATCATTTTATCTTCACAATAATTCTCAGAGGTGGGTGTTATTATCATTCTCATTTTACAGATGTGGAAACTGAGGTACTAGAGAAGTTAAGAGATTTGCCTAGGGTCACATAACTGGTATCTCAGGTCTTCCATACTCCAGGTCTGCCACTCTAACCATTACACCACCCAGTTGCCTCTAAACTGAGACCCAGAGAAATTAAGTTGCTTGTCATCATCACACACCTAGCTAGTAAGTATTGGAAGTGGGATTTTATCCCAATCCTTTCCAAAGACAAGTTCCAAGTCCTTTTTACAATTCTGTCATCCCACCTCTCATATTGTTGAGGTTTGGGGGTGCTGGGATCCCAAAATAGCAACACAGTTTCTACCTCCAATGAATTTGACTCAAGTCTTCTTTCAGCCAAAGACAAGTTTTATTAGAACACCAGTGGAGGTGGGCAAGATCTTGAAGAACCTCAGCATTGACCAGACTCTTAAGGAATCTGAGTATTTGTGATGCTTGTATTGACAAGTGGGCCAGACTTTGATGGAGGCAAGATAGATCTTTTATACAGAAGACTGTGGGAACAGAGAAGGGGTCTAGAAGGAATTAAGGGTGGGAAGTGGCTATCTGGAGGTAACAGACAATGAAGGGCTGGGCTAGGTTAGAGGTAACAGAATTGGGAGATTAGGGATAGCCACAGTGAAAGGTCAGTAGGCATGGGTCGATGCCTCAGGTGAACACCAGAGACTTGACCATGTGCGAAAGTTCAAGAAACTTGAGGGGGGGGGGATGTTCCAGGGCCTATGCATTGTCAATACCTTAATAGTTTGTACAGCTTCATCTTCTACTGAGGCAGCTAGATGGTTCAGTGGATAGAACGCTTTGCCTGATGTCAGGAAGACCTGAGTTCAGATTTAACCTCAGACTTTTACCATGACCTTGGGCAAATCATTTAACTACTGTCTCTCAGTTTCCTCACCTGTAAAATGGGAATAATAATTGTATCTCCCTCCCAGGGCTGTTGTTAGAATTAAATGATGTCATATGTTTAAAGTGCTTTGCAAGCTTTAAAGAAATGGCATTTATATAGATGTTATTGTCAAAGATGATGATGGTGGTGGTGTTCAAAGAGGACTAGACTTAGAGTCAGGAGATCTAGGGCCAAATTCTTCTCTTTACATTATCTGCATGATAAGTAACTCACTTAATCTCTCTGAGCCTTAGTTTTTTCATCTGTAAAATGGGAATAAAAGATTTCTACAGCTACTGGAAACCTTAAAGTTTCCAGAAAGGTGAACTATTAACATTTGATATCAGATTTCTCCTATTTAAGTAGGAGAAAACAGCCAGTTAAGCATTGTAGGGATTTATTTTAGTCATGCTTGTTACAATGGAAAGAGTACTGACTTGGAGTCATAGGACCAGGGTTCAAAGCCAAGTTATCCTACTACCTTCATGACCTTAGCTAAGACATTAACCTCTCTAGGCTTCAGTTTCCTCATTAGTAAAAAGAGTTTTGGAAGCCAATGTCCAGGGAAAAAAATCCCTTTATTCAATTCTATCTATATAGTTAGCTCTTCACTTCCCATATTCTTCTTTCTTCTACTAAATCTGAAGGATTCAGCTGTGCCCCCTGGTCCTTCAGTTCCTGCCTAGGACTTCAAAGTCACTAGATAACTAGAGCAAGCTTTATTTTCTAATTATATCATTTATTCTTTATTAATTAGCAGATGTGAGTAGTAGCCAGATAGGTTTTGCGAGTCCTGGTAGGTTTAGGTCTAACATATCATATCGTACTGTATCATATGATATCCTTTGTATCCTGTTTTATTCTGTTCTATCCATCTGTTCTATTCTATCCTTTCCTTTCCTATCCTATGCTATCCTATTCTATCCTATACTATCCTTTTCTGTTCTATGCTATTCTGTCCATCTACTTTTCCCTTCCCTTCCCTTCCCTTCCCTTCCCTTCCCTTCCCTTCCCTTTCCTTTCCTATTCTATTTTATTCTATCTTCTATCCATTCTGTTCTATTTGATTCCATTCTATCTTATCCTATTATCTCAATTTATTCTATTCTATCCTTCCCTTTTCTGTTCTATGCTATTCTGTCCATCTACTTTTCCCTTCCCTTCCCTTCCCTTCCCTTCCCTTTCCTTTCCTATTCTATTTTATTCTATCTTCTATCCATTCTGTTCTATTTGATTCCATTCTATCCTATCCTATTATCTCAATTTATTCTATTCTATCCTTCCCTTTTCTATCCTGTTCTATCTTGTTCTGTTTTATCTATCCTATCCTATCCTATCCTATCCTATCCTATCCTATCCTATCCTATCCTATCCTATCCTATCCTATCCTATCCTATCCTATCCTATCCTATCTTATCCCATCCCATCCTCTCCTCTCCTATCTATTCTATTCTATCCAATTCTATGCTACACTATCCTATCCCATTTCATTCTGTCCTATTCTATTCTTTCCTACTCTATTAGATCCTATCCTGTCTATTCCATCCTACTTTATCCTACTCAACAAGGATTTTTAAATAAACTACTATGTCCCACATGCTGTGCTGGGGACTGAATATACAAATTAAGGAGTGAAATAGTCTCTGCCTTCCAAGAGGTTACATTAGGTTGGGAAGAAACAACATGTAGCCAGATAAATAAGTTCAAAAGAAACTATTAATGTTAATACTAATATTAGTAAGCATTTATTTAGCATTTTAAAGTTTATAAATCTCTTTACAAATATCATTTCATTTTATTCTCACAACAACCATGGACTGTAGGTGCTATTATTAAGCCAATTTTACATATGAGGAAACTGAGGCTGAGAGAGATTAAGTGACTTGCCCAGGGTTGCACATCTAGAAAGTATCTGAGGGCCAGATTTTGAACTTAGCCTGTTTGCAAATTGAATAGTCTATCCACTGCCTCACCTAGCTACCTACAAAAATGCAGAGTAATCTGGGTGGGAGTAGGGTAGAGTAGGTAGGTGGGTAACACTAATAGCTGGGAAATAGCTGAGGAAACTCCATTGTGTTTCAGATATACTCTCCAAAAATAAAATATGTCTTTAAATTAGTCCCATTTGATCTATATGCAGCTACCTCCAAAGCCCACAAAGGCAGTCACCACCCAACACTGTGTACTCTTGCCCCCCCTCCCCGGGGTCAGTATCAGAATTCCTCCTACCTGCTAACAGAATTTTCATATAATTCTGTGGTACCTGGGGACATCTATACAGAGAATTCTCACATACATGTATAAATTTAAACCTGGAAGAGTCCTTAGATTCTATGTATCCCAACTCTCTTCTTTTTACAACTAAGAATACTGAGACTCAGGCTGGAGAAGTTAATTACCCAAGATTATACAACTAGTAAACAGCAGAAATGAGACATGAATTTGGGTTTTCTGGTTCTAAACCAGTGCTTATTCCATTGTCCTATATTGCTGCTCTGGGCAGAGCCTCATATCTGTTGTATAACATCACTGAAAAAAAAAATAAGTCATCCTGTCTGAGATTTTCCACTCCTCTCCAATTCCATACTTAAAATCTCCCTATTATCATCCCTATCATTTTTTCCTTTGCTCCAATCTCAGGAAGTAGTCCTTCTCTTTGCCAATGCCTGCTACTCTTGCCCTTGATCCCATCCCCTCATATCTCCTCCAGCTCCTTCCCTTTGATCAATCCATATCCATTCCTAATTTTCAACCTTTTCTGGCTCACTATACCCCTTCCTTTTGCCTTCAAACATTCCAAGATCTCTGCCATCCTTAAAAATAAAACAAGTCTACTATCTCCTCAAGCTAGCATGCTATATCTCTTTCTTTTCATAACTGAACTTTTAGAAAAAGCTAGCTACATTCTCTCTTATCCACTTATCCAAGAAAGCAGCTTATCCACTTGCTCACCTCCCACTCATTTCTGAAACCCTTAAAATCTGGATTTCATGTCTGCCATTCAATTAAAACTGCTCTCTGGAAAGTCACCAAATGATGTTTGTTACTAAATTCAATGGCTTTTTCTCAGTCTTTGTCCTTCTTCACCTCTTTGCAGTATTTGATATTTGACTATCCCTTCTTCCCCAGCAAATCTCTCACCTTGGCTTTCTGTGATGCTGCTCTATTGTGGCTCTTTTCTACCTATAAGACGATTCTTTTTTGGTCTCCTTTGCAAATTTATCTATCATCTGTATGATGAACTCCCTACTTCACCCCCTCCTTCCCCACCCCCACGTCCCTGAATGGGTATAACCCAGAGATCTTGTTCTGCACCCTTTCCTCTTCTCTATCTACACTTTCTTGACAACCTCATCTTTCCTATGAATTCAACTATCATCTCTATGAAGATAGCTCCCAAATCAGCATATCTAGCCTTGATTTCTCTTCTGAGTTTCATTCCTGCCTCTCTCTCAGCCTGCATAACATTTACACTTAGCTATCTAATAAGCATCTCAACCTGACCGTGCCCAAAATGAAACTCATTATCCTAAATGCCCCCACTTAACTTTCCTATGTTTGTTGAGAGCACAGAATATGAGTCATCTATACTCTCTGTGTTGGTACTCTGATACAAATCCTTGTTAGGTCTATAGTAGTTATGGCTTTATAAATACCCCTAGCCTTCCAGTTATCCAAGTTTGCAACCTAGGAGACATTTTCACTCTCCATTCTCACTCACTGCTTACATCTAATCAGTGGTAGTCCTATAAACATGATGATTCTACATACATCCCTTCTCTCTAATCATGCAAAAATGTCCTAGTAATGGGATCTCATCACCTCTTTCTTGGACTATGGAAAAGACCTACTAATTGGGACTTCCTGCATCCAAACACTCCTTTTTTCAATCTGTCCACTACATAACTACCAAAGTGATATTCTTAAAACACAGGTTTGACTATGTCATTTTGCCTAAGAATCTTCAGTGGCTCCCCATTTCCTGTAGGTTAAAATAGAAATTCCTATTTTTCATATAAAGCCCTTCACAAATCTGCCTCTAGCCTGTCTATCCAAGCTGATTACACATTACCCCTGCAAAGGCACTCTAAGATCCAGTTAAATGGCCCTCACAAGGCTCTTCTTCCTGGAATCCCTCCTGGATTATTCCTGCCCTCATGTCTAGGAGCCTTTTATCTTCTCTAATAAGCCAGAGCCCAGGGATATATTTCTTCAGTTCTTTCCCCTTCTCAAGCAAGCGAACCAGCTGGCATTGACAGTGAGCAAGAAGGAACAGGGGCCAGTCAAATGAACCAAGGAAGACATGTGAGCCACTTTCTGTGTGTAGACATAGCCTTATTGCCCTTGTTTCCTGGCAGAGCCAGAAAATGAGGTTTCTCTGTCGGTCCCTTCCCTTTGTTTTCCAGTCTTTGAACTTGGCATTGTAGTTGAAAAAACTCCTTGTATGTGTTAGGCCCTTAGGGATGAACCATTAATACATGGTTGCACTTGAAACATTATAACATCTAATCCCCTCTGACAAGGAGCCCAATCTCCCAAGTTCATTATCAACTATTTTCAAGCCCGCAGTGTCAAAAAGGAGCAAAGGATGAGGGGCTTTAAAGTAGTTAACTTTATGCATTTCAAAACAATCTCAAAGGAAATCACACGTATTAAAAATCAGTTCATTATTCATTGTCTGTAAGTATGACCATAAGAAAAGCTACGGCTGTGCTGGGAAGAGGGGAGGGGAGGGAAGGGAAGCTGGCTTCTGCGCCATAATGATCCCCACATCAAACAAAAAGGCGCCTGCTACCCAGGGGAAGCAGCAGGCACCTGGGGCCCTGGTAATGAAGCAAGAGGTGTTTCTTGTTGTGCACGTCCGACATCCAGCCCAACTGTATGTGACCTAATATGGAGCCTGTAACAGGAGTGAGTGTGTGTGTGTGTGTGTGTGTGTGTGTGTGTGTGTGTGTTTGTCTGTCTGTTTCTCTCTCTTTCCCCTAGGCAGAGGTGAATCCCAATATCATCTTGGCTTGTAGCTATGGAGCCTTTATTTACATGAGGGTTAGGTTGGTTTCATGGCAAGAGCATCATTCTTGGCAGCTTGGATAGACAGGCTAGAGGCTGATTTGTGAAGGGCTTTATACGAAAATTGAGTTTTGAATCCCATTGTCTTTTTCTTACTCATGATTTGGACACATCAGGTCACTGAGTCTTACCATTCTTATAGTAAGTATTATACAATTACATAAATGTTAGTTACTACTGTTGTTGTTACGATTGTTATTATCTGAGAATGTGAGAACAGGAATAAAAATGTCTCACAGTTTTGTTAGGAAGTCCCAGTATGAGTATGTTTGCGTGAAGAACACTGGTTTTGGAGCCAGAAGGCCTGGGTTCAATTTCAGTGGTGCTTCTGTATCTTCACCTCTATTCAATTCAATAAACATTTATTAAGTACTTACTATGTGCCAGGCACTGTGCTGAACTTCTTTGGGTGAGGGGGAAGGAGAGGGGGCAAAGAGGAAGGATGGATTAGATTAAATGAACTCTAAAGCCCAGGGTTACAATTATTAATATTTTCACCAGTTTGGACTAGGGTATGGCATTAGAACACAGTATAACCATTGCTATAGCCTGACCATTGTTCCTCTAAAGGTTAGGGGAATAATAGTTGTGCCATAATCATACAAACCAGAAGGGATGCAGGGATAGTGATTGTCATAGGGTGGAAGCATCCCTCTTTTTGTGTTGATGCTCTGGTCCAAAACCCTGTTTGTTCCATACTTGCTCCTGCTCTAATAAAGCATCTTTCAGTTCCATATGAGATAACCTCTTTCTCTATGATACCTTCAACTGTAGCTGTGCAGAAGGCAGCTTCCAGCTTTTAGCCTTCAGCACCCAGTATGTGGACTATAGGCTCCTTATGAATAAGAAACTTCATTTCAAGGGCTTAAACTGAAAAAAAAATTACTCTGCAGATCAGCTAAGTTTTGATTTGGTTCAATAGCTTTTACAAGATATGAAGTAAAGAAAATAACGTCTTTTTATAGTTCTTTATGGGCTACAAAGAGGCAGCTGTGGCTTAGTGGAAATATCCCTGGATCTGGAGCTTAATCTGGACTTTGAGTACTGGCTGTATGATCTTGAGCAAGTCATTTAACTCCTGAGTGACCTCAGTCAGCTCTCTAAAGGTAAGTTACAGAATAGCTGCCAATCTATACTGATAGAGGGAGTGCTTCTTTGAGGGATCTTCACAGAGATAAAATCACAGGTTTTAACATACAGACACACAAACACATACACAGCTTAAAATTCCATTAAGACTTTTGGAACACCTTATACACACACACACACACACACACACACACACACACACACACACAGATATAAATACCTACATAAATTTATGTGTAGCATACACAGATACACAAGTGATTGTATCAGCTAATCAATTCAACAAATATTTACTAAGTAACTACTGTGTGCAGGTGCTGTGGTAGGTACTAGGGAAAATAATCTCTTCCTTCAAGGAAATCAATCAATCTATATTTATTAAACACCTACTATGTGCTAGGCACTGTGCTAAGTGCTGGGGATACAAAAAGAGTCAAAAGACAGTCCCTGTCCTCAAGGAGCTCACAATCTAATGTGGGAGAACACATGCAAACAAATATATACAAAGCAATCTATATACAGTATAAATAGGAAATAATTAATAGTGGGATAGAAATAAAATTAAGATGGGTTAGGAAAAATTTCCCAAAGAAGATGGAATTTTAGCTGGACTTAAAGGAAACCAGGGGAGGCAATATGGAGAGATGAGGAAGGAGAACATTCCAGGCACAGGGGACCACCAGAGTACATTCCCAGAACTGAGAGATGAGTGTTTCGTTTGTGGACCAGCTAGGAGGCCAGTGAAACTGCATGGAAGAGTACACACTGGGAGTAAGACATAAGAAGACTGAAAACCTAGCAGGGGGTTGGGTTATAAAGGGCTTTGAATGTTAAATAGAGGGTTTTATATTTGATCCTAGAGATCACTGGGGTCCTGGGAGCCACTGGAGCTTCCTGAGTAGGGAGATGACATAGTCAGATGTGTGCTTTAGGGAAATCATTTTAATGACTGGATAGAGGATGGACTGCAATGGAGAGAGAATTAAGGCAGGCAGACCCATGAGCAGTTGTTGCAATAATCTAGGAGGGAGGTTATAAAGACCTAAACTAGAGTGGTGACTGAGTCACAGGGAAGGAAGCATAATGGATAACAGATTGATAACAGATTGGATAAGAAAGTTGAAAGATAGTTAAGGACCGCTCTTCGGTTGCAAATGTGAGGGACTGGGAAGATGATACTGTCCTCTATGGTAACAGAGAAGGTAAAAATAGGGAGAGAGCTTAAGGAGAGAAATAATAAGTTCCCTTTTAGACGTGTTTAGCTTAATATGTCTACTGGATATCCAGTGTGAGATGTCTGAAAGGCAGTTGGAGTTGTGAGATTGGAGATTAGCAGAGAGGTTGAGGAAAGAAAGTTAGATTTGGGAATCATCGGCATAGAGATGGTAATTAAATCCATTGGACCTTTACCTCCGCTAGGTAAAATAGTATAGAGGGAGAAGAGAAGGATGCCCAAGACAGAACCCTGTAGAGAATTATTATTAGCAGGAGTTATCTGGATGAGGACCCAGTAAAGAGACTGAGAAAGAATATCATATAGATAGGAAGAGAACTAGGAGAGAGTGGTGTTCTGAAAACCTGGAGAGAAGATAGTATGAAGGAGGAGAGAGTGATCAACAGTGTCAAAAACTATAGAGAGATAAAGGAGAATGAGAATGGAGAAAAAGGCCATTGGTTTTGGTAACTAAGAAATCATTAGAAATTTGGAGAGAGCAATTTCGGTGTAATGATAAAGTTGAAAGCTGGATTATAAGGGGTTAAGAAGAAAGTGAAAAGAGAAAAAATGGAGGCACTTATTATAGATGGGCTTTTCAGTGAGTTTAGCTACAAAGAAGAGATATAGGATAATAGTGGAAATGGAAGGATAAAGCATGAGTTTTCTCAGGATTGGGGAGACAGGCATGTTTGCAGTCAGTAGGGAATGAGCCAGTAGAAAAGAAAAGATTGAAAATAAGTGGCAAAGTGGGGATGATAGAGGGGGAAATCTATTGAGGAATCAGGATGTAATGGGATCACTTGAGCAGGTGATTATTCTTGATTAAGGCTATCTCATCATGTGAGACAGGGATAAAAGAGAAGATAGTGGCAAAAGGTGTCTGAGTGATAGTAAAGGAGGAAAATGGCAGAAAAGGGGGCTCTTGGCAAATCACCTCTTTTTTTCTGTAAAATATAAGGAGAGTTTTTCAGCTAAGAGGGTAGTGACAGGAGAAGCCATGGGAGGCTTAAAGAGGGACAAAAAAGGTTTGGAAGAGCTGCTATGGAGAGTAAGATAGTGAGTATATAAGGCAGGTATAGAAGAATTGCCTAGCAGCGGTGAGGGCCCAATTGAGGTAGTGTAAGATCTGCATGAGTTTCTCCTTATACTAAGCATCAAGTATATAGGATTGAAGACAGTGAATAAAGGGAGTGATATAAAACTGAAGGTGGGCAGGCCATAATTAGTGGTTTGATAAGGGACTTGGAGAATCAAGAGAGGAGGACAGTATAGAATTGAATTGGTTCATCAATTAACCAAGAAAGGGAAGAGAAGAGACAGTGACTAGTATAGAGAAGATAGGCTGGAGGAGAATTGAAGGTCATGGATGGATGAAGGATACAGTTTAGTAAGGGAAGGAAGAAAAAGAGTTGAAAAGGCAATGGGTTATTGTTGGATAAGAGAATTTAGGAATTCTTGAAGATGAAGGTGGTACATTATGAACATCTTTGTGTTTGGCTGAGTGGAATGAAGGAATAGATTCTAGAAAGTGAATAGGTTGAGGAATTGGGTGGTTATAGTGCTTAAAGGAGTGTTAGTATATGTGTTGAAGTCCCCTAGTATGTGTGCAATAGCTGGGGAGGGGAGACAAATTGTGAGGCATATACCAAACTCATTGAGGAAAGAAGGGGAGGGATCTGGAAGTCTACAGATAATAGCTACCAAGATTTTGATTAGGTGGTAGAGATGAATAGCATGAACCTCAAAGGAAGAGAGATTATTGACTAACAGAGGTAGGGAAAGAAAATGGAAATAGCAATGCGGAACAAAGAGTATTCCAACTCCTCGACTTTGACCAGTGAGCTAAGGATAATGAGTGAAGGTGTAATTAGTACTAGAAAGGGTAGCCAGGACTATTGTGTCAGCAGAGGAGAGCCAGGTTTCATTAAGAGCTAGAAGATGGAAGGAGTGGGAGAAGGAAAGACTTAGGATGAAGGGAAGTTTGTTATCTATGGAACAGGCATTCCACAGTGCACAGTGGAAAGGCTGGGTGGTATTTGGTTGAAACTTTAGAATAAGGAGGTGAGATGGGAATGCGAATGAGGAATTGGGTAAAGTGGGGTGGGGTGGAGAATGGGGTCTAGATGATGATATACAGGAGTGCAGAGCCATTGGGATATGAAGGGTATGATCAGATGTAATAATGTTCCTCATTGAATGTAGGGTACCACTCCTTACTGCATAGAAGTTGGAAATTGGGCTGGAGTTAAATGCAAGTTGAAATGGTGGTATGTAGTCATATGGGAAGCCTCCTTTCACTATTCCTCTTCCGTCCAAAGACTGGAGATTAGGCTGGAAAGGGTGAAGCAGATGATGGAAGTCCAATTTGCACAGCAAAAGAAGTCCCATTCTCCACTAACTTCTCATCCTCTTTTCTCAAAATAAAAGCACAGTAGACAATAAGAGGCCTAAGGTCAAAGGAAAGGTTTCTCCACATCCTGGTCAGGAGATGGGGCTAACAGTGGGAGGGGGAAGCTGCCCTGTGCTGGCACTGATGGAAGTCATTGCTTTAGATCAGATGGAAGATGCTCACCAGGCCCCTGGTCAACACACCTCAGGGGACATTCACCCATCAGATGGAAGGCACAAGGTGCCTGGTCAGAGAAAGATTTGGCTCCTTCTCTCACATGAAGAGGCTGGAGATGAGGCAACAGCAGTGAATTACATTTTAAACATTATTGTTCCTCTATAAAAGTCCTGTTTATATGCCTTACTATACTATGGAGTTCAGTTTAGGAACTCCAACTCTGTGCCAAAAGGAACCTACTTTAGCAGGTATTGTTGGATTGGAATGGATGTTTCTAGTAAGGATCCAGGTCACCTACTGTATGTCTATCATCTTTCTATTAGAGTTTAAATGTAGAGGATCACTTCTCAAAGGCTGGCCACCAGTTGACATTTTGGGTTTTTGTTTGTGTTTGTTTTTGGTTTGCTTTTTTGTTTTGCTATGACAACCAATAAAGATTCACTAAGGTTTAGAAGGAAGTTAAGAAAAGAGTGAAAGGAAAGTGGAGACACCTATTGTATATGGGTTTTTCAATGAGTTTAGCTACAAAGGGCAAAAGAGATATAGGGGGGCAGCTAGGTGGCACAGTGGATAGAACACAGGCCCTGGAGTCAGGAGGACCTGAGTTTCAACCCAGCCTCAGACACTTGACAGTTACTAGCTGTGTGACTTTGGGCAAATCACTTAACCCAATTGCCTACCAGAGAGAGAAAGAGAAAGACAAAGAGAGAGAGAGAGAGAGAGAGAGAGAGAGAGAGAGAGAGAGAGAGAGAGAGAGAGAGAGAGAGAGAGAGTATAATAGTGGGAATGGAAGGGCAAAGCATAAGTTGTGTCAGGATTCGGGAGACAGGGGAATGTTTGTAGGCAGTAGGAAATGAGCCTACTAAAACTACTAAAACTTTAGGTTTTAATGTGTTTTGTGGTGGGACTACTTACACTATCAAAATCATGAAAACTTGAACTGTCTGAAGTTTTATTATTAGAAGAATGTCCACCTATTGAGGTCAGGGCTTGTCTTCTCGCTTTTGCATGCATTTCCCAAGAGCCTAGCACAGAGTCCTGTATTTAGTAGACAATTAATAAATATTTGATTGGCCAATAGATTACTAGAAATGCAGAGAAGTCATTCAGTAGAGTATTACAGTTTTCTAGGAGGGTTGTAAAGGATGCCTACAGTAGAGTGTGTGGGCTGTGAGAATGCAGAAGAAGGGGCAGATAAAAGAGTTATTTCTAAGGCATAATCAATAGTTCTCAATTACTGACTGAATGTGGAGGTGAAAGAGAAGGAAGAATTAAAGTCCAAACCCGGAATTTAAACCTGGACTATAGGGAGAACCATGATGCCATTAACAGAAATAAGGAGACCAGGAGGTCCTCTTTGGAGCTGAGGGATGGTGCTAAAATCAGCTGTGAACATTCTGAGCTTGACTGCCAGTGAAACATCTTGGAGTGATATCTAACTATCAGTTGGAAACCATTTGGGGCATAAATTGTAGCCCCAGAGTAGCTGGGATCCTAGAGCACCAGGCCCAGCAACCATCCCTGCCTGCCAGTCACCCATCTCTCCAACAACCTCTGTTCAAGGGCACTCACTGTTATCCAGGAAGAAAACAGAGCCAAGCAGGCTTTGGGGCCTGCAGTGTGTGAGGAGATGTTGCACAGATGCAGTTTCAACGAGTTGCATCTTGGTATTTCCAGAAATGCAATACTCCTGGTGTCATCACGGCAACCTGGCTGCCCCATCCCCTTTAGAATAAGAAAACTTTAATGTATTTTTAAAGATTTGGACAGGTTTCCCAAATAGGTCAACTGTTCTGGCTCTTCACCTTCCAGGCCTTCATGCCAAGGGGCAGGGGCAGGTTCCATGAGCAGACAGTGATTCTCATTGGTTACCTCATTTCCTCGGTTGTCCTGTTTCATGACAAAGGAGCTAATGGGTAAGTCACAGGCTCTCTTCTAAAATGCAGCCCTGAAAACCAAACAGACATATAATTTAAGTCCTCTACTGGGTTCTTTCTAAAGATCTGAATTACCCACATAGTTACCTCAACACCCCCATCCCTTTGCTAGCATGTTGTTGTTCAGTTATTTCTGACTCTTCACAACCCCATTTTAGGTTTCCTTGACAAAGATACTGGGGTGGATTGCCATTTCTTTCTCTAGCTCATTTTACAGATTAGGAAACTGAGGCTAATAGGGTTAAGTGACTTGCCCAGAGTCACATAATTAGTAAGTTTCTGAGGCTGGATTTGATCTCAGGTCTTCCTGACTCCAGGCCCAGATTCTGTCCACTGTGCCACCTAGCAGCTGCCTTCTTTCATTAGCATATACAGGGTCTTTATGCTTTTACCTCATTAAGGATAACTCAATCAACTGGGTTGATTTCCTTGGTGAGAGTCTCTGCCTTTCATTTACTTGCTTTGTTTTGTTGTTGTTATGAGCCCATGGGTGGGGAAAGTGCCATACACAACTGGAGTTTACATGTACCTGGAACAGGTTAAAAAGGGAGGGGGTGAACGAGGGAAAGGAAAGAGTAAAAGGGGAATGGGAGGAGAAGTGACAGGCAGGAAGCAATAGAGACACATAGAAAGAAAGAGGTAATGAAGGGAGAGACAGAAGGCCAACATAGGAAAGAGAAAGATGAAGGTAAAATAAGGAAGAAAAAGACAAATAGAAGAAATAGAAGGGAATGAAAAAAGAGAGAGATGAAGACTGACACAGAGACAGAGAAAGAGTGTCTGAGGGGAACAGAGGAGCAGAGGAAGGGGGAGAGAGAGAGAGAGAGAGAGAGAGAGTACAAGGAAGAGGAAGGGAAGGAGGAGAGAGAGGGAGAAGGAAATGGAAAAAGAAGAGGGAAAAAGTTAAAGAAAGTGGGAAGGAGAGAAAGAGTAAAGTGAGCAGAGGGAGCAAGGGAGAGAAGGGAGTAGTCTTAATCTGATCATGAAGTCACACACCTGTTGTACAACTGTCAACAGCATCTTCCTTCTTGCCTCTGGCAGGTGGTCTGCAGTACAGGCACGAAGCTCGTTTGATGGCCACAGAGTAAGCCTCCTTTCACCAACTACAGGATGGCTCTAGATAGGGGGCTGGGCCAATGATTGTAGTAGATCAGAAATGACCTACTGATTGATGTGCGCTCCTTTGCAAACAGACTAGGATAGTGAAAATAACAATGCTGTCCTGAGCTGATGAACATACAGTTTGAGCATTCCCTCCACAAAAATATAAGTGACGTCCAGACACACACACACACACACACACACACACATACACACACACACACACTTTTGTTGTTCAGCCATGTCTGACTCTTCATGACCCCATGGAACCCCAGGCCCTTGTAACGTCTACTCTCTCGCAAAGCCTGTCCAAGCTCATATTTGTCGCTTCCATGACACCATCTCTCCGTCTCATCCTCTGGTGTTCTCTTCTCCTTTTACTTTCAATCTTTCACAACATCAGGGTCTTTTCCAATGAATCCTATCTTGTTATATGGCCAAAGTACTGAAGCTTTAGCTTCAGTGTTTGACCTTCCAGTGAATAGTCTGACTGAATTTCTATAAGTATTCATTGATTTGATCTCCTTGCTGTCCAATTCTCAAAAGTCTTCTGCAGCACTGCAATTCTAAAGCATCGATTCTGTGGTGCTTAGCTTTCCTTATAGTCCAGTTCTCACACATCTATTCCTTATTTTTTCACCTATTCTTCTTCCCTCTGTGTCATTAGATCAGTTATTTCAAATATTTATTCATCATCTTCCCTTCCTTCTTTCCTGCCTTTTTTACTTCCTTCCCTCCATCCCTTCCTTCCTCCTTTCCTTTCCTTTACTCCTTTCTTTTCTTTCTTCCTTCCCTTTCTTCTTTCTCCCCTCCTTTCTCTTCTTCCTTCTTCCTCTCTGTCTCTGTCTCAATCTCTTTCTGTTTCTATCCACCTCCTTCTTTCTATCTGTCTCTTTCCTCCCACTCTCTGTTTATTTGTAAGATTCTGTCCCTGAATTTGGGATCTGTATCAATAGTCCCCCCTCCAAATGTATGTCTGCAGAACCTCTCAGGACCAGTCACTACTTCCCTGTACCTTTGTGTGCCAGTCACATTTAGGTAATTAAGTCAGAATCATAGCTAGACTCAAGGACTCTGTGTTCCACCCTGCTCTTTCTGTACACTCATGTGCATTCTGAACATCTTCACTTGAATGTGTAACTTTGGAATTTCCACCCCAAGGTCTTTGACCTGCTTATAGACTTAAACCCAGTTCCACCTGCTTGACCAGAAATCCTGAATGTATCATTTTCCCATATATTCTTCTTGGCCTGCACTGAACCTTGGACCATTGTTGCAAGGTTACTCATAACTGTATCTGAGTCTTCCTGTATTCTTTTAGGAATTCTTGTATCAGAAATTGTGAGACCCTTAGAGTCAGTAGCCACTGTAATTTGACAATAGCAATCCATTAAACAAATAACATCAACAAGAACTTTAAAAAATTGGCAAAGAAGTAAATTGTGGTTATATTTACTCTGCTGACCCCAAGGCTAATTCTCAGTTTCTAAAATCTCTTTTTGATGTATAACTAATGAGGGCATTTAAATAAACAAGACCTTGCCTCCAGGATAGAAATATCAACACAAGCATAATCCACTAGTTTGCTGACTTTTGATGGGCATTAGCTGGTTGATGGATTTTAGCCAGAATACATATAACTAAGGAATGAAAAAATTTTTAAAAAAAGCAGGAGAGGAAATACTTCAAATCCTAGAATGTTAGATGTTAGTACTGGGGGAGGTGAAGTGGGCTAAGACTCAAGAGATCATCTAATCTAAGCTCTTCCTTTTTGTAAATGGTGAAACTGAGGCTGAGAAGATCAAAGCATTATTTACCTCCTACCTCAGGGGGGAAAAATTATTGATGTTTTAGTGTTTTTTTTTCCAGAAAAGAAGTCAAAGATTCCTACCAGTCTAATTCAGTAATTGTTGACATTACAAAATAAAAATAAAAATTGCCAGTAAGATCCAGGCTATAAATTCCAAAGCGGGGAAAAGGAGGAGAAGGGAAGCCACATCACCTGGTGTAGGAGGGCCTTGCACAGGACAGGCTGGCAAACCTTATGCCTGCTTCCCTGAGGTTCCAGCCTGCCATCCACTTTCTGTCATGTTATAATGGGGGGCTGGGGGTGGGGTGGGTGGGTGTATAAAACACGCATTCCACTGACCTCAACTCCACCCCCTCCTCCAAAGCCTTGCTCCATCCAGGTGCAGATCCAGAATTTTGCTCTGCCCAATCTGATTCTCCAAAGCTAAAAAAATGAGTACTGGGCCGTCAGAGACTCTAGTGCAGACCATGTCTGCTCCAGCCTCCCATCATCAAACGTGAACACCTTATTTTCCAAAGCTTCAAAGGGCCACTTAAGGAGGACCTTCATTTTCCAACAAGCCGCCAGCTGAAGGGAAAGTGTTGTTAAACTCCCAGGCTGGCAGAGATGAGTTTACACAGATGGAACAGTTAGCGCAGACCACAAATACCAGCAACCAACCGGTTTCACACTTCTGAAGACAGAGAGGAGGGAATAACAGGGGCCGGCCAAAGAAAACAGACTATGGAAAGCTGCAAGCTGCTGCCTGAAATTTCAGCTGTTACTGTTCTTTTCCCACTTGTTTTGGGGGAGATAGATAGCCCTCCTCAGCAGAGCAGAAGAAGCCCAGGGCTCTCATGCCCAGTGATTTCACCCTCTTTGGGGAGGCGGGGGACGAGGGCACTCAGTGTCCAACCACAGTGCATACGTTGTTTGCAGCTCCATAAATTCGGTTTCCGTGAAGACTGTGCTTCTGAAGGGGGCAGGGAGGAGGAGCTTCCTGTCCTCCCCCAAATGCTGTGCAATTGAATTTCCCACAGTATGACTTCTATGGCATTGGGTGTGCCCTTTCCTTTACTCTGCCCCAATTCTTCCAGGAAGAAAAAGATTTTTCTCTTCCCCGAAAGGGATAAAAGACTTCTCTTCTGCCATCCTGACCCCTCTCCATCCACCCATACCTTTAAGCTCAAGGTGAAAGTGATCAAAACAAGCCTTAATGTCCTAAAAGCAAAGGGGTTATTGCTGTCCAGGGATGGGTGACATTTCTGTCCCTGGCCACATCAGGGATGAAAACAATGTTTGGAAACAAGACTCAAATAGGTTCCCAGCCCAGTGTGGTTAAAACATCACTGGTGCACACCTCCAGCATGGATATACTTCATGGACAGTGAGGAGTAAAGACATTTCCTTGTGGGTTAACACAGGAGTATGCCATGTCAGGGCTTCAGTTACTCTTCTGTAATTTAAGGGAAAAAAATCCATAGGCATGAGTGGGACAGATCATCCTATAATCATCTCTGCACCCTCTGGAGTGGAAAAAGACTGTCATAGGTAACTTCTTGGTTTTACTAGGTCCCCAGTACAGTTTATCACAATGTGTGAATGTGTAGATATGAAGAAACTCTCAGTAATTCTGCTGGCAAAAAGGGTGCTTTGCTTTTTCAAACGTTTAAAATCTTTAGTGAGGAGAGGGGAGACCTCTTTCAAGAAATAGATATGCCTGAGTCACAGGCTATAGAAAGGGGAAGATACAGGGATTGGAAAACAAAAAATCAATTCCATGCCAATGAAATATTGGTTTAAAAAAATAAGAATGAGCCAGGAGGTAGATGTTGTAATAATACTTTAAAAAAAAAGTTTTCTTTTTCTGTTTGAAGTGAGATTAAGGTCACACTTGGGGCCTTTCTCCTTACTCCCTCCCCTCATTTTATTTTGCCTCTATAAACAGGAGCAGAGAGAGAAGAGAATGTCATAGGATTTCCTGCTGTATCACTGGGAAAGACCTAAAAGAACATTTCATTCAAATCTTTCATTTGAGAGATGAAGAAACTAAGGCCCAGAGAAGGTCGAGCAGTGGCTTGGGAGCAGAGGAATTCCTCATCAAGTGTGAGGAGTGCCATGAAAGGGCCTCTCAATGTGCCTACAGAGAGGAACATAAAAAGACCCACCAGAGTGAGTAGATAAGTGAAAGGTTTTTAATGTCCATAGCAAGAGGGCCTGGAAGATGAGCAGAACAAGACCAAATAACAAACTTTCATCTCCCTATTATTCAGAAAACCAATGATAGTTTTGCTTGAGGTAAAGTTATTGATTCTAGTGAAGTGATTAGTTTCTTCGCTCTATTCCAACAAGCTTCCTGTGTTATGGAGGAATAAAGAAAACTGAGTAGTTACATCTACATGATGATTTATTTAGCAATGCATCAGGTTGCAGAAATAAACTGGGACCAAGGCTTTCAGTAGCCAAGGACCCAGCACCTTGGTTTCTACATAGTTAAATATAGTTTAGAGGGAATGAAAAACTGTATTATAGGAATTGAGACACCTGGTTTCTGATTAATGGAGGGGGATCAGGAGACACTGAAGTGAAAGGGAGAAGGGTAGTTTTGTGACATTCCTTAAGTCAAGTAACTTTTGAGAAAGGGAGTAATCTTGTGACAACTCCACAAGCAGTTGAAACTTATGGTGGATAAAGGGAAAATGGAGTTATTAATGCTATTTTTAATGGAACATTCTCCTCTTTGATCCTGGGGTACTTAACTCCCAGGATCACTTATTTAAAATCTTTATCTAATTAGAGATTTCTAGACACAATGATAGTCCACCTTAAAAAGCATCAAAGGGGTGGGGTTATTGGCATGAAGAATACGTGCAGAATCATGATTTTATATATCTATGTCCTATAAATATACATGTGTGTGTATATATATGCATGTATATATGTGTGTGTGTGTGTGTGTGTGTCCCCTAAGGAGACAAACCTTATAAAATAGACTCCATAAATAAACTAAGTTAGGCTATAGATCAAACTACTTAGAGGGCTCACCATGGACTATTTTGAGAGGGGAAATTTACATGTCACCAAGGTATAAGAAAACTCAGCAAACATAAATACCATGAAATAAAAAAAAACAAAGTAATACAATAATAGTCATCAATATTAAATCACATCAAGTCTCCTTATAACCTGGTAACCCACTCCCAGTGTCCATTTAATCAACACATTTTATGTCAAGTTCCAGATGTCCCATGTAATCGTCTGGTCCCTGGAAACATCTCATTTTGGGCAATCTATAGTAAGCTTCATTCTCAGAAGGGGCTCCTCCTAGTAGATCGGCTTCTCTGGTTCCAAGTTCTTTAGCAGAGATTCCTAGGTAATTCTACTAAAATCTGCCAGTAACAAGATTCAATATAATTTAGTATAACTCCCTATATTTGATTTTCCGATAACTAGTTCATGTTGTGAAAACCAGTTGAGACCTTATAGTTCTAATCCCATTAATAACAGAGCTATAAGAAGAACGTCTAATTAAAAAAAAAAGTAATTCACCTGAAACTTCAGAGAATTTCAGTTTTTACATACCACTTGTTATTTCTTTCCTTACCCAAACCCTATAGCTGATGTGGACAATGTAAAAACAGGTTGAAGGAAGAATCTGAAAGAAAAGAAAAGAAAAAGGAAAAGGTCAAACAAGCAAAAACAAAAACAGGAGGGCCTGATTTGAAAAAAAAAATGAGTCTTTCTATCTCTTAAAATCATTGGATAGTAGAACCAAGATGGTGGCAGAAATTCTTCTGAGCTGTCCCCCAAACCCCTATGAACACCTTTAAGTAAAGCCATAAAACAGTTCCTGGAGGAGCAGAGCCCACAAAAGGATATGGTGAAATAATTTTCCAGCCAAAGACAACTTAGAAGGCCAGCAGAAAAGATCTGTTGCACCTGGGTGAGAGTAGAGCACAGTCCAGTGCAGGCTGAGTCAACACACTAGGAGCCGACTTTGGGAGCTGCTTGGGAGCAGCTGCTGCTGCTTCCAGAGCTCTCAGCCCACAGATGGTAAGGGGGCCAAACAAATGTTCAGAAGGAGATTACAGGGAACTCTTTGCTATCACTGAGGCAAGATTCTGTTGCTCTGCACATATTCAGATCCAGGTTATGGTCCTAGGTTGCGGCAGTCCCAGGGCAAGGAGGAGCACTAGTACACCAGAGATTGCAGCCACAATGGAACAGGGACCCTGCTCACGGATAAAGGCAGAAAAGAGTGCTTGTGATCATTCACAGACCAGACTACAAGCCAGGAAAGTAGTAAACACACCTCTTTTTACATCATACTACCTTGAAAGAACTGAAAACTTAGAAGTCTCTAAAAGTATCTTTGAAAAAAGCTGCACACAGCCCCTAAAGCTTGGAACAATGCGCCCTCCATCCCAGAAGCAGAGCCCTACTTTAATAAAGAGTTAAAAGTCAATAAATAGGCTGGGGAAATGAACAAACAACAGGAAAAAATTCTGACCACAGAAAGTCACTACAAGAAAGATCAAAACACACACTCAAAAGAAGATGACAAAATCCAAGTGTTAGTACTCCTACATCCAAAGACTCCAAGAGAAATATGAACTGGTCTCAGGCTATGGAAAAGCTCAAGATTTTTTTTTGTGAGGCAATTGGGGTTAAGTGACTTTCCCAGAGTCACACAACTAGTAAGTCTTCTGTGTCTGAGGACAGATGTGAACTCAGGTCCTCCTGACTTCAAGGCAGGTGCTCCATCCATTGCACCACCTAACTGCCTCTCAAAAAGGATTTTGAAAATCAAATAAGAGAGGTAGAGGAAAAATTGGGAAGAGAAATGATAGGGATGCAAGACAATCATGAAAAACACATCAATAGTTTGGTAAAGGAGACAAAAAAATACTGAAAAAATAACACCTTAAAAAACAGACTAGGCTAAATGGTAAAAGAGGCACAGAAAGCCAATGAGGAGAAGAATGCCTTAAAAAGTAGAACTGGTGCAACAGTTATCAAAACTGCTTGGTACTGACTAAGCAATAGAGTGGTGGATCATGAAATAGGTTAGGTACATAAGAAACAGTTGTCAATGACTATAGTAATCTACTGTTTGATAAACCCAAAGACTCCACCTTCTGGGATAAGAACTCACTATTTGACAAAAACTGCTGGGAAAACTGGAAAATAGTATGGTAAAACTAGGCATAGACTGACATCTTACATTGGGTACCAAGGTAAGGTCAAAATGGGTCCACTATTTAGACATAAAGGGGGATACCATACACAAATTATAAGAGCAAGGCATACTTTACCTGTTAGATCTGTGGAGAAGGGAAGAATTTATGACCAAACAAGAGATAGAGAACATTATGAAATTCAAAATGGATAATTTTTATTATATTAAATTAAAAAGTTTTTACACAAACAAAGCCAATGCAATGAAGATTAGAAAAGAAGCAGAAAGCTGGGAAGCAATTTTTACAGCCAGTGTCTATGAGAAAGGCCTCATTTCTAACATATATAGAGAACTGAGTCAAATTTATGGGAATACAAGTCATTCCCCAATTGATAAATGGCCAAAGAATATTAATAGGCAGTTTTCAGATGAAGAAATTAAAGCTATCTATATTCATATGAAAACCAAATCACTACTGATTACATAAATACAAATGAAAACAACTCTGAGGTACCACCTCATACCTATAAGATTGGCTAATATGACAAAACAGGAAATGACAAATGTTAAAGAAGATGTGGGAAAATTGGAACACTAATGCATTGCTGGTGGAGTTGTGAACTGATACAATCATTCTGGAGAGCAATTTGGAACTATGTCCAAAGGACTATCAAACTGTGCATACCCTTTGATCCAGCAATAGCACTACTAAGTATGTGTCCCAAAAAGACCATAAAAGAGGGGAAAGGACCCACATGTATGAAGATATTTGTAGCAGCTCTTTTTGTGTTGGCAAAGAACTGGAAATTGAGGGGATGGGGAATGGCCAAACAAATTGTGGTATATGAATGTGGTGGAATACTATTGTGTTATAATAAATGATGAGCAGATGGTTTTCAGAAAAATGTGGAAAAACCTATATGAACTGATGCTGAGTGAAGTGAGCAGAACCAGGAGCACATTGTACACAGTAACAGCAACATTGTGTGAGGATCAACTTTTATAGACTTAGGTTTTCTTAGCAAAAAAAAAAAAAAAAAAAAAAAAAAAGATCTAAGACAATTCCAAGGGACTCATGATGGAAAATGCATTCCATATCCAGAGAAAAAACTATGGAATATGAACACAGAGTGAAGCACAGTATTTTCTCTCCTTTTCTTTTCCCTTTGGTTCTAGTTTTTCTTTTACAACATGACTAATGTGGAAATATGTTTAATATGATTGTACATGGATAGCCTATCTCAGATTGTATGCTGTCTTGGGGAGGGGAGAAGAGAGGGAGGGGAAATTTGGAACTCAAAATCATATAAAAGTGAATGTTGAAAACTAAAAATAATTTTAAAAAAAGCAGAATTGGCCAAATGGAAAAAGAGGTACAAAAGCTCACTGAAGAAAATAATTCCTTAAAAATTAGAATGAAGCAAATGGGAGCTAATGACTTTATGAGAAATGAAGTAACAATAAGGTGAAACTAAAAGACTGAAAAAAAATAGAAGACAATGTGAAATCCTTCTTTGGGAAAACAATTGACCTGGAAAATAAATTCAGGAGAGATAAATTAAAAATTATTGGACTACCTGAAATCCATGACCAAAAAAAAGAGCCTACATCTTCCAGAAATTATCAAGGAAAACTGCATTGATATTTTTAAAGCCAGAGGGTAAAATAGAATACAAAGAAATCACCAGGGGGGCAGAGCCAAGATGGCAGAGTGAAAGCAGTGATTTGCTTAAGCTCTCCCCCAAACCCCTCCAAATACTCATAAAAAATGGCTCTAAACAAATTCTTAAGCAGCAGAACCCACAAAAAGACAGAGCGAAACAAATTTGTAGCCCAAGACAACCTGGACGATTGATCAGAAAGGTGTATCGCGCTGGGCTCAGAGCACAGGCTACAGCGAACCTGGAGCAGGCCTCAGAGGATTGAATCTTGGACAGCTGCGGAGGTTTCCAGACTCCTCAACCCACTAATGCCAAAGACAACTTAGAAGGTCAGTGGGAAAAGTCTGTTTCTCTCGGTGCTGAGAAAGGAAGGTGGGGTTTCAGCTTCATGCCCCAAGAGCGTGGTGAGAGTGGGGGCAGCTGCTTCCCGACCTTCCGGCTCACAGACTGAGGGGGAATCCAGTGGCTGATCAGAGAGGGATTGCAGGGATCTCTTTGCCAGTGCTGAGGCAGGAATCTCTTGCTTTGCAAGTATGTGGATCTGGGTCACAGTTCTGGGCGGCAGTGCTGGGGTGAGGAGGAGCTGGCTGGTGGAGCTTGTAGTGGCTGTGGAGAGGAACCCTCCTCACAGTTACAGGACAGAAAGGAATACTTGTGGTCACAGGCCAGGAAAGGAGTAAACACCTCCCCTTATCATACCACCTTGGAAGAACTGAGAATTTACAGGTACCTACAAGTATCTCTGAAAACAGCTATACAAACCCCTGAAGCTTGGGAGAGTACATTCTCCACATTGGAAGCAGACTCTTACCTTAACAAAGAGTTTAAAACTCAAGTAATTGGCCGGATCATGAGCAAGCAGCAAAAAAGAGTCAGACTATATTATCTTACTTTGGTGAAAAGAAGATCAAAATATACAACCAGAAGAAGACAACAAAGTCAAAGCTCCTACATCCAAAGCCTCCAAGAAAAATATGAATCAGTCCCAGGCCTTGGAAGAGCTCAAAAGGGATTTTGAGAAGCAAGTAAGGGAAGTAGAGGAAAAACTGGAAGAGAAATGAGAGTGATGCAAGAAAATCATGAAAAACAAGTCAACAGCTTGCTAAAGGAGACCCAAAAAAATACTGAAGAAAATAACACCTTAAAAAATAGCCTAACCCAAATGGCAAAAGAGGTCCAAAAAGCCAATGAGGAGAAAAATGCCCTAAAAAGAAAAATTGGCCAAATGGAAAAGGAAGTCCAAAAGATTACTGAAGAAAATACTTCCTTAAAAATTAGAATAGAGCAATTGGAAGCTAGTGACTTTATGAGAAATCAAGACACTGTAAACAAATCCAAAAGAATGAAAAATTAGAAAACAATGTGAAATATCTCATTGGAAAAACAACTGACCTGGAAAATAGATCCAGGAGAGAGAATTTAAAAATTATTGGACTATCTGAAAGCCATGATCAAAAAAAGAGCCTAGACATCATCTTTCAAGAAATTATCAAGGAAAACTGCCCTGATAATTAGAACCAGAGGGCAAAATAGAAATTGAAAGAATCCACAGATCTCCTCCTGAAAGAGATCCCCAAAGGAAAACTCCTAGGAATATAGCCAAATTCCAGAGTTCCCAGGTCAAGGAGAAAATATTACAAGCTGCCAGAAGGAAACAATTCAAGTACTGTGGAAACACAATCAGGATAACACAAGATTTAGCAGCTTCTACATTAAAGGACCGCAGGGCATGGAATATAATATTCCGGAGGGCAAAGGAGATAGGATTACAACCAAGAATCACCTACCCAGCAAAACTGAGTATAATCCTTCAGGGGAAAAAATGGTCATTCAGTGAAATAGAGGACTTTCAAGCATTCCTGATGAAAAGACCAGAGCTGAATAGGAAATCTGACTTTGAAATAGAGAACTGAAGTGGAACATGAAGAGATAAACGGGAAAGAGAAATCATAAGAGACTTATTAAGATTGAACTGTTTACATTCCTGCATGGAAAGATGATATTTATAACTCATGAGACCTTTGTCAGTATTAGGGTAGTTGGAGGAAAATTATATGTATATAGATGATAGATAGATAGATAGAGGGCACAGGGTGAGTTGAAGATTAAGGGGTCATATCTGGAGAATAAAATTAAGGGATGAGGGAGATTATACTCGGAGAAGAAGAAAGGGAGAGGTAGAATGGGGTAAATTATCTCACAAAAAAAAACAGAAAAGTCTCTTACAGTGGAGGGGAAGCAGGGTGAGAGGGAATGAGTAATCTTATTCTCATAGGATTTGGCTTAAGGAGGAATAACATACACATTCAATTGGGTATGGAAATCTGTCTTACCCTACAGAAAATAGGGGGAGAAGGGGACAAGAGAGCAGGGGGATGATAGAGAGGAGGGCAGATTGGGAAAAGGGTGTAATCAGAAGTAAATACTTCTGAGGAGGACAGGGTCAAAAGAAAGAATAGAATAAATGGGAATGCAGAATAGGATTAAGGGAAATAGAGTTAGTTTTTCACAACATGTCTACTATGGAAGTGTTTTGCATAACTGCACACGTAGAACCTATATTGAGTTGCTTGCCTTTTCAATGAGGGTGGGTGGGGAGGGAGGAAGAGAGAAAATTTGAAACCTAAAGTTTTAGAAAAAGATGTTTAAAAAATAAGTTTTCACATGCTACTGGGAAATAAGAAATACAGGAAATGGGGTACAGAAGTCTATCCTGCCCTACAGGAAAATAGAAGGGGAAGGGAGTAAGAGAAGGGGGAGAGAAAGAAAAGAGGACAGACTAGGGGAAGGGATATTCAGAATGCATGCCATCTTGGGGTGGGGGGAGAGTGAGATGGGTTGAAAATTTGGAACTCAAAAACTTGTGGAAATGAACATTGAAAACTACAAATAAATAAGTTTATATTAAAAAAATAAACAAAGAAATCAACAACTGAAAGAGATTCCAAAATAACAACTCCAAGGAATATTATAGAACAAATTCTACATCAAGCCTCATTACTCAAACATATGGAGAACTATACTTATATAGAACCATATAGAACTATAGTATTGACTACAGTCAAATTTATAAAAATTAGAGCCATTCCCCAATAGATAAATGATCAAAAGATATGAAGTTTTCAGATGAAATAATCAAAGCTATTTATAGCCATATTAAAAAAAATGTTCTAACTCACTATTGATGGGAGAAATGCAAATTAAAACAATTCTGACATACTACCTCATAACTATTAGATTGCCTAATAGGATAGAAAAAGAAAATGACAAATGGTGGAGGGAAAGTGGGAAAAATAAGATATCAGAGCATTGTTGGTGGAGTTGTGAACTGATTCAGCCATTCTGTAGAGTAATTTGGAACTATGCCCAAAGAGCTATAAAGCCATGCATACCTTTTAGCCTAGCAAACACCACTACTAGATATGTATCCCAAAAGATATTTTCTTTTTTAAAAAGGAAAGGGATCTATATGTACAAAAATATTTATAACAGCTCTTTTCTGGTGGCAAATAATTGGAAATTGAGGGGATTCCCATCAATTGAGGAATGGCTGAATAAATTGTGTCATGTGATTATGATGGAATACTATTGTGCTAGAAGAAATGATGAGCAGGATGCTCTCAGAAAAACCTGGAAACACTTATATGATCTAGTGCAAAGTGAAATGTACTGAGTACAAAATAACAGCAATATTATAAAATGACCAATGGTGAATGACTTAGCTATTGTCAGCAACACAATGATCCAAGACAACTGTGAAGGGTTTATGATGAAAAATGCTATCCATCCCCAGAAAAAGAACTGATGGTTTCTGAAGACAAATTAAAACATATTTTTTAAGGGCTTTTTATGTCTGGATTTTTTTTAACTTTATTTTTCTTGAAGTTTTTTTTGGGGGGTCTATATTTTCTTTCACAACATGACTAATATGGAAATGTTTTGCATGCCTACACATGTATAATTTATATCAAACTGTTTGCCTTCTCAATGGGAGTGGGACGGGAAAAGAGGAAGGGAGAGAATTTGAAACTCAGAGTTTTCAAAATGAACGTTAAAAATTGTTTTTACGTGTACCTTGGGGAAAATAAAATGCTAAATAAATTTGTAAAAATATTTTAAAACATAAATCAGACAGAGATTCCAAAATAAGAAAATAATTCCACTTTATTTACAATTATCAATGCAATTTTATATGTGAGACCTTTAATCTAATTTTGAGAATTTTATTACTAAAACATACTCTAGACCTATATATCCCATTAGAAACATTTGGAAGCCTTTCATTAGAAACATAAATCAAATATATCCTAATTCTTAGAGAAAACAGTCTGATCCTATTGTTTTCTCAAAGTTTATTACTTCATTTAATTAGAAAACTTATACATCTTTGTCTTATTTTTGCGTATTTGTCTAATCCTCCCTTCCTCTTTGATGATATTGTCCCCATATCTCCCTGAAAGAATAAGATGCTTCAAGGATCTAGTCTTATACATGAATACATAGGTATTAACAAGTGGATGACAAGTCCAAGAACTCATTTACTTAGTTGCCTAGGATATAGAATTGACTACAAATTCAGAATAAAATAGTAGGATTTTTTCATACTTGCATCCTAGTAACTTGGAGATGTTTTAGTATTGCAATGACAAAACTTCCACTGTTCACCTGACATAGTTATAGAAATTTGCTATAAAATAAAAAGGAAGGACATGGTTATGATGATATCAAGACTGTCCCTCCAAGGGCACGGACTGACTTGACATAAGTCATAATACGGGAAAAACTCCATTAGCTCTATTTAATTCCAGGCAAGAGTCATAGTTATCAGTCAATCATTTAGCAAAGTTCTACATTATTCACAGAGTATCAAAGCCAGGCTCAGAATAAACAAGTCTCAGAATAAACCAGTTCAGAAATAGCACATTGGGAAACTGAGTCAAAAGAACCCTACCTTTCACTTATGCAATAGCATCTTTTCAATTTTCTCAGACACAGATAGCCACCTATAGCAATTCCCCCTTTGGGCAACATATGGCATTCCTTTTTAATGGTGGACTATTAGTTTCATGACAATTCAGACAACCATACCTGAAATCAAAATTTAGAATAAAATCAACTACAGTCCCACGAGATTTCACCTCAAATAGCAAATTTCACTAATCACAGCTTAAGGCTAGGATATTATTATTCCTCTAATGTCACAGCAACAGTTAACAATAAGCAATATGAGAACATTTCATTTATCCTTCAATTATCATAATATATCCTAAGAACAAGAACATTGTGGCATCTTTATACATACAGTGAATAACTAATACTTGACTCAAAACCCCAGAAAAAAGCTAACTATAGGAAGCCTCTAATCTATATTACCTGTTCACCTTTAAGGCAAGATTGAAATCTTGGAATCTAAGGTCTATTGTTACTGAGTTGGCTCAAACATATGACTGAAATGTAAAATACTTATTAAGATGTAAAATTTCATAATTTTCATAAATGATAGCCAAATAATCTATCAAATAAAGCTCACTCTTTAAGAAAACTTGTAAATTTCCCCACTTTGGCTAGGAGAGGTCCTGATTTTCCAAACTTCTGTACTTTAGAATTTTATTACATGCTGTCAGCAGGGCTGACCCCTCTTGCCCCTCAGCCTGGTCCTTTAAGAGGGCAGATAAAGGGCACATCTCCCTTATCTTGAGGCTTTTCTGCTGTAACCCAGGAAAAGCTACTTATAAAAAGATGCTTGTTTTTTTTACAAAGGTCTTTAATATAACTACACCAGACCAAAGAAAACAATATCTTCTTTACCAATCAGTTACTTAATTAGCAATTTTATTAAGCTCTTACTAAGTGTTTTATCAGATAAGATAAAGAGAAGGGGTGTGTGTGTGTGTGTGTGTGTGTGTGTGTGTGTGTGTGTGTGTGTGTGTGTATTGAGGGGTGGGGTTGTTGGGGTGTTCCTGGAACTGGACCTATTCAAAGTCCCAGAGTTTTCTTTTATAATCTTAAATTGAGTGAGAGAAGGGAGATACTGAAGAAGACATATTCCTCAAAGAGGCATTTCTCTAGAAAAAATTAATCAACCTTTCCCAAATCTCTTCCCAAACTTCAAATTCTTCCCTACATATTAATCTATACTCATATGCTTCCACCTTTCTTTATCATTCTACCTATTCTCTCTCCCTATTTGGCTAAACTTTCCCTCTGTCCTTTATATACATTCATTTGTCTTACCAACTTTGAAACTAACCTTTCATATTGTACTCTGCTTCTGTACTTCTGTTTCCCTTCACTATGTTCTTAAGTCCATCTTATCTTATCTCTCAATCACATTCTAGAATAACATTCCACTGAATCTCTCCAGTACAGGTTTCCTTATACAATATTAGTTTAACCACTGTACTTTTACAAAGTTTAAAAAAATTCTGCAGAGTAGTACCCCCAAACTCACTAAGACATTTCAGCATTTATAAAAACAAAAAAACCCACATTCAAACAACAATTTGGAAATTAACAGTAGAGAACTTACATTTCAATCACAAATTTAGTCTGTAATTAGTTTACAAAGCCATAAATTCTTGTAGACTAGGGGGGAAAAGATTAACTTTTTCTTATTTGTATTGTCTTGTCTGCCTCCCTGACTTGGCCAGAGTTAGAAAGGGAGAGAGAGAGAGAGAGAGAGGGAGATCTTTCTGAAGACCATGAAAAGTTTTCATTTTTTGCACTCATTTTCCTTTGGCTGATTGGGCCACAGGAGAAAGTTACTTTGATTTACACAAAACACAGACAATACGGAAAGATAGACATATACAAGCAGAGCCTTCATTGGTCACCAGAACTGTTACAGTAGGAAGAAAACAAAACTGAATAGTTACAGCCAGACAATTTATTTAGCAACATACATGATTGTAGAAATAAACCAGTTGCAAGGCTCTTGGTAGCCAGAGACCTAGAACCTTGGATTCTATGTAATTAGTATATAATTTGGAGAGAATAAAAACAGGAAAAAGAAGATTACAGGTTCCTGATTGGTGGAGGAAATTGGGAGACGCTGAGGTGAGAGTGAGAGAGTAATTTTGTGACATGTCTTAAGTCAGGTGACCTTTAGGAGGAAGAATATTCTTGTGACTTCTCCAAAATCAGGTGACTTACAAGCAGATGAAACTTAGCTTTACAAAATGATGGATAAAGGCAAAATGGGGGTAACTAATACTATTTTAAAATTAAAAATTTGTTTTTAGATGTTGCCTGACCTACGCCATTCCTATGCCAGCTATAAAACGTCTACTACTAGCATTTATATGGCATGTTAAGGTTTGCAAAATGCTTTGTGTGTGTATATATATATATATATATATATAAATTTCATTTGGCAATCATAACAACTTTGTGTGATAAGTGTTATTGTTATTATTATCTCCATTTTACAGGTGAGGAAACTGAGGCACAGACATGATATGACTTGTACAGGCTTCCACAGCTAGTGTCTAAAACAGGATTTGAACTCAAGTCTTCTTACTCTAGGTCCAACACTCTATGCCCTATGCTATTTTGTTCAAGTATAAACTCCATGAGGGTATGAGCCACATATTATTTATCTTTATGTCTTACCCAGGTGCCCAGGATTGGACCTGGGATATTTAAAGCATTCAATAAATGTTGGCTGTATTTTATTTTTTCTCTAGTAAGGAAGGTTCTGTCAAAAAGTGTGTTTTATAATTGGACTTCATTAAAGAAACTAGCAAAACAAATATTTTCAGTATCCTTCTCTTTCATTTGTATCATTATCAACTTTGGAGAATGGTCTCTAGTAGAATGTCCCAGGGCTGTGTTCTGTTCAACATTTTTTTTTGTCAATGACTTGGAAGAATACATAGATGGATGTTTTTTAAATTTGCCAAAGATTCAGAGCTGGGAGGAATAGTTAATATGTTGGATGACAGAGTCGGATTTCCTAGAGATCAGATCTGGGCAGGCAAGAATGAAGGGTAGAATCTAATGAGATGCCATGTATTAGAGGTATGTTAAAATGGTAATAATTATGACAATAACAATAGTTAACATTTATATAGTGAATTATGGTTTGCAAAGTACTTTATATTCATTATTTCATTTGTGTCTCACAGCAAACCTGTAAAATAGATTGTATTTTTATACCCCTTTTACAGATGAGAAAACTGAGGTGGTGAGATTAAGTGATCAGTGTCACATAACTTGTAAATCTACACTCAGATCATCCTCACTCTAAGGCCAGTGCTTTCTCTATTACATTACTTAGCAGCCTTAGCTGTGACATAGTAGATAGAAAGTTGGCTTTGGAGTCAGGAAGACCTGAATTCAAGTCCTTTTTCTAACATATATTGGCTGTGTGACCCTGAACAAGTTGCTTAATCTCTCAGTCCCAGGTAGCTCTGCAAGATTAAGTTGAATGCTCTCTTTACCAATGAAATCGAAGATTTACCATCTACTACCCTATTCTACCCCCAAAAAAAATTTTTTTTAAAAGTGAGTACCCTTTAGTTTAACAAAATCAGAATAGGTAAAGCACAGCTGGACAACAATTCATATGTAGAGCTAGGGTAAGTCATTCTTACCCTGCCTTATTAACCCCTGAAAGCCCAGAAAATATCTCTCCAGGAAAAACCCTGCAACAGCTGAACCAGAAGAAAGATGGGGTGCAGCAGTCCAGTAGCCCAAGTAGCTTGAAGGATTAACTAGAAAGGCCCTTTTACTCTGGGGGAAGGGGAGCAGTACAGAACAGGAGGTGTCCCAGCAAGCTAGTGGAAAGCACCACCTCAGCATACCAGCAGGAGATCCTGAAGCTCAGGTGGTGGAGCAGACAAACACCAACACCTGGACCCCTGAGTGTCTCACTGAGGGTGGGGGAACTGGTGGAAACCAGCTTGGAAAATCATCAGGTGCCTGGGCATTCTACAGCAACCAGATCTCCCAGTGCCTCAGCAAAACTAAGAGAAGCAGCACTCCAAGGGGCCCCAGGTGGATAAATACCCTACAACATCTATCTGAAAGGAGCTGAAGAAAGCAAAAGGAAGGAAAGGCCTCAGGGGAGCAGGAAATCTCTAGGAGCCATACTACCCAATCCTACCCCTAGAGTTCCAGTGTTGCTGATTTCAGCCCAGCACCAGGTAAGCTGCCAGAATCTTACAGCCTCCAACTGCCAACAGCTGAGGCCCCAGCACACAAAGCCATCAACCAGGCCCTAGGCTCCCAACACAAGAAGCTTGGGTCAGTGCCCTGTGCTCCTCAGCAGGAGAGCTCAATCTCTTTAAAGGCCAGGAAACAAGCAACCATGAGCAAAAATAAATGTACGATAGATTCTTATTACGAGAAGAGTGAATATCAAGGCAGAAATTCTGAAGAGGACAACACTGTCAACAAACCGATGTCTGGAACCTCAAAAAGGAATATAAACTGGTCTGAAGCCCAAAAAGCCTTCTTAGAAGAGCTCAAAAAAGGATTTTAAAAGTCAAGCGAGAGAGGTAGAAGAAAAAATGGGAAAAGAAATGAGAGGTATGCAAGAGAGAGTCAATAGCTTGGAAAAGGAAGGACAAAAATTAACTGTAGAAAACAAGTCCCTAAAAAATACAATTGGCCAACTGGAAAAAAGTACACTAAAGAAAACAAGTCCCTAAAAAATACAATTGGCCAAATGGGGAAGGAGGTACAAAATCTAATAGAAAAAAACAATTTGTTAAAAATTAGAATTGAGCAAATGGAAGATAATGACTATGAGAGAGCAAGAATCAGTCAAACAAAAACAAAAGAATGGAGCAGCTAGGTGATGCAATGGATACAGCACCAGCCCTGGAGTCAGGAGACCTAAAAAGGTAAACGGGACAGAAAGAAACAACATGTTATTAATAAGGGCAAACTGTTTACATCCTTACAAGGGAAGATGACACTTGCAACTCTTGAGAACTGCATTGTTACTACTCTGTGTTAAAGGAGTATACATAAAGGGGGTGGGCATAAATTGACTTTGATGTAATGATGAAAAAAATCTAATCAAATAGGTTAAATGGATTGAAGTAAGTGGATTAATCTGATCTAACTAAGAAAATGTACTGAGAGAAAAGAAAAGGAGGAGGCAGACAAGGGCAAATTACATCACAGCAAAAGGCACAAAAACCTATTACAGCAGAGGGAAAGAAGAGAGGGAGATGAGCATTGTTTGAACTTTATTCTCATCAGATTTGGCTCAAGAAGGGAATAACATAATCAGTTAGGTGTCAAAATCTAACATGCCCTATAGGCAGTAGGAGGGAAAGGGGAAAGAAAACAGAGGGGAGATAGAAGAGAGGGAAGAAGTAGTAAGGGTAAAGGAGAAGAAAAGGGAGGGGGCTAATAGAAGGGAGGTGGGACTGAGGGAGACTGTGCTCAAAAGCAAAACATTAGTGAGGAGGGAAGAGGAGAAAGGAGAAAGAAAAGTGTAAACAAGGGGGGAAAGGATGGAGAGAAAGACACAGATGGCAATCATAACTGTGAATATGATATATGAATGTAATGGAATGCTATTGTGCCATAAGAAATGATGAACAGGCAGACTTCAGAAAAACCCGGAAAGACTTGTATGGTTTGATGCTGAGTGAAGTGAGCAGAACCAGGAGAACGTTGTACATAGCAACAGCCATGTTGTGCGATGACCAATATTGATAGATTTAGCCCTTCTCAGCAATACAAGGATCTAGGACACCTCCAAAAGCCTCATAATAGAAAATGCTACCCACATCCAAAGAAAGAACTATGGAGTTTGAATTCAGATCAAAGCATACTATTTGCCATTTTCTTCTGTTATGTTTTATTTCCTCTTTCTGGTGGTTCCTCCTGTTAGTTCTAATTCTTCCTTACAATATCACATTAATGTAGAAAACAATGTGAAAATATGTTTAATAGGAATGTATATGTATAGCCTACATCAGATTGCATGCCATCTTGGGGAGGGAGGTAAGGAGGGAGGGGAGAAAAATTTAAAACTCAAAAGCCTATGGTAGTGATTGTTGATAAATCAAAATAAATTAATAAAAAAAAAAATTAAAAAAACAATCCATATGTAGAAGATTTGGGAGTGGGAGGGGGGAATCCAAACAAAATTCAAGCTTGAAGATGAGCCAACAGTGTGTCATTGCAAACCACCAGACATATAAAAAACTAATAAAAGCTGAAACTTCACTGAAAGAATTAAGAGCATGGCAGTTCTACTATACTGTACTTTGATCACACCACCTGTGGAGCATTAGTTAAGTTCTGGTCCCTATCCTTTACACAGAATGTTGACAAGATGGAGAATGTCCATAGGAAGGCAACCTAGGTAACAACCCCACCAACGGTGACTATTCCCATCTTTTGGAGGACTAAAGACCAGAGCATTCAAAAATTAGTAAAAGGAAGTGAGGATATTTGAGCCTGGATAAGAAAAGATAATTTTGGCTAGTGTGGAAAAGAGGGGAAATTTGCAGTCTCTAATTATTTCAAGGAGGAAGAAAGATTAGTCTTATTCTGCTTGTCTTAAGAAAGGGGCAGGTAAGAGGTGCAGTGGATACAGCGCTGGCCCTGGATTCAGGAGGACCTGAGTTCAAATCTGGCCTCAGACACATAACACTTACTAGCTATGTGACCCTCAGCAAGTCACTTAATTCCATTGCCTAGCCAAGAAAAGAAAAAAAAATGGTAAATAAAAAGGAAAAAAAAAGCTACAGGCAGACATTTTAAATTTCAGCCAGAGTTTAGATGAATAAACATTAAGGGATATTATACTGGGGATTTTTATTCAATTATAGTACAGAGCAGACTCTATGTGTGGTCCCATCCAAATCTTTAAAACTATGATTTTGTAGCTGAGGTCCAGCTTCAGTCAATTTCTTTCAGTAAACAGGACTAAAAGTTTCTCAAATTCTTGCTTTGGTCAAATTTTTTTTCTGCAACCACCTGTGATGCTTTCTGTTCTTTTCTTTCTGTTAATATATAGATATCTTTTGTTTTTACTTATGTGTATTTTCTCCTCTCTCTTTCTGAGAGATAGGCTATGCTTTATACAAAAATATTTTTAAGTATAAATTTATGTATTTTCACTTTTCAACATTTACTTCCACAAGATTTTGAGTTCCAAATTTTTCCCCATCTCACCCCTCCCCCACCCCGAGATAGCATGCATTCTGAATACCCCTTCCCCTAGTCTGCCCTCTTTTCTATCTCTCCCCCTCTTCTCTTATCCTCTTCCCCTTCTATTTTCCTGTAGGGCAGGATAGACTTCTGTACCCCATTTCCTGTATTTCTTATTTCCCAGTTGCATAAGAAAACATTTTTTTCTTTAAACATGTGTTTTTTAAAACTTTGGGTTCCAAATTTTCCCCCTTCCCCCCTCCCCACCAACCCTCATTGAAAAAGCAAGCAACTCAATATAGGTTATACATGTGCAGTTATGCAAAACACTTCCATAGTAGACATTTTGTGCTCTATTTCCCTTAATCCTATCATGCCCCCCGATTTATTCTATTCTTTCTTTTGACCCTGTTCTCCTCAGAACTATTTGCTTCTGATTACCCCCTTTCCCAACCTGCCCTCCTCTCTATCATTCCCCTGCTCTCTTGTCCCCTTCTACCCCTATTTTCCTGTAGGGTAAAACAGATTTCCATACCCAATTGAATGTTTATGTTATTCCCTCCTTAAGCCAGATCCTATGAGAATAAGATTCACTCATTCCCTCTCACCTTCCCCCATTTCCCCTCCACTGTAAGAGCCTTTTCTTTCATTGTTTTTTTTTTGTGTGAGATAATTTACTGCATTCTACCTTTTCCTTTCTTCTTCTGTTATTAACCTCTATCATCCCTTAATTTTATTCTCCTGATATGACTGCTTCATTTTCAACTCACCCTGTGCCATCTATCTATCTATCTATCTATCTATCTATCTATCTATCTATCTATCTATCTATCTATCTATCTATGTATCCATACATATAATTTTCTCCCTCCCACTACAATAATACTGATAAAAGTCTCATGAGTTATAAATATCATCTTTCCATGCAGGAATGTAAACAGCTCAACCTTCATAGGTCTCTTATGATTTCTCTTTCCTGTTTACTTCTTCATCTTCCACTTGAGTCTTATATTTGAAAGTCAAATTTTCTATTCAGTTCTGGTCTTTTCATCAAGAATGCTTGAAAGTCCTCTATTTCACTGAATGACCACTTTTTCCCCTGAAGGATTATACTCAGTTTTTCTGGGTAGGTGATTCTTGGTTGTAATCCTATCTCCTTTGCCCTCCGGAGTATTATATTCCATGCCCTACAGTTCTTTAATGTAGAAGCTGCTAAATCTTGTGTTATCACAGTACTTGAATTGTTTGTTTCTGGCTGCTTGTAATAATTTCTCCTTGACCTGGGAAGTCTGGAATTTGGCTACAATATGCCTAGGAGTTTTCCTTTGGGGATCTCTTTTAGGAGGAGATCAGTGGATTCTTTCCATTTCTATTTTGTCCTCTGGTTCTAAAATATCGGGGAATTTTCCTTGATAATTTCTTGAAAGATGATGTCTAGGCTCTTTTTTTGATCATGGCTTTCAGATAGTCCAATAATTTTTAAATTCTCTCTCCTGGATCTATTTTCCAGGTCAGTTGTTTTTCCAATGAGATAGTTCACATTGTTTTCTAATTTTTCGTTCTTTTGGATTTGTTCTACAGTGTCTTGATTTCTCATAAAGTCACTAGCCTCTAATTGCTCTATTCTAATTTTTAAGGAAGTATTTTCTTCAGTAAGCTTTTGGATTTCCTTTTCCATTTGGCCATTTTTGCTTTTTAGGGCATTCTTCTCCTCATTGGCTTTTTGGACCTCTTTTGCCATTTGGGTTAGGCTCTCATTTCTCTTTCCAGTTTTTCCTCTACTTCCCTTACTTGCTTCTCAAAATCCCTTTTGACCTCTTCCAAGGCCTGGGACTGATTCTTATTTTTCTGGGAGGCTTTAGATGTAGGAGCTTTGACTTTGTTGTCTTCTTCTGATTGTATGTTTTGATCTTCTTTATCACCAAAGTAAGATAATATAGTCTGACTCTTTGCGCTGCTTGATTATGATTCCAGTCACCAACTTGAGTTTTAAACTCTTTGTTAAGGTACAAGTCTGCTTCCAGTGTGAAGAATGTACTGTCCCAAGCTTTGGGGGTTTGTACAGCTGTTTTAAGAGATACTTGTAAATTTTCAGTTCTTGCAAGGTGGTATGATAAGCAGCGAGGTGTTTACTCCTTTCCTGGCCTCTGCTCTGGGCTGTTAGTGACCGCAAGCACTCCTTTCTGTCCTGGAAATGTGAGGAAGGTTTTCTCTCCCCAGCCACTACAAGCTCCACCATGCCAGCACTCCTACTCACCCCACAACCACCACCTAGAACTGTGACCCAGATTCACACATGGACAAAGCAAGAGATTCCTGCCTCAGCACTGGCAAAGAGATCCCTGCAATCGCCCTCTGGTCAGCCACTGGAGTCCCCCTCAGTCTGTGGGCCTATAGCTCAGGTTGCAGCCACTGACCAGGCACCTGCGCTCTTGTGCTCTGTGCTCTGGAACTGGCTCTGAACCTAGTTCCTCTCTCATAGCAGAAACAGACTTTTCCCACTGACCTTCTAAGTAGTCTTTGGCATTCCTGGGTTGAGAAGTCTGGAAACCACTACAACTGTCTGCGATTCAGTCCTCTGAGGTCTGCTCCAGGTTCACTGCTGCGTGTGCCTCCATGCTGCACTGCACTCCTCTTGCCACCTGGCTCGATATACCTTTCCTATCAATCACCCAGATTGTCTTGGGCTGGAAATTTGCTTCGCTCTGTCTTTTTGTGGGTTCTGCTGCCTTAGAATTTGTTTAGAGCCATTTTTTATAGGTATTTGGAGGGTTTTGGGGAGAGCTCAAGCAAGTCACTGCTTTCACTCTGCCATCTTGGCTCTGCCTCTCCACAGTTTTTTTTTTAAAGAAAAAAATAGGAAGAGGGAAAAAAAATCAGCAAATACCTCAATAAATCTGACAGTATATACAATATTCTTCAATGATGGATTTCTCACCTCTGCAAAGAGTAAACAAAGTGTTCTCTCCTATCTTTTCTTTGGGGCCAAGCTTATTCCCTATAATTTTGCAACATTCATTTTCAACTTTTCTGTGGTTTCAATTCTTACCATTTACATTGCTGTAGTCATTGTGTATATCATTTTCTTGGCTCTGTTCACTTTACATAAGTTCATGTCCATACCTCTTTGTATCCATTATGTTTATAACTTTCTATAGTATAATAATGTCTTATGACATTCACGTAGAACAACATTTTATTATATTCATGCACCACAATTTGTTTACCAGTCCCTTAATCAGTGGGCACCTACTTTGTTTACAATACAGTTGTACCACAGAAAATACTACTGTTTTGCTTTGGTTTTCTGGTATTATCAATAATTTCTTTGGGATATATATGTATGTATATGTGTGTACATACATACATGTGTATATACGTGTATGTAGCTATATATTAGTACAATCTCTGGGTCAAAAGGTAAGGGCATTTGTTTGCATCATTCCAGATTGCTTCACAGAATGGTTGTGCTGATTCACAGCTCCACCAGCTATCTATCACTGTGCCTGTCTTTCCACAACCCCTCCAACATTGACTATTCTCATCTTTTGTTATCTTTGACGATTTGCTGGGTATAAGATGAAACCTCAGGGTTGTTTTGGTTTGCAGCCCATGGTCCTTTCACTCCATGTCTCTATAGACTTATTCTTCTCTGTCATTCTCTGCTTCTTTCCCCCAGTTGTAACAATCTATTTATACCTTTCGCCTTCTTGGATTGTCTTTTCATCAAGATAACATTTCTTTTAAAATGTTATTGGACGTACTATAGTGCCCACATGGGACCATAGTATTTAAAGCTAGGAAGGTACCTTAATAATCAAATGACTTAATATTTGCAAATCTCAACACAGCGCCTGGCACACAGTAGGCAATTGAGACTTATTTTCTCTTTCCTTCCCTCTTCCAGTCCAACTCCTTCATTTTGCAGCAATGGACACTAATCCAGAGAAAGGGCAGGGCTTTTTTTTTCTTTTCTTTTTTCTTTCTTTCTTTCTTTCTTTCTTTTTTTTTTTTTTTTTTTTGCTTTTAGGCAATTGGGATTAAGTGACTTGCCCAGGGTCACACAGCTAGTAAGTGTCAGGTGTTTGGTCTGAGGCCAGATTTGAACACAGGTCCTCCTGACTTCAGGGCCAGTGCTATAACCACTGTGCCACCTAGCTGCCCCATGGGTGGGCCTTTTTTGAGATAAGAGAGGTAGTAAGGGGTAGAACGCAGATTTGAACTCAGGTTTAGCTGCTAAAATTTTAATCCTCTCTCCACTAGAATGTCATCACTCTGTAATTCTATGTATTACATACTTGCTGTGTGATGCTTAAAAGCAAACAGGACTATTGGTGTTTGGGGGAGGATGCTATCTACATGAGAAGCACATACTGTGCTCCTATCCTTTCATTCAAGAAGAATTCAAGTCTGCTCTGAGGGCAAAGCTCTTACCCATCTCAATGATTGCTCCAGTTTGGATAAATTAACTTCTTTTTTTCTTGTCTTTCTGCTATGATCTAGCCACTGAAATATTATTTTTAGTAGCTTTGCTGAGCTGTTTGCAGCTCTGTATGTATGGCTCTGCTCCCTGAGGATGTCATAAATACATAGACCAATGTCCTGATTGTGACTGAGAGTAGTGAGAAAGATGTGTGAAGTTAGGGTGTGATTTCCTGGTGATGTTTGCTAAATGAGATCATTTGCAAATGGTCCCTGCTGCTTATTGTGGAATATGCTTACCCTCCTAATGGATGTGTCTTAATATCATTAACATTAATTAATACTGGGTGTGAATGGTGGTGTCCAGAAGTGTCTATAGAAGGGCTGCCCACATCTGGCTCGGAATCACTGTCTTTCTCGCTCCTTATTTCCTCCCCCTCCTCCTGTGTTTAAAGGCCAGGAGCATGTCCTAATACTCAGGCCCCTTTATGACAGTAGCTTCATTCTTTCTCTTTGAAAGTCATTGCCAAGGGCAGATCCTGGGAATAAAACAAACACTCTCCTAAATTATATGTGGATTTGAGTGGAATTCCATCTGACTGATTACAGTGCTCAAAAAATTTCCACATATATTATCTCATTTAAAGTGCCATACACATGTAAGCCATATTAGGATTTATATTATTAGGATTTAGGAGAAATCATAGTGAAAAGGTGGGCTTTACATAAGCTAATGTTTAAATTAAGTGATTGAGAGATGGTCCAGTGGGACCTGGGCAAAGGGAAGGGAAGGCACGGATGTACTAAGTTCAGTAAGTCACCAAGCTGTGAAGGAATGTAGGTACTATTTTTGGAGAAACTAGATTACCCTACAGGAGGCTCAGGCTCCCCCTCATGCCCAGAATGCTTCTTCCCCTCCTTTAGCCCTCCTATCCCCAGATTTCTATTCTCCAAAGTTATCTTCAGTGGAGGAAAGCCTCCAGTTCACCTCCATTTACTATAAGGCCTATATAGATCTGTACACTCTACCACCTCAGCTGCCAGAGTCACTAAACCTTTGCCTGCCAGGGTCATAAAGGCAGAAGGTTCAGGGATTCAGAATTGGAACTGATCTTGGAGAGTAGCTCTTCTAAGGCTTTCTTTTGACAGATAAAAAGAACTGAAGCGCAGGGTCTTGTGACAGCTAGTTCTGGTGAGTCTGAGAGAGTAGAGCAGGATACAGATGATATTGTGAAGGATGCTGACCTAGAGAAACACCATTGTCACTGTGGGGCTTTGGGTCTAGGCTAATCCTTTTTTGTTTTTGTTTTTTATATGAGGCAATTAGGGTTAAGTGACTTGCCCAGAGTCACACAGCTAGTAAGTGTTAAGTGTCTGAGATTGAATTTGAACTCATACAACTTTGTAGAAGCTCCACAAATGTTTGGGGAGCATCTTTTTCACTTAGCTTGTTTTCTCTGCTGCGTGGTGCTGTAGATATGTCATTGGGCCTGGAGTCAGGAAGATCTTAATTCAAATCTCGCCTGAGGCACATGATAGCTGCATTACCCTGGGCAAGTCAATTAACCTCTGTTTGCCTCAGTTTCCTCAGCTTTAAAGTGGAGATAATAATAGCACCTACCTCTAAAGGTTATTGTAAGGATCAAATGAGATAACATTTGTAAAGCACTTAACATTGACTAGGCACTTAATAAATACTTTTCCCCTTCCATTCTCCTCCCTTCTACTCACAGAGGCTCCAGGTGTGTTCAGGGGCTCCTCATCTCTTACCCATTTTGCAAAGGCTGTCCCCCGTATGTAGCATGGGGGTATCATTATATGACTCGAACACAGATTAAAATAGACATCTCTAGCCTTTTTCTCCCTAACTTTTTCCAAGGGAGATTTTGATTTCTGCCAAGAAAGGAAGCAGGAGGTCAAGGACAGACGTTTGGTTACTCAAGGAGAGGGTATCCTGGGCTAGAATATCTACCCACTATTATTCCAGGGGATATAATTTTTCAGGTTCAAGCTAACTTCTGATCCCGTGTTCATTTAATGTGGGAAAAAGTAGGATTCCAGACTTCATATCCAAAGCTTGACTTCTTTCCTCCCAAATACCAGTTACACAATGCATATATGCAGCAATTAGCCAAGGAACCCATTTATCTCATTCATTCATTTGGTGTTCCTCCTTCATTTTTGAAGAGGACCAATGACATCATGGGTGATATCTTGACTTGTGCATGAACTGGATTTAAGGGAGGCAGAATTATGCAGTCATCAGCCTCATGCTCTCTTCCTGAGTCATTGAAGTCCAATGGCAGGACAAAAGTCAAGACAACTGGCATAAATTGGTAGCAAAAATAAATTAGAGAAAGCATACATAGAGAATATATACCAGACAATATAGAGTGAAGAAGCTCTCCCATTGGGAACAAGGTAACTCAGTTGAGTCGAGAGAGTCCTAGATCTCATGAAAAGGGGAGTTCCCCAAAGCTTCTAGTGTAGCAAGCTGAAGATCAGGACATGATGGAGACTACCAGCTCCTATCACATTGTCTTCTTCCCAGAGTCTTTTCCTTCAGCAGCCTGAAGTGGGGCTGGCCTCTTCCATATTGTGTCTCAAACCTGGAAGCTAGAAATACCTGAAGCAACTGCAGAACATGAAGAGATACTTCAGCTCAAAGAAAAACAAAGAGACTTAAAGAAAGCTCAAAGAAGACTCCAGAGACTGAAGCTCTCTCTCTTTCCAATTCCACCCCACCCCTCACATGAGCATGGGTGTTGATCCTCACAAATAATGAAAGAGTCTCATACCAATGGATTTTGAGACTGAGGGTTACACCATGACTATTGCAATAGCTTCCTATCCATTTCTTCCTGCATCCATCTTCTCTGTTCTCCAATTCGTATATCACGAAGCTGCCAATCTGATATTCGTAAAACGTAGATCTGAATATGCCAGTCCTCTGCTCAAAAAGCTTTGATAATTCCCTGTTGTCTGTATGATAAAATACGTTCTTCTGATCCTTTGCAATCTGGCCCCAGCTTATCTTTCCAGAGAGATTCCACATTACTTTGTATCCCCAGCTTCTCTATGGACTCTGGGCTCAAGTCAAAGTGGTCCACTTGCTGTTTACAACATTCCATCTGCCTCTCAATGCCTTTGTACAAGTTGCCTTCCATCTCTGGAGTGCTGTCCCTCCTCAGCTCCTCCTCTTAAAATCCCTAGCTCCATTCAAGGCTGGCTTCAAGTGCTACTACCTACACAAGTTCTTTCCTGATCTGTTGTTAGAGTCCCAATCCTCTTATCTGTTGGGGAGGGAGCAGAAAAGATTAGTTTATTGTAAGTGATGAAGGTTGGAATAGAGAAACCTCAAAGGTGCTTTCCAGCTCTAACACTCCCTAAATCTGTGACACTACAAGCATATTCCCACTTTATATGCTGTATATATTCCTGAAAAGATGTATATTAATTTAAATTTTGTTTTTATTTATCTGTGTATATATCAAATCTTTATTTTGTACATTTTGTATTATATACCATTTATTTGTTTTATATATATTATTTATTTTATGTTAATTTATATATTTTATATTTATTTATATTTGTAAATGGTATTAAATATAAGTTCCTTAAAGGTCAGGGTTGTTTCACGTTTCATCTTGTATACTAAGTGCCTAGAATGTGGTAGGCACTTGCACAAAACAACTGAGTAAAATTGAACAAAAGCCTGAATAGCCACATAGTTAGAGCTTTTTTCTTTTTTTCTCAGAAGAAGGGACGAATCACTCTGAGCTATTCACACTCTCTCTTCCCTATAGAAACAATGATATGCAGTCAGGGATAACATTAGGAACATAATTTGTGTCCGTGGAAAAGGTTTTTCTTTGAAGCTAAATGAGCAAGGTAAATATCAGGCATGGAACTTCTGCCTCATTATCATCCTGTTCTAAGCAGCTGAATTGACCAGGCCAGATGGAAGCTGCAGAAAACTCTTTCAGGTAACTAGGATACTATTTAACCCTTGATGTGGCAGAGAACCCACTTTGCAGTTTGTTTTCCTGTCCCCAAGGCACTCACTCTTCATACAGCGTCCTATAATATCATGGTGTTTTATTCCCCCACTAAAAAATTTACTTCGTGACGACAGGTCTGTGTCTTATCTAAGCCTTCTCTTTTCCCCAGTCCCAAGCATAGACTTTGGTACACAGCAAACACTTAATAAAGTTTTATTATTCTTGTGAGTCAGTCACTCTGGTCATCATATCATAGTACCATTTGGAAATTTGGCCAGACAGAATTTCATGTGAGAAATTGTGTAAGCTTCCTCTGAGTCAACAATGTTATATGGCAGCCTTAGGGTTAATGGGATTTTAGGTTAGATTAATAAAATGAGGAAGTTATCAGGACTCCGATGCACCTTGTCCCAATCACTTCTTCCCTGGAATGTCACATTCATCTTTCCCACTATATTTTCAGGGTTGTCACTGAGAGTTCCAGAGAATGGTCATCAGGAAGGCAAGGGGATTGAATACGATTCCAGGTGAGAATCAATTCAAGGAAATTAGAGTACAGAGTCAAGAGAAGAGAATGTGGGGGAGTGGTGAGGAGGGAATATGATGCTTTTCTTCAAATATTTAAAGGGCTATCATATCTCTCGTGTTCTGCTTGTTCCTCCAGGGCAGAAGGAAGATTGGTGAGAAGCTGTAGGGAGGCAAATTTTGGCTCCATACAAGGAAGAACTTTCCGATAATTTCAATTGTTCAAAATGAAAATTGGAAATAACAATAAAATGTAGCATTTATACAGCACTCTAAGGGTTTGAAAAAGCACTTTCATAAATATTATTTCATTTGATACTTACAATAACCCTGGGAAGTAGGTACTATCATTATCTCCAGTTTATAAGGTAAGGAAACTGATGCTAAGTGACTTGCTTAGGGTCACACAGCTAATAAGTGTCTGAGAAAGGATTTGAACTCAAATCTTCTTTACTGCATGTCTAGCATTCTAGTCACTGTGCCAGCTGGCTGCCTTATAGTGAATTCCCCATAGCTAGAAGTTTTCCTAACGAATGGCCATCCGTAAAAGTAAACATTCTTTTATTGAAAAGGAAGTTGGACTAGAATCAGGGGTGGGGAATGCAGTCAAAGGGCCACACTTAAGGACCTAGAGGGCCACAAGTGACCTAGGGGTCCCAGGTTCTCCACCCCTAGACTAGATAATATCAAAGGTCCCTTCCATCTCTAAAAGCCTAGGCATCTTTGACACTAGGGATATATCCCTACTTTACACTAACTATATATTCCTGGAAAAGTGTGGATTACTATAAATTTTGTAAATTAATTCGTATGCCTGAGAAATCTATCTTTGGAATAATAACATCTCACAAATTTGAAAAACAAGATCAGGGAGCTAAGAGTCAGGAGAACCGGATTTGAATCCTGGTTTAGTACTTATTTAACCTTGGGTATCTCATTCAATCTTTCTGAAACTGTTTCCTGTTCTATAAAATGGAAATGAGAACCCTTTTACTACCTCCCTCCCTCTAACAGATAACTGTTGAAAATAGAAAGTTAAAATGAGATCATGCATGTGAAAGTTCTATACAAATTGTGGTATATTATATAAATACCTATCACCATCATCGTATCATCATCAGCTATTTTCAATGAGTTTTTACATCAGTGCTTTAGATCATACTCATGTTTGCAGTTGATAAGTCTGCTGATGTGGGCATTCACAATTCTTCCCATAAAGCAAAACGAAATAAATGATTTTGAATAATGGCTCCATTTCTCCCTCAGGCAGTCTGTTCAGCTTTTACCTAAGCTGATACTTTGCCTTAGTTCAACATGGAGTGTGCAGCAAGAAGAAATTTCTTATATCTGAGCATGTTTCTAGCTCATATCTTCCATAAGAATTAAGAATTAAGTTCCTATAGCAGATGCTAGCATCAGTGAAACCTGGAAAATAAGACTGGTCCTGGATAAGTCAAAGTGAGGATGATTTGCCTGTGTGTAATTGATGTTAACTGTAGTGAAAGGGGAAAACACATACACATATACACAAAATTACTGTATTTACTAAAGTGCTAATGGAATAGTACTACAATTATGGAATTGACTTAGTGCCTTCTACTTTATCTTTTAATCACAACATTTCAATAAACGTTCAGCTGTGCCTTTCTAGGCTGTTATATCATCCACTCTCCCAGGCTACAGAAGGTCAGGCCCGGTCAGTGCTTGGAAAGGAGACACAGCCTTCACAAAAAATCCAGATGTTACAGTTAGTGGGGTTGGCAGAAGCATTCCACTTAGTCATCAGAAGTTGGTAATTTAGCAGATGGTTCTCTTCCTTGTTAGTCAAGAGAGAACTCAAGCCACATGCTGGGATGAGGGATCCTAGGATATTCAAGGAGAGAGAACCCCCTCAGACACTTTGCAAAACTCATGTCTTGGTCCCTTGTTGACATTGTAGCATAACAGAGTTTTGCCGAGTCTAAGAGTGCTCACTTGACCAGGGGAGCCAAACTCCATCCAGAATAGACCCTGTGGGCTTAATGAGAACTGACACTCTCATTCCTCTTTCCAAATTGTTCTGTGCCCATTAAACAGCTGTCATGTTGAACACACACATAAACACGGTACTTCATTTTAGCCCCGGAAAAATGATTCCCATTTTGGGACAGCCTGTCCTGGAATCTCTATGGGATTCCCAGAATTTTCTGGAGTGTTCTATTATACTAATTTTTTAAAAAGTGTTTCTGGAAAGTTCTATGGGTTAATTTATTCCACTGTAAGGAGTTTCAGAGCATTTCAGGAGATAAATCGTTATGTGAGTGTTCAAATAATAATAATAATAATTTCATCTCTGAAACCTCTCTGGAAAAAGTTAAACAATTTAAAGAAATCCCTTCTACTTTAAGTGCATTCAGCAGTTTCCCTCCCTAAGAAATGACTTTAAGTTTGTGCTTTTAATTATTATCATTCTCCCCTGAAATTACAGGCAAAGCACTCAGTGATATTTGAAACAGAAATTACTGGCCTGCAGCCTTACGCTACTGTTTCTCCAGCTTGCTGCCAGGGCTGCAAATCAATTTTCTGCGTTTCTTTCAGATTTTCTGAACAAAATTGTGGAAAATCGCTGTTGGCACATGGCATTTTTCCACCATGGTTAGAGTTATTGAATTGTGCAGTTATGTGCTGCTGCAAGAAGGCCGTCCAACTTGAAATGCCAACCTCAAAAGGATCAGGACACTTTCTCAATCTGGGTTTCATAAATTTTCCACAGGAAAAGCAAAATGATCTGCTCTGGCTATGCATATGGCTCCTTGTTCAAGTAAAAAAAGAAGTATGTGATTGCTTTGATTCTTATTTTTATTTCTTCTCTTCCTTTGGTTTTCTGGTCAGGTTCCTGTTCCATTTTTCAGAGAAGGCTCTTACCCTATGTGACCACTGCTTCTATGTCTTTCTAATCCATCACCATGTAGGCAGATTCAAAGCGTGCTCTAAGGAAGGCCGAAGTTCTATTTGATGGCCTCTAGAAGGGATTTGTGAATGTCTATGTGTCACAGCCACCATTTTTAGTGTTGGTTTCCTCCATCACCTGCAGAACTTGCTCTGATAAGCCCTGTAGAAGGTAGAAAACCCCAGCATGGGAAATTAATGAAAAAAAGATACACAGCCCTAAAGAGTTAAGGATTAAAGTACTATAGATTTAGAGTTAGAAAACGCCTTGTCATGTAGTACAATGCCTTCATTTTAAAAAAAAATAGTATTTTTTTCAACTATATGTAAAGATAAATCCCCTCATTTTAAAAATGAGGAAGTGGATGCTGAGGAAGGCCAAAGGACATATAACCAACAAATGGCAGAGCTGGGCCTTGAACCCATATTCTCTAATTCCAAATACCACCTTCTTCCTACTGTCTCACCTGCCTTGCTTTTAAGAAATTAATAACATGTTGTAGAAGCTTGCATTCTACTTACAACGATTTTCAAAGCTACCCCTCTCCTTGAAGAATTTAGAGATTTACAACTAAACATGTTGATTTAAAAATTATTTTTAGTTTTTATTTTCAACTCCAAATTCTCTCCCTCTTCCACTGAGAAGGCCATAAATATGATACCCGTTATGCATATGAAGTCATGCAAAATATGTAGCACTTGCCATCTCTAGAGCTTTTGCACCAGGATGCTTAACATGGCATTTGGTTTATAATAAGTAATTAATAAAATGTTTTGGTCCTGTTAACTCATTCATTCTCTACTGTACTTCAGAACCAAGCGAAGTACAATGTTTCCTGGAGAACAACTGTCAAAACAGCAGCTCCTATTTCCCTGAGATTCCCCCTGACCCTTACTCTAAGATGGGCCACAAAATGTACTCATAGACCTTCATAGCTCCAGGTGATAGATTTGCATTTTCTTGAGTGTTCCATAGAATCAATGGGCATTTAGCAAGGCTAATGGTGTAAAGGGAACTATTCTGTGTGCTAAGAAATGTTGTTGTTGCTCATTCTTGTTTCTCTAAGAGGAACAATGACTTCAGCAGGGTGATGTCTTGACTTGCAAGTGAATTGGATTTAAGTGAGACAAGGCTGAGCAAAGTCATCAGCCTCACTCTCTCCTCCTGAGTCATCTGAATCCAACGGTAGGTCATAGGTCAGGCAGACTAACGATGGCCCGGGATGCAGTGGGAGACCTCGGACTTTTTAAATTAAAGTGTTTCCCAGGTCTCAGTTTGTTTGCGACAATACCCATTCATTGAATAAAGGATAGGCAAGATTTGAAGGAAAAGATGGCCTAGTTTGCTTTCACCAAAAAAATCAGTCTGGGAGGGGAAGACTCTCAAAGCTGAGAGAGATATACAGTTTGGAAAACATATCTCCCCTATTCTCATATAGCTGACAGGCTAGTAGGTAAGTAAGAAGCCAACAAAGGTAACTTAAAACAAAAGTCATCTAGGGTGGATCCAAGATGGCAGAGTGAAATCAGTGACTTGCTTAAGCTCTCCCCCAAACCCCTCCAAATACTCATAAAAAATTGCTCTAAACAAATTCTGAGGCAGCAGAACCCACAAAAAGACAGAGTGAAACAAATTTCCAGCCCAAGACAACCTGAATGATTGATCAGAAAGGTGTATCGCGCCGGGCTGGGAATGCAGCGCAGCATGGGAGTGCAGGCTGCAGCGAACCTGGAGCAGGCCTCAGACGACTGAATCACGGGCAGCTGTGGTGGTTTCCAGACTCCTCAACCCACTAATAACAAAGACAACTTAGAAGGTCAGTGGGAAAAGTCTGTTTAGGTCCATGATGAGAAAGGAAGGTGTGGTCTCAGCTTCATTCCCCAAAAGCGTGGTCCTGGGGGGGTGGGGGCAGCTGCTTCCTAAGCTTCTGGCCCACAGACTGAGGGGGGATCCAGTGGCTGATCAGAGAGGGATTGCAGGGATCTCTTTGCCAGTGCAGAGGTAGGAACCTCTTGCTTTGCCCATGTTTAGATCTGGGTCACAGTTCTGGGTGGCGGTGCTGGGATGAGGAGGAACGCAGGCATAGTGAAGCTTGTAGTGGCTGTGGAGAGAAACCCCTCCTCACAGTTACAGGACAGAAAGGAATACTTGTGGTCACAGGCCAGGAAAGAAGTAAACACCTTGCCCCTTATCATACTACCTTGCAAGAACTGAAAATTTACAGGTCCCTACAAGTACCTCTGAAAACAGCTACACAAACCCCTGAAGCTTGGGACAGTACACTCTCCATATTGGAAGCAGACTTTTACCTTAACAAAGAGTTTAAAACTCAAGTAATTGGCCGGGATCATGAGCAAGCAGCACAAAAAGAGTCAGACTTATATTATCTTACTTTGGTACAAAGAAGACCAAAATATACAACCAGAAGAAGACAACAAAGTCAAAGCTCCTACATCCAAAGCCTCCAAGAAAAATATGAATCAGTCCCAGGACTTGGAAGAGCTCAAGAGGGATTTTGAGAAGCAAGTAAGGGAAGCAGAGGAAAAACTGGAAAGAGAAATGAGAGTGATGCAAGAAGATCATGAAAAACAAGTCAACAGCTTGCTAAAGGAGACCTCCCCCAAAAAAATACTGAAGACATTAACACCTTAAAAAATAGCCTAGGGGCAGCTAGGTGGCACAGCGAATAGAGCACCGGCCCTGAAGTCAGGAGGACCTGAGTTCAAATCCGGCCTCAGACCAAACACTTCATGCTGATTAGCTGTGTGACCCTGGGCAAGTCACTTAATCCCAATTGCCTAAAAACAAACAGAAAAAAAAATAGCCTAACCCAAACGGCAAAAGAGGTCCAAAAAGCCAATGAGGAGAAAAATGCCCTAAAAAGAAAAATTGGCCAAATGGAAAAGGAAGTCCAAAAGACTACTGAAGAAAATACTTCCTTAAAAATTAGAACAGAGCAATTGGAAGGTAGTGACTTTATGAGAAATCAAGACACTGTAAAACAAATCCAAAAGAATGAAAAATTAGAAAACAATGTAAATATCTCATTGGAAAAACAACTGACCTGGAAAATAGATTCAGGAGAGAGAATTTAAAAATTATTGGACTATCTGAAAGCCATGATCAAAAAAAGAGCCTAGACATCATCTTTCAAGAAATTATCAAGGAAAACTGCCCTGTTATATTAGAACCAGAGGGCAAAATAGAAATTGAAAGAATCCACAGATCTCCTTCTGAAAGAGATCCCCAAAGGAAAACTCCTAGGAATATAATAGCCAAATTCCAGAGTTCCCAGGTCAAGGAGAAAATATTACAAGCTGCCAGAAGGAAACAATTCAAGTACTGTGGAAAGACAATCAGGATAACACAAGATTTAGCAGCTTCTACATTAAAGGACCACAGGGCATGGAATATAATATTCCAGAGGGCAAAGGAGATAGGATTACAACCAAGAATCACCTACCCAGCAAAACTGAGTATAATCCTTCAGGGGAAAAAATGGTCATTCAGTGAAATAGAGGACTTTCAAGCATTCCTGATGAAAAGACCAGAGCTGAATAGAAAATTTGACTTTCAAATACAGGACTCAGTTGAACATGAAGAAGTAAACCGGAAAGAGCAATCATAAGAGACTTATTAAAATTGAACTGTTTACATTCCTGCATGGAAAGATGATATTTATAACTCATGAGACCTTTGTCAGTATCATGGTAGTTAGAGGAAAAAAATTATATGTATGTATATAGATAGATAGATAGATACATACATACATAGATAGATACATAGATGGCACAGGGTGAGTTGAAGATTAAGGGGTCATATCTGGAGAATAAAATTAAGGGATGAGGGAGGATTATACTCAGAGAAGAAGAAAGGGAGAGGTAGAATGGGGTAAATTATCTCACAAAGAAAAAAACAGAAAAGAAAAGTCTCTTGCAGTGGAGGGGGAGCAGGGGAAGGTGAGGGGAATGAGTAAATCTTATTCTCATAGGATTTTGCTTAAGGATGGAATAACATACACATTCAGTTGGGTATGGAAGTAGAGAGGAGGGCAGATTGGAAAAGAATGTATTCAGAAGTAAATACTTCTGAGGAGGAACAGGGTTAAAAGAAAGAATAGAATAAATGGGAGTGCAGAATAGGATTAAGGGAGATAGAGTTAGTTTTTCACACATGTCTGCTATGGAAGTGTTTTGCATAACTGCACACGTACAACCTATATTGAGTTGCTTGCCTTTTCAATGAGGGTGGGTGGGAAGGGAGGAAGAGAGAAAATTTGAAACCTAAAGTTTTAAAAACAGATGTTTAAAAAAAAAGTTTTCACATGCTATCGGGAAACGAAATACAGGAAATGGGGTACAGAAGTCTATCCTGCCTTACAGGAAAATAGAAAGGGAATGGGTTAAGAGAAGGGGGGAGAGAAAGAAAAGAGGACAGACTAGGGGAAGGGATATTCAGAATGTATGCCATCTTGGGGTGGGGAGAGGGTGAGACGGGGTGAAAATTTGAAACTCAAAAACTTGTGGAAATGAATGTTGAAAACTACAAATAAATTTATATTTAAAAAAGTCATCTATAATTTCTTTTATTAAAGAGGCAGTTTAGCACTATCTCCTGCCCCCTCAGAACTCTCGCTTGGATTTTGCACATTAGAAAGTTGCAAAACTAAGTCCTATATGAGGTTTCAGAGAGAAGTCATTATCAACTAAGGGTATGAGTATCACTTGAGTTGGACTCTAAAGAATGGATAGGAGTTGGAAGAGTATAGGGAACAATCTGAACCAAGATAGAGAGGAATGAGAATGAATCCAGAGGAGAGAGCATCATTCAGGGACGGAGGGTTGGCTGTTTACCCTGATAGAATATGAACTACTTGAAAACAGGTTCTCTTTGCTATTGTGATCCTTGTACCCTTAACACCTAGCATAGTGTAAGACACATAACAGAGGCTTAATAAAGGTTTTTTAATTGATGGATTGATGGACTTTTTTTCCTTGGGTCCACACTTAATCATAATGATTAATCAACATTTTGGGTTTGTTTGTTTGTTTGTTTGTTTGTTTTGCTATTTCTGTCTACATTGTTACAGGCTGTATTGCCTGCCTCAGATATGCACACTGTTGGGGAAATTCTATAGGGTATCCATTTAGATACATGTTGAAATTTGAGTTCTAACAGACATTCTTCATCCATTTGGTTTTTATTGTCTGGATGAATGGGCTGAAATATTTTGAATGATTACAAGTATCATCCAGGTGCTTCTGCAGTGTCCTGGGGTTCAATGTAACCAATGTAATATCATCCACAAACAGGAGCATCTATATGATCTCACCATTCCTAGGGAATCCCTCTTCAACTTGGACTGTTCACTGGATACCCTTGATCTCAGTGGTGGATAAATTTTCAGTGTGAGCATTTACACCTTGGAAATCAGCAAATACTACAATTAAGCACTCACTTTATGGTTTTATTTATTGTTTAGACTTAAGAAAGTGATGGAAGAAATGTTTATATTGCAGATTAATCTTAAAAGTGTATCCTGCATCCATCTACCTCCCAAAAAAGGTCATTTTTTTTAATAAGGCAGATAAAATTTATTTTTATTTTTTAAAATTAATTAATTTATTTTTAGTTTTCAAATTCATTTCCGCAAGATTTAAAGTTGCAAATTTTCTCCCTATCTCATCCCTTACCCCACCTCAAGATGGCATGCATTCTGAATATTTCTTCGCCTAAATTGCCCTCCTTTCTGTCTCTTCTCCCTCCCCTTCTCTCATCCCCTTCCCCTTCAATTATCCTGTAGGGCATGAAAAAAGGTCAGTTTTTAAACATTTATCAGCACACCAGTGCTTATATAAAAAGGAAATATATACCAATTAAATACAAAGTTATTTGTAGGGATCACTAAAAATCAGGGAGAGCAGCAAAAGTCTCATGTGGAAGGTGGCTCTTTAGCCAAAGTCATTATAATATGCAATATAACAGGAGAGACACATTAGAGAGTTGCAAACACAGTGATACAGAATTATTGACCAATTGTGGGTCTTGAAGGGGATCAAGAAAGGCTTCATGGAAGAAGGAGATGGCATTTTCTTTGGCTTTTAAAAGGTGAATGGAAAGAGAGGCCAGCCACCTATCCCAGCCCATAAAGAATGTGTAGTCTTGTTCTGAAGCCATTTAACTTTGACAGGCCTTTAAAAAGCACCAACCTGTTTTCTCAGGATATGTCAAAGTTACTCCTCAACCAATCTTCTTTCCCCTTCCTCCATCAAAGAAAGAAAGAAAGAAAGAAAGAAAGAAAGAAAGAAAGAAAGAAAGAAAGAAAGAAAGAAAGAGAAAAGGAAAGGGGAAAAAAAAGGAAGACTCTAAGCTAGTCTCCAGAAAGAAAAAAGGATGTGAAATATACAGATGAGAAGTACTCTTTCTTTGATCCATTCTTTGGAAGTTGTTTGGTCACGATTAAAGGTAGTTTTAGACATTCCCAATGAGTAAAGCCTAATATTGAAAAGATATACATATATTTATCTCCAACAGAATGTAAACCTCCTTGAGAATAGAGACTACTGCAGTTTTGTCTTTGTATCCCCAGTACCTTACAAAGTGTTTGGCAAAGGCTTGGTATATAGATTCTAATTGAATCTTCAGAATAACCATCCAGCAGAACAATAAAATGAAACCGAATGCCATATAATTACAAAGACCACACCTCTCCTCAGAGAAGAAATGAGAAACTGTACCTCCTTCCTTTCATCAGAGAAGTAGGGAATAGGGCTTATTGCATATATAGTCTAATATAGTCAGCATATTTTGCTCGGTTTCCCACAGATAACCCTGAATCTTTTTTTTTTTTTGTCCTGCTGGGGAAGGGTAGGATTCAGGTATATATTCAGAAATAAATGAAATGCAAAAACAAATGTGTGAATAAAACAAATAACACCAATAAACACTTATCCAGAATCCACCATGTCTGGCCCTGGCCATCCTATCACCTTGCTTTCTTCATTTCTCTGTCAGTCAGAGTTGAACAATCTCACAAGTATCTGCTGTCTTTGGGAAGAGTTAACCTTGACTCTGGGACATTTTTTCAACCCTCTGCCTCTCTGGGGCACTCAAAGTGGAGCAATCCTTTCCAGTTCCATATAACAAATATTGATTAATATATTAATTAGTATAATGTGCCAATTAGGCACATCCTATTCTCTGTCCAGGAGTGCACAAGGGCAAAATATAATGGTCTTCTCTCTTAAAGAGTTTCACTATCCTAAAATCAACATTTATTTAAATTCAACAAGTATTTGTTCAGTGCCTACTATGTGTGGGGTAATCATGTCTTTCTTCCTCTAGTCATTCTCTTTTACAAATTCAGCTCAAGTCCCATTAGCCAGAATAAGTGATGACTGTTTGCAACCAGGAACACCTTATTAAGGATGCCCCTGACAATCACTATTACTAAGAAGTTAACTCTATTATGCCTGGCTTGGTCTATACAAACAAAGAAAAAGTATCTATAGGTAGGACCATAAGATCTAGAACTTTAAGGGTCCTTAGAGTTTCTTTATTGAATGGGTGTGGAAACTGAGGCCCAAGAAGACAGAACAACTTCCCAAGGTTCCACAAGTAGTTAATAGTAGAACGTAGATTCAATCCCAGGTTCTCCGATGGTCAATCCAATACTCTTTCCCTTATACTATGCTACCTGGTTCTATTATTCCCTGAGGTGGAGTTGTTTCTCTCCTCCTTCCTCTTTTTAAGATGAAGAATAAAATATAGCTAAAACATTCCATAGAGGAACACTAAAGCAATATACTGTTTCTCTCTGATATCTTCAAAGTTAACCTACAATTCCACATTCCTAATCCCAGACTGACAATGCTTCTATAGAGCTCCTCATTTAACTGATTATGCTGTATATGGGAGGCTATTATTTGACCTGCTTTGTATATAGTAATTATACTCTATAGTCTAGATTGCTCTAGGCAACCTCAGGCACACAGAGAGCTAGATTCCTCCCTTCTTTCTTAGAGGTTGGTGTGTGTATGTTTGGGAGGGGAGGGGAGCAAGCTGGCTATAAGCCACACAACAGGCCACAGCCTTGCTGGGGAGAGGGGCTAGACAGAGAGGAAGGGCTAGGAGACTGAGTCATGCTCTAGTGTGCATGGGAACCAAAACCACACCATATGCAGTAAGTATCCCCATGGCTGCGCTGGAGCCTAGACCACCCAAAGTAGGCACAGCTTACAATACATGCAATGAAGCCCCAGATTTAATAAAGATAGAGCTCATGCTGACAAGGCCTTTGGATGCCCCCACTGGGAGAAGCCATAATCAATCCACCACGAATTTAATTGGGTTCAGGAGGGCAAAATATGAAGGTCACAAAAAAGAGAGACATTCCCGGTGCATTTGAAAAAAATCTGGGATTTGAAATCTGATGACCTGAGCTCTAATTCTTACTCTGATACTTACAACCCACATGACCTTTGGCAAATGATGTCACCTCTCTGGGACTTAGTTTCCTTATTTGTAAAATGAGGGGAAGGGAGAGACTAGATAGATGGTCCCTCCTAGACTTAAATTTCATGTTCCTAAGATTCCCTTTTCCTCTTTCCAGATTTGTGGAGCCCTGCTTCTGTATGTAACCAATTTCATAGTCAGGCTAGCTTGGGATCAAGGTCTGTGTTTGGCCCTATCCCCACCCCTGGTCCTGTGGCACTCCTGCTACCTCTTCCCTAGGCACCTTTCTTACACTCACTTGGCTATTAAGTGATCCTGTGGTAGAAAGGAATGGATTAAAGCGTTCTTATTTTCTGGGGCATTTGAATGCTGCAGAGAGAGGCCAGGAGAGAAAATGGAAAGAAATCAGGACATGATTTGTTGTTGGTGAAAGCAAGTCAAAGGTCCTTACCCTTTTCAGCCTTTTTCAGTCAGCCCAACCTTACAATTTGCAAAAATAGTGGTCAGAGTATGAGGTGGCTCAAAAGATAGCTGAATAGCTGAAGACCGATGGGTAGCAAAAGTCAGTCAGTCAATAAGCATTCATTAGGTACCTTCTATCTGTCAGGAATTATACAAAGTGCTAAGGATACAAAGAAACACAAAATCAGTCCTTACTTTCAAAGAGCTTACATCCTGATGGGGGAGACAACATGTATGTTACTCCCAATAAAAGAAAAGAGCAGTACAATGTCTTCACTAGAAGTTGTCAATAATTCTGCATCGTGAGACACTTGAGTTGGCCATTACCCATGATCCCTGAGTAAATGAATTTCCTATTTGAATACCCTTCTACACAGTTCCCTGGCCTTATGTATTCTTTATATGTGGCTCACAAATGATCCTTATGCATGTCTGTTCTTTGCACTGAGATAACTTATATTTGTGGGAAAGTAAACTCCAAGGTTATAAGACTTAAAGTACTGTTGCTATTGTATGAGATCTCAGAATCAGACATTTAAAACTTAAAAGGATCTTAGAGGTCATTGAGTCCAACAGCTTTATTTTACAGGTGAGGGAATTGCTTCTCAGAGAGAGTAAATGAATTCCCTAGGGCCAGATGGCTGGTAAATATCTGAGGCAGGATTTGAACTCAGGTCTTCTTAACTTCGAGTCCAATGCTCTATCTATTGCACCACCAACATCTCTATGTCATTTCATTAAATTCCCTTGACCTATGTTTGTTCTCTAACTAGTAAAAGCAAACCTCTTGAGGGAGTTAAAAAACTGGAGTTAAGAGGGATTCAGACACATAAAGTACATATAACCTGGGATAGCCCACAGGGAAGGGAAGACTTGAGTGCTACATGAAAATGACTCCAGAAAATTGAAAAGTCTTTAAGATGCAAAAGAATGAATCTCTAATCGTGGAATTTCAAGCACTAAGATTAGGCTGCGGAGAAACTAGTTGTTTGATTGGGAAGTCTTTCAGTCCCTGTAGTTACCACAATGAATGTCGCTACAGTACCTGCCTTACCAATTCCTAATACTGGTTTGGAAAAGTGGAAAAAATTGATTTAATGTTAGTGAACATGGAGTTGAATTCCACCTCTGTCACTTACTGCCTGTATGATGTGAGAGAGACATTTGACTTCTTCGACTGTCAATTTCTTTACTATATTATTATATTATTATTGTCTATATTATTATATTATTATTATTATCTATATTATTATAAAATGCAGGGGTTAGACCAAATGGCCTCAAGGTTTCTTTCAACTCTAGATCTATGATCTGTGATGATGTGATCTCTAAAGTCCTTGAAGCTCTAAATCCCAGGAGCTGGGGACAAGGGAGCCCTTCCATGACAGGAGCCCACTTTGACAGTATGGTGCTTGAGTCCACTAAGGAGGTGGGAATCTTTACAGCTGAACAGTGTTGTATACCACAGAAGCCTGTTCTCCTAATGGGGGTGGAGGGGAGCAGGGCTCTCCTGGATGTTTCTTGGTCTTCATTTTTGTCTTCTCAATAAAACGTGGGCCTATCCTACTTTATGCAGAAGCCATAAAAACTCGAGATGAGACAACATCATTTTAACTCTGCCTATAGAGATGGCTTTTTTCTTCTTTTCTGTCAAGCCCTAGTGTGACCGTTTGAAGGATTCACGGAGCCCTGCTTCTGTATGCTTAACGCTGTGCTGCAGTTCATAATATTCAAATTATTAGCAAATAAAGATCATTATAAATTATTAACTGTTTGTAAGTGGAATGATTTGCATATTTTAAGACATTCTACTTAGATTAAAGCTTTTCTGGGAGAATAGTGAAGGACTGATCAAGATGATAACTTTTGCATAGTTTTTATTACATTTTTAAAAAATAAAGGCAGAAACTTGACACCTCCCTTCAACAAATATTACTCCCTACTGAATGTGAACTCCTGGAGGGCAGGGACTGTTTTCATTATCTCTGTACTCTCAGCACCTAGCACAGTACCTAGGAGAGAGTGGAACTTATTATGTACTTGCTAAATTTAATGTAATATCATATACCAACTTTGTACAGGACTCTGTACTGGTAGTTGGGGGAAATGCACAATTTAAATTAAAACATGGCCCCTAACTTCCTGGAGTTGATAGTCATGTGTGTATGTATGTGTGTGTGTGTGTGTGTGTGTGTGTGTGTGTGTGTGTGTGAGTGGGTTTGTGGCAAGGGTTGGAGAGACTAATTGACTTACTCGGGGTCACAACCTTAGGACATTTTAGGGACAAGGTTGGCACCTAGATCTTCCAACATCTAAAACGATTGCTCTGGGAATTGCATTAAATTGCAATTTTTATTCTAGACATTTTTTTTGTCCCAAGTTTTGGTTTCATTGACATAGGGAACTCCATAAATGCAGATAGACAATGGCTTTGAAATCTTTAGTCTTAGAGAGCCTCCTAGACTCTGCACTGGGCAGGTGATTAATTTATCCAGTCATACAGCCACTATATTTTGGAGAAGAGACTTAAACCCATGACTTCCTGACTCAGAGGCCAGGTCTCTATCCATGACAGTATGCTGCTTCTCCATTTTGTATTCTATCCCTTTTATAATCATTTCTTTATAGACTTCCTGCATGGCCTATAAGGCCCCTAAGTGAGGAAGCAAGCTGGATATAGGAGTCATACTTTGTCTGAAGTCTAGACCTGAGTGTCATGTAGCCTTGGGCCAGCCTCCACTCCTTCTTCACTTGGGCCCACACGTTTCCTTTCCTCTGGGATCAATTGTGAATGGAATCATTCTAGACCAGTATTAGATAAGGAGGAGACTGCCTGGCTGCTGGAATCCTTCCCCCTCTCATATGTGCAGAAGCCCTTGAGTTCTAGGTGACCTCAAGCCAGAGACAATTGGCACAGAAGCAATGTGGCCTGGAATAGGAGGGCTTCTGTGTGAAGAGAAGAAGGAGCCAGGCAGACTGAGAAGAAATTGAAGCCCTGGCACCAAGGGTAAAAGGGAGGAATTTTACCCTTATGTCATAGAATTACCAAATCCAAAGTCACAGAGTCAGAATTGGGTCTCTATTTCACTTTATACTGCAGGTAAGATGTATAGACTGGCATCCAAAGACAGTTGTCACCAGCGTCATTGAAGACTAAATGTTTTCATTAAGCAAATAGGGGCAATCACTGGATCACCTTGTGTGTTCTCAAAGCTGTTGGCCTGGGTCCGTATGAAATCTGAAGGGTTGAATAGGCTGGGTACTTGCTTGCTTGTAGCCTCTATCTAAAAGAAAACTTTGGGCTGGTCCCTGTTTGAACGTTTAAAGAACAAGGTCATAGCCAGCATTTTTGCCCCTAAAAAGGAATTGCTCCTTCAAAACCCCAGAGGAAAGCAGCGTCTGGGTTTTTGATTATACGTTTCATTGCAAGGCAATGATGTAATGTCATACATGATCAAACCAGGGAGCTGGGCTTGAACTGAAGTCAATTGAAGCTTACAGGCTTAATCCAGGTTTGGGGGATTTCGAATTTGTCCAGCCATGATGTTTGGGGTCAGCATTTGAGGTTAGAATATCTTATGGGTGACATAGGCTGTCGGCTGGTTTAGTCTTGAAGCACAGAAGCTGCTAAAAAGGAAACTGCTGTCATTTGGTTTTCTGCAAGTTCCATCTCTAAGGGAAAACTGAGCTAACCTCCTTCCACCATGGTGAGACAACATGTTTAGTAGAAATCATAAAGTTTTAGATTTGGAAAGGACCTTCGAGATCATCCAGGTCAATCTTCTTCACTCGGTAGAAAAAATTGAAGATCTAGGTTCCAATATTGACTCCACTAATCATTAAAGGGGGCACTTTGGGCAAGTTTTTCAACCTTTCTCAGCCTCAGACCCTGAATCCTAGGCTTTTCTCACTCTAACCCCCTGTGCCTCTTTGGACTCATTTGGTCTCATCAGTAAGTGACAAACAGCTCAGAGACCATCCAGCAGATTTTAATGGGGTTGACAAGCTTGTTTGTAACTCTAGGCTATTGGTAATCCCTGGGTTTACTTAACGGTGTGATTCTGGGTCAGGGAGCAGTGGACAGAAGTGCACCCAGACGTGTACACAAAGGACAATTAGCTGGGCCCCAGGATTACTGTGAACAGATGGCTTTCTGTTTGATGGCCCCTTCCAACCCTCAATCTATGATCCAATGAAATGTTGTCAGTGGTAGAATGGTGTTTTCCTTATGACAAATCTTTCCTTTACATTTTTCACTTAAAAAAAAAAGACATTGGCTCATATTCAATTGACAGATCAAATCATTCAATTCTATGTGGATTAAGTACTTCCTGTGTTCTAAACATTGTATGAGATGTCAGTGATTAAAAAAAAAAAAGACAAAATGAAGTCGTTCCTGTCCTTAAGGAGCTTATATTCTATTGTGCGGTGAGGGCCATATGTGAGGAATACAGTTTCTTCGAAGGGATGGTCTTCTGGGAGTGGGTGTGGCAGAGTAGAAAGAGTCCTGGTTTTGGAGTCAAGGGACCTGGATTCTAATTTTGGCTGTGCTGCTTACTTCCTGTGTCAACTGTGACAAATGATTTACCCCATCTGGGCTTCAACTTCCTCATCTGTAAAATGAGGGTAGGCTGACATGATCTCTTGAAGGTTCCTTCCAGAAGCAACTTCTGAGTTGTCTCTGTATACTTGATTTCACTTGGGGGAAGGTGGGAAATGGAAACTATATTCAAGTAAACCTCTGACTTAAACCAGGAATGGGCATTGTGCAACAGGAGGAACAGTAGATTTGAGGAACAAGAACCCAGAGGATCTGAGTCTAAATCATCATTCTACCACTTACTGTCTGTGTGACTCAGGGGAAGTCACTTAATCTTTCTGGGCCTCAGTTTTCTCTTCTATAAGATGGGGTGAGGTGTGGGATTGGACTAGATGATCTCTAAGGTCCATTTGAGATTTAAATCTCTGAGTTTATGAAATGGGGATATTTGAGATAGGCCTTCATCTTCTAGGAAGTAGGGGATTGGATTGGATAACCAGTAGGTTAATGACTTCACTAAATCATGACGTATATGAAAGGAATAATCTTGAAGCATGTAAAACAAGATTTTGTTTCAGTACTTGTCATTATGAATGGATCTCGAGATCTAACATTACTATTATTATTATTATGATTACTAGCCTACTCCAACTTGAGGTATGACTCGAATTCTACTAGAACCTGAATGCCTTAAGCATAAAATTCAAGTAGAAAGTTGTACCTTGGATAGCACCCAAGGGGACTTAGAACACAATTGGTATTTCTAAAATAAAACATTGCTCTTATCCACCTGGAGCTTTCAAATCTTTGTATAGCAATGAGCAAAGAGTAGCAGTAGAGGTTGTGTCTGGAGCTACCCAGCTCTTGGATCTACATGCCTTTCCTCTGATCAGGAGTCTTTCATTGTCTTAGATTAAACATGGGCTCTGCCTATTTATACGATAACCTCAGATCTAGAGCAAGGCAGGGAACCTATCTATACAGAAGCCCTCTGTCTCAAGGGCTTGGCTCAATATTGAGCTTCACCTTGTACCCTTCCAGCTTTATTGGTCCCCACCTATTTGATCCCCAGTCTTTTTGTATCTGGGTACCCATGTCATGTTCTTTACTCTCTTTTGGTTCCAGCTAGAAATAGTTAGCATTTATGTAGTCCTTTAAGATTTTTTAAGTGCTTTACATATTATTTCATTTATTCGCACAACCATCCTATGAGGTAAATGCTATAATTATTCCCCTTTTGCAGATGAGGAAACTGAGGCTAGAAGAACTTAAGTGATTTTTTTCTCCCAGGGTCACACAGCTAGTAGATATCTGAAGTAGGATTTAAACTCAGATGTTTCTGACTGAAGCTCAGAGCTCTGTTCACTACACCTGGGGCTTGTCTTTACTTCTCATTTGCTCTATCCAGGTTGCTGTGTAGTAAATTCTTTGAGAATGAAGCTAGAACAGGGCTTCTGAGCAGTTACCGTACTGCAGTGAGATAACATTCCCCATTTATTGTCTCCAGGTCTGACCTCTCAGGATCCTTTCTTGGCCCAGGGTCCTGCACAAGGGAAAATGCCACACATATAGCATACCTGTGTGCTCAGGTGGAAACAGGCAAGAGACCTCCATGGATTGTGTGGAGGACTGTGAGGATCCCGGGCACCTCTTGTGATATTTTCCATCCAAGCTCAGCTGTTCAGCAGCCTTACCCCACCCAGTCTCCCTTTGGCTCTCTGTTCCCTTCAATTATAACCTGGATTGAGTCATAAGTTACAGCTACTGGTGGTTAGAACTTAAAGTCGACTTTAATAGCTACTTAGTTTTCAGTGTAAGGAGCAAAAATGGTTGGTTACAATGTTAGGAACCAACTATCTCCTGGGCTTAGGTCACTTCCAGGGTGGATATTAGGGAACCTCAAGCTCTTAGTTTTAGGCTATCAGGGAACGATGGGCAGCCACCTCTCAGTTATCCCAAGAGACAAATACTCTTTTCATATTCTTATTGGGGAATTAACCAGAGTAGGTTAGGAAGCTATTTGTTGATACTATTTACTCTCTTATTTATTATTCTCTCCCAAGTAGCCTCAGGCCAGTAGTCTAGAACATTCTATAACATCATCTCCAACCCCCTCCCTTCACATGCCCACACACAGGAAAGATGTGTTAAATTGAGAACAACCTAAATACAAGAGCCTAGGCAAAGAGTGAATTACAGAAGGAATTTTGAAGAGAGGGATGTTGAGAAAGTTGGGTAACTTTTGTAGGAACATGGAATTCTTACCCTACTGCATTGCCATGGTCCATCCACTTTAGGATTAAGTTGTCGATTGAAGACTCAAGGGTTATACCACGAAAGAGACTTGTTGTCTTTCTTCACATTTACCTTAAATGGCTAATCAGAGAATTTGGTATGTAACTGACCTTTAAGTGTCTAGAATTCATTCATTCACTCAATCAAAGAATATTTATCAAATGTCTACCGTGGAGAAGGCAATGTACTGAACACTGTGGGATACAGTGGCTTATACTAGGTTCTCCTTATTATTAAAGATGTTTACAATGGATTATGAAAATAAGATACGTATGAATTACTTTAATACCAAGTAGAATGTGTAAGTGCTATGAGAAAGGCACAAAGTAATTGTTCAAGGGCTTCCTAAAAGAAACATGTTATATCTAGCTGAGCTTACTAGAGAAGACTTCATAGAGGATGTAGCTTTTGAATTAGGCCTTCAATCACAGGGTTTGAATAATTGGAGAATGGAAGGGAGAGTCATTTCAGGAGAAGGGAACGGCACAGACAAGATAGAAGCAGGAGAAAGCAGCACGTATACAGTGACAGGGAGGAATCTAGTTTGTGTGGCTCATAACGCACACCAAGGGAGAAAGTGCTAGATCAGGCTGGAAAAATGGGTTGGAACCAGATTGTGGAGGATATTGAAAGCCAAGTTAAAGAGTTTGGACTTTATTCTATAAGTAATGGGGAAATACTAAAGCAATGTGGCTTAATGGAATTAGCACTGCTCTCAGAGCAAGGAGAGACCAGGGTTTGAATGCAACTTCTCTCACTGGGTAGCTGGGTTAAGTCGCTTTACTTGTCTAAGCCTCATTTCCTCCTCTGGAAAGCAATGATAATAATCCTCATAGTATCTACCTCATGGGGCTCTTTGGAGGATCAAATGGGATTAGGTAAATCACTTTACCAACCTTAAAGTATGCTGTAGATGCCAGCTGTTATTATAACCAGAGACGGACTTTAAGATCAGCCTGACAGTAGCGAGTAGGATGGATCAGAAAGATGGGGACTAGAGATGGGAAGACCAATTAGGAAGCTATTGCAATAGCCCAGGTGTGGTTACTGGGTGACATTTTTCTCCCAAACCTATTTTTAAAAATCCAATTATATTCTTGTCCAGTAAGGAGTTCCATATATTTATTGGCCTCTGCATGAAGTAACATTTATTTTGTGTGTATATAGGAATCCTCATCTTGTATCCTTCATGTTTGCTGTGTTACTATTGTAACTTCTACCTATAGTAGTATATCCTTGCTCTTCCATCAAAGCTCAACTCAAGCACCTCCATCTCCAGGAAGAGATTTTTCCTGATCCTCCCCCCCCACCAACTGATAGTGCCCTTCTACCAATTACCTTGTATTTATTTGTATTTATTGTCTTTGTATCTATATATTGTAAATATATATATATATATATATATATATATATATATATATATATATATATATATATATATTTATCTGAGATATAGATAGATAGACCTCCATAGCTGTCTTTCTATCTCTCTCTCTATCTATCTCCTCCATCAGACTGGAAGACCCTTATGAATAAAGATTGTTTCATTCTTTGCCTTGCTATATCTCCAGTGCCTAGAAGAGTGCTTAGCACATAGTAGGTGCTTATTGCTTTCAAAGGGACTCTTTATTCAAATATTCTAGGACCTGCTGACCAAGATCACGTTCTCCTTTTCTACATATTTCATAATTTTAGAAGCTTGAATTATGTCTCCTCTTAATCATTACTTTTCTAGGCACAACAGTTGTTCAGTATGTCCTCATAAGGTTACCTCTTCATCCTTTTATTTTCTAACCATTTTAATTGCTTTTCTCTTTGCAAGTTGGGAGGTATAGTGGGGGTGGAAGGAGGATGTGGTGAGGGAAGAGAAAGCACTTCACTTAGAGTTAAAAGACCTTGTTCCAAGCCTTGAACCCAATATTTTCTAGTGTTGAGTCTCAGACCAGTCCCTTTCTCTCTCTGGGCCAAAGTCTCTCAATATATAATACAGCTATTAGACAACCTTTTTGGTCCTTCCTGATCTGGCATTCTGTGGTTCTCTGGTTCCTTGAGAATTTTCTTATCTGAAGCTGCTGGGTGGTGCAATGGATAGAACACTGGATGTGGTATCTCAGGAAGACCCAGTTCAAATCTTTCTTCAGACTGCACAACCCTGAGCAAATCACATAACCTCTGTCTCATTTTTTTCATCTGTGAAATGGGGATAATAATAGTACCTACCTCCCAGGGTTGTTGCAAATCTAAAATTAGATAATATTTGTAGAGCATTTTGCAACCATTAAAATATTCTTGTTATTATGCTGATATTGGAAGGAAAACCTCACAAAGTGGTCCATAGGGGCCCATCATTCTTATGAGGGGAGGATACTGCTTTTTATTTGGCCATCATTAAGAAGAAGATTGGAGACTAATTATACCCTTGCCAATATTAGGTTTTCTGCCACATTCTGAAACTCTCCCCATTTATCCTGCTTCCAGGTCTCAGGTCCCTAACACATTCTATATCAGTTTTTATTAACTTGAAATATTTGAGTTGCATTTGGGAGCTTCAATGGAGGTCTAAAGAAAAAAAACTAATGCAATTAGTCCAACTGATCCAAAACTATTCATCAAGAATGTAGCTCCACAGGGAATGGGACTCAGGCAGCACCTTCATTGCATAGGTTTAAGGTCATTTAGGATGTGATATCCTCTTCTGGACAGGGTTATATGCATTACCTCGACATGAGGATATCATAGGGCCATAGATTTAGAATTGGAAGGAACCTTAGGGGTCATCTAGTCCAATCATTTTAAAGATAGAACCTTGAAGCCCAGAGAGGTCTATAGTCACACAGGAAGGAAATGGCCCACTGTGCCTCCCCATCTTTGTACTACTATATCTGACCTATGGACCCTGAGGACACTTGGTTTGGCCTATACCTGTACCTTTAGGACCACTGAGCCTTTCCATTGCTCTACAGCTGATCCTTCTATGTATTGTCTTCCCCATTTAAAATGTGAGCATAATAAGAATAGGAAATGTCTTGCTTTTCTCTTTGTATTTCTACTACTTAGCTAAGTGCTTAGAACACAGTGCTTAACACATGACCTTTCTCTCTCTCTCTCTCTCTCTCTCTCTCTCTCTCTTTCTCTCTCTCTCTCTCTCTCTCTCTCTCTCCTTTCCTCTCTCCTTCTCCCTCTTTCTCCCCCTCTCCCTTCCACTTCTTTTCCTTCTTTCCATCCTTCCCTTCCTTCCCTCCCTCTCCCCTCCTTCCCTCCTTCCTCCTCCTTCCTTCCTTCCTTCTTTCCTCCTTCCTCCTTCCTTCCTTCCTTCCTTCCTTCCTTCCTTCCTTCCTTCTTTCTTCCTTCCTCCTTCCTTCCTTCCTTCCTTCCTTCCTTCCTTCCTTCCTTCCTTCCTTCCTTCCTTCCTTCCTTCCTTCCTTCCTTCCTTCCCTCCTTCCTTCCCTCCTTCCTTCCTTGTCAGTACTTGAATCTATACCTACTGACTCCAAGCCCAGGATTCTTCCAACTCTACCACATTACCTTTCATATTAAGCAAAAGACCACCTCCTACTGTGATTGCTTGAAGGAACTAAGCCTATCCATGTAGAGAAGACAGCCCTTCACCCTAACACGTTTAAATAACTTGATGAAGGTCCCGTGACCGAGTCACCTTTTGAATCTAATTGCTCTGACCCCGAATCTGGTGGTCTTTCCACTGCCTCATGCTTCTTCAGTTGGTAACTGTTCCCTTTAATAGACTATAAGCTCTTCAAGGACGCAGATTGTTTGGGTTTTCTCTTGGCATGCCCAAGGCCTCACAGCGTTGTCACATAGTTCAATAAATATTGAATTGAATCGACACCTTGAAGGGCTGTAACGTGGGTGAGGGGCTTTGCTTGTTCTGTCTTTCTCTGGAGGGTAAGACTAGGACCATGGGAGTAGAATTTGCAGTCAGTTTTGGCTGCTGGGCAACAAATAAATCTTGAGAGGTAGTAAATTCCCTGCCTCAAGCAGAGGCTGGCTGACTGACTACTTGCTGAGAACACTGACAAGTGAATTCCTGCTGATACACAGTTTGGACTAGGCAGTTGGAGGGCTCTGGATTTCAGTGATTTTCTAATTTTTTTTTCTAGAGATTTCTTCTTTTTGTTTTTACTTTCTAGGCAATTTTGGGGTTAAGTGACTTGCCCAGGGTCACACAGCTAGTAAGCGTCAAGTGTTTGGTCTGACACCAGATTTGAACTCAGGTCCTCCTGACTTTAAGCGCCACCTCACTGCCCCTAGATTTCTTCTTATTTGAGGCTTAGTAGATAGAGCTTTAGGCCTGGAATCAGGAAGACTTGAGTTGAAATCTAGCCTCAGCCACTTACTAGCTGTGTGACCCTGAGCAAGTTAGTTAACTTCTGCCTCAGTTTCCCCATCTGTAAAATGAGGGTAATAATAGTACCTACATCCCAGAGCTCTTGTGAGGATCAAATGGGTGATATTTTTTAACAAATAGACCAATTTATTAAAATGAAACAGAAATCAGAAAAGTTATAAAAATTGGAATAAACCAGACAATATACATAGTAAATGAACACCCCCACTGTGAGAAAGATGTCTCAGTCCAAAGACATGTGTGTGAGTCTAATATCTCATCTAAGGGAACATTCACTGTAATCTCTAATACTGTAAGCTGTACAGAGACATGGTCAGAGGAGACATGGGCTCCTCTATATGTTGACTTCTCAGGGGCTTTCTCTCCTTTCAGGGATTTCTCCCTAAAGAAGAGATGGAATCTGTATAGAAGACAAAAATATTACTGATGGCTAATATTTGTTAAATGCTTTGGAAACCTTAAATCTATATATAAATGCCAACTATTATTCGATGACTTCTGGTGTTCTTTCTCTCTAGGAATCTGTCCTATGAAACATAGGCCTCAATACCAGGAGTTCTGAAATATAATAAGGGGAAGGGAAATGTGGGATAAGATACAGGGCCATTTGAGTCTTGACTGATATATTTATATCTTAGGTTGGCAATGAACCTTTGAGACCATTTTTTTTTTCAGTTTAGAGTTTGAAAAGAGTATAACAGGTGTGTCCATTAATCATTGAGTCTCCCACTACAGCTGCAGAAACCTGCTTGTGCATGCAGATTGGGTAATTGCAAACCTAAGTACCTGTTTGTACCTGCAAATTACCTGATCTGGATATGTAAATATCCGTTTTGCATGAATAAATGGAAGCCTTCTGGGAAGTCAGATTGACATCTCATCCTCTTGAAAATGTGGTTCTCTTTCTTATGCTTTGGGGCTCTGGAGTGGATGAGGCAATAGATACAACTGAAGGGGTTGATACCACATTAAAATCAAAGGGGTTGCAATAAGGGGTTAATAACTTTGAGAGTGGGTGGTGATATTCCAGAGACTATTTGAGCTCTTTGTTGGGGTACCTGGCTGTCCAGTTGTACAAACATACTTGATGACAATATTTGCTGCAGAGCTAGATGGTGAGTACCCAATGCAAACCAAGTGTGTGGGCCCAAGGAATCACTCAGCAAACAGACTGAGCTCATTCCAGAACAGCTAGGATGCATGCATGGCCTTCGAGTCTTTTTAGGTATGCTAAATCACTGGAAACAAATTTCCTCAGATTTTCTGAGAGAAAACAGACACATAGAACAACACAAAATCTCTGACGTTTACATTTTTTTTTCTTTTTCAGCTCATGAAAACTCTATTAAAAAAATATCATCTGGAAACATCAGACTCCTACATGAAGACATATTGTGTGAGTGTGTGAAAGCCAGAGAGTGAAATTCTCCAGTTTCGTTTTACTATCCAAGCTGTGAACTGCAAAAGTAGCAAGTCATTATAAAAGTGAAACAAACATTCTTCTCCATTTCTCCCGTTTTAATCAGTTTAAGGGCTTCCATGCTTTTCAACAACTCAGGCCCCATCTATGACTGTTCTTTAATCCTGATGCTTGATGAATTTTAAATATTTTCTGGACACTAGAAGTGTAGGCATCACTACACTGGGGCAGCCCGCTGGGGCTAATGTCCTGTCTCTGATAAAAGTCTCCCAGGCATTACTTGAGCAAGGTTTAGGGAGACAGCCTAGTCTACAGGGGGAAAAAACAAAACAAAATAAAACAAACAAAAAAAACCCCTAAACTAACACAAAGCTAGTTGTGAAGTTGAGAGGGCAGGTTTTTAAGTGCTTTCTCTGACACTCATTAACTGTGTGCCTAGGGTGAAGTTGTTTAATATCTTGATCCTCATTTCCTCATCTGTAAAATGGGGATAATAAACTTTAACTATGGATCTCCAGGGACAGAGGTGTCAAACACACTTTCAGCAGAGGCAACACTCCTGAGTGTGGCCTGAACCAGATTGCAATGTAATTGGGAAATATTTACCAAAATAAATAAAAATACAATATGTTATTGGCAGGGAATACAATGTCATTGGCAGAGATCCTTTTGTATGAGTAAGGGGTGTTATTTCTCTTTGAGTTTGATATCATTGTCCTAGGGGTACTGTTGACTAGCAGTACATGTTTACATGGAGGCCCCCCAACCACACTTGAGGACCTAGATGGCCACATGTGTTCTGGAGGCTGCAGGTTCCCCACCCCTGACATAGTGCCTTATGTTTTTAAAAATGTTGTTGTTGTTATTATTATTGCTAGAATGAAGCTGTGATTTCATCAATATAGGGAGTTCCGGTAAGAAACTTTCTTTTACCAAAGCAGATCACATCTCTTCAACTTCTCCTTTAAAATTTAAGTGACTTAAGAAGTCAGTGTGTGTCTTTTGCCCTTCTTTGTACATCCCCTTCAGCACGGTGCTTGGCACACATTGATTAACTGATTCTGGGGCTCATTCTCTCTCTACTTGTCCATACTGCCTCTCTATATTATCACTATCTTCATCATTGTTAAAGTTGTCAACCAGAATGGTTAGGGATATCCCACAATTTCCCCTTTACCTTAAGAGTACATTCTGATTCTGGTATCTATGAATTTCTCCTAATAACCCATGTCTCCAAAGTGCCTCAAGGTTTTACCAAGTCTTACAGCAACCCTGTGCCATAGCTAGTGTGGGTATTGTCTTGACATTACAGATGAGGGAGGTGGAGTTCAAAGAACTCAGGAGGCTTCCCAAGATACGTGGGACTAATTAGAAGCTGAGTGAGGTGTCTAACCTAGATCTTTTCTGACTCCAAGCCAAATTTTCTCTCTACTACACCACCATTTACCACTCTCTTAAATCTAGCTACATTTTTAGCCTGCACAGCCTTTTGGGACTATGATAGACACAGTCCTGTAACCCTGGAGCTGTATTTTGTATCAGTTAAGCAGAGGCATAGGTAAGAATTTTGTGCCTGGGGGGAGGCATCATGAACGATGTCTTGGGCAAGTAGTCTTAGATTTGGGAGGCAGAGGAAGTGTTGGAGAATATCTCCAGGAAGTTCCAGTGGGGGCTGAGATGCTGTCTCCCTTCCAAGGGTTTGCTTCAACCCAGAGTGTCGTTTCTTTACCTCCACCCACTGCTTCTACTGGGCAAACTATACCCGGAAGACACCATGAGAGCTATCTCCAACAGGTACCCATCACCACGGAGCAGATTGTGGGCAGGAGAATTCTCTCTCTTAGTCCTAGGACTGACAGGTAGTTGTGCTATCTCTTCATTCCTTTTGAACTTCTTTGGCCTTCTCCATTACGCCCCTGGCAGATGAAATCACCTGTACAAAAGCAAAAATTGCCTCCCGCTCTAAGTCTATGCTTAGTTACAATTGTGATGGGTTTTTTTTTTTTAATACCCCCTCCCAGATTGATTCTTTTGTAAAGGCAAACTAAGCTATCTTTTGCCTCAATTGTTACCTAGCTTTTAATTACTGAATGCATGGTGCCTCAGACCACTGAGACTTGGGAAAGACTTTAGCTTAAAAAGGCCCAAGGTCTCCTGCTGCATGCAAGGCCAGGGCCAGTCCTCTTGACTTATGTCTTGCAACTAAGACTCAGATGACCCTGGAAGGAAGTAAGGCTGATGACTTTATGCAGCTGTGCCTCACTTAAATCCTATTCACTTTGCAAGTCAAGACATCTTCTAATGTCATTGGTCCTCTTTGGGAAGACAAACAACAAGGTTTGTTTACTCTATTAGAACATAAGCTCCTTGACGGCTCGGACTATCTTTCTTATTTTTTTTATTTTTTTTGGGGGGTGTATTTTTATTTCCAGTGCTTACTAAGGTGCTCATATAGTAGGCATGGAATAAATGTTTGTTGACTGACTGTCTGACCTGAGGAGTCCCCAGAAAGAAAAGTGCTGTCTGCATTGAGGGACAAAATCACTAATCTTTGAATGATTCAAGTATCACATTCTCTGAGAAGCATGTGAATTGCCTGCCTACTTTCTGTATCAAAATACCCTTCTCAGCTTGGTGCTATAGGAAGCAGACCCCTATTAAAAACTAACTAACAGCAACAACAACCAAAAGCATTCAAAGTTGCTAATTTTTGCCCCCTTTCCAAGATGACGCTGGAAGCCAGGTCACCAAACAAGAATGAGGGGAAATCTCTCTTCTGAGAATCTGAAATGAGTTATTTAAGCGAGCGGCTAATAATCCTGAAAATGAAAAGGTCTTCTTGCTTACAATGAAAACCTCTTAGCTTAATTTGGGGTGGATGGGGATCAATCACTTGGGATTGGTCGGTCTCTGAAGTGACCAGGAATGCCAAGTCATGATTTGTTTTAGAGGCAGGTTTATGTGATTCAGCCTCTTCCAAATTTTGTGGGATATTCAAACTTCTTTCTTTGAGCCGCTCAATACCATTTGGCTCTGCTTTGCAAGTTGGGGGAGTAGGGTCATTCAGATTTGGCTCTCCACTGATTTCCTCACCCCTGACTAACCCCATCCACATAAAAGTTCTGAAAAACTTGCTGTGTGGAGGGTGGGGGTTGAATTCCTGTTGATTTAGTGAGAGATTTCTGTTAAAAAAAAATAAAGGAAAAAAAGAAAAAAGAAGACCTATGAAAGCTCTGAAAGGTAATACAGTATTCACAGGTGAAAATATAGCTACACTGTGAAAATAACATTTCTTTGGTATCTGCCAAAAATATGTGAATGTTTTCATTTATTCCCCACCAAGGAGAAAATCTCCTTCATGAAGTGGGTTTCACCTTTGACAAAAAACATCACGAATTTCAGCTTTTGGCTTTGAAAATTCACCAAGTGAAAGTTGATACTTTTCTCACAGCTCCTTCAGCAGACCAGGAGAGGTGACTAATCACCCATCAGCTGGGCACCCAATCCCTTTCTCTAACTGGGTCTGAGGCTGGAGATGGGGGTAACAGTTGGGGGAATAGGACTGATTGCACAGATAGAATTCTTTTTCTCTACGTTATCCATGCTACCTCTGCCTAGCATTTGCTTCACTCTGGTACACCGATGCAGCAATCTCCTTTTGGAATCTGTAGTGGGTAGGCATGAAATAGTGGGAAAAATCTCTGATAATGGAATCAGAAGACTTGGGCTGGACTCCTGGCTCTACCACTTACCACCTGACCCTCCCAATGACAATAATGCAGCATGGCACGATGAGCCAGCCTCAGGAGCAGAAAGACCCGAATTTGAGTTCTATCTTGTACATATATTGGCTATGTGACCCTAGACAAATCACCTTAAATAGACAGAACCATGCATTTCAGAGATTTAAGGTTTATGAGGAATCTTCCCCACAACAGTTCTGGGCTGTGCATAAGTCATATTATCTGAATTTTTTGAGAGGTAAAGAAAATTATTTGCTCAGCAACTTCTTAATGGGATTGCTAAAGAATATATGCATTGCTGAGCACCACGTGAAACTTTACCAAAATTGACCCTATGTTAGGCCACAAAGACATCACAAATAAATGTAAAAAGGCAGAACTGTTGAATACATTCATCAGAGAGCATAACACAATAAAAGTAGTAATCAGCTCAAGGACCATAAACAAAATACACAAACCCAAATAGAGACTTAACAATGAAATCCTAAATAATAAGTAGGTCAAAAAACAAGTTATAAAAACAGTAATTATGTACAAGAAATAATAATGATGAAACAACCTACCAAAATTCTGGGGAGGCAGCTAAAACAGTCCTGAGAAGAAAAATCATATCTCTGTGAACATATTACAAACATAAATAGAAAATGAAAAGATAAGTGAATTGAATATGCACTTAAAAATTTAAAAGCCAACAAATAAATCTAAAATAACCATGGAAGAGAAGATATTTAGAGGAGAAATAGATAAACTGGAAACCAGAAATGATTTGTCCAGGGTCAACTTCAGAGTCTGAAATCATGTTCAGCATGGTTTTGGGTGTGCCACAAAGCCTATCAAGTCATGTGACCTTTGGAGAGCCTCAGTTGCTTTATCTATACATTGCTCTGTGTGTGTGTGTGTGTGTGTGTGTGTGTGTGTGTGTGTGCTAGACAAGGTTATCTTTAAGGTGTTTCCTAACTGTTAAATTCCATATCCCTATGATCTTACATAAAAGAAAGATCTAGGTACTTGTCATCTTTTTAGGGACCTCAATAGAAACTGAGAAACCATATATGTCCTATCTTGACATAATCAATATGAGCAGTATTGGTACCATGGCATTAAATTAAATATAGGGAGATAGGGACTGGGCCTATGATTTCACTAATATAAGGAATTCTGTGGTAATGTAACTCTCACCACCAATATAGGCTAGTTACTTCCTACAATTTAATAGTCTCAGAGAATTGCCTACAACATACTTATTAATTGTTTCTATGATTTGTTCTTTGAGAAAGCTAAATGGTTTGCCCAAAGTCACACTGCTAGTATATGCTGGGAGTAGAATTTGAACTCAGAACTTCTTGGCCAGCTCTCTATTCATTATACCACACTGCCTTTCTAAATATAACATATACCTACAAAAATTAACCACGAGATGTATGCAATAGAGATTCACAGGTCTGTTTGTCTTTGCATATGGAAATGTTTATGTTTCCTGAAATTTCTCAAGTTCATAATAAAATTAATAAAAAGTATAAGAAATAAAATATAAACCACAAAAAAGTGACCTTTCTTGTTCTGTTGGGATACAGTGAAATAGACCCGATCCAACTTTGATATTTCCACAAGGAAAAGACTGATTGGAGATGTAGTTGAAATGCTTTGATAATACTTTTTAGGAACTCTAGTGAGAAACTGCACTTAACGTAACTGCAGACAATACAAAATACTTGGGAGTCCATCTGGCAAGACAAACCCAGGAACTATATGAACACAATTACAAAACACTTTTCACACAAATGACGACAGATCTCAACAATCGAAGAAATATTCATTGCTCATGGGTAGGCTGAACCAATAAATAAAAAAGACAATTCTACCTAAATTAATTTACCTATTCAATTCTATATCAATCAACTACCAAAAACGTTTTATAAAGATACAAAAAAAATAACAAAATTCATCTGGAAGAATAAAAGCTCAAGAAATCAAGGGAATCAATAAAAAAAAAAAATGAAGCAACCTAGCCACCAGATCTCAAACTGTATTACAAAATGGTAATCACGAAAACAATTTGGTAATGTCTAAGAAATTGAGTAATGGATCAATGAACTATATTAGGTACACAGTAGTAAGTGACCATAATAACCTGCTGTTTGATAAATGCAATGATCCAAGCTTTTAGGAAAAGACCTCACTGCTTGACAAAAATTTCTGGGGAAACTAGAGAGTAGTTTAGCAGAGACTAGGTATAGACCAATATCTCACACTGTATGCCAAGATAAGGTCAAAATGGGTATGTGGTTTAGACAATAAATAGTGACATCATAAGCAAAGTAGGGGAACATGGAAAATTTTACTGGTCAAACCTACGAATAGGGGAAGAATTTATAATCAAACCAGAGGCAGAAAGCATTACAGGATGGAAAATTTTAATTTTGTAAATTAAAAAGGGGTTGCACAAACAAAAGCAATGCAGCCAAGATTAGAAGGAAAGTAGAAAAATAAGAAAAACATTTTACAGCGAGTTTCTCTGATAAAGGCCTCATTCCTCAAATATATAGAGAACTGAATCAAATTTATAAGAATACAAGTCATTCCCCGAATGATAAATTGTCAAAGAATATGAACTGGAAGTTTTCAGAAGAAGAAATCAAAGTTACCAACAGTCATATGAAATGCTCTAAATCACTACTAATTAGAGAAATGCAAATTAGAACAACTCTGAGGTATCACCTCACACCTGTCAGAGTGGTGAACATGACAGATGAGGAAAATGACAAATGCTGGCGAGGAGGTGGAAAAATAGAAACACTAATGCACTATTGGTGGAGTTGTGATCTGGTCTAACTATTCTGGAGAACGCTTCAGAACTCTGTCCAAAGGGATATAAAACTATACATGTACTTTGACCCAGAAATACCATTACTAGGTCTGCATTCCAAAGAGATCAAAGAAAATGGAAAAAGGATCTATATGTGTAAACATATGTATAGTAACTCTGTTTGAGGTGGCAAAAAAAAAAATTGGAAATTGAGGGGATGCTTAGCAATCACAGAATGGCTGAAAAAATTGTGGTAAATGATGGAATACTGTTGCATTATAAGAAATAATGAGCAGCATGGTTTCAGAAAAACCTGGGAAGACATATGAATTGATGCAATGTGAAATGAGCAGAACTGGGAGAACATTGTATACAGTAATAGCAAAATTGTAAGATGATCAACTGTGAATGACAGCTATTCTGATCAATGCAATGATCCAAGACAATTCTGAAGGACTCATGGTGAAAAAATGCTATCTACCTCCAGAAAAAAGTGCTGATGGAGTCTGAAAGCAGACAGAAGCAGATTTTTTTTTTCATTTTCTCATGCTTTTTTTTTTGAAGCATGGCTAATATAGAAATATGTTTTGAATGATTTTACATGTATAGTTTCTAACACACTTCTTGCCTTCTTAAAGGGCATGGGAATGGTGAGAGGAAAAGAGAAAGTTTGGAACTTAAAAAAAATTAAAAGATGTTAAAGAAATAATACAAAAAAAAGAAATTCTAAAGAAAAAAAATTGGGGTTATTTTGAGAACTTATACCTGGCTGACATAGTTTCTTTCTCAGTATAAGACCTTGCAGATAGTGAAAATGTCAACCACTTAGTGCACAGGGGTGGGGAACTTGAAGCTTTGAGGCCACATGTGGCCCTCTAGGTCCTCAAGTGTGGCCCTTTGACTGAATCCAAACTTCACAGAATAAATCCCCTTAATAAAAGGATTTGTTCCGTAAAATTTAGGCTCAGTCAAAAGGCCAAACTCAAGGACCTAGAAGGCCACATGTAGCCTTGAAGCCACAGGTTCCCCACCCGTGATAGGCTAACACACTCTTTGAGGGATCTCTGAAGTTCTGTTGAGAACTTTATATAGCTCCACTTCAAATCATGATTGAGTTCAAAATAAAGTTGTGAAATACCACCTTTGGAAATTTATACTTCTCTGGAGAGGCTTCTGGTCCAAAACAAATTCACATGATACTGTGTGGGTGGGAAGCTCAAGAACAGATCGTCTGGGCAAGGGCAATTTCATGATTCTTCATGTTCATTTGGCACAGTGTGACCTCTTAGTTTTCCCATTATGGCTTGTGAAAATTGTGCAGCAAGGGCTGTTGAAGGAGATTCCCTGAAACAGACCAATGATCCTCAAATGAAACTCTGTTTATACCAGAAGTTCCTAAACTTATTTGGCCTACTTCTCCCTTCTCAAAAAAAAAAATACTCAATGCCTCCTTGGAAATCAACTTTAACCCTTTAATGTTTTTTTTTGAAATATGCATCATTTCAATATATATATATATATATATATATATATATATATGTATTAAAATGACATCTCTTAAATTTAATAATTTATTGTGAATTTGTGGGTTTTTTGTGCACTGAAATCTTAATGACACAATATTGCATAATGTAACCATATTACTTAGTATCATATTGTAAACAAGTCATTACATGCCCATTTTCCTGATGATGCATGCTGGACTTCCTGGCAATATGCAACACTTGTTAGGACCTGTCACTGGACTTGACCACTGCTTGGTTAATAACTTGCATTTTGTGTGTTTATTTGGAAAATAATGTAATCACTATGACTTTAACTCTGTTATACAACAGATAAAACATGTATGAACAGTTTTTCAAAATTTTCTTTTCTTCTCTTCTTTCCTTATGCTTCCATTGTCCCTTATTTTTATTCAATGCCCCCAATTTCACCTGAGGCTACTGCTGCCCCCTCATCAGTCCAGTGACCCCAGGGGGTGGCATTACCCACTTGGGAACCTCTGACAGAGGCATCCCTTTGTCCTTTTTAGCATTTCTATGAGATGCTATAGAAATCTTTAGAAAATAGAATTTATGAAGAAGGAGTAGGTGTAGGCAAATGCCATTTGGGACCCACATCTTTTCTAGATACTTATCTGAGTGAAATTTATCTTTATAATAATAGCAGAACTAGCATTGTGGTGAGACAGCCTCTTCTACTAAAGATGTGGTCAAGAGCTCTCACTGTATTTTTACAGGGTCTCCTCAATAAGATCCAAGGCACTTCCAGAAAGATAAGCCTAGCAATCCAAGCAAGAAAATCCAAGTGAATCAAGAATGTTTATTTTCCAGATTCTACCATACAGATAAAGCCATTCAGATTTGAGGGGAAGCATAGTATAGGACGTAAGGCATTAGATTGGAATCAAGAAGACCCAGATTCAAGTCCTGCTTTAGTTATTTATTTAATCTCTTATGTGTCAATTTTCTCATCTGCAAAACTGTGGAGAGTCAATAGCTTCTGAGGTCTCTCCTAGCTTTGAATCTATGAGTCTATGAGATGATTCATCAGAACATACATCTTAAATGGCTAGCCCAGGTGGATAACAAGCTGGTCCTAGAAATAAATAGCCTGGGGGCAGCTAGGTGGCTGCAGTGGATAGAGCACTGGCCCTGGATTCAGGAGGACCTGAGTTCAAATCCAGTCTCAGACACATAACACTTACTAGCTGTGTGACGCTGGGCAAGTCACTTAACCCCAATGCCTAATTCCAAAAAAAAAAAAAAAGGAAAAAGAAAGAAATAGCCTGAAGGTGAATTGAATTTGGGAAATTACATTGTGCTTTCAACTATCTCAAGTTGTTTTCTGTAGCCAAACTCCCAAAACTAAACTTCAGGGTTTTTTGTTGTTGTTGTTAAATACCAGCATCTTCCCAGTGATGCTAAATGGCTGAAAATCATGAAACATCATAATCTTAGGAGAATCACATTACAGGTCATATAAAGGTCAATAAAAATGCTACATGGTAGCCAGTGCTGGAGGGGCTGTGGGAAAACTGGCTAACTAATAAGCTGTTGGTAGAGTTATGAATCAGTTCAATCATTCTGGAAAATAATTGAGAATGCAAGAAAAATCACTCAATGCTTTAAACCCTTTGCCACAGTGATTCCCACTATTAGACATGTTTACACAAGTAGGTCAATGACAGAAAGAAAGTTCTTATAACCTACTGAAATATTCATAGAAATATTCTTTAGAGCAGTAAAAGACTGGAAACCTACTAGCTGTCCATGGATTGAGAAATGATTGAACACGCTACAATTTAAGAATGCCGTGAAATAACATTAAATCATGAGTAAGTTGGCCAAAAGGAATTCTGTGAAATGTGGGAAGACTTGTAGGAAATGATGAATAGCAGAATCAGGAGAACAATATACACATATCTGTATATTTGTATATAGGATATATGTATATATGTACATATGAGTACACTAATGTAAATGAAAATGACACTAAAGGCATAAGAATTCAGATTGCTCACACTACCCAATTTTAGTCCCAAAGCATTATCAATGAAACATCTTTCTCTCCTGTCTGTTGAGAGGTGGTAAAATACAGGTGTAGGTCATTGGATATGCACATACTGTCATAACGGTAGTTGTATCTGTTTTTCTTAATTGTTCTTCATTGTTATAAGAGAGGAACCTATGATATGTTTATGGAGACAGTGATTGGGAAATAATGGTGTTGTAAAAACCAAAAATAATTAACAAAATTTAAAAAAAAAATCAAGATTCCTATTGTCTATTTTCAGGCTGCAATTGAGATGTCTTACCCACAATTACTTGCAGTCAAAGTGGAGAAAAAGACAATAATATGTGTGATTGGAAAAAAAAATATATTATATATATATAATGTGTATATATATATATATATATATATAGAATATGTATATATATGCATATATATACACACACATATACATATAGATACATACATAAGTGTGTGTATATATGTATATGTATACAAAAGTAGGCCAGTCATATGAAAGACTAGAGGAAGACCTCTAACACACTGGGTTAACTTTCTATGGAAGATTTTTGAGAGGACATAGAGAAGAATCATATCGTATGGGAAAGTGTGGAGGAGTTGTACTAGGTACCAGTGGAGGAACTAGCCACATCAAGGAAATCACAAACATATCAAGTTATCATTGTACATTGGTTTCAAACAAATTTGGGTCTAAAAGAGGAGTGAAGGTATCCTTGAAAGAAAACTCCCTTCTTTGCAAGGTGCTAAGAGTCACATGGAAGATCTACTCATAAGTAATCCCAAAATATAGAGAGAGGAAAATTGCTACTTACACAGCTACAAAAAGGAAAATGAAAGCAATTGTGTGGCAAACAGACTTCGACTTTTGACTAGAAAGTCCCAAAAGCCTGGGAAATATAATACAGCAATTACTATACCCAAGATATTTATTTGACATTCAAGTCAATTTCATTCCAATAGATAATAGCAACATGAAACTTATTTTGCAAATGGGATTTGCAGTCTCACTGTTGGAGTAATGGGACTGACTAATCAGCAGGAGCCTAGCTTCCTACATAGTTCAGATTACTTTAAACGTCCTTGATCCTTCTTGTGAAATTTAACCTGAAGATTCAGGAAAATCTAAAAAAAAAAATTCATATGTTAAGGTTGCTTCTAAAGGTTTAGAGACATAGGATTTCTAGGAAGAGATAGAAAATACTAGAAATCTCACTTCCAATACAAGCACCACTCAGATTTCATTCCTTTCTCAAAACAGAAAAGGCTTGAACTCTGGAACCCTACTAACTTGTCAAACTGACACCACATGGTACATACAATAGGAGTCAGAGGGCTGGGATTCGCTTCCTGGCTCTGGACCTCAGTTCTTCAGCTGTAAAACAAAGAAGTAGTATTTGATGGCCACTGAGGCACCTTCCAGAGCAAAACTGATGATCTTCTGTTCCTAGATTGGTGCAGCCAGTGAATTTTATGGCCTCAGCGAAACCAACTCACTTATCATTGGATATAATGGGTTGAAACCTTCCTTTTCAGTTAACTTAAGGGTTAAGCAGTCTTGGGAACTCTTCTGTATTCAGAATTCTCTATTTCTGTGGAGAAGTGCATTCCAAGTTCGAAATTACCATTGTTGTTACTCCTGCTGCTTCTGCTGTTATTCCCCGTCATTTAGAGAGGAGCTAGTTGGAAAAGTGGATGGACTGCAGGACTTTAAGTCAGAAAGAAAGGAGTTTGAACCTAGTTTCAGAAACTTACTAGCTGTGTGACTCTGAACAAGTCATTCAACTTATTTCAGTTTCAGTTTTCCTCACTTGTAAAATGAAAGGGATTTGGACTGAATGGAGTATAAATTTCTTTCCAGCTCTAAGTAGCCATGCCATGATCTCCATGCCGAGAGCATGTACTCTGGCCATTATCCTCACCCAGCTCAAAATACAACCTTGGGCTCTTCCCCTTGCTCAGACAGGTGTATTTTGGCCTTAGCTTGCCCAGAACCAGGCTTTCAGGCCGTTGCCTGGCTGTCTCCACCCCCATGTGCTTCCAGACCCCCATTATATTATCTTCCTCCATTAGAATGGAAGTTCCTTGAGGGCAGGGTCTCTTGCTTACTTGTATTTGTATCCCTAGCACTTAGAACAATACTTAGCATATAGCATACTTAATATATGTTCTTTCTATTTATCATCTATCTAGAATCATTAGAAAGCATTTGTATCATGCATTTAAATTTACAAGGAGCTGTATGTGTGTATGTATATGTCTGTGTAATATGTATATGTACATATGCCTACGGATATGGATGTAGATGTAGATATGTCAGAGAAATTCTGGAACGAGCTCACATAGGCTTGTAAGAGCCAATGATTAAAATTTCAACTTATACCCTGACAATCAGCAAATGCTACAAATCAGGGCTTGATTTATTGTTTTGTTGATTGTCTAGACTTAAAAAAGTAATGGCGAAAACAATGCAGGTTATTAATCAAAAGAATGTTGTATACAGTAATAGCTATATTATTTTAAGAACAACTTTGAGCAAATGAGTCATTTTGACTATTATAAATACCTAAATTAACTACAAAGGACATATGAAGGAAGATGCTATCTGCATCCAGAGAAAGAACTGATAAATAGAAGTTGGTATAGAATGATTTTACATATATATATGTGTATATATATATATATATATATATATATATATATATATATACACACACACACACACACACACACACACACACACACATATACACACACACACACACACACATATATATATATATATATATATATATATATATATATATATATATATACACATATTTGTGTCTAATGACAACCATCTCTAGGGTGGGAGGACAGAAGAAAAAAGGGAAAAAAAGAAATTTACATGATAACTTTATTACATATTTTTTTAAAATAGCAAGTTGTACATAGTAGATTTATAATTTCATGTGCAACCTTTTTTATTATACTATGTTATGGAAATGCTTGTTTAATTAATCAATTATTTAAAAATAAAATAAATAAAAATTTTAAAGATGCAGATTAAACTTAAAAGTATGTTGTACACACAACTTTTTTGGAGAGTTGCTTTTTAAAAATTACCAGTAAACCATTATGTGTATTTTGCATGTATGTATGTGTGTACATATGTAAATGTATTATATTCAAAGTGTGTATTTTATGATTATAAAGATATGCTATATATGAATATGTGTATATATATACACACAACACACACACACACACACATATATATATATATATATATATATATATATATATATATATATATATATACTCACACGTATTCCTTTAGTCCTCTCAATACTTTTCTGAGGTAGTTGATATTTTTATCCCCATTTAGACACGTTTTAGAGATGAGGATATGGAGGCTGACAGAGCTTAAATGGTTTGTCCAGGTCACTCAAGGCAGGATTTGAACTCAGGCATTTCTCTGACTACAAGTCCAGCCCTCTATCCTCTAAGCCATGAACTTTTGGAAGATAAACTACTTCTAAGTGATAAACTTCAGCACTTGATAAATGATGCAAAAATAGGCAACCTGAAATGTTTTTGAAAATTGAATTTAAATGCTCAAGGCGATGTCTAGCATCCTTGTGGTGAGATGTGATTTTATAATGATCAATTGGGAAGTCTACCTGGGAACAGATTTGGGGGTCGATGGAGAATCAGTTTGGAGTCTCTGTGATCTGCTGAGGGATGTGGCCAAATGTCAAACCCAGAATCTAAATCAATGCCTTTGATGTGGCTATGCAGACGCTTATTCAGGTTTGGGCCTGGTGATTTTGCTTGATTAGTGATAGTGAAAGATATGGAAAAGGCCCAAGGAATGAATTCATTGCAACTATGGTTCTTCCCAGATGATGGCTTCCCAGTGAGAAAGGACTGAATCATCACACTGTAGAGAAGAAGAGTCTGTGTCCACGTGGCCTTTGTCTGTAACTACACTTCTGTAGAAATACACATTCAGGAAGACTGAAAAGAGCTGAGGAAAGAAAGAATGTGAATTTTCTGCTACTTCTAAGAGCCAGAAAATGAGCAGGTGAACATTCCACCATCCAGTGAAATCCTTCTCTGAGTACACACTGGATGTAGTGTGTGGTATAGAAGAATGAGCACTGATCTTAGAATTAAAGCAGCCTTGTAAATAGCTTTGAAACCACGGTCAAGTATCTTCTTGCCAAGACTCAGTTTCCTCATCTGTAAAATGGGGAAAATAACCCATGTACCTCCTGCCTCAGAGAGTTGTTGTGGAGAAAGGGCTTTGTAAAAATTAAATAAAGCATAATGTAAATGTGCGTAGTAGTTATTATTATTGTTATGGTCTCATTCTCATCTTTTCTAATCAGGTACATGTAGAAAAGGTCCTGGAACAAGTCACAAACCTGCTGTTAATCTGTTATATTTAATCTTCTGATTCCACATGCTCGTCAAACGACTGCTTATTGAAATTAAAATGTTCAGATGTAAATAAACTCATCTGCAACATCACTGAGTGGACAATTGTGTTTACTGATAGGACAAAGAGAATGAGATGTACTTTATGCTGATCCCACAAGATTTTGGTTTCTTTTGCCAGGTCTCTATATTTTGAAAGCTTTTCATTCCACATAGGTTGGAGGTTATGAGCATTTGGTATGGTGGCAACTATTAAAACTCAAGATTTTATGAGTCAATGCCATGTTGAGATAGATTGAAGTCAATGCTGTGCTAGGGAATGTTTAACAGTCTTCTCTCCGGGGAAAAAAAATACACATGGTGCAATTTTAAGTGTAATCTGTATTATTATTAATATTTTCTCCATCACTTTATTACTCTAGATTATCAATAAAATAATAAATAAATCCCTGATTTATGGCATTTTCCAATTTCTGAAGAGTAAATGCTTACACTGAAAATTTAGCAATTGACTTTTGTAAGCTGGTTTGAACTGGTTCCAGCACATCACAGATTGTTGGCAATTATATGGTCTGTAATGATGCTCCAGTAATAGTTCAGTTTGTTTTAATTATCCAGGATTATTTTTTGCTATTTCCATTTATAGTTTGGAGATATGTTGCCTCTTGAACAATTTGGAACTATTCCAAAAGGCTATAAATCTGTGCATACCCTTCGACCCAGCAATACCAGTACTAGGTTTGTATGCCAAAGAGATTTTTTAAAAGAGGCAAGGGACTTGCTTGTACAAAAATATTTACAGCAACTTTGTTGTGTTAGCAAAGAATTGGAAATTGAGGGGATACCCATCAACTGGAGAATGGCTGAACAAGTTGTGACATATGACTGTAGTGGAATACTATGATGATCAGGATGCTTTAAGAAAAGCCTAGAAAGACTTAAATGAACTGATACAGAGTGAGGTGAGCAGAACCAGGAGAACATGGCACACAGTAACAGTAATATTATACGATGATTAACTGTGAATGAGTTAGCTATTCTGACCAAAAAATGATCTAAGACAATTCCAGAGGACTTATGATAAGAAATGCTATCTAAAAGAAGTGATGGGAGTCTGAATGCAGATTGAAGCATGCTGTTTTTCATTTTCTTGTGTGTGTGTGTGTGTGTATGTTTGTGTCTGTATTTTCTTTCATGACATGATTAACACGGAAATGTGTTTTGCGTGATTTGACATGTATAACCTATATCAAATTGCTTGTTGTCTCAGGGAGAGGGATGGAGGGTGGGAGGGAAAGAATTTTGAACTCAAAATTAAAAATGAAAGAATGTTAAAATTTGTTTTTACATGTAATTGGAAAAATATTATTAAAAAAAGAATTGTGAGCTTCTGATAGATAATTCCGGCCACCTGATTGCTAGGTAAGAGCTAATTTTTATTATTAATTTTTTTTTTAGCCTGTGATGATGTGTTGTACAGTTTCTACTGTGTCCTTGCAAATTCTTCATCAGTCAGTAAAATCCGGGTCTCTTAATGATGTTCTCTGTAACTTCTGGTGGCAATACCCTCATTTTATATCACTATCATAAACTGCTCCACTTCTGTAAATAGATCTATGTGCTATTTGTTCAACCCTTCCTTGCTAATCGGAGTCTAGCCTTCTTTGACTGAGTTCATGAGAATGTCACCTAAGGAAGATTCCTTATTTCAAATCTTGGTGTCATTTTACAGAATCAGTAACAAAGATGGTCCTTAAATATAAGACATGTAATTTGAAATAATTTTCAGGCAGAAAAAAAAATGTTCTCAAAGATTTCTAATCTTGTAGTTATAACATTGTGCTCTTATAATACGTTATTTGCAAATATGTGTTAAATGGTGACACCTATCGATCAAATGTGGTATGGCACCTCAGCTCTATCAAACACCTCTTTGTCCCCATACAAAGGAAGGAGGAGAGCAAACTGTACATTTGGGATCACTAAGTTTGAAGAAAGAGAATCAATGGGAAGTGAGAGGAGAACAGACGTAAGATCTTGAAATCAGGAAAGTAGTGACAAATGTAGAAATAATACAGAGATAATGGGACAAAGTACTCCTAGTCTAATATCCAATATTATCAAAAGCTCAGTCATTATATTAATACCTTCCTCAGTCAGAATGTTCGACTTTGCCTGTTTGAAGATTTTTTTCCCTTCAGAGAAATATATATCCAAGTTCAGGATAAAAGCTGGTAAGATTCTAGGATTTGCTTTATAGCTATTTGCCTTACTATCAACTGTTCTGGAATATAAGATGAAGGCTGTATTTGCTGTTCTAATACTGTTGATCTTTTAAAATGAGAGTGATTGGGAACTGAGATAAAAGGTGTGAAAGGGCTTCGAAAATTGTACAATTTGCAGTCACAAGATCATTCTCTTTGATTAAGATGATAGAAGCAAAACACAACTCTTATATTTCTACTTTCTCTTTGTAGTTGGTTAATATTACACCATCCACCTTCAATTTGCGGTCCTGTCCCTTTCTTGTTCTTACTCTGAAAAAGCTCAAAATAGGTTATTTTTATTTTCTTTAGACTAAGAAAAGTAAGAAATGAGTTGAGACTTTGGTAGAGAAAATATGCTGACAGAGAATTGCAAAATCTCAGAACCAGAAAACACCTGAGTTACCATCTAACCCAAGCCATACTTGAATAGGAATTTTCTCTACCATGTCCCTAGCAAATGGTCATTAAACCTTTGCTTGATAACCTCTAATGATGGAAAATTCACTAACTCACGAGGCAGTAATTTCTACTTTTTTTGTAGCTCTCATTATTAGAAAAATTTTTCCTTCAATTGAGTCGAAATCTTCCTGTCTATGACTCCTCTAGTTCCTGCCCCCTATGTCCAAGAAGAACAACTCTAATTCCCTTTTCCAAAAGGCAATCTTTTAATTATTTGAATACTATAATCACTCCCCACTTTAAAAAATCTATTGTGTTTTTGTGGGTTTAGTCCATTGGTTTTTTTCTTTCTTTTTTTTTTTTTAATTTGTACTGTTTATGTTTCCATTCTTCTTTTAAACATTTCCTCTTGGAACTCTGAGAGGACCTTGTGCAGCCTCAAACGTTTCTTTGGACGCCTCCCATTTTTCTACGTCATTGGACTTATCAATGATGGCATCATTAGAATCACATTTGCAGAGTTCTGCATTCCCCTTTAGTATGATCGCTTTTAGTCGCTGTGCAGGACATGATACCATTCTTTTCTATGAATATGTTTGAAATCAGCTTACCTTAAATCTTGGGAACAGCTCCTATCAAGCCCATTGTTCCCTCACTTTGCTTTTGAGAATCTTGTGAGAAAATGGCACACAATCTGAGAGTTTAAAGAAGTGGAATCCCCTCATTTGGAAAGACAAAATCACCTGTAAATTGAGACTTAGCATAGTCAGAACTCCAGGAGATGTCAGGGCAATTGAAGACTCCCATTTTGACTGTATATTGCCTTTAGGCAGATTTTGTAATCTGCATTTAGAGCAGAACAGGTCAGTAGAGATAGTTTTCTCCAACCCTCTCATTTTATGGACTAGAAATATGAGGTCCAGGGAGATTAAATGATTTACTCTAAGTTACCCTGGTAACTAGTACATGAGATAGTAGCAGCCTTTGATGAAAAGCCATGTCTTCTTCCGGAACCACGGTTCTGTCCACCATAACAAGCTATGTTTCAATTCAGATCAGCTATTCTTTGCAAGAGAAGAGTGAAATGACTTTTTTCAACAGTTTTATTTGCATATTGTAATTGTTTACCATTATTATGATGAAACAAAACTGATAATGTAATGAAAATAACTTCTGGCAAACTGGTGGTACTAAGAAAGAGCCCAGTGATTCTCACACGGTGATACCACATTAGTTGACGGAGGTTCAGCTTCCAAACAAAGAAAAAAAAAACCCAAAGACATAAAAATCCTCCCAGTCTCAGTTCCCCTCCCTTTCTCCTGCTGAACACTATATATTAGTAAAAAGCCAAGTAGGGCAATATGGCTTTTCAGTCAGAGGAACTGGTTTCAAATCCCATCTTTGATATGCATACATGCATACATACATACATATGTATATGTGTATATATATTTTACTGTGACTTTGGACAAGTCACTTAACCTGTCTATACCTTAATTTTCTTATCTGTAAAATGATGGGATTGACATGTTGGTCCCCTGTCTCTTCTAGATCTTAGTTACCATTTTCCTGTGAAGGCAGGTGCAGTTTGCTGCTTGCTATTCTTAGCCTGTCTCTGTTTCTCCAGCTCTAAAGCTGATGACAGAAGAAAAAGACAAGCTTCAAAAGGGAGGAGTCATTATTCCCTTGTGCGGAGTCCTCCAGTAAAGCATCAGCTCCACATTCTTTGCTACACCTACCTAGAAACTGCAGTGTCATTGTCCCTGAGTGTCATGCTTCTTGGGAGCTGCCGATGCATCTTTCATACACAAAGGACCTGTCTTGGGCCTAATTCTTGAGACTCCCCAGAGCAAACTAACTAATGAGAGAAAATCATCTGAATCATCCTCTGGGAGGTGGGTGGTATGTTTACATGGCAAGGAAAGGGAAATCATTTCTGGCAAAAAAAGAGAAAGCAAACTGATTTTTACCAGTGGCCCCAAAGCCCTGAGTGCTATTACTAGCATCACGGCTATTTAGAAAGATGTTATATCTTGGCAGAGGGTGGAGAAATGAGAAACTTCCACTTAAGCAATGGCCCTGTCCTGGGCAGCCAGCCTCCATCAGCTAATTAATCAACAACTTGAGTAGTATGGAAAAAAAAAACCCAGGATAAATCAAAAGTGAAATACCACAGTGAGTGTACAGCAAAACCAATGCACTATAGTACAGCCAAATGGACTTGGCATTTTGCTAGGAGATGGTCCGTGATAACAACCATCTCTAAAGACTGGAATGTATCAACAAAGGCATATGAAGCTCCATCCCTATCCCTGGACTGCAGATTTCTTACTATACTCCCTACATGGGATAGACAAGATGGAATAGGAAGCTATTTATATGCTATGATATGAGAGATTCCATGAAATACATCTCTCTCCCTCACTATGCTTGGCCTGCCACCATATGTGAAATCTACCATTAGAGAACTATGACTGTAAGGTAAAGCATCCAAGTTTCCCAGAGTCATAATGGACAGTTATTAATTATTAATACCTTAGCTGAGATTACTTGACCAGATTATCCCTAGAATTATAGGTTTTAGAGGTAGAAAGGACTTCAGATATCATCTAGTCTACTCCAACCAATTATTTTACAGGTGAAAAGACTAAGTAATTTGGAGATTTTTAATAATAGGGAGATTTTAAGTAATTTGCTTGACACTATATGTAAGATTCCTAAGAACAAGAAAGGGAAGGGAAGGGAAGGGAAGGGAAGGGAAGGGAAGGGAAGGGAAGGGAAGGAAGGGAAGGGAAGGGAAGGAAGGAAGGGAAGGGAAGGGAAGGGAAGGAGGAAGGAAGGGAAGGGAAGGGAAGGAAAGAGGAGGGAAGGGAAGGGAGGGGAGGGAGGGAGAAAGGGGAAGGGAGGAAAGGGGAGGGGAGGGAGAGTGTCAGAAACAAGTGTCAGAAGTCATATAGGTAATAAGAGTCTTATTTGCTTTTTTTTTTTACCAGTAATACAAATATTTTTATTACCATTTTATAGAGAAAAGGACCAAGAGAGTTTTAAATGACTTGACTATTTTTTTTCCATAACCTTTTGAGTTTAAAATTTTTCTCCCCCTCCCTCCCTCCCTCCCAAGGATGGCACACAATCTGATATAGGCTATACATATACATTCCTATTAAACATATTTTCACATTAGTGATGTTGTAAGAACTAGAGCCAATAGGAGGAACCACCAGAAAGAGGAAAGAAAACATAACAGAAAAAAAAGTAGCAAATAATCTGCTTTGATCTGCATTCAAACTCCATAATTCTTTCTTCTTTGTGGATAGCATTTTCCATCATGAGGCCTTTGGAGATGTAATAAGAGTCTTATTTGAACTAAGCTCTCTTTGACTCCAGGCACAGAGCTCTATCCATTGCACCAACTTAGTGGCCTCTGTAAGTATACCAGTGCTAGAATTTAATCCCATATCTGAATCCAGTATTTTTTCCAGTACAGTGTATCTCCCTCTGCTCCTTACAGTGTATAAAACTCTAAAAGGAGGAGACAGAAAGCTGAAGAAGTTTGATGAGGTTCTTTCCTGCCAAGAAGGCAGGGTCCACATATCTGAGCTGAGAACATGGGATATTTCTGCTTCCAGCAAGAGTTCGGCAAATCCAGGCCTACCATAATCGTCCCATTCTACTTAAAGCTTCCTCCATAAGAATCAGGCCCACAGACTCCGTACACATTCCAGAAAACATAGGCAGAGAACTCGAATAGAAGGTGAGGAAGCAGAAAGCTGAATCATTATTTAAACTCTGACAAGTTTGATTTTACTTTCATCTGCTTCGGGTTCTTCTTCTGAAAATGCAAACAAAATGACAGTGTTGAAAATGTTGGGTGAATTCATTAATGCCTATAAAGCAGGTATGGAACCATAGCAAGAAACCTAGATTTTAAGGCAGAATTAATGGATTTGAACCCTGGCTGGACCATTTATTTGCTTGGTGACCTTGTTCTGTGCCTCAGTTTCCATTTTAGTAAAATGAAGGGGTTGGGCTAGCCTGCAGGCCTTGAGGCCACATGTGGTCCTCGAGGACTTTAAGTGTATCCCTTTGACTAAATCTACAAATTTAAATTCAGTCAAAGGGTCACATTTGAGGACCTAGAAGTCCACATGTGATCTCGAGGCTACAGTTTCCCACCCTGGCTAGATGAACTTTAAGTTCCCTATTGATCCTTAACACCTTATTGTCCTCAAGTTTATAGGACTTCTTTTAATGCAATTTTACTAATTATTTATTTGAATTTATTAATTTGAATTTATTGATTCAATTCAATCCAAAAAATTGAATAGCAGAATTAATTACTACGTGCCAAAGTGAAATAGCCCCTGCCCTTAAGGAGATGACATTCAAATGGGAGAGATGCCATGTCCTTCTATCAGTATATGTAACGTATTCATAAAATATAAGGTCGTCTGGTAAAGAAGGCAACTTGGGGGATCAGGAAAGACTTCCTGTAGAAGGGTATTATTAAGAGGTCCCACAAATGGATCTTTATCCAGAGGTACAACATTGTCTTACAAAAAACAAACAACAACAATTTTTAAAAAAAGTTAAAAAGTTAAATCAATAATGTGTGATCTTTAATTCCACTTGGATTTCTCATTCCTTAATAGAGTACTTCCATTTCTCCTGTCCCTTTGGAGTGATGCACCTACATGAAGGACTTTTTGTGCCTAGGTAGGAGAAGTTCAGGGTTCACCTCTCCTGAGCTCAACAGAAGAAGGGAAGTGAGGTTGGTTGTTTTTATTTCTGCTGCTACATGAAGAGCAAGTCATCCTTCATCTTTTATCAAGAAAGGACGGCACAAGGACAAGCAAACAGAATGGCTGCCTGCATTTACCTCTGATTAAAAAATTATGACTATTTATATGTAAATTAGGTGCAGGACCTGAAAGTTGCAAAGTTTGGGTGTGTCTTTCTTGCCAGTGGTATTGCTGAATTGGCACCAGTGGTTACCACTGCATTGGCATGAGGAGGGGAAAGATAGGTAGAAATGGTGGTTTTACTGCACCCCATTTGGGAAAAGTGTAAGGAAGAGCCTCAAAACTCTGCCATGTTTATACAAATGACATTTGTTAAATTGGTGAACATGCTTTTTAGAGGTTAGAGTGTGTTTGTTTGTTTTAAATCTAATAGATACCGTCTGTCCAGTTGAAGTCTCTCCCTTCCTTTGAGAGCAAATTTAGATGTTTGCTTTTGCGTAAAGCCTTCCTTGAACTACACACACACACACACACACACACACACACACACACACACACATATACACACTCCCACCCAGGTGAAAGTGATTTTCTGTCATTCCTCTTATGTATTGGTCAGTCCTGTCCAATGCATCATGACCCCATTTGGGGTTGTCTTTGCAGAGATACTAGAGTGGTTTGCTTATTTCCTTCCCCAGCTCATTTTTCAAATGAAGAAACTGAGGCAAACAGGGTAAAGTGACTTACCCAGGGTCACACAGCTAGTAAATGTCTGAGGTCAGATTTGAACCCAGAAAGATGAGTCCTCTTGACCCCAAGCCTAGCATTCTATCCACTGTGCTACCTAGAAACCTTTTCCTCATATAATAGAGTTTTAAATCTCATTGATCTAGAACTGGAAAGGACGTCAGAGGCCATCTGATCTACCACCCTAATTTTAGGGATAGGGAAACTGAAACCTAAGGAGATTAAATGACCTTTCTCAAGGTTACTTGCTAGTGAGAATCAGAAATAGCATTCAAACCCAAGGCTTCTGACTCTAGAACTAGTATTCATTCCACTGTACCATGGTTTGCCATATTCAAGATACATTATACTTACTTATGTATATGCCATATCCACCCTCTTGTTCCCCGATATTTCCCCACTGTACCTCCATTCCAGCCCTCCACTTGACCGTAACGTCCATGAAAGCAAGAACTCTCCCCTTTTCCTATATATCTCTAGTGCCCAGAAGAGGGCTTTGCATGTAGTATATACTTAGTAAATGTCCACTGATTGCATGGAATTGACCAGAACTACATGTCTACAAGGTAGAGAGGGCAAAAGGACACTAAGGGGGAATGGAGTAAGCATTTATATACTACCTACTGGAAGCCAGGCTCTGTCCTAAGTGCTTTTCAACAAATAACATCTCATTTGATCCTCACAATAAATTTGTAAGTTAGGTGCTATTATTAGCCCAGTTTTACTGTTGAAACTCAAGCAGACAGAAGTTAAGTGACTTGCCCAGGGCCACACAACAATAAGTGTCTGAGGTCACATCTGAACTCAAGTCTTCCTGACTCTAGGTCCAACACTCTTATCTACTGCACCATCAGTTTCTATGAAAACAGAGAAGTAAAGTGGTTTGATTTCTCTAAAGTCACATAGGGAGGCAGTTGTTCAACTGGGAATAGAATATGACTCTTTCTCCAGCTGTCCCCTATATGTGCAAGCTTGTATATGCAGCTTTCTGAACAACCACAATCACTAGCACACAGAGAGATATCTATGCAGCACAGATTACCTCTGGCTTTGGATTCAAAGGTGGCTCAATCCCAAGTCTCAACCTGTGAGCTTGCAGCAGATAATGCTGGGACACCCTTCCCTGCCCCCATTTTACAGAAGCCCTATTTTCAACACCGGCAGTGAGTGGGTTTGCCTCTTCCCAGTACTTGCCATCTTCCCCCATATACCAGCAGATTGCTAAAGCTCTATTAATTCAGTAGTTCTTTGTAGAGAGGGTACAGAGAGTTTGGATGGCTATTGGAACACTTTTGCTGGCAAATATTGGATTGTAATTGTTATACTTTCTATAGGGTTTCAGTGTGTAGTTATAGGAATGAATGACCCTAAGGTTGACACCTCCCCTTTTTAAAAGGTCGAGACAAAACTGCAACTGGGCAGTCACTACTACCAGTCAAGAGTCAGAAGACTTAGGTTTTAATTCTAGTTCAGTCACTTATCTTGGACAACTCAGTTGAATTCAATATTTATTAACTGCCTGCTATATGCAAGGCAGTGGGTATATAAAGACAAGGACTAAATAATCCCTCCAAGGAATTTACTTTCTGTTGGGGGCAGGATGTATCATATAGACAACTGAGACTATACAAAGTAATTCTAAGAGGGAGATCCTTGGGAAGGCTTGCTGTAGGAGGTGGTACCTGAAATGAGTACACTGTCATGCAACCTGCCTGTGCTTTAGCTTCTCCTTTTGTAAAATGAGGGGGTCAGCCCATGTGACTGCTGAGATCCCATCTACACCTGAATCCTCCACTTCTGTGAGTTGCTCCCATTAGAGTGTAAGCTTCTTGAGGGCAGGAGCTATGGTTTGCCTCTTTTTGTATCTCCAGTGCCTGGTATACAGTAAGTGCTTAATAACTGTTTACGAATTGGCTGATAGTCCCTTTGTATGCCTCCTTTTCTGCTCCACATTGAGACCTGAGGTCTGTGTGAACTGTTCAGACACCTGAATTGTTCCCTGGGGAGACTGTGGAGGATGACCACAGCCACCACGTTGAGAACACCAGGAAAAATATCCAATTCCTGGCTATCCTCCTGTCTCCAAGCAATCCACCCACCTATCACTCAGGAGCAGTTCTGTCTCTGGGCCAGTCTCCGAGCTCTCTCTCCTCTCAGCATCCACAGTTGGATCTGGGCCTTCTCTTGGCAGGCTCCCTTCCCTGGGTGTGACATTGCTGGAGGCCAAAGCTGAGTTTCTGTTGTATGCTGGCCAGGATACACAACTCCGGCAGGCTGCGGCCCAAGGAAGGAGGCTGTCATTCGCCCAGGCCCTGTTTAGAAATGATGACTGTTTGACAGAGGATCAGGGAAGGGGCAAGGAGGAATTCAAAGTGGCCCAGAGAAACAAGCAATGTCTAGGATTGTGGGACAGAGAGCTGGAAGCGGGCCCTAGAGACCGTTTGGGCCAATATCCTCATTCTGCAGATGAAAAAACTGAGGCCCAAGGATTTGCCCAAGATCATATTGCTAGTCAATAGCAGGACAAGGATTTGACCCATGTCTTCTGACTCCATGTATAGAATTCTTTCTGTTCCATACCACTGTCTTGTGGACAAATATGTAACAAATCGTGTCTCCTTTCAATTTTGTTCTACTTTAGAGAAAGACTAACGAACCTGGTTCTGCTGCCTTCTTTGCCTGGCTTGAGAGAATGTTTCCATTTCAGGAAAGGAAAACAAACAAACAACTTCTTTGGGAGATATGAAGGGAGGGTAGGTGGCAAGAGGGGCCCAGAAGCCCAAAGCATTTTGACTCATTTTGTGCTCTAAAAGAACAACAGTCAAGAAAGATGCAACGCTTTGGACCCAGATGGGAGCTCACTTGAGTAAAAGATGGCAGAGGCCCAAACCCTGGAAAGGGAGCAAGGAGCGTGCAGAGGAGCAGGCCCCGAAAGGAAGTCAGGTCTGGAATTGTGCTAGGACTTGATGTTGCTCTCTCCTTCCCCTGCTCCCTGGGCTACCCTGCCTTCCCTCACCTGCTTCCTTTGTTGGTGTTCCTGTGGTAAGGCAAGCTTTCTTCCAAAGCAGCCAATTGGCAATCGGTCAACCAGGCAAAATGAGCCACAGACTGAGATAGAAAGGAGTCTGAACAGCTGGTTTCACCAGGCATTTGGAAATGGGTGTGCATGTATGTGTACATGTGTGTATAAATACACATATATATGTGTATTGTGTACATATGTCTTATATACATGTATGTGGGTATATATGAGGGGTGGGTGGGGGGTGAGTGTATATGTGTGTGTGTGTGTGTGTGTGTGTGTGTGTGTGTGTATACACCAAGAAAGAGAGAGACAGAGACAGATAGAGAAAGAGATGCAGAGAGAAGAAGGAAGGAAGGAAAGAAGGAAGAAAAGAGTACAAAGCAACCTCCTAACCAACATAATTGAGGATTAGGGTTGTTGTAGGGGAGCTAGAGTACTGACTTCTTTTTTTTTAATTTTATTAATTTATTTTGATTTATCAACAATCACTTCCATATGCTCTTGAGTTGAAAATTTTTCTCCCCCTTCCTCCTCCCCACCCTCCCCAAGATGGCGCATAATCTGATATAGGCTTTACATTTACATTCCTATTAAATATATTTTCACATTAGTGAAGTTGTAAGTAAAAATTAAAACCAATAGGAGGAGCCACCAAAAAGATGAAACAAAACTCAACAGAAGGTAAAAATAAGTGAGAGCGATTCGACTTCCATAGTTCTTTCTTTGAATGTGGACAGCATTTTCCATCCTGAGGCCTCTGGAGATGTCTTAGATCCTCGTAATGCTGAGAAGGGTTCAGTTTAACAATATTAGTCATTGTATAACGTGGCCGTTACTGTGTACAAAGTCCTCTTGGTTCTGCTCACTTCACTCAGCATCAGACCATATAAGTCTTCCCAGGTTTTTCTGAAGTCAGCCTGTTCATCATTTCTTATAGCACAATAGTATTCCATTACATTCATATACCACAACTTGCTTAGCCATTTCCCAATTGATGGGCATCCTCTCAATTTCCAATTCTTTGCCACCACAAAAAGAGCTGCTATGTATATTTTTGTACATGTGGGTCCTTTTCCCATTTGTTTGATCTCTTTGGGATATAGCCCTAGAAGTGCTATTGCTGGATCAAAGGGTACACACATTTTTGTAGCCCTTTGGGCATTGTTCCAAATTGTTCTCCCAAATGGTTGGATCATTTCACAACTCCACCAACAATGTATTAGTGTTCCAATTTTCCCACATCTTCTCCAACATTTATCATTTTCCTGTTTTGTCATGTTGGCCAATCTGATAGGTGTGATGTGGTACCTCAGAGTTGTTTTGATTTGCATTTCTCTAATCAATAACGATTTAGAGCATTTTTTCATATGACTATAGATGGCTTTAATTTCTTCATCTGAGAACTGTCTGTTCATATCCTTTGACCATTTATCAATTGGGGAATGGCTTGTGTTCTTATAAATTTGTCTTAATTCTCTATACATTTTAGAAATGAGGCCTTTATCAGAGAGACTCTTTATAAAAATTCTTTCCCAATTTTCTACCTTCCTTCTGATCTTAGTTGCATTGGCTTTGTTTGTGCAAAAACTTTTCAATTTAATGTAATCAAAATTATCCATTTTGCTTTTCATAATGTTCTCTATCTCCTGTTTGGTCATGAATTCTTCTGTTCTCCATAGATCTGATAGGTAAACTATTCCTTGTTCTCCCAGTTTACTTATGGTATCAGCCTTTATATCTAAGTCATGAACCCATTTTGACTTTATTTTGGTATATGGTGTGAGATTTGGGTCTATGCCTAGTTTCTGCCATACTCTTTTCCAGTTTTCCCAGCAGTTTTTTTCAAAGAGTGGGTTCTTATCCCAGAAGCTGGGGTCTTTGGGTTTATCAAATAATAGATTACTATAGTCATTGACTACTGTGTCTTGCATATTTAACCTATTCCACTGATCCACCTCCCTATTTCTTAGCCAGTACCAAGCAGTTTTGATGATTGCTGCTTTATAATACAATTTAAGATCTGGAATTGCTAGGCCACCTTCCCCTGCATTTCTTTTCATTAGTTCCTTTGATATTCTGGACCTTTTGTTTTTCCAAATGAATCTTGTTATTATTTTTCTAACTCTATAAAATAATTTTTTGGTAGTTTGATTGGTATGGCACTGAATAAGTAAATTAGCTTAGGTAGGATTGTCATTTTTATTATATTAGCTGGCCTACCCATGAGCAACTGATGTTTTTCCAATTATTTAGATCTGATTTTATTTGTGTGAAAAGTGTTTTGTAATTGTGTTCATAGAGTTCCTGGGTTTGTTTGGAGGTAGACTCCTAAATATTTTATAATGTCTACAGTAAGTTTAAATGGGATTTCTCTTTCTATCTCTTGCTGTTGGGCTTTGTTGGTAATATATAGAAATGCTGATGATTTATGTGGGTTTATTTTATAGCCTGCAACTTTGCTAAAGTTGTTTATTATTTCAAGTAGTTTTTTACTTGATTCTCTAGGATTCTCTAAGTATATCATCATGTCATCTGCAAAGAGTGATAGCTTTGTTTCTTCTTTGCCTATTCTAATGCCTTCAATTTCTTTTTCTTCTCTTATTGCTAAAGCTAAGGTTTCCAGTACAATATTGAATAACAGTGGTGATAATGGACATCCTTGTTTCACCCCGATCTTATTGGAAATGCTTCTAGCCTGTCCCCATTACATATAATGCTTGCTGAAGGTTTTAGATATGCTATTTATTATTTTAAGGAAGACTCCATTTATACCTATGCTTTCTAGTGTTTTTAATAGGAATGGGTGTTGTATTTTATCAAAAGCTTTTTCTGCATCTATTGAGATGATCATGTGGTTTCTGTTGGTTTTGTTGTTGATATGCTCAATGATGCTGATAGTTTCCTAATATTGAACCAACCCTGCATTCCTGGTATAAATCCTACCTGGTCATAGTGTATTATTCTTGTGATAAGTTGCTGCAATCTATTGCTAGTATTTTGTTTAAAATTTTTGCATCTATATTCATTAGAGAAATTGGTCTATAATTTTCTTTCTCTATTTTGACTCTTCCTGGTTTAGGTATCAACACCATATTTGTATCATAAAAAGAATTTGGTAAGACTCCTTCTTCACCTATTTTCCCAAATAGTCTATATAGTATTGGAATTAATTGTTCTTTAAATGTTTGATAGAATTGCATGTAAATCCATCTGGCCCTGGAGATTTTTTTAGGGAGTTCATCAATGGCTTGTTCAATTTCTTTTTCTGAGATGGGGTTATTTAAGTATTTTACTTCCTCTTGGTTAATCTGGGCAATTTATATTTTTGTAAATATGTATCCATTTCACTAAGATTGTCAAATTTGTTGGCATATAGTTGGGCAAAATAATTCCTAATTATTGTTTTAATTTCCTCTTCCTTGGTGGTAGCTTCACCCTTTTCATTCTTGATACTAGTAATTTGGTTTCTTCTTCTTTTTTTTTAATTAAATTAACCAAAGGTTATCTATTTTATTGTTTTTTCATAAAACCAGCTCTTAGTTTTATTTATTAGTTCAATAGTTTTCTTAATTTCAATTTTATTAATTTTTCCTTTGGTTTTCAATATTTCTAATTTGGTGTTTAGTTGAGGATTTTTAATTTGTTCTTTTTCTAGTTTTTTTTATTTCTATGCCCAATTCATTAATCTCCCCTTTTTTCTAATTTATTTATGTAAGCATTTAGAGATATAAAACTTCCCCTAAGAACTGCTTTCACTGCATCCATAAGTTTTGGTATGTTGTCTCATTATTGTCATTCTCTTGAATGAAATTATTGATTGTTTCTATGATTTGTTGTTTGACCCAATCATTTTTTAGGATTAGATTATTTAGTTTCCAATTATTTTTTAGTCTATCTTTCCATGGCCCTTTATTACATATAATTTTTATTGCATCATGATCTGAAAAGGATGCATTTAATATTTCTGCCTTTCTGCATTGGATTGTGAGGTTTTTATGCCCTAGTACATGGTCAATTTTTGTGTATGTGCCATGTACTGCCGAGAAAAAGTATATTCCTTTCTATCCCCATTCAGTTTTCTCCAGAGGTCTATCATACCTAACTTTTCTAATGTTCTATTCACCTCCTTAACTTCTTTCTTGTTTATTTTGTGGTTAGACTTATCTAGTGCGAGAGGGGAGGTTCAGGTCCCCACTAGTATAGTTTTGCTGTCTATTTCTTCCTGTAACTCCCTGAACTTCTCCTGTAAGAATTTGGATGCTATACCATTTGGTGCATATATGTTTAGTAATGATATTACTTCATTGTCTATGGTGCCTTTTAGCAGGATGTAGTTTCCTTCCTTATCTCTTTTGATTAGATCTATTTTTGCTTTTGCTTTGTCTGAGATCAGGATTGCTACCCCTGCTTTTTTTCTACTTCAGCTGACACATAATATATTCTGCTCCAGCCTTTTACCTTTACCCTGTATGTGTCACTCTTTTTCAAATGTGTTTAAACAACATATTGTAGGATTATGGTTTTTAATCCATTCTGCAATGTTTCGTTTTATGGAGAGTTCATCCCATTCACATTCACAGTTATGATTACTATCTGTGTCTTTTTCTCCATCCTTTTCCCCCCATTTATGCTTTTCTTTCTCCTTTTTCCTTTACCCCCCTTCACTAGTGTTTTGCTTTTGACCACCCCTCCTTCAGTCCCTCCTCCCTTTTATTATCCCTTTCCCTTTTCTTCCCCTTTACTCTTACTGCTTCTTCCCTCCCTTCTTTCCCCCCTCCCTTTTCTTTCCCCTTTTCCCTCCTACTTATAGGGCAAGTTAGATTTCTATACCTAACTGATTATATTATGCCCTTCTTGAGCCAAATCTGATGAGAGTAAGGTTCAAACAATGCTCTCCCCCTCCTTCTTTCCCTGCTGTAATAGGATTTTGTGTCTTTTCCTGTAATGTAATTTACCCTTGTCTGCCTCCTCCTTTCTCAGTACATTTTCTAAGATTGATCCACTTATTTGGATCCATTTAACCCACTTGATTAGATTTTTTTTATCATTACATCAAAGTCAACTAATATCCACCCTCTTTATGTATACTCCTTTAACAGGTGTAATAACAATACAGTTCTCAAGGGTTGCAAGTGTCATATTCCCTTGTAGGGGTTTAAACAGCCCCCCCTTATTAACAACATATTGTATCTTCTGTCCCATTTACCTTTTTAAGTCCTTCTTGAGTCCTGTACTTGAAGATCAAATTTTTTGTTGAGCTCTGGTCTTTTTATCAGGAAAGTTTGGAAGTCTCCTATTTCATTGAATATCCATCTCCTCCCTTGAAAAATGATGCTCATTTTTGCTGGGTAATTGATCCTTGGCTGCATTCCAAGCTCCTTTGCCTTAGGAATATCATGTTCCATGCCCTGCGTCTTTTAATGTAGAAGCTGCAAGGTCCTGTGTAATCCTGACTGTGGTTCCATGATATTTAAATTGTTTCTTTCTGGCTGCTTGCAGCACCTTCTCTTTCATCTGGTAATTTTGGAATTTTGCTATTATATTGCTTGGCATTGTCAATTTGGGATCTCTTTCAGGTGGTGATAGGTGGATTCTTTCTATGGTTATTTTCCCTTCTGGTTCTAGGACTTCCAGGCAGTTTTCCTTTATGATTTCCTGAAAGATACTGTCCAGGCTCTTTTTTTCATCATGATTTTCAGGTAGTCAAATAATTTGTAAATTATCTCTACTGAATCGATTTTCCAGGTCAATTGTTTTACCAATGAGGTATTTTACATTTTCATCCATTTTTTCATTTTTTTGTCTCTGTTTGACTGATTCTTGCTCTCTCGTAGAGACATTAGTTTCCATTTGTCCAATTCTAGTTTTTAACAGATTGTTTCTTCTGTTGTTTCTGTACTTCCTCCTTCAGTTGGCCAATTGTGTTTTTTAGGGACTTGTTTTCTTCAGTGTACTCTTCTGTTAGTTTTTGTCCTTCCTTCTTCAATTGGCCAATTGTGTTTTTTAGGAAACTTGTTTTCTTCAGTGTATTTTTTTTCCAACTGGCCAATTGTATTTTTGAAGAACTCTTTTACCTGTGTCATTTAACTATTAAATCCTTCTTGAGCTCTTCTAAGAAGGCTTTTTGGGCTTCAGACCAGTTCATATTCCCTTTTGTTGTTGCAGATGTGGGTTTGTTGACAATGTTGTCCTCTTCAGCATTTCTGTCTTGATCTTTCACTCTTCTCGTAATATGAATCTGTGGTACGTTTCTTTTTACTCATGGTGTTTCTTTATTCCCTGGCCTTTAAAGAGATTGAGCTCTCCTGCTGGGGAACAGAGGGTACTGACCCAAGCTTCTTGTGTTGGGAGCATAGGTCTTGGTCACTGTCTTTGTGTGCTGGGACCTGTTATGTGGTGGGGAATTGGAGGCTGTAGGTTTCTGGCAGCTTACCTCGTGTTGGGCTGGAATCAGCAAGGCTGGAACTTTCAGGCAATTCTAGGTTGCCTGCTTTTCCTTTCCTTTAGCTTTCTTCAGCTCCTTTTGGATGGCTGCTGCAGGATGTTTATCTGCCTGGGCGCCCTGCAGTGTTGTCTCCCTTGTTTCTGCTAATGCACCAGGAGATTCCTTTATGGTGGATTGCCAAGACTCCTGGTGCTTTTCTGAGCTGGTTTCCACCCATTCTCCCCACCCTCACTGAGGCACTAGGAGGTCCAGGTGTTGGTGTTTGCCTGTTTTACCACCTGGGCTTCAGGATTTCTTCACAATTGGAGGCTGCACAACTCTGACAGGTCACCTGGTGTTGGGTTGGAACCAGCAAGGGCAGGGTTTTAGGAAGCCTTTAGGTTGTTTCCTTCACCTCCTTTCAGCTGAATGCTGCAGGGTACTTATCAGCCTGGTGCCCCTTGTAGCTCTGCCTCCCTTATTTTTGCTGAGGCACTGTAAGACCTCTTTGCGGGGCTATTGCTTTGCTCCTCCCCATCTTTCTTCTAGTTCAGCTGTTCCAGGGTTTTTTTCTGGGGTGGTATTTTCTGGGTTTTCAGAGGTTGATGGGGGAGAGTGAGAGTGACTACCCTTTCACTGCAATATCTTGGCTACCGAAAGTGGAACCTAGAGTCCTGACTTTCAAATCCAGGTGACTGAGGTTCAAATCATGGCTCTGCTTATGACCTTAAGTTTCTTCATTTGTAAAATATGTGTATATTCAGGGGTGTGTGTGTGTGTGTGTGTGTGTGTGTGTGTGTGTGTGTATAGTAACTAGGTGACTTCTAATACCATTCCCCTGAGTTTACTTCTAACTGTATGACCACTCCTCTCTTTTTCTAATTAGTTTTTTTTTTACATTCTTTTTACAAATTTTGAGCTCTAAATTCTTTCCCTCCCTCCAGCTTCTCCTTTAGTCATTGAGAAGGCAAGTGATATGAATAATATACAATAAATATAATAATTTCATATTAGCCATGTTGTTAAAAAAGAATGAAAAATAAAGTTTTTTTAAAAAACATACTTCGATTTGCGCTCAGAATTCATCAATTATCTCTCCAGAAGTGCATAGCATTTTTCATCAAGGGTTCTTTGGAATTGTCTTGGGTCTTAGTCATTTGATTACAGTAGCTAAGTCTAGGGGGCAGCTAGGTGGTACAGTGGATAGAGCACCTGCCCTGAAGTCAGGGGGACCTGAGTTTAAATCTGGCTTCAAACCAAACACTTGACACTTACTAGCTGTGTGACCCTGGGCAAGTCACTTAACCCCAATTACCTAAAAAAAAAAAAAGTAAAAATAAATTAAAAAAATAGAGTAGCTAAGTCTTTCACAGTTGATCATTGTTATAATACTGTCGTTATTGTGTACAATAATATCCTGGTTCTGCTTACTTCACTCTGTACCGGTTCATATAGATGTTACCAAAACCATCTCTGTCATCATTTCTTAAAGCACACATACAGTAACTTGTTTAGCCATTCCCCAATTGATGGACATCTCTTCAATTTCTAATTCACGACCACCCCAAAAAGAGCTGCTATACTTATTTTTGTACATATAGGTCCCTTTCCATTTTTTTGATCTCTTTGGGGTCTAGACCCAGTAGTGGCATTGATGGGCAAAAGGCATGCACAGTTTTATAGCTCTTTGAGGATAGTTCCAAATTGTTCTCCAGAATGGTGGGACCAGTTCACAACTCCACCAAGTGTGTATTAGTGTCCTCTCTTTCTTTTGATATTTCCTTTTCTTCTCCCTGACTTCTTAAGGTAGGAGTTCCTGATAGCAGAGCCAGGATTTGAATCCAGGTTCTCAGACTCAAAGCCCAGTGTGCTTTCCTCTCCCTGGGCTGAATCCATCATCTTTGCACCAGGTACTTTGATTCTTTGCTCTGAATTTCCAAGGTCTGGTTCTACGAACATAACATTGTAATACTACATTAAAATAGATCAGAATATCTAGGGAAGAACCATAATATCTAGGAAGAATATCAAGAGAGAAGGCATCTCAAAGATATTTGGTTTCCACCTTCTTCTCCCCAATACTCCACCTTTGATTTCCCTGTCTATCCGCTCTCCACATGCAATCTCCATCAGTGTCAAAAAGTAGGAAGCCAGATGTTTTCATTATTTTGATGTAGATGGGGACACAGATGTTTACCTTGCAGCCAGTCTCTCTTTGTGGAGTGTGGGCAAGGGAAGGTCTGGTCTGTAGCGATGGCCTCAAGGCAGCCAGAGTGAAGACACCTCCCAGAGCAGATCTACCCTGACTCAGATCACCATTTCTGTAGGGAAATGTAAGTACAAAAACCAGCTCTGCAAGCTGTCAAGTGACAATTTCCATAAATCCATCAGGAAGAGTACAAACTCATTTCCATAGACCCTTCTGTCTGAAGGGAAGGAACAAGCAACCTGCAGTTTCAAAAATGCAGTGGGATGGTAGGTCCAGGCACCCTTAGAGCCAGTGATGAGGGGTGGGATATGAGGAGCTTGTCAAGAAGGATGGATTTAGCAAATAACATTAACCTAGTAATAATAATTGATACCTTTCATTGTATTTTTTGTGTAAGTGGAAGAATCTAAAAGTTATTTTTTATCATACAGAATTAGTGGTATGGGAAGGTTTATTGAAAGCCAAGGCATCTGCAGACCAGAAAATATTAGGAACACCTGCCCTAAAAATTCAAGTCAAGGTGAGAGAAGAACAGAGAACATTCAGAAAGGAGTGAGATCTTCTCCCTTGTGCTCAGGCTGGAGCCAGCAATACACACTCCTGGGCAGGGGCTGAGGCGAGGTTTCTATCCTCTCCTACTCCCCATCAGCATCCTTCCCTCAGAATTCTCTGCCTTCTCACTGGTCTACCTCCACTTAGGCTTTGACCCAATTACAGAATAATGGCTGATAATTGGTACTTTGAGTTTTATAGTGATTTAGGTTTTACAAACATTTTGTTTACAACCACTGTGTAAAAGTATTTTGAGACTTATTTAACAGATGAGGGAAACTAAGGCTAGTCAGCATAGAGAGGGGATTTGAATCCAAGTCTTCTAACTCTTAAGTCCAAGGTTCCTTACCTGCTTCAACCATAGGCTAGGGTGGGTGAGAGGGTTCCCAGGAGAGAAAGCTGGGGACTGGGGGAAGGGCAGAGCATTCATGGAAGCAGAGACAGACACATCCCTGGGGGCAGCTGGTGTTCCCACAGGTATATGTCAACCATATCATTTCTGAGGTATAAAGGGGAGTTACCATCACTCTCTAATACCTTCCTACAGCATAGGCCTCCAGGCATTTCACATTTCTACTTCTCAAACTATCTTGACTTTAACACTGCCTGGGTGGTAGGACCAAGACGCATAGCTCACGAGCGACTATTGGAACTGCCGCCTGGCACAGGTGGCCAGAGAAGCACTGACATATGAAGTAATACTTGGGGGGGAGTGAGTGGGAGGGAAGCACACCTTGTTCCGAGATGGAGGCAGAGATAAGAATGGGGGGAGGCTTTGAAGTCAATGAGAAGAGACTTAGAACAATGGAGAGGAGCAGTAAGCACAGGAAATTTAGAGAGAAAACACGCCAAATGGATACAATTCATCTTCATTAGGTTCCTCCTCACCAACTTGCTTTCCTTAATGTTAGGGCAAGCAGTGTAGTTTGCTTAACTGATAGCTATTCCAGCCACAGAATCTCTATCATAATTACACCAGTGGCAGGTGACCCCCTTTGCTCCCATTGACCCTCCCAAACATGCTGTGTCCTTTCTGCATCACCTAATCAGCAAAGAAGTTTTTATCAAGGGCCCATCATGTGCACAGTATCGTTCTAGAGATAAGAATAAAAAGAGACGCCGCGTCTGCCCTCAAACTTACTACCTAGGCCCTGCAAATGAAACCAGAAGAGAACAGAACAAGATGGGAGGAAGCTGGTCCCGCACCGTTGGCATTTATTTCCAACGTTGCAGCATTTAAAGGAACAGGTGATCAAACAAGGCTTCTTGGAGGAGGTGGGACTTGAACTGGACTGTGAATGATGGGAAAGGGTTAGCTTGGTAGAGTGGAAAGGGTAGGAGAGTCTGCGGTGGGGGGTAGGAACAGTTGGAGCAAATGTGAGGAGGCAGCAATGGCATAGTGTGCTTGAGAAACAGTGGGTAGATTATTGGATAAAGCTCTGGTGGTGACTCTGAGTTGGAAAGGACTCACCAACAAAGGTCTTTATTTTGGAATCTTACGAGAAGTGAAGCCCGGGATCTTTTCTTCATCAGTGCAGTGGAAAGAGCACTCAGGAGACTCAGAAAGCCTGTGTGCCATCTTTGCTCTGCCACTCTCCAGCTACATCCTTGGAAAAGTCCCTTTCTCCCTCTGCATCTCAGTTGTCCCGTCAATAAAGGGAAGGAATTCATCTGAACTCTCAGGTTCTTTCCAGCCCTAAAATTTTGTGCTTCTATTATATTCGTTTAAAAATATTACTTGTTTCACTGTGCTAGATATCATGACAGTCCATTCCCTAACATCAACTTTCATCAGTATGTATAGACCTGCCTGTTTATTTCCCCTCCCTCAGGCCATGGAATATTTGAAGCTCAGAGTGAATCAATCTGGCAAACCTTCAGGGAGAGAGGCTGTGTAGTACAGTAGATCGGGCATTCACATTACATGGAGTCTAAGAACCAGGGTTTGAATTCCAAACCTGCAACTTAAGACTTCTAGAGGAGTTTGATCATTGAGTTCCCTGATAAACCCAATGGTCAGTGTAATCACAATTTCAAAACCCACTGGTATAGGACTCATTCCTCATTGGTGGAGATCAATGTCTCAAAGGTTTCTTCAAGTCTTCAGATTCTGCAGTTGCTTTGAACCCTTCTGACTTTCATCTTTGAGAGAGAAGATAGTTGACACCAACTCCACTTTAGCTTGCTAGAGGCAAAGATTTTGGGAAGAAGCTGACATAAGAGAAGCTGGCAGTTTCCATCATGCTCCTGTCTCAAGCTTACTACACTAGAGATTTTGGGAAAGTTCCTCTTGGGTGAGATTTAGGACTTTCAAAGTTGAGTTGAGTTACTTCACTCCCAATGGGTGAGCTCCTTTACTCTGTGTTGTCTGATATATATTCTCCCATGTATACTTCCTCTAATTTCTGTTTTTCTACCAATTTGGAAAAATGGGTTTCTTGGTTAATTGTTGTATGTTTTCACTGTGGAACTGATATTAGAAGGAAGTGTATCAAGCCTTGGATATGAAGCTCGGGTTCTTGCTTCCTTCAATTAATGAAATAGTGATCAAAAGTTGGCTTGAACCTGAAAACTATATCTGCTAATAATATTTAAGGGAACAGATAGATATAATTCTAGCCTGATATCTCCTGTCTCTGAAGAAAACAGAATGGCCTCTGGCTCCAACTTTCTGCTTCCTTTCCTGGCAGGAATTATGTCTCCTTTGGAGAACAGTGGAGAGAAGAGGCTAGGAATATGTATTCTGTCTCCCCGTAAGTCACCCCTCGATACCCCTATGCTACATGTGAGGGACAGCTCATATTTCAGTAGGAAAACATCTCAAAAGGTCATTTGATCCAAATCCTCCCTCACTTTCCAGCCAATAAAGAAGAATTTATTAAATGCCTACTATGTGCCAGGCACTGTGCTAAGCACTGAGGAGGCAAAGACAGAAGTGAAACAATTCCTGCACTCAAGGAGCTAACATTCTAGTAGAGGTGTACATGTATACATTTTAAACAAAATATATACACATATACAAAATGAATTCCAGGTAGTTTGGGGAGGCAAAAGAATAGTAGCTGGGGAGGGGAGGGATCAGGAAAGAGGCTTCATTTGAAGATGGCATTTTGAGTTAAGTTTGAAGGAAGTGAGGGATTCCAAAAGACAGAGTTGAGGAAGCAATGTATTACAGACATGGGGGCAGAGGGTTGGACATGAGGAGAGGGAACTGTGCAAGTGCATGTAGGTGGGAGATTTAAGGTAGATGGCCCAGGGATGTTTAGTGACTTGTCTAAGGTTACCTAGTTAACAAGTGCCAAAGACCAGAATCAAACTAAGATCTGCTCATTCCAGAGCTGGCAAAACATTCCTTTCAGGGAAATACAATCAAAATCCCAAACAAAATTTCACCTCCCCACAAACTCAGCAAACTGAGCAGGGAATGCTCTTAATCAATCCCCTATACACTATGGGGGATTGCAAATCCCCTGACCCCTCTTGGTCTTCATTTCATCCTCCATAGAATGAGGAAGTTGCATGAGATGAGCGCTATGATCTCTTCCATTCTAAAGTCTGTGATTGTCTTACTTAAAGTCTTAAGTCTGGAATGGGGACTCACCAAAGTTACATCTTCTTTCTGCCAGCTCAGGGACCACACCCTTGCACAGGACTGACCGACTGCTATTTTCCATCATCTCTGAGGTGACAGAGGGCCACTCAAAGGCAGCTTGAAGTCTGGGGAGTGACCTCATAGCCCTGGCTGGAAGTCATAGATTGATTAACTGATGGAGTGTGTGATGGAATTCCAAGAAACAGAGCTTAACGCACTTCTGGGAATGAGGAAAAGTCCTGGCCAGACCTAACCTTGTAGTGCTCAGCCTGTTAAGGGATGTGGCTTCTGCCCTCTGGACCATTATACCACTCCAGTCTCTAAGGAGTTTCTATTTAAATTGTTCACAGTTATTTTTCAGCTTCCAGAATGGACAACAAGATCACAGACTTAGAGTCAAAGGATGCTTTAGAGGTCATAGAATCCAACCCTTTTATTGTACAGATCTGAGGCCCATAGAGGCAAAGCAAAGGGGATATGATATCAGGAAGACTTGGGACCAATTCCTGCCCCTGAGAATTTCTAGTTGTGTGACCTTAGGCAAATCATTTAACCTCTCTGTGCCTCAGTTTCCTCATTTGTAAAATATGAGAGCTGGACCCAATGGCCTCCAAGGTCTGCTCTAGCTCTAAATCAAGGATTTTATAGCCCTATGCTCTATGACTTACCCAAGCTCACATAAGGAATGAAGGGCAGAGTCAGGATTTGAATCTAGGTCTTTGAGTTCAAATCTGGTGTTAATTTCACTATACTGTCCTGAAAGAATCCTTCATAGCTGGCCCTGTAGATCTAGAGTCCCTGTTAGAATATTGAATGTACATTGCAGTTCCTGCTCTATCCAAGCCCATGGCCCTTAGTAAAGAAAAACAGGATTGAGATGGTATTTTAAGATGCAGGGATATCTATGTGAAATGTTCCATAACACTGAAGCTCTCTGGGCAATGGCTAACTGGTTTGCTAATGTGCCTGTTATTCCTTAGTCAGCATTTTTACCGATCCTCCTAATGTACCACATTTCTGTGGGAATTCTGCCCAAGTGCCATCTTGATTCTCAGCAATGTTTACACAGATGCGTGGCTCAGGCCTCAGGCTCAAAGCCCTGTTCTGCAACCAGCCAGCAGTATGACCATGAGGAGGGCAGCTAGGTAGCACAGTGGACAGAGTGTTGGGCCTAAAGTCAGGAAGAATTGAGTTCAAATCTGGCCTCAGATACTTACTAGCTGTGTGATCCTGGGCAAGTCACGTAACCCTGTTTGCCTCCATTTCTTCATCTGTAAAATGAGCTGGGGAAGGAAATGGGAAACCACTACAGTATCTATCTCTCTTAAGAAAACCCTGAAAGGGGACATGAAGAGTTAGATGCGACTAAACAACCACAAATGACCATGAGGAAGTAATTTCTTTGGCCTCTCCATGGGCTTCAATCTTCTCATATGGAAAATGAGAGTGTTGGGTTAAATAGTGTCTAAGCTCCTGTACAGCCATATAGTCTTGAGAGCCTATGATTAAGAGGATGCTTGGGCTAACTTATTGATCCTGTCTGTGTGGAATGCCCCCAGAGATGTTGGTTTGGGCTAGTGATGGTAGTTTTTAGGGTAAAAGACCATTTGGAGATTTTTGTCTATTTATTACTAAAGCTGAATCATCATTTTGTTGCACCATCCCCCAGGGAGACATAATCCTACCTTCTACTCTCTTTGGTTTTTCTTCTTATGCTCTGTCTTTCTGTTTCTCTCTGTTTCTCTGTCTCTCCCTCTCTCCGCACAACACACCCTCATCTGCTATTTATCTATCTCTATTTCTCTCTTTGTGTGTGTGTGTGTGTGTGTGTGTGTGTGTCTGCCTGTCTGTCCATCTCTCTCTGTTACCTAATATTGAAATTTATGGAAAGGGAATATTGCCCTATGCATCTTAGCAAAACTTGACCAAACAAAGGCAAGGGGTGGTAGAAAAGAGGTCCCCAAAATTAATGCATCAGAAAGAAATTATTTTATGTATAGAAAAATGTTCTATCACATGTTGGGAAACAATGATGTAAATACTGTCAATCTATCTACCTAGATAATAAAGTAAATCATAGAGACAGATAGGAAAAGAGAGTCAGAATGTTGAAACTCCAGTAAGTTTCATCTGTAACCTTCAGCCCCTCAGGCTCAAAACATCTGAGTCATCTCTGACTTCTAGCTCTCCTCCCCCCATACATCCAGTCAATCACAGTCTTAGTGATTCTTTCTACAAGAGATTTCCCACATCTCTTGCCTCTTTTCCATTCCCACTGCCCCAACCTTAGTTCAGAGCTTTATCATCTCATACTTGGCCTATTTGAACAACCTCCTAACCAGTCTGCTCACCTTCTATCTCTTCTCCTCCTAAACACTGCATCATGGGTTGCTCACCCATGATGAAAATTCTATGGTACCTCGGTTCAGAATCTCTGCTCTGAATGGGACCAGATCAATCTTCCAGCCACTCTTTTCACCATAGCACTGTTTTACTCCAAAGCTTTCAGTATCTCTCTATAGCCTAATGAAATGGCTGTAATTGAGGAGCTAGAGGGCCTCAATGCTGCAGGTTGACTGCTCACTTGATCAGTGAGAGCTCAATCCCCCAGCCTAGAACTCAAAATTTGACTGCAAACTACTTCTTTGTATTCTGTTTTCTCACTATTACCCTGCATAAATGCTGAGAGGTTGTGAATTATACTGGTCTATGTACTTTCCCCCAAACCCTACATGCCCATTCCCACCTTGGTGTGTTTTATCATTATCATTTTCCAGATTGGATTTTATGGTACTTGTTGGCTCTACCTCTAAGTGTACACTTAACATGGCAGTGTTTGCAGTCTTTTGATATGTGTATACATCCTATGTTACCTCTGCAAATAGAATATGAGTTCTTCCTAGACAAGGACCTCCTTTTTATTTCTATCTCTCCAGGGCCAGCCTGAGGCTATGCAAACAGCAGGTGCTTAGAAACTTTTGGCAGTGGTATAGATGATGGAGTAAGTATCTCCTGGTGGAAAAAGATCAAATGAGGTAATATTGGTAAAGTGCTTAGCATAGGGCAGAGCGCATAGTAGAGACTTAATAAATGCTTGTTTTTTCTCCTTCTTTGCCCCCACCCCCACCCCCCAGGACTATGCTGAGGTCATAATGATGGAAGGCTCAATATAATCTCACTAAGATGGCACTGGTCTGTTTATTTCACTCCCCTTACTTAAAAGTCTTTAGTGACTCAGTTGCTCACAGGATTAAGAAGCAATCTCCTTAGTCTGTTGTTGAAAGCCTTTTATAATCTGACTCTATTCTACCTTCTTAGATCCCTTCGGCTCCAGGTGAATCCTCCTTTGAATTTCTGAAGTTACTTCATCTGTTCTCTCCCACACAATCAATCACATTCTAGCTTACATTATACTTATTGAAGTTTATATCTGGATTTGGATTCCAAAGACCTAGGTTTGAATTCTGCCTTGGCTTTCCCATATGACCTTGATTAACTCTCTTCTGAAATTAGAGCCTAGGTTTCTTCATCTTTAATGGGAGACCATGGGACTAGATGATCTCTAAGGTCCTTTCCAGCTGTAAGTTGTATGTTCCCTTTACTAAACTGTAAATTCTTTGAGAGAAGAAATCACATCATGCTTGCCTTTATATCTTGAGTATACAGGATGCCCCTCTCTACCACATAGTAGGCACTTACTAAATGTTTGTTAACTCGAATTTAATGTATTCTTTCCCCACCCCCACCCCTCAGATCCATTTGCATTTTAACAGAGACAATACCTTATATCATAAGAAGGGATTTTTCCTGCACAAGGTACTAGGGATTTGAAAAGATAGTTGATGGTAGGCAGAGATAGTGGAATCAACAATTGACCAGTGGATCTGTGAGTGTAAATTAAGCAACTATCATGTGCCAGAGTGTAGTGCTATGGACAGGGGTATACAAAGGCAAAAGCGAAAAGACTCCCTGTCCCCACATATCTTACAGTATATAAGGAGAGATAACATGTATACTTTTAGCTACCTACAAAATTGATATAAGGCAACGTGTATGTATGTTGGGGAGGGGGTGCTGACTTTGGGGAGAAAGTATTAGCAGCCAGTGAGGTAGGAAAGGCTTCTTCTATAAGTAGCAGGAGCTGTCTTGAATAAAAGTAGGGATTCTAAAGGGTAGAGAGAGATAGATCACCAGATTTCACTAGCAATAGCAGCAGACAATCCTGAGCTGTGCCACAAGCCAGTAGGACACTGGGAGCTGATGGCATGGAGGATGTCACACCACTGCTCCTCAATGAACCACCCCATGGAGGTGGGGGTCATTGTCCTATGGGAGCTTCGGCTTAACCAGCAGTTAGAATTCATAGACTTCAGGCCTGGAAGGGAACTGAGGATGATCCCAATCAATTTCCTCATTTTACATGAGGGGAAACTGAGGATAAGAGCAAGGAAATGATATGTCTAGTTAGCGAGTAGCAAAGGTGGGATCTGGAAGCCAGGATTTCTTTCCTCTCCACCATGCTGTTTGGGGTTGACTCTGTAAGAATGATACAGGGGTTGTCGAAGTACTGGGAAAACTCTAAGCTTATAGATTTAGGGCTAGGATGGGCCATGGAGGTCATCTGGTATAACCCCTTTGTTTTACAGAAGAGGAAACTGAGACCAGGGGACACAGAAGTGACTAAGGTCACCTAAGCAGCAAAGCTTGGGTTCAAACCCTGTTGCCCTGGTTCCAAATCCAGTGCAGTAAGCTGACCTCCAGCATAACATGAAGTCCTGTTCCCAACATCTGACACATTGTAGCTTCCACAGAAAATCATTCCAACTCCATGGCCCCTCTCCCATCCGCCCCCCCCCAATTTCTGTGTATTAAACTGGTGCCTTCTTCCGGCTTAGCAGGGGAGGGGGAGCTGAACAGAAGGGAGAGAAGGCACTTAGATCCTTTTCCTATGCAAGAGAAATCAGCCAGGAATTATTTTTCTTGTTAGCCTTTTTGTAGGAAGACAGACAGCCCTTTCAGCCCAAATACAATATTGTAATTGCTCATATTCAGCTGACAGAGGTTCCCAGATGAGCTTCAATGAGGCGTCTTTTAGGAATCTGTCATGTCCTATAGCACCCGGCCCAGAGCACTGTAAAAGTGTCTTCTTCTCTCTAAGTTATTTATATAGTGGTCTGAAAGCGCTTTGCTTGTACAAACTAGAAACTATTAGATTAGACCAGCGGAGACAGCCAGAGGCAATCTTTTTAACAAAGTGAGTGGGATTCAAAGTAGGCATGGAAAGCAAATATTATTTCACTGGAAGTCTATTAGAGGGAGCTCCCTGGATAACAAATAAGTGCTTTGTTAGTTTAGCTGGGGAGAAATGCGCTGGCCAGGTTGGCACCAGCTGGGTTTAAAGGTAAACGGCTTGAGAGGAAATGATAATTCAATGATAGGTGGGATGCATCAGCCAATTTGGTCTTTCCCCCTCCCCCATTTACTTATTTAAAGTACATGTCAGAGCTTAGCAGCTGAGCATTTCTCCGTTTGTTTTTAAATGTCTCATTTTAATTCATGCAAACATTTTATAAACCCAATGAATCAGAAAGCAAATACTGAGTGTGAGTAAGGATGTCCATTAAATGTAGTGGCTAGCGCCTGGGGCCTGAGAGGGGGAGTTCGGTGAAAAAAGGAAAAAAGAGTGGACAATAGGGATGGAGGGGGAAGGGATTAGATCTTCCTATAGGATCATAAACTCATATAGATTTAGAGCCAGAGGGGCTTACCAGTCATCTAGACCAATTCCCACATTTTACAAATGAGGTAACTGAATACCAGAAAGGATAAGTGATTTGATGAAGGTTACAAAATTCACAGGTGGCTGAGCCAGGATGCTGATAATTCAGGCTCTTTGGCTCCAAATCCTGTGTGCTTTTAAAGATTTCTAGATTTAGAACACGAAGAGAACTAAGTGACTATCTAGTTCAATGTCATCCTTTTACAGATTAGGAAACTGAGGTCCAGGGAGGGCACAGGATCACATATCTAGAGTTGGAAGACACCTTAGAGGTCATCAAATCCAAACTTCTCATTTTACATATGAGGAAACTAAAGTTGTGGGAGTTTAAGTGACTTGTCCATTATCACACACAGCTGGTGTAAGCATTGGAATTTATTTATTTATTTTTTTGGCAATTGGGGTTAAGTGACTTGCCCAGGGTCACACAGCTAGTAAGTGTCAAGTGTTTGGTCTGAGGCCAGATTTGAACTCAGGTCCTCCTGACTTCAGGGCCAGTGCTCTATCCACAGCATTGGAATTTGAACTCAGGTCTTCTCATTCCAGAGTCAGCAGTCTTTCTACTATATCATGCTGCCTTATCTTTGGATTTAGAGATGTAGGAAGGCTACAAAGCCGTCAATCTCAGGCCTGCCATCTTGCAACATCATTAATAGCTCTTCTACTTTTCTGACTAAGAGGTCAGGGATGGCTGAATGTCTTCCCAAGCCTTCTCTACTTGAAAATGAGAAGAGCCTCTTTGTCCTTGGGCACATATCTCTGACTACAGTTTTGTCAGAGAAAACATGTCTTTTCATAATATGATGGGAATCTGAGACATTGCAGAGAGCAGAAAGTCCTGACAGTCAACTGGCCCTGGTTCTATTCTCAGCTTTTCATAATATTAGGGAAGCATCTTTCCTTCCCTAGGCCTTCATTTTCCCTGTATGCTCGTGGGGTTTGGGGGAGGGAGTATGGATAAAATGTTTTATAGCTAGGTTTCTTAACTTAGATTCCATGAACTTAAAAAAAAAATATTTTGATAACTATATTTAATGGACTTATTTTCTTTTATACTTTGATGCGTTTTTTTCAATGCATTAAACAATTATTCTGAGAAGGAATCTATACGCTGCACAAGACTGCCAGAGGGGTCCAGAATACATTAAAAAAGGTGGAAAACATCCACCCTGCTCTATAGGGTTGATATATGTGAGTTGGGAACTCTGAGTCAGGACCTGGCAACTCTGGCCCAGCTGCAGCCGTGTCTGACCTGTTCCCAGTAGCTCTCGGTGGTGTTGGCACTAGGAAGTACCCAGGCGGAATTTTTTTTCAACATCAAGCACAGCTCATAATCCCTTCAAAGTACATTTGGGTCTGTTCCTGTCTATGAGTAAGAAGAACTTGACTAAATACACAGGCTTATTATGTTAAGAAAAAATGCTTGGCTAGATTTTGCCTGCATCATCCTTCAGCTAAGGCTCACTGGGTGGAGTCTATTAGAAATCATCATTTGAAACACACCTCCCTCCTCTCAGCCTAGAGACAGGGGATGATGGTAGGAGAAGGTTGTATATATTAGCTGTGGCTGGTTTTGTCCAAATGTTTTGTTTTGTTTTGATGTAAGGGAGGATTTAATTCCAGGAGGGGGTAGGCAGGGAGGAATGGGGGAATGATGTATCTAGAAATAACTGTGATGCAAAAAAGAAAAAAAAATCATCATTTAGGTTCCTAACAGTAAGCAAGCATCTGCTTAATCCAATCAACTAACCAGTGATGATGATGATGATGATAGCCAGCATTTATATAATGCTATAAGATTTTCAAAGAGCTATATATGTTACCTCATTTGAGTTCTATAACCATCCTGTGAGGGAGATGCTATTATTATCTTCATTTTACAGATGAGGAAATTGAAACAAACAAAAGTTAAGTGATTTGCCCAAGGTCACACAACTGGTGAATGCCTAAGGTAGGATTTGAGCTCAGGTCTTTCTGATTACAAGTGCCACCTTCTTTCCATACCACATAGCTTCCCAATCAATTAATAACCAATAACAATAACAGCTAGCATCTCTCCAGCACTTTAAGGTTTGCAAAGCCCTTTACAAATATCTCACCTGATCTTCATCACAACCCTGGGAGCTAGGTGCTCTTATTTTCTCTGTTTTATCAGTGAGGAAACTGAGGCAGTCAGGTATCCTTGACTCTGGCTCCAGCACTTTATCTTTTGTGACACCCAACTGTCTCTATGTACCAGGCTCTGTACTAGGTACCCGAGATAGAAAGACAAAAAAAAAAACAGTCCCTGCTCTCAAGGAGTTTCCATTTCTCAAACCTAAACCATGTCTACTTTTCTTCTGTTGTTGGCAAATACTACTGTGCAAAGTAGGATAGCAGGAAATGATGAAAATATCCATAAGGGTGACTGATGATTAGGATAATGATGACCGTTCTTTCAGTCACACACACATTAATCTGGTGGAAAAAGGCATTAATGACATCTTTCTAACCCTCTACCCCAGGACCTCTAGGACTCTTTAAATCTACATCTTCTAAGAATTCTTAGCTTTCTCAATAAGATCCCCAAAGAATATAAGAAGCTACATGAGATGGCGGTAGAAGGAGATAGTCTAGGTTTGGTCAGAATCCTAGAAGCCAAAATCTAGAAAAGCATCTCAAAGAGCAACCAATCCAACCCTCTAATTGTATAGTTAGAGAAAATGAGGCACAGGAAATAAGGTAGCTTCTCTAAGTCTATGCAGAGCTGGAAATGTGGCTGCTGTTTAGTGATTCAGCCATATCTGATTCTTTATGAGCCTGTTTTGGGGATTTCCTTGGCAAAGACACTGGAATGGTTTGTCATTTCCTTCTCCAGCTCATTTTACAGATTAAGGAAATGAGCCAAACAGGGTTAAGTGAGTTGCCCAGGGTCACACAGGTAGTAAGTGTCTAAGGCTAGATTTGAACTCAGGTCTTTATGTCTCCAGGTCCAGCTCTCTATCCACTATGTCACCTACCTGCCCCTTGTGATACTCAAAGAATTGAAAGTGTTTTGAGAACTTGAAAGAGTTTTATAAATGTCAGTTACCATTGTGGTTGATATTATCTCATTCTTATCTTTTTGATGGAGCTCAGATAGAAATATATGAGCTGTGGTTGAAGAAATTGAGGATGTTTAGCCAGGAGAAAAGAAGACTCAGGAAGACATGGTAAGGATTTTTAAATAATTGAAGTGTCATATGAAAGAGGGACCAGATTTGTTCCATTTGGCCCCAGAGGCCTGAAATAGGAGCATTCATTGTGTGGAAATGGCAAAGAGGCAAATTCAGGGTTGTTGTAAGGGAAAATCTTATAACAATTACAGTTTTCTGAAAGTGGAATGGACAACCTGGGGAGGTAATGGGGTCCCCCTCCTTGGAGACCTTCAAGCAGAGACTAGATGTGTAAGATATGTTAAGGCAGCTAGGTGACACAGGGGACATAGTGCTGGGCTGGGAATCGGGAAGATGAGTTCAAATCTGGCCTCAGATACTTGTTAGACGTGTGACCCTGAGTAACTCATTTAACCTCTGTCTGCCTTAGTTTCCTCATTTACAAAGTAAGGATCGTAATAGCACCTAACTCCCATGGTGGTTGTGAGGATCACATGAAATAACATTTGTAAAGTGTTTTGCAAAGAGTTATGTGGGTGCTAGCTATTATTTCTATTGTTAGCTGTTATGTTTAATGGAGACTCCTTTCATGTATGAGATGGACTACATGGCTGCTTAGCTCCCTTCCAGATTTCTGATTTTGGGATTATGTGAAACAGTTTTATGCTAAGTCACTACTCTGCTTTTATCCAAACACTATAGTGTGGGCGGGTAAAATAATTTCTTTTTGTAATTGGATAGATGACGCAACAGCTAGGTGGTACAGTGGAGAGTGCTGAACCTGGAGCCAGGAAGGCCTGAGTTCAAATCCTGCCTCAGACACTAACTAGCTGTGTGATCCTAGGCAAGTTACTTAACCCTGTTTGCCTTAATACACTAGAGAGGGAAATGGCAAATCACTCCAGTGGCTTTGCCAAGAAAACCCTATAGACAGTGTTGGCATGATGTGGGACATGGGGTCACAAAGAGTCTGACATGACTGATTCAACATTGTTGAATGTGCCAGCCACTGTGCTTAAATGCTTTAAAAGTATTATCTCATTTGATCTTCACAACAACCCTGGGAAGTGGTGCTATTATGATCCATATTTTAGAGTTTAGGAAACTGAGGCAAACAAATATTAAGTGATTTGCCAAGAGTCACATAGTTATTAAGTGTCTGAGGATGGATTTGATCTCAGATCTTCTTGACTTAAGGAGCCAAGAGGTCTATCCACTATGACACCTCATAGTGACAGTGACGGTGGTAATGGTAAAGATGGCAAAGATGAACATTATGTACCAACTAGATATTGCTTTCCAGGATTCAGGGACAGAGGATGAAACATAATCTCTGGAAACCTCCAGTACTGGGTCTTCCAGTTGTGTGTGTGTGTGTGTGTGTGTGTGTTTGCATTTCCATCCCCGTCTCTGCACACCTATGACAGCAGTTGGACACTTGAGCTGCAGCAAAGGATGAGAGAGAACTAATGATGACCTAGTCTCTACTTCAGATCTGCCCCACCCCCAGTATCAGGTCAGAGAGCACAGAGCAGGGTCTACCTGTCATGGGCCTCCCAGGTGAGAATGTCAGTGATCATAGGGAGTTGGGCTCCTGAGGGGAGGGCTGGGATGTTTTGGTTTTTTTTTCCTTTAAATTTCTTCCAGAAAATTTAGCCCTTCTAAGTATTACTGATGTACTTTACTTTGGACTATTAATCAATGATGTTAGTAGTTTCCAGCCTTAATTTAATTAGTATGAGACCCAGCTGGTGGATAATATTGAATAATTAGTGTTTTATGTAATGGCTTATGAAGTATCATGTTAAAAAAACCTGATAATCACAAATTATCAGGAGAAATTTCCTTCAGAGTAAACTAAATGGGTAATCCTCACTGATCCATGTAGAGGGCAGAGCTCCTTTCAATAATATGGGTAGACTGGAAAGAGGAATGAATCTGAACTCAGGATAATGTTTGATCCCAGCTTCATTACCCATATGACCCTGGGCAAGTAATTTTTTAAACCTCTTTGAGCCTAAGTTTTCATATCTATAAACTGAAGGTGACAAGATGACACCCAAGGTTCTTCCAACTCCAGATCCTATGAGTTTTGACAGCCCCTTGAAGAAAAAGACAAAGTTATAATAGTCTGGTTTTGCCTGGAAAATGTGCTTGGGTCACCTTCTCTCCATGGCTCCTTTGGAACTTAATATGTAACGTGTGTGTGTGTGTGTGTGTGTGTGTGTGTGTGTGTGTTGTGTGTGTGTGTGTATAGGTCAAAGTCCTAGTCAGGGCCCCCAGTGGTAAACCTTGGCTTTATAAACCAAGCTATCAAATTGCTCTGATGAATCCTCTTGAAGAAGAAGCTGTAATGTGTTTCATTGCAATAGTTTACCTGAAATTCTCCAGTCACAGAGGAAGACAATTATGTGACAAAACTAATTTTATGTCCTAGAGACACCATGTTCTGTGGATCCAGGCATGGATACTTGTGTGCAACAAATTATATTGCTCAATATGCTCTTCCCAGATCAAAGCTCATAGAGGCTAGAGTTAGGGGTGGGGGTGGGGATGTTAGAACACAGAAAACAGAACATCAAAACTTGGAGAAGCCTCAGAACACAGGATATCAGAATGGTAAGGGAGCCCAGAAAAGAAAATTGAGAAGGTCAGAGCAGAAATGGAATTTAGAATACAAAATGTCGGAGCTGGAAAGAACCTTAGAATGTGGGACATAGCATATCAGAGATGGTAGGGAATTAAGCACCTAGAATATTGACTATCAGGATAGGAAAAGGGCTCAGAGACCATCCAGTTCAGCTCCTTCACTTTAAAGATGAGGAAACTGAGACCAGAAGGGTAAGAGATTTGGCCAAGATCTCATAGCTAATAGAAAGCACTGTACATGCAGTTCTCCTCAAGGAGAATGCAGTGTTCTTGGGGGCAGGCACTTTTGTTTTTCTTTGTGTGCCCAGGGCCCACCACCTTTTGAAGCTTCTTGTTTCTTGGGGATCTTTTTAAGGAGGTTTAGAAAGCAAAAACATTCTTAGAAGCTGTAGGCTCATAGGGACTTGCACATAACATCGAAAGATCATAGATTTAAAATGGGAAGGGCCCTTGAAAATCAAGTCCAAACCTCCTCATTTTACAGATGAGGAAACTGAGGCCCAGAAAAGTGAAATGATTCCCCCAGGACCACACAGCTAGTAAATGTCTCAAAGGGGATTCAAACATGGTAGGCACTTTGTAAGCCCTTGTTGACTTGAATTGAACCTGACATCATATCTAGTCTCCTGTCTGCTAGATAGGAGACATGTCTCATTCCCTCAAAGCCAAATACGTGATACAATGAGTTTCATTAAACACTGACCCAGGACCTAGGCACTGGGAGAGAAGGAGACAAAAATATGGCATGGTGAGTAGTTCGATTTGAGCTAAGGGTTTTGCTATCAGGAAGGCAAGCTGCCAAACAGATATAAATCCCGGTATAATTTTGAGCCATGCCTCCACTATCTTCCACCTCAGTCCTTCTCTAAAGTCTCACTGTTGTGTGGCGATGATCCTTCTTGTTTCTCCAAGATTATGACAGCAGAACACATATTCTCACAGGTACAACTAAGCTGAAAAGGATTTGAGTTTGGGCCTGCCATGAACTGTCTGTCTGTTGTCCAAGAACCATCCTGGCTAAGGGCTCACAGATGTATTATCAGAAAGCTGGTCAGTAGATGATAGGTTACTTCAGCCATAATATCTCAGAGAGGCTGCCTGCTAAGGCATGGAAGTGTTGGGGACTGTTGTGGTGGAGGGAATACTCCTACAAATGAAATTATCGGTATTTTGAATGAATGTTTTTAATGAAGACATGATCTCTGTAACAAAGTTATCTGCTACAAAATAATGTTTCTACACAACTAAAAGTTGCAAATGCCCATAGGAATTACTGATAATAATAATGTTTCTCACATCGAGATCGATAGACTGGGATTAAGATGACCATTAGTCAGACTCAAAAGGTACTGTCAAATTAATATTATTCATAAACTAAGTTCAGAGGCACCTGGAAGGATGATTTCTTTTTTATCTTTTAATGTTTTATTGCTATCTCTTTTTTTTTACATTACTGCCATTTCCCAAATGACAATTCCCTATCCTGAGCAGAATCCTCTCTTGTAATAAAGAAATAGAGTTAAGGAGCCAAGATGGCAGCATGAATGCAGTGACTTGCTTGAGCTCTCCCTCAAACCCCTCCAAATACCAGTAAAATAAATGGCTCTAAACAAATTCTAAAGCAGCAGAAACCACAAAAAGACAGAGTAAAACAAATTTCCAGCCCAAGACACCCAGGATGGTTGATCAGAAAGGCATATTGTGCCAGGTGGGTAGAGGAGCTCAGTTTGGTGTGGGCGCACAGGCTGCAGAGAACCTGGAGCAGGCCTCAGAGGACTGAATCGAGGGCAGCTGTGGTGGTTTCTAGACTCCTCAATCCACGAACACCAGAGACAACTTAGAAGGTCAGTAGAGAAAATCTGTTTTTTTCGGTGACAGAAGAGCTAGGTCACAGCCAGTTCCAGAGCACAGAGGATGGGTGCTGGGGCTGTGGCTGTGTCCTGAGCTTCTGGCCCACAGACTGAGGGGGAATCAAGCAGCTGATCAGAGGGGAACTACAGAAATCTATTCTGCCCTACAGGAAAATAGAAGGGGAAGGGGATAAGAGAAGTAGGGGGAGAGATAGAAGGGAGGGCAGACTAGGGGAAGGGGTATTCAGAATGCATGCAATCTTGTGGGGGGGGGAAGGCAAGATGGGGTGAAAATTTGGAATTCAAAATCTTGTGGAAATAAATGTTGAAAACTAAAAATAAATAAATTTATATTAAAAAATTAAAGAAATAATAATAAAAAAGAATAAACAGTCAACAAAACAATAAAAAAAAAAAGAAATAGAGTTAAGCAAAATAAATGAATGCCTTGACCATGGTCTGACAAGTATGCCCAATTCTGCACCTACACTTTGCTGCCTTTCTTCTGAGAAGCCAGATAATGCCAATTTCCACCCTTTTGTCATTCTGTTCTAGTCAGGTAGGTGGCATAATGGATTGAATGTTGGAGTTAGAGTCAGGAAGACGAAGTCAGATCTTAGCTCAGGTATTCACTATGCCATATGACCTTTCAAAACCTTAGTTTTCTCATTTGTAAAATAGGAATGATGGCATCTTCCTCATAGAGTGGTTGTGAGGATCAAATGATATAACATGTGAGAAGCATTTTATAAGCCTTAAAATACTCCTTAGCTGTTGTTGTTATTATTATTATTATTATTATTATTATTATTATTATTATCATTATAGAAAACTCACTGTGGGTTGCTCCCCATACAGGCTATGCCCTCTGTTAGCTCCTTCCAATTGGAAGTGTCCTTTAATCAACCAAAAGCAGTACCACAGCTGTGGACAGTGCGTGTTATTTCCCTTACTGTTCAGTCACGCAACTCTGTATGGAGTTTTCTTGGCAAACATATCGGAGTGGTTTGCCATTTCCTTGTCCGATAAATTAAGGCAAACAGAGACTAAGTGACTTGGCCAGGGTCACACAGCTAGTAGGTGTTTAAAGGTAGATTTGAACTCAGGTCCCCATTACTCCAGGCCCAGTGCTTTATCCACTAAGCCACCTAGCTGCCTTGTTGTTTGCCATAGCCCCTCAGTAATCACAGGCCTACTTTCCCTTTTCTCTAGGAGGATAAAGCAGGCTGCAAGATGTATAGTAACATAACAAAGCAGTGGTTGGTCCTTCATACTAAACACTTTGTGCAGGTATCAGGAGTGCCCTTTCTCCCAATTCGCAGATTGCAAACTTGTTCAGCCAGCTGTTCCCTTAAATAAGATGTTCTGCCTGTATTTCAGCCTTTAGTAAATTAAAATGTGTTTGCATTTTCAAAAGTGTGTTTGAATTTCTCACATCCCCAGTGTTTTATGGAGTGAATCTTAGTCATGGGAGCAAATGGTTGGCCTGAAGAGTAGAAATATGGCCTCCCCTGTCACCTGGAGCCAGAGAAAAGTCATGCTTAACTGGACACTGATCAAACTTTTTGGTCCCTGGTTATCTGACCAGAAACAGAGGGTATTAGCGGTTTTCAAACACCGGCATTATCACGGAAATTATTTCAGGTGTAGGAGCACAGAAAAATGTAACATAGAAGACCTGTTGCCTCAACTATACCCGCTGAGGAAAGTAAGAAGGAAAAGAGCTGTTGAAGATGGAGGGAAAGGAGGAAGCTGATAGCCATGATCTTGTTGAAAGGATAAAAAAATTCAAAGGCTCATACATCTAGAGCTGGAAGGGCCCTTAGAGGTCATTGAGGTCAAACTCCTCTTTTTACACATGAGGCAACAGGCCCAATAGTGAGCTCTGTGTGTGTGTGTGTGTGTGTGTGTGTGTGTGTATGTGTGTGTCTATATTGCTGTTGTTAAATCGTTTCAGTTGTATCCAACTCCTGGTGATCCCATTTGGCATTTTCTTGGAAAAGATACTGGAGTGGTTTGCCATTTCCTTCTCCAGCTCATTTTAGAGATGAGGAAACTGAGGCAAATAGGGTTAAGTGACTTGCCCAGGATCACACAGCTAATAAGTTACTGAGGCCAGATTGGAACTCGGAAAGATGAGTCTTCCTGACTCCAAGACCAGTGGTCTATCCACTGTGCTACCTAAGTGACTCCCCAAATCTGGAAAACAGAGACATATGTGTGTGTGTGTGTGTGTGTGTGTGTGTGTGTGTGTGTGTGTGTGTGTGTATAATATAATATATATAAGTATATATATATATATATAAATATATATATATATATAAATATATATATTAAATATATAGATCTATATATATATTATATATATCTATATTATATAGATATATATTATATAGATCTATATATAATATATATATCTATATAATATAGATATATATTATATATAGATCTATATATTTATATATATTATATATATATATATATATATTATATATAGATCTATATATTTATATATATATATATATATATATATGGATGTATGCAGGCATGCATGTATGTATGTGTATATAGGCATCATGAAATAGTGACTTAGCCACATCATATACACATATATCTATGCATATATGTAAGTTAGAGTTTACATATGCATATATGAGAATTAGAATTTGAAGGATTATATATTAGCTAACCTTCATATAGCACTTACTATAACCTTTACATAGCGCTTACAGACACTATACTAAGCGTTTTACAATTACTATCTCATTTGATCCTCACAACAACTGTGGGAGGTAGGTGCTATTATTACCCCCATTTTACAGATGAGGAAACTGAGGCAAGCAGAGGTTAAGAGACTTGCCCAGGGTCAAGCAGCTAGTGAGCATCTGAGCCCAAATTTGAACTCAGGTCTTTTTGATTCCAGGCCCAGCGCTCTAATCAATGTGCTACCTAAGACTTCTAGTCCTACCTCCTCGTAGAGGGAGAACCTGAGGCCAGGGGAAGGGAAAAGATTTGCTCCAGGACACACAGATGTTAAGTGGTAAAGCTGGGGTTCATATCCTCTGACTCCTATGCTCTTTCCACTCCTGCTCTAGATGTGATGCTTTACGAACAGAATATTGCAACCCATCTTTGTGGGTGAAAACTTGAGGCCACTCAAATGCCTGCAGCTAATTAATGCCTCTAAGGTGCTTTTAAATCCTGGGATGAAAGGGGAGGCATCCAGCAGCAAATGCCAAAGGTTAGTGATTTAAAGTCTTTCTAATCCTTTCAGACAGTGCTGGAATGAGGACAGCATCAGCTCTTGCTTTTAGCCTTCTGAAGCTGTCTGTCAGTCTGTCTACTGGACACGTAGCAAGTTGCTGTCCTTTCCCCACTTTGGCCCTCCTTTCCAGCCCACCCTCTTCCCTTTCCCTCATGCCCTCTGATGAAAACAGTTCTTCCCTATTGCAGGAGACAGGGACCCTTCCCTTGGTGCAAGGGATTGAGGGTGGGGAGTGGGGGATGTTCACTGACAGCAGCTCACAGCCGGTTAGAAATTCTAATCCATTTGTCTTGGCTTGTAGAAGGGATTTTAAAAAAAAGCAGCTGCTCCTCCCCTTCATCCAGCTGGATGAGTCTGTTCATATCAGCCTCTGGCAGGCTCTAATGATCTTAATGCAGCTCTGATCTATCCAGGCCAGCAGCAGAGCCTGATGGAGCCCAATGATATATTGTAATCTTTACTGCCCTATTACTCCCATTCTCTCAAGTGCTTCTCCAGATCAATGGCAGAATTCCTCCAGTGTAGTAGCTGCATGGCGGGCACTGAGGCCTACCCAGATGCTGCTGAGTAGAGCTTCCCAGCTCTGCCTCCATTTCCCTAGCTATCTGGGGTCAGTCAAAAAAAAAAAAGCTGCAGCAAATCTAACTTAGATATCCTTTCCCGCTGAGCTACTGGGCTTCTCCAACCACCTCCCACCAAGATGTCCCTCCAGAACTGTAGAGTGAAGTGTAAAGCTTAGGGTAGGATAGTGTAGACCTGAGCTTATGCCTTTGCCTGCTTTTTCTTGGGCTGGGGAGCTGGGGTGGCAGATCAGTTACACTCCTTTGGCCATCTGGGGTAGAGGGGTGGGGGAATCTTGGAAGACATTAGCTATTCTCAGAAAGGTAAGGCAGATTCCAGGGAGGGAAACATAGACAAAGACAACAGAGAAAGGTTAGAAGGCTACAGCCCAGCTTCCGAGGCCCTGACTACAAATTTCTAAGAAATACTCAATTAGGGATGGGGCAGGACCACCTGAGGAGCCTTACCAAGAAGCTATGGAGCCTCATAAACATCTGGGAGCCTTGTCAAAATTCGGGGAGCCTTATAAACACCCAAGGAAACTTGAAGACTTGTAGAGTTTGGGGGACCTAAGGAAAAGAACTTGGAGATCATTTAGTCTAATTTCTTCACTTTACAAGCCTACATACAGAAGGGAAATAACCTGCCCAAAATTACAGGGAAATGGGATCAATGTCAGAACTTGAACCCAGCTCCAAGAACCCCTTTCATTACACTGTACTCCTCTTACACTAAGACAACTGGAGAATCTCCTTAACTAACCCCTGAGGAAGCTTAGCAACTCCCAGGGAATTGATGAATCATGATCGATAATAGGCATGGGACACATAGACCTTCAAAAGGGTAGTCCTTTATTGCTGGAAAACTAGTCTGGGCAAAACTCTATCCTAGCAATCAGAGCAACCTACAACTCCTGGGAACAAATAAAGAACCCATTGGAACCCAGGGGAAGGAAAGCACTAACATTGCACCACAGCTCCCCCTGGTGCAGCTAATAGACACGGCATCATCAACTGGAGAAGAAACCAATCACCAACTTCAGAGCCTTGCTAACAGCTGGAGATGCTCACTAACAACCTCTTTGGTCAGGAAGAGCAATGCTTGTTGGTGCATTAATGGAAGAGGACCCTGGGTTCACCCACTGTCTCCAAAAATATGTCCATGACTGCTAAGAATTAGTTTGCAAGATGATGGGAGATAAGTGTCTACAGTGGGGTGGTGAGCTCCTCCCTTCAGGCACTCCTCAATCCATTGGGTGATTGAACCTTGATGCTGAAAAGGAGAGAAATCATTGTGGTTCCCTGGATTCTCAATACCATACTCAAGATTGTATTTGTCCTAATGGATCTTGGGGCCCATAATTTCTTCTCCTCTGGCTCTTTGCACTATTGCCATACTCATCTTTTTTCTGCATGGATCTGGTCATGGCATTTCCCTCCTTAATAAAAAAAAAAAACTACACATACACACCTATGCCTATATATATATATATATATATATATATATATATATATATATATATATATATATACACACACACACATATGTATATACACACATATGTATATACACACATACATATATAAGTGTATATATGTATGTATATGTGTATGTATACATGTGCATATACACATATACGTATGTATATGTGTATGTATAAAATCGCAATTGACTAAAGTATATATTCAATCACTCAAAGTTAAAAGTTCAAACTCTTTTACTCAGCATTCAATGTCCTTTACAGTCTGGTGCCTTCCTACTTTTCTAGCCTTATTTCAAATTTCGTCTTTTAACCCAGTCATGCTCCTGATAAACTGGACTTTCCTTGATCTTTGAACATAACCTGTGCTTGCCTATCTTCCTGCCTTTGCTGGCATTATTCCTTATGTAGGCAGTGTCCTTCTTGCTCTTTGTTGATTAAATCTATATTCATCCATTAAAGCTCAATTAAAATGCTCTCTCCTTCATGAAATCCTCCTTTATCTTTAATTATAAAGACCTTCCCTCTCAGACCTTAGTGATACAATTGATTTGAAGTCAGAGGACATGGGTTTGAATTCTGTCTCTGACTTTTACCATTGGTGTGATCATGGGAGAGATGTTCAATGTCAGGATCCTTATCTAAAGTATGAGGGGATCAGAGTAGATTACCAGTGGGGTGCCTTCCAACTCTGTTTTCTCCTTCCTCATCTTTGCCTATAGAACTCTTGGATTTTGTTTGTTTGATTATTTTTATAATGTCTAATACAACGGACACTTCCTTCAGGTAGAAATGCTTCCCTGATCCTCCTGGTTGGCAAACCTCCCCCCTCAGACCTGACCAATGTTTTGTATTTCTCTACTATACTTAACAAGTCTTTTTTTTTTTTTTTACTTTATGGTCTGTCATATGCCTCTAACAGAGTGTGAGCTTTGAGAAGTCAGGGCCTTTGTTTCATCTAAATAGTACATCAACCCCAGCTCATACCACAGTGGTCTGCATATAGTAGGCATTTAATACATTTTTTGAATGAATTAAAGTTATTGAATCCTATGCACACTGAGGTGTTACTCAGGGCCTCCTCAGTCCTCATCTTGCTTCTCCAGGAGGTCTAGTTTATGCTTGAATAATAACCAAAGTCATAAAAGCACTTTTTATTCTATTTCAGAAGCAATAACTGAGTGCTCTTGTGTTCAGAGAGATGAGGAATATGTACTTCCTGCCCTCAGGGAGATTTCAGTCTAAAGGAAAGTGAATTGAAAGTAGCTTCTCTTAAGTTGCCTCCATTGTCTAGGAGCTGGGGCTCAGGTGGGAGCCACTGGAGTGTGGCTGCTGACAGGGAGGGTCTGGGGGGAGAAAACAGGAAGAATGATACTGCCCAGAAGCCCTGGAAGACAGAGCAGGCAAGAGGCAATGTGGTACCCAGCACATACATGGCTGTAGAGGCCACATCCCAGGAGCAGCGAAGCTGTGTGTCAGCCGGCCTTTCCTTATTTCATTAAGGAAATGATGAGAATCTAACTTACAAGACCTCTCTCGCCTTCTCTTTTAGATTATTCTTCTTCTTTTTCCATTTTGAAGAAAGATTGGAATGAAAATAGAAACAGACAAGGGATTTAATAATGTGACTACTCAATGAAAAAAACAACTAACCTGGAAATGAATTTATGCCACTCATAAGAATGCAAAGAAAAACAATTAAAATAAAGAGAAGGAAAATGGACGTAGATGGAGCTTCAAGATACAAGAGTAATCCAGTTATTGGGGCTGGGGGGGACCAAAAAGCACATGTCTTTGCCAGGCATTAATTCATTAAATGCCATTGACTTTGCATGCCTTCAGTCGGTGCACCTCTCTGGGCCTTCTGATCTTTAATGCACAATGGCCATTTCCTACTGACCCCTGCCCTTGGGTTTTTGAAAATAGGGAAGTCCTATGGATGAGCTCTGAGGTCCTGGGGAGATCAGTCACATTTTATTTTATTTTTTGTACTGACCATTGAATTCATTTGTATAAGGAACTCTCATTAAGGAAACTCCTTTTTCAATGTAGATGAGCAACTGCGGTGTGAATATAATCTTAGAAAGGAGCCTATAGCTGTGAGAGGTTAACTGCCTTGCCTTGCAGAATTTTGTCAGAGGTGGTAGGTGAACCCAAGTCTTACTAATACCATCTGGCAATTCACCGAGCCACACTGTCTTTCAGAATGGAATGAAATAGGAAAGAGAGTAGACAGCCATATTAGAAACTGCATGTTCCATACACCAAACTGGCCCTACCCTACAATCTTTCCCCAGTCCCAGACTCCCTAAAAGGAGAAAGGTATGGAAGGGGCTCAGAGGAGATTTACAAAGATGATCAATCAACCAAAAAACAAACAAACAAACTGAGATCAACCACATATATAGCAATGTCTCTTGCACTTTCTTCCCCACAACTGATTTTCGTGTAGTACAATCTCACTCAAAGAGTTTGCATAATTCAGTTTGGAAAAAAAAGATTGAGAGGGAATGTAACTAGCTTTTTCCTTTATCTCCTGCTTCTGTCTCCAGCTTTGTGCCAAAGTTATTCAAGACTAGGATAAGGATATTCCTACTCTTCTCTACCCTGCTCAGACTATATCTAGAATATTGTTCTTAGGTCTGGGGACCAAATTTTAGGGAGGATATTTCTTCTTTTGATGAATAAGACCTAGTCCAGAAGAGGTGATTAGAACATTCAAGGACCTAGAGATCAAGCCATGCAAGGAACAGTGGAAGAAAGAAGTGGAGATTAGTCCAGAGAACTGAAGACTTGGGAGTGGGGCAGGATAGCTGTTTTTGAGTATTTAGAAGAGGGATTAGAGTTGTTCTGTTTGGTTCCCAAGGGTAGAACTAAAAAATAGGTAGAAGTTGCAGGCAACAAATGTAGGTTTGATACAAGGAAAAACTTCCTAACATTTGGAGCTTTCCAAAAGTGGAATAGGAAGTTAGTAGTTTCCTTCTAAGTGGAGGCCTTCAAGCAAAAGCTGGATGAACACTGCTCTGGTATGGTGTGTGTGAGTGTGTATGTGTGTGTGTTTGTGTATGGGTGTGTGGGTGTGTGGGGTGGGGGGAGCATCTGTTCAGGTATGACTTGGATGAGATGATGTCTTAAGGGTTCTTCTAATTCAAAAATTGTATGATTATTTGATAAGGTGATGTTTGCTGTAACTAAATTGGCTCTTCCCCATCTCATCCTTTCCTGCTCATGTCTATGCTCATTCAGGCCACAGTTACATGCTGACTTCTCTGCTTGTTAAAATCTCTCTATGCGGGAGCCATGATGGTAGAGTGAAAGCAGTGCGAGCTCTCCCCCAAATCCCTCCAAATACATATAAAAAAAATGGCTCTAAATAATTTCTAAGGCAGCAGAACCTGCAAAAAAAAGAGTGAAACAAATTACCAACCCAAGACAACCTGGATGTTTGATCAGAAAGGTATTTCGCGCTGGGCTGGGAGAGAAGCTCAGTTTGGCATGGGTGCGCAGGCCAGAGCGAACTTGGAGCAGGCCTCAGAGGACTGAATCGCAGGCAGCTGTGGCAGTTTCCAGACCTCTCAACCCATGAAGGCCAAAGACAACTTAGAAGGTCAGTGGGAAAAGTCTGTTTCTGCAGTGCTGAGAGAGAAAAGTGGTGGTCTCAGCTCCATTCCCCAGGCTTGGCCTCCTGAACTTCTGGCCCACAGACTGAGGGGGAATCGAGTGGCTGATCAGAGGGGGGATTGCAAGGATCTCTCTGGTGGTTCAGGATTCTCTTACTTTGCCCATGCTTGGATCTAGGTCAAAGTTCTGGGTGGTGGTCCTGGGGTGAGGAAGAGTGCTGGTGTGGTAGACGTTGTAGTGTCTGTATAGAGAAAATCTTCCTTACAGTTCCAAGGAAGAAAAGAGTGGTTGTGGTCACACATAGACCAGAGCACAGGCCAAGAAAGGAGTAAACACCTCGTACCTTGGAAGAATTGAAAATTTACAGGTCCCTACAAGTATCTCTGAAAACAGCTGCACAAAACCCCTGAAGCTTGGGACAGTACATTCTCCACACTGGAAATAGACTTCTACCTTAACAAAGAGTTTATAACTAAAGTAATTGGCTGGAATCATGAACAAGCAGTGCAAAAAGAGTCAGACTACATTATCTTACTTTGGTGACAAAGAAGATCAAAACACACAACCAGAAGAAGACAATGAACTCAAAGCTCCTACATCCAAAGCTTCCAAGAAAAGTATGAGTTGGTCCCAGGGCATGGAAGAGCTCAAAAAGGATTTTAAGAAGGAAGTAAGAGAAGTAGAGGAAAAACTGAGAGTAATGCTAAAGGAGACCCAAAAAAATACTGAAGAAAATAATACCTTAAAAAATAGCCTAACCCAAATGGCAAAAGAGGTCCAAAAAGCCAATGAGGAGAAGAATGCCCTTAAAAGCAAAATTGGCCAAATGGGAAAGAAAGTCTAAAAGCTTACTGAAGAAAATACTTCTTTAAAAATTAGAATAGAGCAACTGGAAGCTAGTGACTTTATGAGAAATCAAGACACTGTAAAACAAATCCAAAAGAATGAAAAATTAGGGAAACAATATGAAATATCTCACTGGAAAAACAACTGACCTGAAAGATAGATCCAGGAGAGAGAATTTAAAAATTATTGGACTATCTGAAAGCCATGATCAAAAAAAGAGCCTAGACATCATCTTTCAAGAAATTATCAAGGAAAACTGCCCTGATACTTTAGAACTGGAGAACAAAATAGAAATTGAAAAAATCCACCGATCTCTTCCTGAAAGAGGTCCCCAAAGGAAAACTCCTAGTAATACTAATAGCCAAATTCCAGAGTTCCCAGATCAAAGAGAAAAATATTACAAGCAGCCTGAAAGAAATAATTCAAGTATTGTGGAAACACAATCAGGATAACACAAGATTTAGCAGCTTGTACATTAAGGGACCGCAGGGCACAGAATATAATATTCCAGAGGGCAAAGGAGATAGGATTACAACCAAGAATCACCTACCCAGCAAAACTGAGTAAAATCCTTCAGGGGAAAAATTGGTCATTCAGTGAAATAGAGGACTTTCAAGCATTCTTGATGAAAAGACCAGAGCTGAATAGAAAATTTGACTTTCAAATGCAAGACTCAAGTGGAACATGAAGAGGTAAACAGGAAAGAGAAATCATAAGAAACTTATTAAGGTTGAACTATTTACATTCCTGCATGGAAAGATGATATTTGTAACTCATGAGAACTTTGTCAGTATTAGGGGAGTTGGAGGGAAAAAATTATATGTATGTATATAGATATTGATATAGATAGATAGATAGATAGATAGAGGGCAAAGGGTCAGTTGAAGATGAAGGGGTCATATCTGGGGAATAAAAATAAGGGGTGATAGAGGATTATACTGGGAGAAGGAGAAAGGGAGAGATAGAACAGGGTAAATTATCTCACAAAAAAAACCCAGAAAACAAAAGGCTTTTATAGTGGAGGGGAAATAGGGGAAGGTGAGAGGGAATGAGGGAATCTTATTCTCAGAGGATTTGGCTTAAGGAGGGAATGACATACACGCTCAATTGGGTATGGAAAGCTGTCTTACCCTACGGGAAAATAGGGGGAGAAGGGGACAAGAGAGCAGGGGAATGATAGAGAGGAGGGCAGATTGGGGGAGTGGGTAATCAGAAGCAAACACTTCTGAGGAGGGACAGGGTCAAAAGAAAGAATAGAATTAATGGGGGGTGGGATAGGGTTAAGGGAAATAGAGTTAGTTTTCACATGACTAATATGGAAGTGTTTTGCATAACTGCACATGTATAACCTACATTGAGTTGCTTGCCTTTTCAATGAGGGTGGGTGGGGAGGGAGGAAGGGAGAAAATTTGAAATCCAAAGTTTTAAAAACACACATTTTAAAAAAATGTTTTCATATGCAGCTGGGAAATAAGAAATACAGGAAATGGGGTACAGAAATCTATCCTGCCCTACAGGAAATCATAAGGGGTAGGGAATAAGGGGGGGGGAGAAATAGGAGGGAAGGCAGACTAGGGGAAGGGATATTCAGAATGCATGCCATCTTAGGGTGGGGGAGGGGCGAGATGGAGTGAAAATTTGGAGCTCAAAATCTTGTGAAAGTAAATGTTGAAAACTAAAAATAAATAAATTTAAAAAGAAAATACACCTGAAAACAAAATTTAAAAAAAAAATCTCTCTCTGCAATAAGGCCTATTTTTGGTCTTACCATGGCTATGAAGCCTTTTCCTGTCTCCTCAGATATCAGTGATATCTCCCTTTTCATCCAGAGAAAGAATTGATAAATAGAAGTATGTATAGAATGATTTTATACATACATACACACACACACACACACACACATACACATACACATGCACACATATTTGTGTCTAATGGTAGCCATTTCTGGCACAGGAGGGAGGCAAAAAAAAGAAGAAAGAAATTTACAGGATAAATTTATTATACATTTGAAAGGAATAAACAAAATCACACAATAGATTTGCAGTTTCATGTGCAATCATCTTTTTTATTATTCTACTATGTTATGGAAACACTCATTTTATTTCATAAATGAAAAATAAAATAAACACATTTTTATACACAGACACACACACACACACACACACACACACACACACACACACACATTCCGCCCCCCATAGGATCCTTTGGCAGCATGTGGTTCCCCTACCATACTGTAGTATACTCATCTATGTACATGTCATCTACACTACTTGGAGCATAACCTCTTTAAAGCATGGGGAAACTTATAGGCTCACAAATTGGAAGGGGAACTAGAGATCATTGAGTCTAATCCCTTCATTTTACAGATAAGAAAACTGAGGTCTAGAAGGTAAGTGACTTGCCCAAGGTCACTCAGCTAGTAGCTGAAAGAGCTGAAATTAGAACTTAAGTCCTGTAATTCCAACCCCCAAGCTCTGTCCATGTACAGTTCTGCCTCTCAAATAAATCATCTGTAAGATGAACTGTTGGAGAGTAGTTAGAAGAACCAAGAAAGGAGTACGCAATGATTATAATGATAATGGAAATGGGAAAAAAACAAAGGCGATAAACACTAAAACTGAAAGTTGCCAATAATGAACAAAGTTGACCCTGAAGAAGAGGCAGGGAAATGACCCTTCCTCCATTCTCTGCAGAGGTTGGGGTGGGGCAGACTATGAGTGTGGAGTGCTCATATAGTGGTTGTACTTTGTTCGTATATTGGCTAGTATTTCTGAATTACATTTTTCCCCTCTTTTTTATTCTTTGTTATTAGGAACAACTCTCTTGAAGGGATTGGCAGGAAGAGATATTAGGAAACAGAGCTGATGTGAAAACAAGATGTCAAAAATTATTTTTAAAAATGACAACCCCTTTGAGGGCAGGAATTGTATTCCATTTCATTGGTGTGTCCTCACTACCTGGCTAGACAGCCTTCCTTACTCATGGTAAGCATTTAAAAGTTTATGGAATTGAATAGAAGAAATCATTAAGCCCTTGGCCCTTCCTAGTTTCCTCATTATTGAGTGAGGAGGTTATCTTTGAGCTCTAAGGTTTATACTAGTCCTAAATCCTACATTTCTATGACCCCATGGCTATCTGCCTTATGCTGAAATCCTGGTAATTAGTGTTAATGTACGAACTGGAAAAAGACCTACAATATGACAAGTTAAGATTAGCTATGGGAAGAGTTTCTTGGAAGCTATTAGAAAAAGAAACAGGTGACTGAGGGATCTTATGGACTGTCCTTTATCTCTGTGAGACATGGATGATGGGGAGAAGACAAAGTGGTCATACTTGAGGGGGAGGAAGAGGGGGAGGGAAAGAGAAGAGAATGCTGTAAGTCAGAAGAAGATGGAGAGGTCAAAAGAATGCCTCAGATACAGTCTCTTAATTTCAACCAGGCATTTGGCAAAGTCCCTTATGTCATCCTTGTGGGGAAATGGGACCTAGATGATAGCATAGGTAGGCAAATTTGTTCCTGGATGAACAGTGGTATATAGAACATGTATGGTATCTATAGCAACCTAGAGAGAGGTCTCTAGAGGTATATCATAGGACTCTCTACAGTTTTGTCCAGCTCAACATTTTTCTCAATTACTGGGATCTCAGAGTTCAGATGGACCTCTGAGGCTATCTAGCCCAACTAACACCTGAATAATAATCTCCTTTACAATATCATCCAAAATGGCTGCTCTCTCCCTCCTCTTACTCCTCTCGCTGCTTCGATGTCTACAAATTGGGAAAATATACCAACTATATATTCTTTCTCTAAATAGAGTTTTGTGAATGATTTTTTTCAATTAGCAAACATTTCTTTTCTTTTCTTCCCACCCTTCCCATTGGAGGGCAGAGTCAGCTGTGCAGAGAAAAAACAAACCCTTGTAATAGACATGCATTGTTAGCCAAACAAATTTCCATGTTGTCCATGCCCTCATTCTGCATCTTGTGTCCAGCATCTTTCTGTCATAAGGTGGGTAGCATTGTTCATCATCATTGATTGATTAAGTCGGTCGTTGTGTTACTCAGAGTTCTTGTGTTTCAAAGTTGTTCATTTTTTACAAGGTTGTTATTATTGTATAAAGTGTTCTGGTTCTACTTACTTTATTCTTTATAGGTTCATTCAAGTCTTCCCAGTTTTCTCCGAAACAATCCTTATCTTTATATCAGTTATTTCCCTCCAGTTTATACCCTTTTAGACTGAATACTCAAGTGTAATAAAGAAAAACAGTTAACCAAAAACATAGAACACAGAAGCCATATCTGTGGTTCATCGAAGCCAATAGTGTACCATTACTCCTGTGATAAGGAATGTGAGCTTCTTTGGAATCTTTACTGGTTTTTCCATTACTCAGAGTTTAATTTCCTTTTAGTGATCTGTTTGCACTTTGTTATAATCATGGTGTATGTTCTTTACTTGATTAGACTTATACAGCTCTCCACTAGTTCATGCAATTCTTCCCAGGTTTCTAAATTCTTCATAATCCCAATTTCTTACTGAATAGAAATATTCCATAACATTCATATAACCTAGCCTTTTCAATCTTCCTCACCCTAATCAATAGGAACCTACTTTGTTTACAGTTGTTTGCTGTCATTCAGCTAGTTTCTAAACTACCTGTGATTAGCATCTTTCAGTCTACATATTTCCATTACATCCTTAAAAATAGCATGAGAATCAGAAGGATATTTATCAAGTTTGGATAGAGATGTAAAATATGAAGTAGGGCAGGATTGGAAAATAGCTACAAAGTAGGATGACAAAACTACAATAGTAATAATAATTTTTTAAAAACTTGTCAGGGAGAAATGATGGGATAAAGGAAAAAATCTTGGATTTGGAATCAGAGAATCTGGGCTGAAATCCAAACTCTGACATTTGTTAACTGTGCGGCATTGGACAATCACCTGGCTCCTCTGGGCCTCAGTTTCCTTCTCTGTAAAATGAGAGGTTGAACTAAGATCTATCTAGACTTTTCCAGCCGACAATCCTAGGAGACTGAAGACTAACAAGGCTCTATTTATGTCTGTTAAATGTCAGCTGCCACACTTTGGATAAAAGCTATCTACTGTATAACTCCAGGTTCAGATTTCACAGCAGTTCACATAAAAAAGGCCCATAAGTTATAGTTGAGCCAGTACTCTGGTGGGACAGCTAATGGGATCTCAAGCTCTCTCCCAGAGCAGTCTAGAGCTCAGAATGAGGGTAGCATTGCCCCCACTGTGCTCTGCCTTGGTCATGCTACATTTAAAGCATTGTGTGCTGTAGCAGATTAGAAGAGGGATGTTGATGAATAAGAGGGTCACTGGGATGGTGAGGGGTCTGTAAATTATGCCATTTGAGAAATAGCTGAAGAAACTGGGAATATTTAGGCTGAAGAAGGAAAGACTTTGGGAGGGATATGATTAGTATTCTTAATTATACTTCACCAAATATCTGAAGGGCTGTCATGCAGAAAGTAAAAGAGATTTCCGTGTGGTCCCAAATGACAGGAAGAGGAGAGATGGAGAGAAATTACTTTGAAGTTAATTTGGGCTCAGTGTAAAGAAGAACTTCCTAGGAACTAGACTTAGGGCAACATGGTAAAGGGAAGCCCTTCAGTGAGATATGTGGGGAGCCTGGGAGACCTTAGTTCAAATCCTGCCTTAAATACTTGCTAGCTGTGTGAACCCAAACAAGTCACTCAATCTTTCTCAAGTTCACTAGCTTCATCTGTAAAATGGGAATAATAATAGCAACTACCTCAGAGGATTGCTGTGAGGATCAAATGAGATAATATTCTGACCACATTTCTGAACAACTAGGCTTAGATATGAACTGGAATAAATGGTTGGTCCACTTCAAAAAAAAAAATAGCTCACATGTCTCTGTTGAATGGTGTAGTAGATACAGTCCAGAAGTTACAGATAGGAAGACCGGGGTTCAAATCTCTCCTGAAGCTTATTAGAGCTGTGATTATGGGCAAGTTATTTAATTCATTTTCTTCTTCCATAAAATGAGAACAATAATACATGATGTACCTACCTCAGAGGATTGCTGTTAGGCTTACATGACATAGGAACATAGTCGTCAAGGTGGAAGAGACTTCACAGGCCGTCCAATCCATCTGTCTCATTTTACAGATGAGGAAATAGAGGCCAAGGAATCTAAATGACTTGCTTGTGTTCACACAGGAAGTTAAGTTTCTGAAATAAAAATTGAATACAGCCCCTCTGTCTCCAGATTCAGGGCACTTTTCACATAATGGATTCAAAGCTATTTGTGGACCTTAAAATACTATATAAATGTCAGCTAATATTACTATTATCTGCTAGGTCAGAAAGTTTAGAGCCAGAGGGATAGCTTCACTGCAAAAATGTCAGAATTCAGGTATTGTGTCTCTCTAACAAATTACAACTCAAGTTAGGAGAGAAGTGGTTTTTAGTGAAGATGGGGTTAGGGAAAGTTTGCTTCTTCCACCCTTCATTAAATGGGAAATTTTCTAACAACCTGAAAAGTGAGATTCCCCCCATGCCTCCATCCCCCACCCCAGGCTTTTTAGCAATTTTACTCAACTGAGATCCACATTTTCAAGATTTTCCAAAACTGCTTTGCTTGGTGAACTGCAAAAGCCAGGATCAGATGTTTCACTTATGGCCTCCACTGATATTATCATTAATCATTTTATGTTTTAATATATTCCCTGATGAAATAAATGATCACTTGGCTTACTGTTTCCCTTGGCTTATAGAGTCCTTTCTTTATCTTATTCTGTGGAGCAGGTAATTGAGTTTGTGTGTGTGTCTGTATGATAATCTCTGGCAGAGATGGATAAAGGGAAGGCACAGGCCTCGGTCCTAGGTATGTCTGAATTTGAAAGCATTGTGGGCTGTGCATCTTCTTCCAAGCAGTGTGGAAATTCTGGGAGCATGAGGGGCATCTCACTTATTAGTATTCTTTCTTTCCAGAGCTTTAATGCCATGAGTACAGTGCATTAAACAGTATTGGGACTTGGGCATATTAGGAACTTAATAAATGATTCTTGAATTGAATTGAACTAGACTAGAATTTTGAAGTGATAAAGATGGACATCAGGAGCTCAATGAGTGGATCATAGACTTAGAAATTCAGAGCCAGTAGGGACCTTAAAAGCCACTATTCCAACTTCCTCATTTTATATATGAGGGATTGAAGGCCAAGCAATAAAATGGCTAAACAAATAGGTAGGAAAATAGACAAACTGGCAGATGAATAGATAGAAAGATGGGTAGATAGATGGATAGAAAGATAGATGATAGAGAGAAAGAGAGATAGATAGATAGATAGATAGATAGATAGATAGATAGATAGATGGATTAATGGACAGACAGACAGACAGACAAACGGATGGATGATTGGATGGATGGATGGATGAACGTAGCAAACTTCCCTATGAGGAAATCCATTCTCCAGAAGCTCACATCAGCACATACTTTGCAACTTACAGTCTTAGACAGTTGCTTAGGGCACTGATAGGCTAAGAGACTTTCCTAGGGTCATACAGCCAGTATGTGAAAGAGATAGGATTTGAATCTAAACTTTGCTTCTCTAGCAAAGATCTAACTAGCTCTATCTTCACCATCTACTAAGAAGCACCTACTGTGTGCAGAACATCCAGCTAGTGGAGAGCCAAACTTCAATCAAGGCATAGTCCCTTTATTTATACAACTTAAAATACAGTAGGAGCATAAAAACCAACCACTATATTTTGGGTGTCTTTCCCACCCAATATAAGTTGATCAAATATACTGTTTAAAAAAATTTAAACAAGGTAATGTTTGCCTGTGAAAACAACCTTTCTCATCCACCAAAGCATAGCTTTAGATCCATAAGGGACCTGAGAGATCATATATTCCAACCTTGAGGGCTGAGGGGACAGAGATGTTAAATGGTTTTCCTAAGGTGATATAGGGAATAAGTGCTCAGCTAGAATTCAAATTCAGGTCTTCATCCAGCTGGGCTCACTCCTTTTGTCCTTTGGAGCAGTTGTGCTGAATTGATTGACAGACTCTCTGTCCAATCTGCAGTCTTCTGTTGTTATTTGTCCTTCATTCTCAAAGTGGACCATGAGATCAGGAATGTGATGCCATGACTTGCACGTGAGTTGAATTTAAGTGAGAGAGGGCTGTGCAAAGCCATCAGCCTTGCTTTCTCCTCCAGAGCTCTCTGGGTCCAGTGGCAAGACATAGATCAGGACAACTGCAGAATCCCCCCCTCCATCTTCTATTTTGGATAAGAAGAACCGTTTTCCCCTTATTCTTTTTGTTTTCTTTTGTTTTTAAACAATGGCTCCAGTTTAGTAAGCTAATTAACTACCAGAGACTACATGATGGGATAAACCTAGAAACTCTTCTATGAATCCTCTGACTTGGCCATGAAGAGGGTCAGCTGGTGTGGAGACTGACTACAGTATAAGTAAACACACAGGTCAGAAGCCAGAGGAAGAAGACAAAGGACGTACCTAGGTGCCATAGTGCTTAGAGTACTGGACTTAGTAGGGAGGACCTTTATTAATTGTGACCCTAAGGCAAGCTGCTTAGTTCTCTTTGCCTCATTTCCTTATCTGTAAGGTGGAGATGATTTCACCCCCCACCACGGTTGCCATGAGGGCCAAAGGAGATAACATGATGCAAAATACTTTACATACTCCAAATTGCTATATAAATTCTAGATATTATAATTGATATTATTAAGAGTTGTTGTCCTGATACCTATATGACCCAAGTAGCCTTACTCTATTTACTGCACACAGACTTTCCTTTAGCATAGTCATAGACTGACTTCTAAACCTTGGTTAAGATGAATCCCTACCAACTTAATCTGGCTTCTGAAATCACATTTCAGAGTGGCGGCCTGGCTTATGGGTCAGACCTGTCACTTTTGCATACTAATAAGCCATCCTCAAATGTTTGACATCACAATAAAATAGCGGAATGAATCTGATATATTAAGTCAATTTTCAGAGAGAGAAACATCTTGCACATGAATGAGTAGCTGCAGGAACTGCAAACAGACTGCTAAAATGAAAAGAGATTTGTACCTGGAAAAGAGGCCTAGGTTCAAGTTCTAAGTTAGTCACTTACTAGCCCTGTGATTAGCCTGTCACTCATCGCTCTTTCCAAGTCTCAGTTTCCTCTTTTGTAAAATAAGGACAATGATTCTTACACTACTTATCTCACAGGGTGGTTATAAGGACTTTATTCTCTCAACTGTTAGTTTTCTCTGCCTCTCCTTAAATAGCTTTGATTTCCCCCCCCCATTTACTTATCTACGCCATTTCCAATTAGCTGTTTGCCAATCAATTGCCAGATCTTGCCATTTCTACCTCTCCAATTTATCTCATATCCAGCCCCTTCCTTCTGCTCACAAAGTGACCACCTTAATTCAGACCTCATCAACTTTCACCCAGGTTATTGTGATGGCCAGCCTTCTAACTATTCTTGCTACCTCCCCTCTTCTCACTTCAAGCTATCCTCTGAACAATTGCCAAAGTTATTTTCATTAAGTGCAGATCTAACTATGTCACTCCTCTGCTTAGTACCCTCGAATAGCTCCCTGTCATATCCAGAGTCAAATATGAAGTCTTCTATTTGCCTTTAAAATCTTTTTATAATCTGGCTTACGGTTGGGCTTATAAGTGTTTAACAATCAGCTTCCCCCCCAAAAAAATTGGTAGTAGCATATTTTTAAGTTTAATCTGCATTTTAATACATTCTCTTGTTCCTTTTTTAAGTCTAGATAATCAACAAAACAATAAACCAATTTCTGATTTGTAGTGTCCTCATTATCTATTCCTCCATCCACTTCCCATACTCTACATTAGAGTCAAACGACCCTTCTTTTGGTCTCTCTCATGTGGTCCTTCATCTCCTGTGGGTGCTCCCCAGGCTTGCTCTCCCTCCTTCCTCGTGTCTGTTTCTTGGGGTCCCAGGCATCCTTCAAGATTCACCACCTTTTACGTGAAGCCTTTCTAAATTCATGCAACTGATAGTGCCCTCCCTCCTCTCCAAACAGCCTTGTAGTGTGTGCGTGTGTGTGTGTGTGTGTGTATGTGTTGCAGTTGTTTGCTCCATGAGGGCAGGGGTTATTTTCTTTTTCTTTTTCTTTTTTCCTTCCTTTTTTATCTCCAGAGGACACCACTCGGCATATAGGGATAGGGACCAGAACACTGCGATTCCATTAGTATGAGCTATTCCCATATGAGGAAACTCCATTCACCAGTGTACATTAGCACCTTCTTTGCAAGCTATCATCTCTGAGGGTTTCCTAGGAGTGGTGGGAGGGTGAGTTATTTGCCCAGGGCTACAAAGTCAATAGGTGTCAGACATGGTACTTGTCTTCCTGGCTCCAAGATCAGCTCTCTATTACTATACCACACTGTCTCTAACAAGGGTGGCTGCTTAATTAATGTCTATTGATTAATCAACTTCCCCACCCACCCGAATGTAAACACCTTGAGGGTACGGATTATTTGTATTTGCTAGTGTTTAGCATTTTTTTTCTTAATAAGGACCAGCAATGGGGCCTGTGATCTCCTTGATCTGTGGAATTCATTGTATGGAAACTCCCTCCACCAAAGCAGATCTGCACCTGTCAGTCTTGGAGATTTGCCTGGAGGCACAGAGGATCCAGGGGATCCCACAGTGAGTATGTGCAAAAGGCAGGATTTGAATCCAGGGCTTCCCAATTCTGAGGCTGATTATCTACTATGCCATGCTGCCTCTCTGTTTCACACATAGTGGGGACTGAATAAATACTTGTAGAATTGAATCAAATACCATATGTATGTATGTAACATATACAATGCTTTGCAACCATAAATCACACTATAGATATTAACTATGATTTTTCTGTTACTTTGGGGTCTTCTGACAGTGACAAATTATCTATTTCATAAGTGAATTTGAAGGTGAATTGGTATGGATCACATCCACGCAAAAAAGTCTGCATGCTGAGACGGACAAGAGTGTGAAGGAATCTTCTGATGCTCCTTCCCAGGCAGAGTCCTGTCTCTACAAGCCTCAATCTACTGAGGATGCCCAGGAATAAGGACATACATGGTTGCAATTTCTCACAATATGAATACATTCCTCCTTTTTTCTGGGACTCTTGCCTGATACAGAACCCCAAACGTGACTGGGAAATGATTGGAAATGAAGTGTTGAAAGCTGCTATCCACTTCTTGCCTAATTAGCAGCCTGTGCCAGTTTAATTCTGTGGGCTCTCTCCTTTCTGAAACAGCCTGCAACAGGATTTCACAGCCACAGAAAGGCATCTAGGTGAGCTCTCATCCTCTCCTATTTAGTCTAAGGAAGGCTTATTCAAGCAACCTTGGCTGAATCTTCAGGGCTAATGCTTAGAGGAGGAAACAGACACCCAGGATCACAGGTCTTGAGCTGCAAAGTGTCTTAGAGAACATTTAGGCCAATCTCTTTATAAAGATAAGATTGACTTCCCCAAGGTGACACAGATAGTAAGTATGAGAAGTAGAATTTGAACCCAGGACTTGTGACCCTAGAATTTGCTCCTTTTTTGTTATACTGCACTTATTCCCACACTAAATCCAAGATTTAACTGAGGGGACTATGGTATCTTGAATATCATGTACATTCATTAAGGGAAAGGTCAGGGGACATTCTGGGAATCTGCCTCCTCTGCAGTTCTCCAATGCATGCCTCCCTGGAGGTGGCGGTGAGCAACACAGGGCCCAGTTTTAATAATAAACTGCCAGGAGATGCTGCTAGCTGCAGAACAGTTTTCAGGAAAGTGTGTGGCCCCTTAAGGGGGTGGGAGAGCACAAGGGTATTTAATTTAATAGACCATCTTCCTTACATGTGTGTGCCTTACACTCCAAAGACTTTTCTTTTCTGGTCAGCTCTGGCACTAGGCTGCAAATGGGAAATGGGATTTTGCTTATGGAGGAAAACTCTATTCATACAGGAGATGTGGACTTGTCAATCTGCACATGGCATCAAAAGAGGGATTCAAAATGTAATCTGCAGGCAAATGCAGTAACCACAAGACCTAGCTCTTAAAAATAATAGCAGACATTTGTGTTTTTTTAATCGACTTTTACTGATATTTCTTATTTTTATATCACCTACATTTCCTGCTGAATCCCTCCCTCTACCCTTTCCTAGACTGACAGAGTAACCCATTATAATGAAAAAAAAAAAGAGGAAGGAAAAAAGTTCAGCAGAATTAGCCAACATACTGAAAAAAAGTCCCACACCCATGGTCCCCCATCTTTGCCAAGAATCAGAGAAGGCAATATCTCCCATACTTCTCCTTCAGGGCCAAGCTTGGTCATCATTTCTTAACATTACATTTCCATTATTTAGTGGTTATTGTTCTTTTCATTCCCATTATTGTAATCCTTGTGTATGATATTTTCCTGGTTCTGTCTGCTTCACTTTGTTTTGGTTCATACAAATCTTTTCATCCATTTCAGACAGCTCTGCTTGAAGACTCCTTATCTTATTTGATCATCCCAACAGCTCTGGTAGGCAAGTAGTGTAGACATGATCATTATCTCCATTTTAATAATGGCTCATATGTGTCTTAATCAAGTCAATTACCCTCTCTTAGTTCTCTAACTGCAGCTCTCACTCTATCATCTTAACCCTTTATAGCTCTTTAATGGTTTGTAACATGTTTTACATACATTATCTCACTGGATCCTTACAACAAACTATACCCATTTTTCAGATGAAAAAACTGAGCCTGAAAGAGGTTAAGAGATTTTCCAAAACCATTGATTGTGTTAGAAGCAAGATTTGAACTCAGATCTTCCCAACTTCAAGTTCAGGACTCTATGAATTTTACCCCAAAGATCCATTTTAAAGGTGGGATCATTGATATACAGTGGGAGTAAGGGATTTGTTTAGGGCCAAATGCCCAATATGTGAGGTAGAACTCACATTTTTTCTAAGGCCATGCCCAACACTCTTTCCATAGCATCAAATACATCCTGATGTAGCACCTTTCATTCTGAAGCCAAGCCTGAAGTCGGTCTTAGTGACTTCTCCACTTGCTAAGGGGAAGGATCATAGACTTAGGGATAGAAAGATCTTCCAGATCATCATCATTCCATCTTGCAGATTGGGAAACAGAGACTGAGAGGAATTAAGTGACTTGTGCAATGTCACACAGACAGTGACAGAGTCAGAATTTAAACCTCTTTGCTTCTGGCATTTAGCACAGTACCTGGAACTTAATAAATAGTTATTAACTGACCAACTGATTCTTTCTGTAATAGGGAAGGAGAAAAGAATAAACATTTATTTGCTATATATTTATTTATTAACAATGTGCCAGTCACTGTGCTTAGCACTTTTTAAAAAAATAAATATTATCTCATTTGATCCTTACAACAACTTTGTGAGTTAGGTGCTATTATTATACTCATTTTACAGTTGAGAAAACTGAGGTGAATTGATATTAAGTGACTTGCCATGGGTCATACAACTAATAATATTATGCAGCCAGAGTTGACCTCAGGTCTTCCTGACTCCTGGTCTGGCACTCTATTTTTTAAATCAATTTATTAATTTTTAGTTTTCAACATTCAGTTCTATAAACTTTTGAGTTTCAATTTTTTTTTTGCTTCCTTCTCTGTCTCCCTCCCCAAGATGGCATGCAATCTGATATAGGCTGTACATATACATTGCTATTAACCATATTTTCACATTATTAATGTTGTAAAGAAGAATTAAAACCAATAGGAGGAATCACAAGAAAGAAGAAACAAGACAAAATAGAAGAAAAAAAAAGAGCAAACAGTATGCTTCCATATGCTTTCAGACTCCATAGTTCTTTCTCTGGAAGTGGATAGCATTTTCCATAATGAGACTTTTGGAGATGTCTTAGATTCTTGCATTGCTGAGAACTAAATCTATCAAAGTCATTGCACAATGTGGCTGTTACTGTGTACAATGTTCTCCTGGTTTTGCTCACTTCACTCAGCATCAGTCCATACAAGTCTTTCCAGGTTTTTTCTGAAGTCTGCTTGTTTATCATTTCTTATAGCACAATAGTATTCCATTATGTTCATATACCACAACTTGTTCAGCCATTCCCCAGCTGATGGGCATCCCCTCAATTTCCAATTCTTTGCCACCACAGAAAGAGCTGCTACAAATATTTTTGTACATGTGGGTCCTTTTTCACATCTTTTATGATCTCTTTGGGATACAACTCTAGAAGTGCTATTGCTGGGTCAAAGGGTATGCACATTTTTATAGTCCTTTGGGCATCGTTCCAAATTGCTCTCCAAAATGGTTGGATCAATTCACAACTCCACCAACAATGTATTAGTGTTCTAATTTTCCTGCATCTTCTCCAACATTTATCATTTTCCTGTTTTGTCATGTTAGCCAATCTGATAGGTGTGATATGGTACCTCCGAGGCTGACCTGGTACTCTGTCTACTGACCCATTAATTACTTCTGATATAATGCTACTTCTCATGAGAAGGGAGGAGAGAGCTGAAGAAACATTTTAATTTTGAAATAATAAGTCTTTTCATTGGAATGGAGCATAGGATCACAGATTTAGAGATGGAAGACACCTTAAAGATCATCTGGTGGAAGTACCTTCACTGGTTGGAAGGGAAATGACAAAAAACAAGAAAAGAGAAGGAGTGAAGAGAACCTGTTGAAAGAACTGGTGGATCTTTCACAGATAGAAAAGAAGCCTGAGATGGAAGGGCATGATTTCTATTTGCTGGTATCTGAAGAGCTGTAATATGGGAGAGAGATTGGACTTCTTCTGCTAATATACATAGAAACTGAAGCCCAGAGAGGTGAGGGAACTCACTTGAGGTCACACAGGCATTACATATTAGAGATGAGATTGAAACCCATGGCCTCTGTCTCCATATTCTTTCCACAACTTATTAGAGAGTCTTCAGAATTCATTGCAGCCAAAAAAAGGCATCCCCTAGTGGTCAACATGTCAAAGGTGAGTCTTCCAGGTATCCTGAGGCTGGTGACAGAGGCACTCAAAGAGGTTCTGGACTGGTAGGACCTGTAGCAGCTTGTCCTCTGGCACAGTCTTCAAAAATCCAGACTAACCTGAAAAGCTGGGATAGGGCACTGGAGGACAATGTGTCAAGAAGCATTACCAACATAAAGGGATTCCTCAAGGTGGATTTTTCTCTTAAAGATGAGAATCTAGAAAGAAAATTTGCTATTCAGTTGAGCTAAGTATGGATTGAGATTGAGGAGTCTTTTGAGGACATACAGTGGCCTCCTCAGTGAAAGGGTCCATTTTTTTTTATAGTCAGCTTCATTTTTGTGACAGGTGGTAAACTCTAGCTCATTATTTATTGGTAAGACTACGTTACTTTCTGCCGATGTCCCTGAGGGTTAGGAGGAAGAATTTCCTGGGTTTCTCATGAGGCATGGGGAAATTCTGTAACCTTTACTCTTCTTAACCAGGACTCTGGGAATGCTGTCAGGCCCAACACTGTATCCAGGCTTAAGCCCCAAGAGTCTCTTTGTCTGTAACCACGGGAAGGTCACAGAACATCCTGAGAGGACAATACCAGGTATCTGAGCATCTTGGTATAGCCTGAAAAATAGACAGGGTCTTTTAGCTGGAATATATCACAGTCTTTTGGCCTTGAATGTTATAGCTATAGGGAAGTACCTTTACTGGGAACAATGAAAAGAGAGAAAAGAGAAGGGGAGAAGAGATTCCATTGAAAGAACTGGGGTATCTTTCATAGGCAGAAAAAAAAGACTGAGGTGGAGGGCCATAGCTTCTATTTACAAGTATTTAAAAAGATATTATATGGAAGGGAGATCAGTCTTCTTCTGCTTGGCCACAAAGGATAGAGCAATGGGATAGAAGCTGCAGTGAGACAAATTTAGACCTGATGAAAGGAAAAACTTACAAATCAATTATTATCATCCAAAGATGGAATGGGCTGCTTTCAGAGGTCCATTGCCCTCACCACTGGTAAAGGATGAGTGTTGAGAATGGTTATTAATTTGCCTAATATGTAATAAAGGACATGCTTGTCCAGGTATGGATTGGTCTTTCAGAAGGAGAATGGAAGAGAACAAACATTTATTAAGTGCTAACCATATACTTGCAATGTGCTAAATGCATCATTCTAACCCCGGAGTTAGGTGCTATTATTGTTCCCATTATACAGTTGAGGAAATTGGGGTGAGCAGAGGGTAGGTGACTTGCCCAGGGTCACCTGGTTAGTAAGTGTCTGAAGTCAAATTTAGACTTAATCCTTTGTAAGTCTAGGCCCAGCACTTTATCCAGGACACCACCTAATTACCTTAAACTCTAAGATACTCTAATTCCAGCAGACTATCTTAGTAGCACAGAAACTGAAGATGACCTACCTATAAATTATGCTTCCTGATCTATCTGCCTTTGCTCTTAACAGAGTCCTTTTCCATTCTGAAACCTCCTCCTTCAGTGTCCCATCTTGGTTTTCCCCAAAATAGAATGTAAGCTGTCGGAGGGCGGTGTTGGTTTCACTTTTGTCTTTGATTCCTTAGTACCTATAGCATAGGGTCTGGCACATAGTAGAATTTAATAAATACTTTTTAAATTTAATTTAATTCTTCTACTAGCCCTGAGCATGGATAGTCATAGCTAGAAATTTCAACACCTCGGACAAATTCAGTTGAATGGGATGTACATGTATATGTGTGTCACTGCAGAAGATTGGAGACAGAAGTCATGGGAGTTGAGGAAATTGAAGAACTGGTAGACCTGGGTGTTCTAGGGGGTCAGGGTGAACTTCCAGACACTGACCTTATTGGGAAGAGAGGAAGGAGAATGACCTAGAGATTCATAACCGATAGCAAAAAAGAATTTGGACAGGATGGAGTCTTCAAACGTGTCAGTTAACAAATATTTATTACACACTGTGTGTAAGGTATTATGCTAAGCACTGAGGGTACAAAGATAGTTTCCATTTTCAAAGGGCTTCTAACAGGGAAAGGTAGGGAATAAGCATTTATTCAGCACCTACATATGCCAGGCACTGTGCTAAGTGCTTTACAGATATAATTTTATCATCTGCAAGGTAAGTGCTGTTATTATCTTCATTTTACAGTAGAGGAAACTGAGGTAAAGAGGTTAAGTGACTTGCCTAGGGTATTACAGATCTTCCTAATCCCAGCTCTAGTGCTCTATTCACTATTCTACTTAGCTGCCTCTAATTGGGTAAGTTGGTAGGTATTTACAACATATAGACAGAATAAATGGAAGGTAATTTCAAAGGGGAAAGTACTAGCAGCTGGAGAAAACAGGACTAAGTCTTAAGGAAACGTAAATGAGGAAAATAAGGAGGTAAGTTGGGAGAGGCTTCTAGGCATGGGGGATAGAGAATACAAAAGCATGGAAACTGATGATAGAGTAATGGGTTTAAGGAACAATGAAAGGGCCAGTGTAGCTTCACTAGAAAGAATATGTTGAGTGGAGTAAAGTATAAGATGACTGGAACAGTAGGAAGGGACTATGTTGTCTAGGGCAGTGGTGTCAAACTCAAATAGAAAAGTGAGCCACTAGAACATACTTAAAGATCCCTGCAGACCGCCTAGTGACTTAGAAAACCACGCATTTGTTTGTTTGTTTTTTTCTATATATATTTTATTTATTTCATTAAATATATCTAAATTACATGTAAAAATATAAACTTCATTTTTTTTTAAATTATGAGTTGCAAATTCTGTCTTTCCTTTCCTCTACTCACCCCAACTTGAGAAAGCAAACGCTTTGATATAGATTGTACATGTGAAGTCATGAAAAACATATTTCTGTATTAGCTATGTTGCAAAAGAAAACATAAACCAAACCAAAACAAGAAAAATAAAGTTAAAAAAGCATGCTTCGATTTTCATTCAGACTCTATCAGTTATTCTCTGGAGGCGGATAACATTTTTCATCATAAGTCCTGAATTATCTTGGATCATTACATTGATCAGAATGGCTAAGTCACTCATAGTTGATCATAGTACAATATTGCTGTTACTGTGTGCAATGTTCTCCTGGTTCTGCTTATTTCACTTTGATTCAGTTCATATAAGTTTTCCCAGGTATTTCTGAAACCATTGTGCTAGTCATTTCTTAAAACACAATAGTATTCCACCACAATCATATTCCACAATTTATTCAGCCTTTCCTCAAATGATGGATATCCCTTCAACTTCCAATTTGACACCACAAAAAGAACTGCTGTAAATAATTTTGTACATATAGATCACTTTATGTTTTCTTTGATCTCTTCAGGATAGAGACCTAGTAGTACCATTGCTGAGTCAAAGGATATGCATAATTTCATAACCCTTTGGGCATGATGCCAAATTTTTCTCCAGAATGGTTGGATTAGTTGACAACTCTACCAACAGTGCATTAGTGTCCCAGTTTTTCCACACCCCCTCCAACATTTACCATTTTCCTTTTTTAATCACATTAGCCAATCTGATAGGTATAGTGGTATTTCAGAGCTGTTTTAATTTGCATTTCAATCATCAATAGTAATTTAGAGCAATTTTTCATATGATTATAAAAACCTTTGATTTCTTCTTCTGAAAACTGCCTGTTTATATTCTTTGACCATTTATCAGTTGAAAAATGACTTGTATTTTTATAAGTTTGAATCAGTACTCAATATATTTGAGAAATGAGGTATGTATCAGAGAAACTTGCTGTAACATTTTCCCCCCAAGTGTCCTGCTTGACTTCTAAGATTGTCTGCATTGATTTTGTTTCTGCAAAAAATTTTAATTAAATGCGATTTAAAAAAAATATCCATTTTACTTCTCATAATGCTATCTCTTGTTTGGCCATAAATTCTTCCCTTATCCATAAATCTGACTGCTAAGTAACTTTATGCTCTCTTTATTGGCTTATTATTTTACTCTTTATGTCTAAATCATTTATACATTTTGACCTTACTTTGGTATATGGTGTGAGATGTTGGGCTATATCCAATTTTTGCCAAACCGATTTCCAGTTTTCCCAGTAATTTTTGTGAGATAGTGAATTCTTTTCCCAAAAAACTTGGATCTTTGGATATGTCAAACACTAGATTGCTATGGTCATTTGCTATGATGCATTATGTACCTAATCTATCCCACTGATCTGTCAATACTTCTTAGCCAACGCCAAATTGTTTTGGAGATTACAGTTTGAGATCTGGTACTGCTGGACAACTTTTCCTTCACATTTTTGTTCATTGATTTTCATTGATTCCCTTGATATTATTTTGTTCTTCCATATGAATTTTGTGTTTTTCTAGCTCTATAAAATGATTTGTTGGTAGATTGATTGGTATAACATTGAATAAGTAAATTAATTTAGGTAGAATTATCGTTGTTATTATATTGGTTCAGCCTACCCATGAGCATTTAATATTTCTCCAATTGTTTAGATCTGACTTTATTTGTGGGAAAATGTTTTGTAATTATGTGCATAGAGTTTCTGGATTTTTCTTTGCAGGTAGACTTCCTAGTACTTTATATTGTCTGCAGTTATTTTAAGTGAAATTCTCTTTTTATTTCTTGCTACTGGACTTTGTTGGTAATATAAGGAAATAATGTAGATTTTTTGGGGGGGTTGTTTTATTTCCTGCAACTTTGCTAACTTTGTTAATTGTTTCAATTAGTTTTTTTATTGATTCTCTAGGATTCTTTAAGTATAACATGGTATCTGTAAAAAGTAATAGTTTTGTTTCCTCACTGTCTGTTCTAATTCATCCAATTTCTTTTTCTTCTCTTGTTGCTATAGCTAGCATTTGTAGCACAACATTAAATAATAGTGGTGATAATGGGCATCCTTGCTTCACACCTTATCTTATTGGGAAGGCTTCTAGCTTAACCTTATTGCAAATAATACTTGCTGTTAGCTTAGATAAATACTACTTAACATTTTAAGGAAAGCTCCATTTGTTCCTATGATTTCTAAAGTTTTCAATAGAAATGGTTGTATTTTGTCAAAAATTTCTGCATCTGTTGAGACGATCAGATGTTTTTGTTGGTTTTGTTATTGATGTGGTCAATTATGTTGATACTTTTCCTAATACTGAACCAGCCTTGTATTGTTGGTATAAATCCCACATGGGAATAATGTGTGATCCTTATGATATATTGCTGTGATCTCCTTGCTAGCATTTTATTTATTTATTTATTTTTGCATCAATATTCATTAGGGAAATTGGCCTATAGTTTTCTTTCTTGGTTTTTGCTCTTCCTGGTTTAGGTATCAGCACCATATTTGTGTCATAAAAGGAACTTGGTAGGACACTTTCTTTGCCTATCTTCTCAAATAATTTATACAGTATTGGAATTAATTATTTTTTAAATGTTTGGTAGAATTCACTTGTGAATTTATGTGCTCCTGGGGATTTTTTCTTAGGGAGCTCATTGATAGCTTGTTGAATTTCTTTTTCTATGATAGGGTTATGTAAGTATTATTTTTCCTCTTCTGTTAACCTGGGAAGTTATATTTTTACAAGTATTCATGCATTTCACTTAGATTATTAAATTTATTAGTGTATTTTTGGGCAAAATGACTCCCAATAATTGCTTTCATCTCATCTTCATTGGTGGCACACTCACTCTTTTCATTTTTGATACTGGTAGTCTAGTTATTTTCTTCTTGCTTTGTTAAGAGAATTAAATTAACCGATGACATCTATTTTATTGTGTTTTTTAAAATCAGTTTTATTTATTGGTTTATTAGTTCAATGGTTTTCTTACTTTCAGTTTCATTAATCTCTCCTTTGATGACCATGATCTCCAATTTGGTGTTTAAATTAAGAACATTAATTTGTTCTTTTTCTGGCATTTTTTTAAAAGTTGCATGGTTAATTCATTGATCTGCTCTTTCTTTTATTGATGTAAGCATTTAGAGAGATAAATTTTCCTATAAGTACTGCTTTGGCTCCATCCCATAAATTTTGGTATGTTGTGTCATTGCTGTCATTCTCTTTAATGTTGTTATTGATTGTTTCTAGGATTTGTTCTTTGACCAACTCATTTTTTAGAATAAGCTTAATTAGTTTCCAATTAATTTTTAATCTATGTTTCCACAGCCCTTTATTAACTGTAATTTTATTGTGTTATGATCTGAAAATTATGCATTTCATATTTCTGATTTTCTGCATTTGTTTGTGAGGCATTTGTGCCTTAATACATGATTAATTGTGTGAAGTGCCATGTACAACTGAGAAAAAGGAATACTTCTTTCTATTACCGTTTGATTTTCTCCAGATGTTTATCATATCTAACTTTTCTAAAATTCTACTCATCCACTTAACTTCTTTCTTATTTGTTTTGTGGTTAAATTTATCTAGTACTGAGAGAAGAAATTTGAGGTTCCTCACTTGCATAGTTTTACTATTTCCTTCTATAATTAATTTTACTTTTCCTTTAAGAATTTGGATGCTATGCTGTTTGGTACACATATATTTAGTATTGATTTTATTTTATTTTTAGCAAAACATAGTTTCCCTGGTTATCTCTTTTAATTAGGTCTATTTTTGCTTTTGCTTTGTCTGAGATTATGATTGCTACCACCACTCTTTTACTTCAGTTGAAGCATTCTGATCCAGCCCTTTATTTTTATCATGTGTGTGTGTGCCTCTCTTCTTCAATTATGTTTCTTGTAAACAAAATATTGTTGAATTCTTGTCTCTAATCCATTATGCTATCTGCTTCTGTTTTTATGGTTGAGTTCATCCCATTCATATTCACAGGTTTGTTACTAAGTGCATATTTCCAAGTATCTTATTTCTCCCATTTATCCTTCTCTTTCTCTCTCTTCTCTTCTTTTTTCTTTCCCCTCCCCTCCCCTCCCCTTCCCTTCCCTTCCCTTCTCTCTGTCTGTCTCTGTCTCTCTCTCTGCTCCCCACCCCTCTCCTTCATTTCTTCTCCTTTGTCCCTTCTCAAAAACCTGTTTTACTTCTGACCACCATCTCCTTAATTAACCCTCCCTTTTATCAGCCCCATGCTTCTCTTGTTTCCTTCACCTCCTACTTCCCTGTAGAGTACAATAGCGTTATATACTCAACTGAATATGCATATAATTCCCTCTTTAGGCCAATTCATATGAGAGTAAGTTTCAAGCACTGCCCACCATCTCCTTTCCTCTCAATATGTTCCCTTTCACTGAGAAAGCTCTTATTTTATCACTTCTTTTATGTGAGATAATTTTCCTTATTCTTCTCTCATCTCCCTTCTCTTGGAGCATCTTTCTTTCTCATCCTTTCATTTTTTAAATCATCCTATCATAGTCAACTCTCACTCATGCTTTCTGTCTATGTATACTCCTTTTCATTGCCCTAATGATGATAAAGTTCTTAGTAGTTCCAAGTATCATCTTTCCATGTAAGAATGTAAACAGTTTAAACTTACTGAATTGCTTATGATTTCTCTTTCATGTTTACCTTTTTGGGCTTCCTTTGAGCTTACATTTGAAAGTCAAATTTTCTCTTCAGCTCTGGTCTTTTCATCAGAAATGCTTGAAAGTCCTCTATTTAATTAAATATTCATTTTCCCGTGAAGGATTATACTCAGTTTTGCTGGGTAGGTGATTCTTGGTTGTAATCCGAGTTCTTTGCCTTCTAGAATATTATATTCCAAGCCCTCCAATCCCTTAATGTGGAAACTGCTAAATCTTGCATTGTCCTGACTATAACTCCACTATATTTAAATTGTTTCTTTCTGGCTGCTTAAAATATTTTTTCCTTGACCTGGGACCTCTGGAATTTAGTTATAATATTCTTGGGAGTTTTCATTGTGGGTTCTCTTTCATGAGATGATTGATAGATTATTTTAATTTCTATTTTATCCTATCTGGTTCTAGGATATCAGATCAGTTTTCCTTGATGATTTCTTCAAATATCATGATCTTCCTAAAACTTGTATTTCAGGTAATCCAATAATTCTTAAATTATCTCTCTTCAATCTATTTCTAGGTCAGTTGTTTTTCCAATGAGATATTTCACATTTTTTTTTCCAATCAGATATATCAAATTTCATTTTTAAATTTTGTTTTATTATTTTTTGATGTCTCATGGATTCATTTGTTTCCACTTGCTCAATTTTAATTTTTAAGGAATGGTTTTCTTCATTGAACTTTTGTACTTCCTTTTCCAATTGTCCAATTCTACTTTTTAAGGAGGACTTCTTTTCTTCAGTGAATTTTTGTACTTCTTTTGCATTTGGTCTATTCTGCTTGTTAAGGAGTTTTTCTCTTCAGTGGATTTTTGTATCTCTCTTACCATTTGACCAATTCTGTTTTTTAAGGTGTTATTTTCTTCAATACTTTTGTGCGCATCTTTTACCAAACTTTTGACTCTCTTTTCATCCTTGCATCTCTCTCATTTCTTTTCCCACTTTTCCCTCTACCCCCTTATTTGAGCTTTAAAATCCTTTTTTTTCCCTTCATTCTTCCAGGAATTCTTATTTTTTTTTGTTTTAATATTTTTCTTTTTTTTTTTATTTTTGTTGTTTGTATTTTTTTTTCACTTCCACAAGTTTTTGAGTTCCAAATTTCTCACCCCTCCCCCCACCCCAAGATGGCATGCATTCTGAATACCCCTTACCCTGGTCTGCCTTCTCTTCTATCTTCTCCCCCTCCCTTCTCTTATCCCCTTCTCCTTCTATTTTTCTGTAGGGCAGGATAGACTTCTGTACCCCCAATTCCTGTACTTCTTATTTCCCAGTTACATGTGAAAACATTTTTTTAAACATGTATTTTTAAAACTTTAGGTTTCAAATTTTCTCTCTTCCTCCCTTCCCACCCACCCTCACTGAAAAGGCAAGCAACTCAATATAGGTTGTACATGTGCAGTTATGCAAAACACTTCCTTAGTAGACATGTTGTTAAAAACTAACTCTATTTCCCTTAATCCTATCCTGCCCTCCCATCTATTCTATTCTTTGTTTTGACCCTGTCCCTCCTCAGAAGTATTTACTTCTGATTACCCCTTTCCCCATCTGCCCTCCTCTCTATCACTCCCCTGCTCTCTTGTCCCCTTCTCCCTATTTTCCTGTAGGTTAAGACAGATTTCCATATCCAATTGAAAGTGTATGTTATTCCCTCCTTAAGCCAAATCCTATGAGAATAAGATTCCCTCATTCCCTCTCCCCTGTTTCCCCTCCACTGTGAGAGACTTTTCTTTTCTGTTTTTTTTTTTTGGGAGATAATTTACCCCATTCTACCTCTCCCTTTCTTCTTCTCGAGTATCATCTCTCTCATCCCTTAATTTTATTCTCCAGATATGACCCCTTAATCTTCAACTCACCCTGTGCCCTCTATCTATCTATCTATATATCAACATACAATTTTTTTCCTTCAACTACCCTAATACTGACAAAGTTTCATGAGTTACAAATATCATCTTTCCATGCAGGAATGTAAACAGTTCAATCTTAATAAGTCTCTTATGATTTCTCTTTCCTGTTTACCTCTTCATGTTCCACTTGAGTCCTGTATTTGAAAGTCAAATTTTCTGTTTAGCTCTGGTCTTTTCATCAGGAATGCTTGAAAGTCCTCTATTTCACTGAATGACCATTTTTTCCCCTGAAGGATTATACTCAGTTTTGCTGGGTAGGTGATTCTTGGTTGTAATCCTATCTCCTTTGCCTCCGGAATATTATATTCCATGCCCTGCGGTCCTTTAATGTAGAAGCTGCTAAATCTTGTGTTATCCTGATTGTGTTTCCACAGTACTTGAATTGTTTCCTTCTGGCAGCTTGTAATATTTTCTCCTTGACCTGGGAACTCTGGAATTTGGCTACAATATTCCTAGGAGTTTTCCTTTGGGGATCTCTTTCAGGAGGAGATCTGTGGATTCTTTCAATTTCTATTTTGCCCTCTGGTTCTAATAATCAGGGCAGTTTTCCTTGATAATTTCTTGAAAGATGATGTCTAGGCTCTTTTTTTGATCATGGCTTTCAGATAGTCCAATAATTTTTAAATTCTCTCTCCTGGATCTATTTTCCAGGTCAGTTGTTTTTCCAATGAGATATTTCACATTGTTTTCTAATTTTTCATTCTTTTGGATTTGTTTTACAGTGTCTTGATTTCTCATAAAGTCACTATCTTCCAATTGCTCTATTCTAATTTTTAAGGAAGTATTTTCTTCAGTAATCTTTTGGACTTCCTTTTCCATTTGGCCAATTTTTCTTTTTAGGGCATTTTTCTCCTCATTGGCTTTTTGGACCTCTTTTGCCATTTGGGTTAGGCTATTTTTTAAGGTGTTATTTTCTTCAGTATTTTTTGGGTCTCCTTTAGCAAGCTGTTGACTTGTTTTTCATGATTTTCTTGCATCACTCTCATTTCTCTTCCCAGTTTTTCCTCTACTTCCCTTACTTGCTTCTCAAAATTCCTTTTGAGCTCTTCCAAGGCCTGGGACTGATTCATATTTTTCTTGGAGGCTTTGGATGTAGGAGCTTTGACTTGGTTGTCTTCTTCTGGTTGTATATTTTGATCTTCTTTTTCGCCAAAGTAAGATAATATAGTCTGACTCTTTTTGGCTGCTTGCTCATGATCCCGCCAATTACTTGAGTTTTAAACTCTTTGTTAAGGTAAGAGTCTGCTTCTAATGTGGAGAGTGTACTGTCCGAAGCTTCAGGGGTTTGTGTAGCTGTTTTCAGAGATACTTGTAGGGACCTGTAAATTTTCAGTTCTTGCAAGGTGGTATGATAAGGGTCGAGGTGTTTACTCCTTTCCTGGCCTGTGACCACAAGTATTCCTTTCTGTCCTGTAACTGTGAGGAGGGGTTTCTCTCCACAGCCACTACAAGCTCTACCATGCCAGCTCTCCTGCTCACCCCAGCACTGCCACCCAGAACTGTGACCCAGATCCACACACGGGCAAAGCAAGAGATTCCTGCCTCAGCACTGGCAAAGAGATCCCTGCAGTCCCTCTCTGATCAGCCGCTGGATTCCCCCTCATTCTGTGTGCTGGAAGCTTGGGAAAGTAGCTGCCCACCCCCGCCCCCCCAGGGCCAGGCTCTTGGGGAATGGAGCTGAGACCCCACCTTCCTGTCTGAGCACCGACAGAAACAGACTTTTCCCACTGACCTTCTAAGTTGTCTTTGGCATTCATGGATTGAGGAGTCTGGAAACCTCCACAGCTGCCCAGATTCAGTCCTCTGAGGCCTGCTCCATGTTTGCTGCGGCCTGCGCGCCCATGCTGCGCTGCGTTGCGCTCCCAGCCCAGCACGATACACTTTTCTGATCAATCATCCAGGTTGTCTTGGGCTGGAAATTTGTTTCACTCTGTCTTTTTGTGGGTTCTGCTGCTTCAGAATTTGTTTAGAGCCGTTTTTTATGAGTATTTGGAGGGGTTTGGGGGACAGCTCAAGCAGGTCACTGCTTCACTCTGCCATCTTGACTCCGCCCCCTCATTCTTCCAGGAATTCTTGTTAAACTTGTGGTCAATTCACATTTTTTTCCTTTGAGGCTTTCCACATAATTGTTTTGACATCATTGTCTTCTTGTGAGTCCATGAGAGCTGAGATATTACCTGTCACCATAATAACTTTCTGTGGTCAGGTTCTTCTTCTGTTGTTGTTTGCCCTTTTTCTTAGCCTATTTCTTGACTTCTAACTTCATGTTCAAGTTAGGCTCAGCTCTTTTCACAAGCTTTGGTTTTGTTGTGCTGCTGTTTTCAGAGCTAATTCTGGGAGTCTGTAAGTTTTTAGTGCTTTCAAGGTGGTATGACCTAAAGAGAAGGTGGTCACTGTTCTTCTGGACTGTTCTGTTATCTGTGAGCAACTGTAAGTACTCTTCTCCACCCTAGAGTTATGACTAGGACTCCTGCTCTTCTGCAGCCTCAAGTGCTAGTGCTTCTCTTCACCCTGGAAGTGCTTCCCAATGCAGAACTTTGTATGAGCAATATACAACAGGGTCCTCAACCCAGAGTCACCAAAAGGTCCCCTATAATCCGTTTCTGATTAGTTGTCTGACCCTCTTATCATCTGTGGGCTGAGAGCTCCCAAAGCTGCTGCTGCCATTGTTGCAGCCACCTCTCAGGACTGCTGCTGACATTTTCATGGCACTGCCTGCACTGTGCTCTGGGCTGGACCACCACCCCATTGCAACAAACCTTTCTTGCTCCCCTCCTAAGTTGTCCTGGGCTAGAAAAATGTCATACTTGGACTTTTAGTTGGCTCTATTCCTCCAGAATTTGATTTGCAGTGTTATTTTGAAGTGATTTGAAGGAGAATATTAGGAGAGTTCAGATGAGTTCCTGCTCCTACTCCACCATTTTCCATAGATATTTGTACATTTCCTTTTTATTAAAAAATACATAAAATTAAAATTATGCAGGAGCTACATTTTAATCTGGTTTTTAACTAACATGGAAGCATGTTTGACATGAAATATCATTATAATTGATCTTGGAGGTAATAAGGAACCACTGGAGTTTATTGAGTAGGGTTGTAGAATGGTCAGGCCTACATTTAGAAAGTAATTTTGATTGATAATGGAAAAAAAAATGTTCTGAACATCTGAGTGGGAGTAGACATGTGGGAATTGGGAATGCAGAAGTCTAGTTTTGCACTGGGTGCTAGATGGGAGTAAGATGGAAAGAATACCTTCCCTTTCCTTTTGGGAGGAATAGATGGCAGAATCTTGGGTAGAGCCCTAAGCATCACACGCTAGTTTTGACTCTTAGCTGATTTTGACAACTTTGTGGTCACCATAGGCTGGAATCATGGGCCTACCAAGGTCTGACATATGGCTTTCATCCCTTCTTTGTGCCCAGGGGGTTCCCCATTTTCTCTAAAAGTAGAAAAAGATATCACACATACCTTGAAATCTCCTATGTAGGAATGTTATGTCTCTTCTTCTTCACCTCCTGGCTTCCCTGGTCTTTTTTAAGACTCCACACAACTCCCACTTTCTGCAATACCCCTTTCCCCTCTATTGCTACAGTCTTCCTTCTAAAGTACCTTCTTTATACACAGTATGTATCTTTAATGTACATAGTTGTTTACACATTGTCTCCCCTATTCAAATGTGAGCTCTTTGAGAGCAGAGAATGTTTTTGCTTTCTCTGTATATTCAGCGCTTGGCACAGTGTCTAGCATATTATAAATGTTTAATACCTACTTGTTGATTGACTAATGACTATCACTTACCATAAAGAAGCCAGACTGATCAGTCATAGTAGTCAGGGCCATCCATAAAACTGTTCCACTTCAGAACACAGCATTACAACCAACTGCAACATTGACTTGACTAATGCCAAGGATCTCTAAAGTTAGATCAAAATTTCCTCTGGAAGAGATTTTGGTAGTGGTTGTTGTTTTTAATTATTATTGAACATTTTCCCCAGGAATGTTGAATCGTGAAATTCAGCTTCCATCTGCCTGACACAGTCATTGCTTCTCTAATTATAAATAAATGGTTTCTACCCCTGGACCTCTTGGGCACAACTCTGATAGATTAGTCAGCAGGCTCAGTCATGCCTGACTTCCATTTCATTCTCCTGGAGCAACCAGTGGACTTAACACTTCTGGGTATAGCACCAGTCTTCATAGGTGCCAACTAACTCATTTATCCATTTCACAGGATCATTTAAAGTTGTAAGGGATTTGAGAGATCATCTAGCTTGACCCCCTCATTTTGTGGTTAAGAAACTGATGCTTAGTTTCAAGGTTAAGTAACTTGCCCAAAGTTATAAAGGTAAGAAAATGGAGGAGATAGAATTCAAACTGAGGACCTCTGACTCTAAATCTAACTTTCTGTTACACCACCCTGCTTTCTTATTTTTTTCCTCTCCTCATCCTATGACCTTTATTAGCTCGAAGGAGCTGTCCTGAGGCTTAAGGTGAACTTTCCCTACAAATATTCCAGCAACAGAGCCAATATGGGGCCATCTCACTTACTGGCAGATGCTGGCTCCATTCCAACATCTGCAGTGAGATCTGTGGTAAGCTTTGGAGAACATGTTAGCTTGAGGTTGATAGGGTACCCTCAGCTTTACTAGACTCTCCCTTGTGGCATGTCTGCGACAACTTTGCCAGGAATGTTTCCCATGAGGCCAGAGGGGAAATTCTGCTTTAGAGAAATGTTTTTGGCCTTTGCTAGGATCTTTGAGCAGTGAGAAAGGAAGGTTTGAAAGCATTTTAAAAGCTCCAGGAACTTAACCCAGCCTACAAGACTGGGACAAAGGTTGGAGGGAAAATAGCTGAAGGAGACAAATTTCTTTTTGTTGTTTGTTGTTGTTATTTGCTTTTTTTTTCCCTAGAGGTATACATGCCCAGAAGTGTTTTACATAATAGGAAATTAAGGTCATATGTCACACTTCTGAAAGTTCATATTAGCAAAGGAGTATAGGACCATGAAGGTTGTATGCCATGCCTCAATTGCTAAATGTCCACACATGCCTTTAGGACAGTCTCTCCTTCACCCACTCTTCAGCACCTGCTCTTTGCAAACCAGCTCAGGAATTCCTACAGGACAAAGCAGGAAGCCCCAGGGCTTGGTTTCTGGGCAAACATGTCCATCCAATCCCAGGAGATATTCTATTCAATCTAAGTCAATGCAGTAAACATATGTTAAGTCCCTACTAAGTGCTAGATGCTGGAAATTCAAAGACAAAATTGAAATAATCCTTGATCTCAAGGAGTTTACATGCAGTAATTCTAGTGGGATAAGATAGGAGCAGAAGGACAACATTTATTCAGATGAATAAATATGAAATAAATAAAAAAAGAAAATACAAAACAAATTAAAATAAATTCTGAGAGCAGAGTCAGTCACTCAGTCAATGAACATTTATTTAACACCTACACATCTCAGGTATTGTTCTAAATACTGGAGAATCGGAAAGAGGAAAAAACATTCCCTGCCCTCAAGAAACTAACAATCTAATGGGGGAGATAAAAAGCAAACAAATACATAAAACGACTTCTATATAGGATAAATGGAATAATTAACAGAGGGAAGGCACTAGAATTAGGAGGAGTTGGGAAAAGCTTTCTGTGGAACAGAGGTGTCAAAACACATGTGGGCTGCATAAGGCCTTACAACATTCCTGAGTGCTGCCCAATATAAATTAAAATATAATTCAGAAATATTTAATCAAATAAATAAAAATAAAACAGAGATAATATTACTAAGTGTGTGGGATGCCACTCAAATTATATAAAAAAAAAGAGAAAACAAAGCACACAGAGGTATCCAAGGAGAAATAGAAAGTTAATTTATTACTATTATATCAAATCTCGAGATTTGGGTGTCCCCCCACCAGGATGTGCTGATGAAAGGAGAGACAGACAGAAGCAAAGGACCTGATTAAATACCCTAATAGACAAATTCCCCCCACCCACCAACTGGCCAATATTTGGCTCACACTCTCAATGTCCATAGAAACTGAAAACAAAACAATGAACACAATATACATATCTATATTTCTTAGTTTGCTGAAGTAATACTGAAGAAGCAATTAAAGATGTGCAGTCCAGCTAGACACTGTACTGTATAGCCAGGTCACCACGACCGAAATATACCAACAGGTGCATCAACAAAATACGGGGGGGGCGGGGCTTCTTCAGGAGTTTCAGGCTTGGCAAACTTTAACTACTTAACAATGGCATGGGGGGGGTACTTGGAGTTGAATTCCTGTAAATCAGGTGACTTCTAGTAAACCGAAACTTATGCCTGTTGGGCTGCTATGCCTGCCTTGAGTCTAATACAATTTCTATTTATGCTTCTAAGAAGTTTTCATGGGACCCCTCATACCACTCAGCCTTATCCCAAACCTTAACTACACTGAGGAGTCTTCACTGGGACATCCCATTCACTAAGTTATTATGTAGCCTGCAGTGATCCTTCTGTTTGGATTAGTGGCCTCCATTTCTATTTGATTTAGACACAAATGTCATAGAAAATGGAATTTTAACTGTGATTTAAAGGAGGCCAGTAGGTAGAGATGAGGAGGCAGAGCATTCTAGGCATGGGGGACAGCCTGAGAACATGCCCAGAGCTGAGAGTATCTTGTTCACGGAACAGCCATGAGGTCAGTGTCCCTGGAATGAAGAGTACCTGGTAGAGGATAAAGTATAAGAAGACTGCAAAGGTAGGAGAGGGCTAGATTATGAAGGCATTTGAATGCCAAGCAGATGAATTTGTATTTCATCCTGAAAAGTGAAAGGGAGCCACTGGAGTTTATTGAGTAAGTGATTGACGTGGTGGGAAAATCACTTTGGTGGCTAAATGGAAGATGGATTGTAGTGGAGAGAGACTTGAGTCAGGCCAACCCACCAGCCAGCTACTGTAATAGTCCAAGTATGAGCCTAAGGGATTGGGATGATAGTGTAGTCCTTGATACTTTCAGAAAACTTTAATTGCTAGAAAGCTTTTTCTTACTAAATATAATCTTTCTCTGAATTTTCCATGCATAAGACCATAGTTTTGTTACAGCAAGGATTCTGACAGTGGCAGGTTGTAACATATTAGTGAAGGTCAGGACTAGGAATAAGCCACATCTGTAGGTAAAGGCTGGGGTATAAGCAAAGAGAGACTGATCTGGAAATGAGTATGTAGTGAGGATTGAATCTGGAAAGCAGCTTCGATACTAAGAGGAAGATTAATATGAAGGGAAAGGGCAGACAGGATATGAAGCAAGGCTGAAGTAGAGTCTGAAATCCAGGGTATCAATTCAAATGTGACAGGGTCAGGATGCCCTGTTTGACAATGGAGGTCTTACCTGTTTAGCAATTAGCATGAAGGAGATGGGGCCACAGGTATCCAGGACCCAGACTTGGTTGAGAAATCAGTGTCAAAGGTCAGACATAAGAACAGACACTGGAAGACTGGAGGTCATCATTGTCATAGGAGACCCAGAAGCAACACTGATTGGATGTTAGCTAGGAGCTACTAGGTTTCACACTATTCCTCTTGACAAGGACCAAAATGGTCACATAGTTAAAGGTGAAGGTGGGGATGAAATCAACACATCTATTAATGATTAAAAATAGGACAATCAGCAGAAGTGAAAAGCTTCTATTTGCTGCTCAGTCATTTTCACCTATGTCTGACTCTTTGTGACCCTGTTTGTGGTTTTCTTGCCAAAGATATTGGAGTGATTTGCCATTTCCTTCTCCAGCTCATTTTACGGATGAGAAAACTGAGGCAAACAGTTAAGTGACTTGCCCAAGGTCACACAGACAATGTCTGAAGCCAGATTTGAATTCAGAAAGAAGAGTCTTCCTGACTCCAAGCCTGGCACTTTACTCACTGTGACACCTATCTACCCATGAAGGGCTTCTATAGCAGATCATATAAAGCTTGATTGAAAGAAGTAGAGATATTTAGCCTGCAGAAGAGGAAACTTAGGGAGAGACATGATAGCCGTATATGAGTATTTGAAGGACTGTAATGGTAAAGAATATTAGACTTGGTCTGTTTAGTGCTAATGAACAGAACTCAAAGCAGTGGATGAAAGGTGCAGAGAGACAGATTTAAACCTGATGAAAGGAAATCAAAAAATAATCAAGCCTTCTTAACAATTATAGCTTCCCCAAAATGTAATGTAATGAACTACTTTAGGAGCTAGTGGGGGATTCTTCCTTACTTGAAGTCTTGGCACTAAGCCTGGTTGGTGACTTTAGGGGTATTACAGAGGAGATTCCTGGTCAGATAATGATTAGACCAAAATCTTCTCTGGTCCCTTCCAACTCAGGGATCCCATGATTCCCTTAAGGAGTGTGGAGGTGGTAAAAAAAAGACATCTCTCTCTTACAGATGTAAAAAATGTAATCTCTTTAGGTCAATAATGCCCCAAACGTTCTGAACTGGGAAACAAATGGCAGTTGGCCTCTTCACAAATATGGAAAATTACATTTTATGATGGAAAAGTTCATTGGACTATGAGTGAGTATACTTGAGTTTCATTCCCAGCTCCTGCATCTGCTTGCTGTGTGACTTTTGGTAAGTCACATCAATTTTCAGGCTGTTTCCTTAAAAATGGCAATGGTAATTGTATTAACTTCCTCAGAGGGTTGCTGTAAAGAAAGCACTTTGTAAATGAACTCTAGGACTTCCCAGAGCCTAAGCTTATTTTCAAGTCTGAACACTGGAAGTTATTTTGCTGCAGATGTACTACAAAGCAAATATCCCCATCCCCATTCCCCAACAACAATAATAATAATAAAAAAGCAACAACCAAAAAACCCCTACATAGGTGCAGAGGCAAAAAAAAAATGAGATTTTTCTACTAGTTCTTTATGTCATTTTATCATTCTCTGCATTAGGGAGGTATGTGAGTGTGGGAGATGGGGAGTAGATAAGATATGTATTCCTATGATGGATAAGAACACAAATAGTCCATGAATCATTCCCCTTCACTTTCTTTCTTTTTAAAACAGGAAATGATAAATCTGAAGATAAGAGATTTATATCTATTTTTTTAGATGCCGGTAGCCAAGTGGAAGAACTGGTGCTCTGCCTAGGAACTTAGATGTTGGGGGTAAGCCAAGGAGGAAGAAGTCTCCAGTTCTTCAGAATTCCTTTAAACCTTACTCTGAGCCTCTCACGATTGAGAAAGACTTAGGAAACCTTTTGGGATGGCTTTTCACTGTTGGCAACTTTTTGGTGGCAGCTAATGGTCTTGTGATCAGAGCAGTAATTGCAGGCTTTGCATCCCCAGGGCTTCCATGATTGATTTCCCCACAAAATCAGGCTATCTTGTGGGACCTGTGGGGAAATAGTGCTTGGAATAACCAATCAAGTTGCCCACAGGAGTGTTAATGTGGAGGAATTGGGGGAGGAGCCAAGAGGCATAGACCCCATTATGTAACAGGAGTAGCTATTAAATCACACAGTGGAATCCCACCAAAATTTTCATTCCTCTAAAATGTAAGGATAATACAATATTTACTCAGATGTCAGGTATACCCCATCTCCCACTGGATTCCCTATGTAGTCTAGCTTCACACAGTTCTTAGAAGGAAATTCTTTATTGTCTTTCAAATTATTTCCCCTCCTGGTTTGGGGATTTGTTTGTGTTAAGCTTTCCATGATTTAAAGTCCATGTTAACTCTGAGACCTGTATACAGGCTATGACTGGTCTCATAACGAGTTAAATAGCTAGTCTGGAAGTCAGACAACAAAGATTCTGGTCCTCAATTTGTCACTGTATCCACTAGTTCTTTAAAGAAGAAACATTTTATGCTGTTCTAGAGGCCAATTTCCAAGAGTTTGGAACTTATTTTTTTTAAATCAAACATTACACATTTCTTGTTTATATGTTATATAGTTCTGTCTTTAAGCCTCAGATATGTTCTTGAAAAGTTGAATGGAAATCAATTTTAGGGAGAAATTAAATAGCAAAATTTCCTTTTGATTTTAAAATATGTAGAAGGGATAAGAGTGTCAATATTTTCATGAAAGTTTTTTTAAAAACAATACCTTAATTATAAAAAATTCTATAAGAAATGATGAACTCAATGGTTTTAGAAAAACTTGCCCAAAATAATGAAGAGCGAAATAAGCAGAACCAAGGAGAACATTGTATACAGCAACAACAGTATTGTCTTAAGAACAATTTTGAGCAATTAAGTTATTTTGTCTATTATAAATGCCCAAATCAACTATAAAGAACATATTAAGAAAGATACTATCTGCATCCAGAGAAATAACAGATAAGTAGAAGTATGTATAGAATAATTTTACCTATACATATACATACACACATACACACATACACATACCTACCTAATGGTAGTCATCTCTGGGGTGGGATGGGGGGGAAGAAAAGAAAAAGAAATTTACATGATTTTGTTGTATATTTTAAAGGAATAGCATGTTGTGCACAGTAGATTTGCAGTTTCACGTACAATCATTTTTTTAAATTGTATTATGTTATAGAAATAATTTTTTTTTAAAATGAAGTCAATTTACAATAGATATTAACAATTTTTCAAGTGATACAGTCACAGACAAACAGCTGGAAGGCTGTTAATGGGTCATTTAAATCCAATCCCTGAATTTTACAGTTGAGCAAACTCTTTGTAGACTTAAGTCAATTCTACATCTGGGAAAGATCTTTGAATCTTTCATCCTGGATTCCTGGTTGTAAAACCAAAGACTCACAACTGTGTGACCTTGAGAAAAATCATTTAATCTTTCTAGGTCTCAGGATCCCTTTCTACTAAAAAAAAAGCCTCAAACTATCTCACCTCTGAGGACATTTTCATTTTCAAGGCACGTGATCGTATATCTGGAGCTGCTTTTTTAAAAAATGCGTTTTATTGATAGCTTCATTCTTCTCATTACATCTCCCATCCCACTCCCCACCCTGGCAGACTAAACCTTTCCTTTTGTCAATGAAAATAAATCAATAACTTATGATAGTGACCTGTAAATAGTATTCTGTCCTAATTGTTCCCTACCACTGGTTATTCCCTATGCTGAGGGACAGCTAGGTAAGTACAGTGTATAGAATGGCAGGCCTGGAGTCTCTGGAATCAGGAAGACCTTAGTTCAAATCTGGCTTAAGACACTTACCAGTTGTGTGACCCTGGACAAATCATTTAAGCTCTGTTTACCTCTGTTTCCTTATTTGTAAAATGGGTATGGGTAGCACCCACCTTCCAGGGCTGTTGTGAAGATCAAATGAGATAACGTTTGTAAAGCACTTAGCACGGTGCCTGAAACATAATAAGCATTACATGAATGTTAGCTGTTAGCTATTATTACCATTCTGCTGAGAGGGAGAAGGTATGTTTAATTATCTCTCCTCTGGGACCTTCATCTCTTCTTCCATCACACAATTCAATTTCCTTTTAGTGATCTATTCATTTATAATTATAATGAGAGCCCTGTGTAGAGTGGGGGCCATGTGCTACAAGCACTGTCCCCCTCCGTGATATGAGGGTATCATTGTGTGGCTCAAAGGGAGGCAGACTAGACATTGCTAGCCTCTTCTTTCCCCACCCTTTTTCCTGGGAGACTTTGATTACTGCCAAGAGGAAGAACAGGAAGTTGGTCCTGGAGGCCACCACTCTGCTCTTGTCAAAAAGGAGACCAGCTAGAATTATATCAATCTGCTCCCTTAGATATTGTTAGTCTAGGGATAGGATCAAGTTTAAGCTAACTTTTGATTTCTCTGTCATTATTTGGGAGAAGGAAGAACCCAAGCTCTATACTCAAGGTGTGACCCTTTTTTCACCAAATAGCAGTTCCAAAATGAATGCACATAGTGAATAGCTAAGAAATTAAGTTATCCAAATCATAGAAAAGCAAAAATTAGAAAAAAAAGTATACATTGGAGAATATATACCAGACCATAGAGAATAGAGGAGCTCTCTTATTGGGAGCAAGATAACTTAATCAAGAAAGTTTCAGATTTCATCTAAAAGGAAGTATTCTGAAGTCTCTACTGTAGCAAACTGGGGATGGGGACATGATGGAGAATTCTCACTACCCTCACATCTTTCCAGAGTCTTTTCCTTCAGCAACCTGAACTGGGGTTGGCTTGTGCCATCTTACCTCTCGAAGCTGGAAAGCAAAAGTCCCCAAAGAGACTTGAAGTTTGATGAGAATAGAAGACTGAAGAAGGCTGGTACTTTCCTATTCTCATCAACTTCCTCCTTCTGCCTCACATAGGGCAGGGCCTTCATCTCCACCAGTGAGGAGTCATATCCCAATGGGCTTTGGGACAGGGATTACATATTGTTAATTGCTAGGACATATACTATTCTCTTGTTTCTTCTTGTTTCACTTTGAATCAGTTCATGTAAATTTACATTTTTATGAATTTCTCATATTCATCATGTTAGTGCATAGTAATATTTCATTAGCTTTGTGTGGGAGATAAAGACCGGGATGCAATGATATATATCAGTGGAGTCAAACTCAAGTGGAAAGAAGGGCCACTCTTCTATACATTAGGATTCCTATGGATAGGAATATATTTCCTTAGTTTAAAATGTAATGTTGATTTCCAGGGGTGTAGTCAAGATGGCAGAGTAGAGAAAGTACTCAGCTAAACCTCCCAACATTTCCTTGCAAACAACTTTAAAATAACACTTTAAATAGAATTCTGGAGTGTCAGAGCCAACAAAAGATCAGAGTAAGACATTTTCCCAGCCCAGGACAACTTAGGGGGCTTGAAAGAGAGATCTGTGACATGGGAATGGAGGCTGGCCCAGAGCCTATGTGGATGAGACACCAGCAGTGGGACTAGGTAATGGCAATAGAAGTAGCGGCAACTTCAAGAGCTCTCAAGTCAGAGATGGTAAGAAGACCTGGCAACTAATAAGAAAAAGATTATAGTGACCCCTATGCTAGCACTAGATGGAGGACCAGACAGTTTGGCAAATCCAGTGCTTATAACCACTTCTTGGTCATAGTTCAAGAGCAGAGAGGAGAACATTTGGTCAAGAAGGATTGGGAGCCTTGAAGAACAGTATCACTTCTGGTCCCAAGGTTAACAGGGACCTTGAAGACCAGCATTGATTACAATCCCAAGGAATCAGGGGCCCTTCCTGGGTAAGGACCAAAATGCAGATCTGGAGAACAGTGACCACACTAGTATGATATGATCCCAGGTCATATCACCTTCAAAGCACTGAAAGCTTCCAAACTCCCAAAATTAATTCTGAAAACAGCAATGTGAAAAAAAATTAAGTCTAAAGCTTGAGACAGTACCTCTCTCCCTCCTGCTGGCAACAGAACCCAACAAGAATTCCTGGAAGAGCTAAAAAATTATTTTTAAAATCAAATAAGAATAGTAGAGGAAAAAAATAGGTAAAGAAATGAGAGCAAATGAAGAAAATGATGAAAAGACAACTAGGTAAAAAAAATGGCACAAAAATACTGAAGAAAATAACACCTTAAAAACAGAATTGGCCAAATAGAAAAAAGAAGAACAAAAGTTCACTGATGAAGTAACTCCTTAAAAAACAGAATTGGCCAAATGGGAAGAAAGGTAAAAAAAAAAAAGCTCTCTGGAGAAAGTAATTCCTTAAAAGTTAGAATTGGGCAAATGGAAGTTTATGACTATGAAATAAAAAAAAAGTCAAGACAATGAAAAAATAGAAGAAAATGTGAAAGATCTTATCAGAAAAACAACTGACCTGGAAAATAGGTCAAGTAGAGATAATTTAAGAATAATTGAGCTATGTGAAAGTCATAATTGGAAAAAAAAAAGTCCTAGGCATCATATTTCAAGAATTTGTCAAGGAAAACTTCCCCAATATCCTAGAACCAGATAGCAAAAAGAGGCATGCAAGGAAGATCTTTTACAGGGAGAGGGAAATGTAGGGGGCAATGCTTGAAACTCATATCTAAATTGGTTCAAAGAAGGAAAAAAAATATAAAAATAAATACATGTGTATGTGCATATACATATATGCATATATATGTATGTATATACATACATACTCAATTAGTCATGGAAATCTATCTTGCCCAACAGGGAAGTAAGAGAGTAAGTGAATAAAAAGGGGAGAGTTGATAAAAAGGAGAGAGAACCAAAGGAGGCAGTGGTCAGAAGTAAATCAGACTTTAGAGAAGGGAAAGGATAAAAAGAGAAACAGAGGTAAACAGAAGAAAATGGGAAGGAGGGAAATACACAGCTAACAATAACAATTGTGAATGTGAAAGGGATGGACTTGACCATAAAACAGAAAAAAGTAGCACAGTGCATTAGAAACTAGAATCCAAAAATATGTTGTTTACAAGAAACACACTTGAAGCAGAGATGCATATAGAGTAAAAATAAAGGGCTGAAAAAGAATCTTTTTTTTCTTTTATAATATTTTAATTTTTCTCCAATTATATGTAAAGACAACTTTTAGCACTTTTTTTTTTGATTTTGAGTTCCCTCCCTCCCTGAGATGATAAACAATTTGATATACGTTAACATGTGCAATCATGGAGCAGAATTTATCATGCATCAACTGATGTAATAAGGGCAGGGGTAGCAATCATCATCTCAGATAAAGCAAAAGCAAAAATAAACCTAATTAAAACAGATAAGGGGAAACTACATCTTGCTAAAAGGTATCCCAATAGTGGGGTTATGGAGTACAGACAGTTGAATTGCTGTCAAAGAGTACAGACAATTTAGTTACTTTGCTTGCATGAGTTCAAACAGAAATCCAGAATGATCAGACCACTTCACAGCTCTACAGAAAGAGAATCTATGTTCCTGTCTTCAAACTGACCCTCAAATATTGACTCAGACCACCATGATTTCATCAGAAATTTGGACTCCACACCATTCTGATAAGTGAGCTTTTTTGCCTTTTCTGGTCAGGTGTCAGGCCTCTGCATCACCTTCTGTAGTCTTCTCATCATACCCCTCCTTTTCCAGAACATCTTGACATGTTGATTGCCCCCATTCAAATGTAAGCTCCATGAGGACAAGGACTATCATATACTCTTATATATGCATCCCCAACACTAAGCACACATAGTAAACATTTAATAAATGATTTATCTACCTACTGGCTCTTTGCATCTTTTGTCATTTCCCCCCAAATCATGTGGTGTAAAGGGAGAGAATTGTTTTAATGTCCATTTCTCTTATTATTAGTGTTTGGAAGCATATTTTCATATAGTTTCATTAATACTATCTAATTATGTGTGTGTGTGAGTGTGTGTGTGTGTGTGTGTGTGTGTGTGTGTGTGCGCGAACTGTTATATCATTTGACAACTTTTCTATTGGGAGATAGCCCTTCTGTCATTTCTGTGTATATTTTATATAATAGATATTAATAGGGATGTTTGATGCAGAATTTCCCCCCAATGTGGGTTTCTTTTATAAGTCTATCTTCATTCAGTTACAATACAAAATTTTGTAATTTTATGAAAGGAAAATTGTCTGTTCTATTTTTTGTGGTAACTTCTGTTTTTTGCATGAAATCACTCCCTTAATCTGTAGTTGTGTGATAATTTATTTCCTTTTTAATTTTGTTGGTGGTATGGACTTTTATATTCTTAATGAATTCAGTTTAGCCTTATTACGATACGTGGCATACGATTTGTGTGTAAACCCAATTTCTGCCAAACTGATTTCCAGTTTTCCCAGAAATTCTTGCCAACAAGGGAAACCTTTTTCTAGTAACATATGTCCTTAGGTTTATCAAACATTGGACTTATCAAATATGTCATTAATTGTTGTTGCTTCTTGTTTATCTAGTCTGTGCTATTGATCTACTTGTTCTATTTTTTGAAATCGGTACCAAACATTTTTGATGATTATTGCTTTGCAATATATTTTGAAGTCTGGTAATGTTATCCCTTCTTCACTCATTCATATTTTCTTTTCTCATTTTCTTTGATATTAAAAGACTTCTTTTTCTTTTCTTCCAGTGCATTTTGCTATTGTCTTCTCTCTTCCTATGACATGCTCCCCTCAGCAAAATTTGGTTGGTTAGTTTGAGTAGCATTGACATTGATTATAACCATGAGAATTGATATCTCTAAATTTCTTTAAACCTAATTTCTGCAAAAACTATTTCCAGTTCTTTCCAGAAATTCTTGCCAAAAAGGAAACGCTTTGTTCAGTTACATCTGTTCTTAGATTTATTAAACATTAGACTTATCAAATATGTTGCTATTTTTGTTTCTTGTTTATGTAGTCTTCCATAGATCTAATTTTTCAATTTTTTAATCAGTACAAAAAGTTGTGATAATTATTGCTTTGTTTTGTATTTTGAGGTTTGGTAATACTTTCCGTTTTTCATATATTCATTCTTTTTTTTTATTTCTTACTTTTTAACTTTTACTCCTATTAATTTTTTTTTCAGGTCTACCTATGTAAATCTTTCATATTGCATAATAGGTTAACTTTCAGATATTTATGAATTTGTAGATATTTTGAATAGAATTTCTCAGAGTATTGTTTCTTTTTTTTTATTAGCACTATATAGAACAAAAAACTGATAATTTGGTGGATTGGTGCTATACCTTGCTACATTTTTATAGCTACTAATAGTCTCAAAGTTGCTGATTCTCTGAGGTTTTCTAGTATATCAACATGCCATTTTAAAACAAGGACATTTATGTCTTCTCTTTGCTAATTTTTTTGTATCTTTTTTTTTCTATTATCTTATTGGTAAACATAGCATTTATAGAATTATGACAAATCATAGCTGGAAGGGAGAGCATACTTTTCTCCAAATTGTATTTGGAAATCCAGGTAGGAGGGGATTATTAGGCAGATGTCTACCCTAGGGATGTGAAGTAGAATGAGTGGATAAGAACGATTTGTTCCAATGGCCATGAAAGTGGCTGAAGCAGGTGTTGTGGAGCACTTAGAGCTTGGTCAGACATCAAGGATGACAAGATCATCTATCGTCCTGCCACTGGACTTTGATGACTCTGGAAGAAAGAGTGAGGCTGATGACTGTGCAACCCTGCCTCACTTAAGTCCAATTAATGTGTGAATCAAGACATCATTCTGTGATGTCATTAGTCCTTTTGGAAAACGAAGAAAGAACAACATTTGGAAATAGAGCAGGGTTTCTTAAACTTTTTCCACTTGCAATCCCTTCAACCTTCTTAAAGTGTGGGTTAGGATCCTATGTGGCGTCGTGACCCACAGTTTAAGAAGTGTGAGAAAGTGTTTTCTTTGTTTCAGATAATGTGATCTCTTCATTTTGAATACCTGTATTTTATCATATTAAAGAAAACCTCTATTCCTATCCTTTCTTTAGAGGTTTTTTAATACAAATGTGAAAATGTACTATTTCTTTATAAAACATAGAAGGCAGAGTGTGAAGCAATCATAAAAGTTAGAGGAAAGTATCTTCACTTGGAGTAGTGGAAAGCATGCTGAATTTGGAATCAGAGATCCTGAATATGAATGAATTCCGGCTATCTTACTTACTAGTTATGCAACTTTGGGCAATTCTCTTAGTGATCTTGAGACAATTACATCATTTATGAAATGTGAGATTTGGACTAACTGTTCTCTCTGGATCTAATCCCTATGATTTGAAGTAGAGTTAAGAGGTTAAGGTGTGTCTTACATTGAGTAGTGTTAAGTCAGTGTGGTAGCTCAGGGAAAAGGGAACAGAAAACTGGACCAAACATTGAACATCCAACAGAAAAATACCAAGTTAGAGGATTGTGTTGCTTCCCACACCTAACCTCCTAGCCCTGAAATGGAAATAAAGTGCTATCTTCTAAAAGGCAAGTTATTCCTCTGATCTGTTAGAATGCTCAGGCCCAGAATCTATTGTCCAAGGGCTGCTACCTTCTGCTCCTGCTGCTCCCCTCCCCCCTCTCCTTCTATAGACCAGAAACTCAAGCTGGAAAAAAGATCTAGATCATCTAGATTAAACCATACATGGGTAGGAATCTCTTCAACATCACCTCTAACAAATGGTCAGTCAGCCTCCACTTCAATGTTTCTGCTTTTGGGGAAGCCTCTCTCTTTGCCTCCAAGATAACCCATTGCACTTTTGCAAGGTACTAATTAGGAGTAATTGTTTTCCTCACGTACAGCTGAAATCTGCCTCTCTTTAAAAGGGCCCAAAAGAGTGGTCACTTGCGTGTACTCTCTCTCTCTCTGTGTGTCTATGTCTCTGTCTCTATCTCTGTCTCTCTGTGTCTCCCTCTGACTCTCTTTTTTCTGTCTTTGCCTCTGTCTCTCTCCATTCTGGGCATTGGATAATTGTAGGCCCTTCTCTATTTCTTGGGTCCAATTCAGTGAAGGATCAGTGGGGCAGGAGCCTGTGGATGAAAGCTGTAATTCTAATCCCCCCCTTCCCAGCCTGAAACAGAGTCTTGAAGCTGAAATAAACCTGAGTTGGCTGCTAGGGCATCTATATATAAATCTGCTGCATGTAACATGAACCGAGCAGGGGCCTTGGGCAGGCTTGCAGGGCCATACGAACCAGGCACTCTGAGTAACATTAGAAAAAGTATCGTTAACCTTCAGGTGCAGTATAAATAGAGCTCCATCGCTCTCCTCGGTCATGATTACTGTCATGATTACGTGGGGTTGCTATTTTGGGCCCAAATGGCAGAAATGCCTCTTATTTAGCCAAGAAGCAGCATTGTAGGATGCCAATAAATTCTGGGGAAAATTACATTTTAAAGAGGAGAAGTTTGACATACATCTGGCTATGAAATGGAGCTGAACATATGGCCGCCCGGTAGGTAGGAAGCCGCTGAAATGCGATAGGTAGAGCTAAGAAGTGCCCCTGTGGTGCTTCAGGGCGCTTGGGGAGAGCTCATGTGGCGAAGCCCCCTCCTCTTCCAGCAGAATGGAGAGTTCATGCTGAGCAAGGGACATTTAATTTAAAACTGGCCTTGCTTTCCTGACCTCCTCCTGGCATCCTCTGCCTGGATCTCAAGGTGCTATAAGTGACCCCAATATACAGAGGGAGACTCCAGAGCCAGCACAAGCTTACCTTAACCACAATTCTGCCAATTCTATGAACATAGTTGGCTTGGAAGCATAGAATCTTTGAGTTGGGGGGGGGAGTGAGAGAAGAATAAAATCTAAACAAAACCAGTTGAAGAGAAGAAATGAGTAGCATTCAGCCTGGCACTGGCATTAATAGGACAGGTGGTAGTATTAGAAGGGGACAAATGAGGTGTGATGGGGCAAGTGTCTACTTAAGTAGGAAAACTAAAAGGCTTGTAGATTTTTAGATTCCCCAATGTTATACTCAAACTCAAGCTCCAGTTTGTCAGGCTTTCTCTTTTCTCAGATCATGTCCTCCACTACCCTGTCCTGTTTATGAATGGGCAGGACAATGAAATTCTAGTGTAATAAGAGGTAGATTGGTTGACCGAACAAAGCCCACAGATTGGACCTGTGAAATTATTGGTATAGAAAACTCCCTCTACTATCTCAGATTGCACCTTTTCTGTCCTAGAAAGAAATCTAAGTTAAATGACTTGCCAGGGTCAGAACCAGTATGGTTGTGTGAGAAGCAGGCCTTGACCTCTGGACTTCCTGGTTCTGAGATTGACTCTCTACCTACTACACCACACTGACTTTGACAAATAAGCCATATCTTTTATTTGTTCTCTGAAGCTCCAATCTCAGTACCCATGATGGGTAGACCTAAGAACAAGGAGTTTAGAAACTCAGACAAGGAGAGAACAGAAAGACTTCTCTGTATCTGTCTTTGGTTCTTTGTCTCTCTTCATTCATCTTTGTCTCTGTCCTCTTTTTACAAAAGGAATGTTCATATACAATCACAGTTTTTAGAGCTATAGGCAATATTTATAGGTCATTCAGACCTAGGAATGTGTTAGAGCCTGCTCAAACAAGCTCTTGAGAGCTCATTGTTAAATTTTTGGTGTGAGCATTTATACCTTGGAAATGGGCAAATTCTAAAAATCAGGGCTTGATTTTTTATTTTGTTTATTGTCTAGACTTACAAAAGTGATGAAGAAAATGTTGATACAGATTAAATTTAAAAATGTGTCATGTGCACTTTTTTTGGAAAGCTGGTTGTTAAACATTTCCCAGAACAATGCTATTTAGATCTTATTTTTTAGATGAGAATAATGGAACCCTCAGAGTTTGTGATATGCCCCAGCTCACACAAGAAGTAAATGGCCAAGCTGGAATTTAATTGGTCAGCAAGCATTTATTAAGGACCTTTTATGATCCAGGCATTCTGCTGGGCATTGGGGACACAAAGGAAAAAAAGAAACAGTTCTTGTCCTCAAGGAGCTCACCTTTTTTAGATATGTTCCTGGTTCCTCTGAATCTCCCTATTATTCTGACATTACTTATTTTTAGTTCCTAAAGGCTCTTCTGGAGCACCCCCAGCTACAAGGAAATATGCGATCTTTCTTTTCCATGGATAGCTTTAGGTCTGGCAAAGTTCCTTCCTATCATCTACTGAAAATTAGTTCCCTGTCATTTACCCATTGGTCCTTGTTCTGGTCCATGTGGCCACACAGAACAAGTCTCATTCACATGACAAGCCTTCAGATTTTTTAAAGCATTAATCATATTCTCTATAAGTCTTTCCTTCTGCAGGTTAAACTCTCCAGTATTAATACAATTTGATGTATTGTATGAAATACTGTACCTATCTGTTAGATACCTTCTGGGTGCTCTTTGCCCAAGATCATGGAAGAAAGGAGGAAGGAAAAAAGGGAAGAAGAAAGGGAGGGAGGGAGGAAAGGAGGAAAGAAAAAAAGAAAAGAAGAAAGGGAAGGAGAAAAGAAGGAAGGAGAGGAAGAAGGAAGGAAAGAAGGAAAGAAGAGAGGGAAGGAGGGAGAAAAAAGAAAGGAAAGAAAGGAAGGAGAAAAGAAGGAAGAAAGGGAGATCATCATGTTTATATCACTTAGGGAACTTGGTATGATTTTTTTATCAAATGCAAAAAAAAATACAAATTTGGTCTGTTTGCATTTGTTGTATGAATACTGTGGTTTCTATTTGTGATCTTCCTGGTACATTTTATAACGTAAGCTAGCAAACAGCAATGGTAAATATGCTGTCTTTTCCTCCTCTTCCCCTCCCTGCAATGAGCATTCAAGCAAAATTCTTAAGTAATTCTTCCCATCGGTGTTCTTATGACAAGTGCTTGGAGTCTGCAAAAGGAACTAGAAGTTCCACTGGTTCTGTCTACACTCAGAGTTTCTGAGGCCTCAGAGATACTCTGTTTGCAAAGGAGCCTGGGAATTTGGACTGACACAACTGTCTCTTTCCCAGAAATCAGTTTGGGAGGCAAAGTCCATCAGTTTCACATTTAATGAAATGTTCTTTGCATCACCCCAGTATCAGCCTCCACCCTTACTGCCAATTACTTAAAGCAATGCTTGAATTCCAAAAGCCTCATTTCTAGATAGGTTTCATCTCTTGAAATTTCTCAAAATTGCAAATTCCCCTTAATCATTTCAGGATCACATTTGTTTTTGGAATCTGTTTCTTTCTCTGTGCCTTTGCCAAGCCTTCCTTGCTGACTGTTTCAAAGGGACTCAGCATCCTGGTTCAGTCCCAGTTCTTGCTTCTTGGATTGGAGTCATCAATGTTTTTAAGCAATCAGGTTTAGGGGTCAGCTCAGGCAGCACCATGGGAAGTAGATTAAGAGTGGCAATGAGATAGACAATTTAGCTTAAATGCTACCTTCCCTAGTATCAGTCTCCCGGGTACTTCAAGTAGACCTGCTTTTTGGCTGGGTTACCCAAATTAATTAGATTATATCTGGCTCAATTCTCTATATAATTCTACATATATAAAATGCCTCAATTATATTTATGTATGTATATATATATATATATATATATATAAAATGCCTCAATTATATTTATGTATGTATATATATATATATATACACACACACACACACATACACACACATATATATGTATATATATATGTGTGTGTATGTATGTATGTATGTATGTATACATATACACACACATACATACACACAACTATGAAAATATTTATTTTAAGGATGGGACATTTCCTCATTGTATTTTCTTTTTCCAGAACATTTGAGGGAGCAAATCCATTCTTGTGACTTAATGTCAAAGGGCAACATTATGATTTAATATTCTTCAGTTATATATGCATCTCTAAGTAGATGACAACTAAATACATACATATGTATATATATATGTGTGTAAGTATGTGTATATATACATATGTGTATATGTGTGCATGCACATACACACAGAGTTCTGATTTCTTTTGTGAGGCCACTCATTATACTGGACAATTGCTGGATTTGAACTCAGCCTCAGTTTTTTCACCTGAAAAATGGGATTAATAATGATACCTACATCACAGAGTCCTCCTGAAAATCAAATGAGACAACGTAAAACAGTTTGTAAAGCTTAAAACACTGTAATTCCCAGGTATTGCTATCTTTTATCAACCTCCCCTCCCCCCCCTCTTTATCTACAGATGCCAACAGGGCATTTCTCTCTAGTTATCCAACTGACACCTAAAACTCAAGGTGTTCCAAACATATCCATTGAACTCTCCTCTAAGCCAACTCGTCTTGCTAAGTTTTTTTCTATTCACCAATGCCAACATTCTTCCAGTCACCCAGGCTAGAAAATGGAGGATAATTTTTAATGAACTTAATCTTTTCCTTCATTTCTTGCATAAATCATCACCAAGGCCCATTGTTTCTCACTTCAAAATGTCTCCCCTGCTTCCTCAGGATTCCACAGCTGCACTCCTTGTCTGTGTCCTGAACACCCCAGGAAGGTTTTGCTGCAGTAACCTCCTAACTGGTTTTCATGTCTCCAGTCTCTCTCTTCTGCAGATCATCCTGGGGATGCTGCCAGATTAATCTTCCTAAAACACTGCATCCACCCTGTCATTCTTCTTCCTGCAAATGATCCACAGATTGGAAATTCTGGAAAGAAATCCAAACTAGACATGTCATCAAGCATCTCCAGTTACTTGCTGGACCACTCCATCTCGCCATCATCTCAGATTCTGCAGGGCTATGGTCAACCTCACCCTCTTTTCTTCCTCCTCCTGCTAGTGGATCTCCCTCTCAGACTCTCTTCTTTATGCTAGCAGGGCTCTTTTCTCACCCACTGAAACCTCAGTGTTATCTTTTTTATCTTTATCTTTTTCCCAGTACACCTGCCAGTCATTGAGCTCTGTTATGTCTTCTTTCATAAGGTTGGTCACATCTGTCATTTTTTCTCAATTTCCATTGTCTGCCACCTTAATTCAGGACTGCATCACAGTACCAATTTACTGTAATTATCTCTTGACTGGTCACAAATATTGCTGCCAGATTTACCTTCTTAAAGTATTATTCATGTTGTGCCCATGTTTCCCTGCTCAGAAAACTGTACTCTTTCTCCCTGTCTGGTGTACCAATTTCTCTTTCTGTCACTCAAGGCCTTTCATGACACTTGTTTCTTTCCTGTCCAGCCCTATCTTCCACTTTTCCCCTATGGAGAAGAAAACACAGACAAAAATAAAATATAAACAAAGCCCACAGAGGCATCTTATGTTTATTAAGTGGGATAGGTAGTGAGAAGAGTTTTGTATGCTAAAAGCTTCTGAGCATTCTGCTGTCACCTGGGCTTTGGTGTATTCAAGACTCTTCATCTGGACAAAGGAGATTCTAACTCCTAGTACCTATAAGAGGTTTGAGAAGTACTCTCCTTTGAAGACCAAATGTAGAATGTTAGAGCTGGGAGAAACTTGAAAACTAACTACTCTAATGCCTTTAAAAAAAATGTTACAAGAACTAAGACACAGATAGAACAAGTAAGATATAAACCATTGAACAGTAACTAAACATTGAAGGCAAAAAGGCTTTCTTTCTTGAATCTTCCTTCCTCTCTTCCCCTCCCCTCCCCTCCCCTCCTTTCTCCTCCCCTCCTTTCTCCTCCCCTCCCCTCCCCTCCCTTCCCCTCCACTCCCCTCCCATCCTCTCCCCACTCTTCCCCTCCCCTCCACTCCTTCCCCTCCCTCCCTTCCCTCCCCTCCCTCCCTTCCTTCCCCTCCCTCCCTTCCCTTCCCCTCCCCTCCCTTCCCTTCCCCTCCCCTCCCTTCCCTTCCCTTCCCCTCCCTTCCCTTCCCCTTCCCTCCCTTCCCTTCCCTTCCCCTCCCTTCCTTCCCTTCCCTTCCCTTCCCTTCCCTTCCCTTCCCTTCCCTTCCCTTCCCTTCCCTTCCCTTCCCTTCCCTTCCCTACCCTTCCCTCTCTTCCTTCCTTCCTTCTTTCCTTTCTCCTTCTGTCTTTCCCTCCCTTCCTCCCTCTTCCACTCCTTTTCTGCTCTTAGTCTTCCACAGTGTCAAAAAAAAAAATCAATTCTTGTTTCAAACTTAACAATCACCATACAACACAAGTAGAAAAGTGTAAAAAAGGCATTACATATATGAAACTGTTTGGTATTTATTATATACAGCTTATGTATGCTTCTAAGTATATAAGTTCTGAATATACTTCTACTTTTTAGAACTTTGAAGTACATAATAGGTTTCAGAGCTGTCCACCCATCTAGCCTTCTTTCTGAAGGCTTTCTTTCATGAGATTTGGCAGGAATCGATTTGTTCAAGGATAAACCAGGATGCTCAGTAGGGCTTTACTGGGCCTTGAATACCTTGGATAGAAGACAGGGAAAAGCAGTCCGGTTATAGGAGATAATGTGATCAGAGGCTTAGTGGGCAGATTGTACATGGTGTTTCCAGGTGAGACAGCCTGCCTATTTCCTTCACTACAGCAAAGGATTCAAATAGGGAATCAGCAGCAAATGAAAGTGTAAAGGTAGATCGGGCTAGATTGCAAGGACCTCCAATAGCAGGTGTTTGCGCTCAATCCCATCCAAAGCGGGAGTCGGTGCAGGATTCTGCACAGAGGAGTGTTGTCGAGAAAGTGCTTGTGAAGGATTGTGGGACTCTTGTTGATTGCTTGTGTGTCAGCAGGATGACTAGGCATCCTAAGGCAGTTATAGGGCAGATAGGGGACATCTGGGAAATTTCCAGGAATGGTTTTATGGATGAGATAACTCTGCCATCTAGCAGCTTGATGTTCTAGTGCCTCCACTACTACAGATGAGTATCAGAATTAGAGCTAAAGGGAGCTTTGAGATCATATGCAATATTGGTTCTTACCCTGGAGTGCAGTGGGAGTAGGGGGAAGTCTGAACTTTTTTTTTCTAGTGATATTTTTTCACAAATATTTCCATAACATAGTAGATTTTTTTTTTTTTAGGCAATTGGGGTTAAGTGACTTGCCCAGGGTCACACAGCTAGTAAATATCAAGTATTTGGTCTGAGGTCAGATTTGAACTCAGGTTGTCTTGACTTCAGGGCCAGTGCTCTATTCACTGCTCCACTTCACATCATAGTAGAATTAAAAAAAAAAAAGATGATTGCACATGAAGCTACAAATCGATTATACACAACTTAAAGTAGTAATTCAATATAACTTGTTTCTTTTGTGATCCTATGCACTTTATTTTATGAATCTGATAACATTCTGAAGAGCCTATTGGTTGTACCCAACTGCCAGAGGGGTTCATGACACAGAAAGGTTAAAAACTGTTGCTGTAGAGCCAAGGAATCAGAGGGTTAAAGAGTGGCTATGACTTGTACAAGGAAAGTTTCAGGCAGAAAGAAGTACAGCCAGAATCCAAATCCAGGTATATTTTGACTCCAATTCCAGTGTTCTTTCTATTGTATCATACCGTATTTTCTAGCCACATGAAGATAAAACTGAAGTTCAAGGGGAAGTTAAGTAGGAAGGATGTTTCATCATCTAATCTCCCAGATTAAGGTTCATTATTACAAATACTCAAAGTTCAGCTTTTTTTTAAGAGTTATTTTCAGAGGATATGTAAGTGGTGAAGTGGATAGAACATGGGGCCTGGAGTCAGGAGGACCTGGCACTTATTAGCTATGTGAGCCTGGGCAAGTCACTTAACCCTGATTGCCAAAGAAAGACAGAAAGACAAAAGAAAGAAAGAAAGAAAGACGAAAGAAAGAAAGAAAGAAAGAAAGAAAGAAAGAAAGAAAGAAAGAAAGAAAGAAAGAAGTGTTTTCATTTATGTAATTGAAATTAGATTTGAGCAAGGAGATTTAGTGGATAGATAGCCTGCACTGGAATTAGAAAGACCTGAGCTCAAGCACTGCCTCTGACATACAGGGACTGTGTGACACGGGGTACCAAACTTGCCCTCTCAGTCCTCTAGCAAGACTCTAAAACTACAAGTTGCAGGGAAGGGGCTAACTTGAAGTGGTAGGAGGACTTTCTGCAGCTAGGAATTCCTGATACTCAAGAAATCACAGGTCTAATCCCTTCCGTCATGTGTATGTTTTCCTGTTTCCATTTCATTGACTTTGCATTGATTCGTCAAGTTATCTTACGGTTTGTTTCTAACTACTCATAGTCATCATTTCTTATGATACAACAGAGTGCCAGGAATAGAGTCATGAAGACTAATCTTCCTGGGTTAAAATCTGGCTTCAGACATTTACTAGCTGTATGACCCTAGGCAAGTCACTTAATCTCTGTTTGCCTTAATCCACTGCAGTATGTTTGCCAAGAAAACCCCAAAAGGTTCATGAAGAGTTGGATATAAATACAAATGACTGAAAAACAACAAATAGATATAGATAAACCCTTTTTTCCCTGTCTTTATCCTCCTTGTGGTATATGTTGAATAATGGGATTGCTGGTTCAAAGGGTATGAATAGTTTAGTAACAGGTTTTTTTGTTTGTTTGCTTGTTTGCTTGCTTATTTTTTTGAAATTCCCAATTGGTTTCTAGAACAACTGGGACAATTCATAGCCCCACAAATAATGTATTAATGTGACTGTTTTCCCATAGCTCCTACAATACTGAGTACTACTTTCATAAGTATGAGGTGAAATTGTGGAGTTATTTTTGTTTGTTTGTTTGCATGTATTCTACTAGTAAAGATGTATAGTATCTTTTCCTGTGGCTGTTGATTTTTTTTATTATTCTTTTGACATTTGAAATCATCTACTTCATCTACTTACTTTGGGAATATGGCTTTTATATATTTCTGTCAATTGCTTAGATATCTTGACATTAAAATTTCAATGCAAATTTTTTTTTCACATTCAACAACTTTTCTTCTTAGTCTAGCTACAGAGGTTTTGTTTGAGGAAAACCTTTAAAATTTTAGTTAATTGAAATCTTCCTTTTAATTTTTTTATGATCATCTTTATGTCACTACATTTTCGGCCGTAATTGTGAAAATTATTTCTATTTTCTAGTTTTTTAAAGTACCGCCCCTTCTACCCTTACTGTCTCAACTCTTGCTCATACTGGAATGTTGGTTCCCCCAAAGTGCCCACTGCCACCCTCAGGGTTCTAGAAGAAAACATGGGAGTTTTAGTTTCTAACATTATTGTCCCATCCAGTGCGCTCTCAACTGTTGATCATCCAGTTGATATCACTTAGAATTTACAAAGGGATATTTACTGAGGAGGTGAAGAGGATAAAATTTATAGAAACATCTCCTGACTGGGGATTGACTCTTCCCCTTGCACATACAACATCCCTGGGGAATGCAGGCTCAAATTTGAAGTACAGAGGGAGTTGTAGACACATCTAGGTAGCACATGGGGCTGAGGAGTCCTTTTTTCCCTTCATAGAGTCCCTGCCAAGTTTGATTCCATGTGTAATGTTGGGTGTAATGTATGAGTCACTCTCTTGTTTGGCTTGGTGGGTTTCTTGCAAGATGTGATGCATTAGTGAACAGAACCATCTCCTACTGAGCTGGATGAAGCAAATCTCTTGACTGTTGTGCTGGCTTCTCCCCAGTCTCAAATACTACTTCTCTGGCTGTAGTTTTTAATAAAATCTCTGATGGCTTTTATGAATTTCCTGGTCTTTCTGGTCTCCTGGGCACTGCCCTGTCAGCATATACATTTACCTACAATGAAGAAAGAACAAATATACACAGAAAAGAGATGCCATGTGTTCACGACACATGGTGGGTAGGTGAAAGCTGGAACAGCTACAGGTCCTCCCTCGCCAGGTGGCTCACAGCAGTTTTTGCCTTATTGGCCACCAAGAAATAAAATTACAAAAAGGATTGGCGGAGGTGCACATTAAGCTTTTTATGTAAGAACTCATTTCCATCTCTGTGTTTCCTAAATCATCAATCCATTCAGCTCCTCAGCCAATCAGAAGTTTTCTCATCACCACATAACACCAATTCCCTAGCCCCTTTTCTCTGACTCCACACCCCTCACTCCCGACATCCCCCACCATTAGACTAGAATCAATAATGGATTATTGAACATACTTTATATAACTTACTAGGAAAGGTGAATCTGAGCAGGCTCTAAGAACTGTGCGCTCATTAGCCAATTCCCATTTAAATGATGTGATATTTGATAGGTAGTTTATTTATTTGGAGTTTCAAATATATTGTGCTAAGGAGACATCTTGGTATTGTAGGAAAAGTTCCATCTTTAGAGGCAAAGGACCTGAGTTCAAACTCTGTCTCTGATATTTCCTGGCTATATTCCTTTGAGTAAGTCATTAATATCCCTGGGCTTCAGGTTCCTACTCTGTAAAATGGGAGGGGGGGAAGGATTATGCTATATGACCTTTGAATTATTTCCAGTTTGAGACCTTTAGAACTGCTCTTCTAAACCTAATTTCTACCAAACTTGCCTTCAATTTTTCAAGCAGGTCTTGTCAAATAAGGAGTCCTTTCTGCAATATCTTATGCTCTCTGGCATACTGAACACTGGGTTTCTGCTTTCAGTTGTGTATGGTTCTTATTTGGTACAATGTAGGCTCCTCGAAGTCAGGTCCTGTCTCATTTTTGTATTTGTATTGCCAGCACCTGGCATGGTATCTGGTACACAGTAAATGCTAAATAAAGGCTTATAGATTGATAAATTGGGAGAGCACCATCTCTGATATTTACTACTGGTTTGAGCTTGAGGAAACCACTTAAACTATTAGCATTTCTATGATAGAATCCTATAAATCATCCTACAAATAATAGCAAGCACTTACTCAATGCTTGACAAGTTTTCCTCAGTCTTATCTTTTTTTGATATCTTTGAATGTCATAAGAACTGAATATGCCATCTCCTTAACTCTTATCTCAGTATAATATCTGAAAGGAGTAAGCATGGTACATCAGAAAAAACTACTGAATTTGGAATAAAAAAAAACCACATAGATTCATATTTGAATTCTGCCATATTCTTACCTGTGTGACCTCAGGTAAGTCACTAAACCTCTCTGAGCCTCAATATTATTCTCATGTACTAAAATGAAGGAGCTGGGCTAGATACGCCTTAAGTTTCCTTCCAGTTCTAAGTCTGGGCTCCCATAGGAGTACAGACCTGGAGGGACCATAGGAGGAAAACAAGGGTTAGAGAGGACTCGTGAAGAAGAGTAAATAAGACATTTTACATTGTTATAGAAGGTAAAAATTAATAACACATATTACTATTTACATATACATATCAGAGTTGGACAGGATCTCGTAGTTCATCTAGTTTAATCTTCTCAATTGACAACTAGAGAAACTAAGGCCCAGAAAGGGAAATGATTTCCTTTAGGTCACACATCTAGCGCACAGAAGCCAGGCATCTTGAGCCTAGGTCCAGTTCTTTGTCTCTTCTGCCAGGCTGTCTCATGGAAAACAATAAAACTGTGGAATTTCTTGCATAGCAGATGCCTATGCTGGGTTTTTTTTTGTGTGTGTGTTGTTGTTGTTGTTAATTTTTATATCGAGGTTAAGCCTCATATGTGAACGCTTATCCAAAGTGAGTTTATCTCTGCCCATCCAAACCTCTTTGTTCTGGAAAGAGGCTTGGACTCTGATGAGGTCAAGCTTTCCATACATATTTCCAAACCCAAAAGATTCAACAAAGTTCCATTTCATTTTGGAATCAGTATCTTCACTCAGTTTCTCAACCACATAGGCCCCATGAGGATGGTTCTTCCATTCCTACTCCCCCTGCTCTTGGCTACTTCCTCTTTTGGTTGCAGAAAGAAATGCCATGAAATAAACAAAATATGTACTTCCTGGTCAGATCATTTTGAATCTCCAAGAAAGCTGAAGTTTTGTTTGAGTTTCAATTAACCTTTGGCCTTCAGCATGCCCAGGTGTGCCATCATAACTCAGGGAAAGCCTTCTGATTAGTCTCTGCCATGAGGGGAAGAAGAAGGGCCAAAGGGAATGCACCTCCACAGAATTTATTTGCTGGTGTATGTGGGCTATGTTCTGTGCCTATGACTTTAAGTTTGTTGTTAGTAGACTTTGTGAGGTGCCACATGAATAGAAAATATTCTTCAGGATGAGAGCAGTTTAGAGCTAGAAGAGCCCTTAAGAGGCACCAGATCCAAGCATTCCTGAATCTGAATACTCTCTCCAATACCCAGCAACAAAAACAACACAATAATTTGCATTTATATGGTGCTCAAGATTTGTATAACACTTACCAGGCATTAACTCACTTGATTCTCATAACAACCATAGGAGGTGCTATTATTAGCACCACTTTACAGTTGGGAAAATTGAGGCAGAGTTTAAGTGACTTCTCCAGGGTCACATAGCTAATAAGTGTCTGAAGCCAGATTTGAACTCATATCTTCCTGACTCCAGGCCCAGTAGTCTATCCACTGTACCACCAGCTGGGAGTAGAGGCAGCCCAGGTAGTTAGTAGGAGGTCCATGAATTTGAATCTAGGTCACCCAGGACTCCAAATCTATTATTCTTTCTGCTGCACTAAACTGCTTTCTCAGCTTCCTAGAAGGCTGCGTTTAGGGAATATCAAATATTCTGATGTCCAGAGAATGTGTAGGACAGTATATATGGAGGTGGTACATTGAAACTGTATTGTGGAGGGCCTCGAATGCCATGCTGAGAGAATGAGAAGTCATTTGGATTATCACTTGACCCAAAGCACAGGTCTGATCATGTCTTAAGGTTCTTTTCTCCAAAATCTCAAATAGAGAGCCAAATGAAGGCAGCATGTTGCAGTGCAAATAAAGCTAGATTTGGAATCAAAGGGCCTCTGACACTATGGAACATTGAAAAGTCACTTAATGCCCCTGTGCCTCAATTTTCTCATTTGTAAAATGAGGAAAAGTTTGGAACTATGCCCAAAAGGCTATCAAACTGTGCATATGCTTTGACCAGCAATAGCACTCCTAGGGCTGTATCCCAAAGGGATTATAGCAATGGAAAAAGGACCCACACATACAAAAATATTTATAGCAGCTCTTTCTGTGGTGGGGAAGAATTGGAAATTGAGGGGATCCCATCAATTGGGGAATGCTGAACAAGTTGTGGTATATGAATGTAATGGAATACTCTTGTGCAATAAGAAATGATGAGCAGTCAGACTTCAGAAAAATCTGGAAAGACTTATATGAACTGATGCTGAGTGGAGTGAGCAGAACCAGGAGAACATTGTGCATGGTAACAGCCGCATTGCCTGATGACTAACTTTGATAGACCTTAGCTCTTCTCAGTAATGCAAAGATCTAAGACAACTCCAAAATGCTGTCCACATCCAGAAAAAGAACTATGGAGTCTGAATGCATATTGAAGCATATTATCTGCTCTCTCTCTCTCTCTCTGTCTCTCTTTTGTTTTTTCTTTCTCATGATTTCTCCTGTTGGTTCTACTTCTTTACAGCATGACTAATGTGAAAATATGTTTCATATGAAAGTATGTGTAGAGCCTATATAAGATCGCATGCTGTCTTGGGGAGGGGAAAGGGAAGAGAAGGGGAAAAATTTAGAACTAAAAATGTTATGGAAATGAATGTTGAAAACTAAAAATAAATTAAAAAATTTATGTTTTTTTAAAGTAAAATAAAATAGTCTTCAAGCTCCATTCAAACTCTCAATCTATGGTCCATACTTATTATCCTTTGGTCTATGATTCGTAACCTACCGTTTAAGACTCTTCACAATATTACTCCAATCTTCCCCTCCAGCCTTATTTCTAGCCTATTAACCTTCATAAACTCTTTATTCTTGGGAAATAAAATGACTCATTGTTTCCCTAATATGTCTGTGCTTCCCTGTCTCTGGACCTTGTTATAACTATCCCCTCCTCTTAGAATATCTTTCTGCACCTTCTTGTCCCCAAGTTAAGGTCCACTTGTTCAATTATGACTTTCTATAGACCCACATCAGACACTTCCATGAAGCTTTCCTTCAACCATATTCCCCAAAGTTAAGAAGTTATTTCTCTTCACTTTTAGATGCTATATAATCCAAAAGCATATATTTTTAGTTTTATTAGCCTTTGTTTAACATCACCTTTTTCAAGTCCTGAAATAAAATCATGAGTTGAGGAATAAAGATCTTTAATTGAGAAAAAAGATGCACAAACCTGCCACCCGGGGGACGTCCACTGGATTTCCCAACCAAAGAGATCACGAAAAAGTTTTTAGAGTTTTAGGAGGAGAGAAGGAGGAGACAGGATGAGGTAGCAAGGCCTGGTTATGAGATCCCAGTGGCCATTGGCAATGAAGGCAAGGAAAGTCATCTCATTCTGGCTGTTTTGCCTTTCATGCCATGAATCCCAACGGAAGGGGGCAAGGACACTAGAAGCTGAAATCCAGCTTGACCTGGGCTCTCCACAAGGCAACATCCATGGGTGGGGGAGGGGACCTAAGGTGTGGTTCAGCTCATCCTAGTCTCATTATCTAAGGGGTAAGAACGTAAGGATATTCTGCAGTTTTGACATTGTCATGATGATTAAGAGATTTAGGCAGTCCATATTACAATCAGTATTAACAATTCTCTGTCATTACGTTAACAATCATGCTAACACTTTTGTCACCTTCATTTCTGAATATATCTCCCTTCCCCAAGCAACTCATGTAACAACACAAAAAAAAAAATTTAAAAAAAAGAAAAAAATCCAGTAAAACTATCCTATGCATTAACTGAGCCTAACCGTATAAACAATGTTCCACAGCCACAGTTTCTTCCCTCTGTGAAAGGAGTTAAATTAAAAACAAATATTTCCAGAATATATGTGAACTCTTCAGGGAATTCATTATTCATACTAAAGGAAACTGGACTATGTAAATTGTCTACCATGTGCAAAGAACTGTTTTAAGGGATAGGTGTACAAAGGTGAAAAGAAAAAAGAAGTACCTGCCCTCAAAGTACTTATCTTCTCCCTGGAATATGCCCATGCAGTATGTAAACATGCAAATATACTCATGAGGATTTAAAGAGGAGGGCATGAACACCCATAACAAGGGGGATCAGAAAAGGCTTCCTAGGGACTTTTTATAAGAATTACCTCTCATAAGTAGAATGAGAGAGAGAATATGTGTTTGTGAATGTGCCTTAACTCCCTAACAAGACTGGAGTTTCATTGAAGATGAGGACTGCATTTCGTTGGATTTTAAAATCCCAGATTTAGAGATGGAAGAGAATTTTTAACATAACTAAACCAAACTTACTATTTTATAGTTGAGGAAACTGAATCACAGAAGGGTTAACTGACTTGTCCAAGGTCATACAGGTAGTTCCATTTTGAACCTAGATTATTTGCCTTTAAATCTAGTTCTCTATCAACTGTATCTTATTTTCTCTCCTTTATCTTAATGATTTCTTTGGCATCTCAGAAGGCACACTGTGCATCACAGGGAATCTGTTGCTTAACTCAGTGAATTGTATGAATTAAAATAATTATTTCACTATAAATTAATTACTTAATATAAGAAGTTTTAGCAGAGAAACTCTAGAATTGGAGCTTTAGTAAACTTACTCTAGTAGTTTGTATGCTAAAGTAGAGGGGCAATTTGTCCTTTATTTAGGATAATATGTACAGTACTTTACAAACCTTAAAGTGCTATATAAATGTTAGCCATAATTGCTACAACTATTACTACTGCTGCTGCTGCTACTGCTGCTACTAACTACTACAATGATAAAGTGAACATTTATTAAATGCTTACTATGTGCCAGTCACTGCTTTTTTTTGTTAATTTATTTTTAGTTTTCAACAATTACTTCCACAAGCTTTTGAGTTTTAAATTTTTGTCCCCCTTCCTCCTCACCTCTTGTGGGGGTGTGCAATCTGATATAGGCTCTACATGTACATTGCTATTAACCATATTTTCACATTATTAATGTTGTAAAGAAGAATTAAAACCAATAGGAGGAACCACAAGAAAGAAGAAACAAGACAAACTAGAAGAAAAAAAAGAGCAAACAGTATGCTTCCAAACGCTTTCAGACTCCATAGTTCTTTCTCTGGAAGTGGACAGCATTTTCCATAATGAGACTTTTGGAGATGTCATAGATTCTTTCATTGCTGGGAGGAACTAAATCTATCAAAGTCATTGCACAATGTGGCTGTTACTGTGTACAATGTTCTCCTGGTTCTGCTCACTTCACTCAGCATCAGTCCATACAAGTCTTTCCAGGTTTTTCTGAAGTCTGCTTGTTTATCATTTCTTATAGCACAATAGTATTCCATTATATTCATATGCCACAACTTGTTCAGCCATTCCCCAATTGATGGGCATCCCCTCAATTTCCAATTCTTTGCCACCACAGAAAGAGCTGCTATAAATATTTTTGTACATATGGGTCCTTTTCACATTTTTTATGATCTCTTTGGGATACAACTCTAGAAGTGCTATTGCTGGGTCAAAGGGTATGCACATTTTTATAGTCCTTTGGGCATCGTTCCAAATTGCTCTCCAAAATGGTTGGATCAATTCACAACTCCACCAACAGTGCATTAGTGCTCCAATTTTCCCATGTCTTCTCCAACATTTATCATTTTCCTATTTTGTCATGTTAGCCATGTACCAGGTGTGACATGGTACCTCAAAGTTGCTTTGATTTGCATTTCTCTAATCAATAGTGATTTAGAGCATTTTTTCATATGACTATAGATAGCTTTATTTTTTCATCTGAAAACTGCCTGTTCATATCCTTTGACCATTTATCAATTGGGGAATGACTTATATTCTTCTAAATTTGACTTAGTTCTCTATATATTTTAGAAATGAGGCCCTTATCAGAGACACTGGTTGTAAAATTCTTTCCCAGTTTTCTGCTTCCCTCCTAATCTTGATTGCATTGGCTTTGTTTGT